>NC_092576.1:15253610-15906110 GCF_037975245.1 Apostichopus japonicus | reverse complement strand
TGAACAATTACACTGGAAGAATTTATTTCCATATGGCTTCAAAACGGTAGTGAAAAATATTTTCCAAGGGCTCTCATTAACGGAAAAATAACGGCGAACCCAAGTACACTTTAAGGATTTCATAAAACTATCAATGTGTGTAACCCTTAGTCCTCCTTCATCAATATTATTAATCATAGTACTCCTCTTAACCTTGTCAGGGCGCCCACACCAAATGAAATCGAAGATTATTCTTTCCACATCCTTAACAAAACTGGAGGGAGGGTTAGGTAAGACAAGGAATAGAAACACAAGTTGCGAAAGGGCAAGAGACTTAACTATGGTATTCCGGCCAATTGGGGTTATATCCCTGACAGACCACGAACGAGGGCATGATTTTAGTCGGGATAACTTTGGAGTATAGTTAAGCTCAAACAAATCATTTCTATTGTTCGTAAAGAAAATGCCCAAATAGCTAACTGGTCCACTGCTAACGGCAATTCCACTGAATGAAGTAAAAGGCCAATCACGAGCAAAAGAGCCAAGAGGAAAAAGAACAGACTTATTATAATTGATAACCAACCCAGAGGCTTCCTTCAAGTCACTTAAAATTTGCAAAGTTTTCTGCAATGAACCTCTAGAGCTATCTAAAACGAAAACAGTATCATCAGCATACTATAAAAGTTTGTAATTAATTATGACTATGATTATGATTATGATTATGATTATGATTATGATTATGATTATGATTATGATTATGATTATGATTATGATTATGATTATTATCATTATTATTATTATTATTATTATTATTATTATTATTATTATTATTATTATTATTATCATTGTTATTATTATTATTATGATTATTGCTATTGATTATGATTATTGTTATTGTTATCAGTATTATGATCATGATCATTATCATGATCATGATCATGATCATGATCATGATCATTATCATGATCATCATGATCATGATCATGATCATGATCATTATCATGATCATCATGATCATGATCATGATCATGATCATGATCATAATCATGATCATGATCATCATGATCATGATCATGATCATGATCATCATGATCATCATGATCATCATGATCATCATGATCATCATCGCCGTCGACGTCGTCGTCGTCGCCGTCGTCGTCGCCGTCGTCGTCAGCGTCGTCGTCGGCGTCGTCGGCGTCGTCGTCGTCGGCGGCGGCGTCGTCGTCGTCGTCATCGTCGTCATCATCGTTGTCATCATCACCGTCATCATCATCATCATTTTCATCGTCGTCATCATCATCATCTTCGTCGTCGTCGTCGTCGTCATCATCATCATCATCATTTTGATTATTAGTATTATTTTCATCATCATTGATGATTATTAATATTTTCATCATCACAGGTGATTATTATTATGACATCTTAAAATGCTTTTCTGGAGCGATGCACACGTTTTCTTAAGCATCGGACTTAATTTGGTCTTTCATACTTTAACTTTGCAACAAAATCTATACCATGTGGGGGAAATGGAATCATGTAAAGTTGAGAATCTTAGATGGAATTTACAATTTACTAGTGCTGAAGGTAATGAATCCCTCTACAGATGCGACCAATACCTTAAAAACCAATCATATGTTCGGTACATCGCCAATTTGGGAAGAGTTCGCACACAATTCGACATGTTCATCTTAGTAGCACCAACCATATTTGTATCGTTTTTGAGTTTGCTTACTAATTGCTTTCCAAGAGAAAACTCCAACGGACCAGCGTTTGGTCTGATGTGCCTTCTGGTTTTAATTATGCAACTTTCGACACTATACCAAGCCCGTCCTGACACTGGTTTCTGTTTTATGGGTAAGTTCAGTCCCCTTATGCACCGTGAACGTTTTCACTTTTATGAGTATGTGTATCAGAAATATGCATAGATCTGCAAAACATGTTACAGAATATCATGAAAACATGAATATTGCTTAAAGTTAGACTAACAATCACTATGTTTGTAGGAATCTGCATTCGGATTTGAGTTTGGAATCAAGCGGTCATTTTTGTGGAGTAGCCAATGCATGTACCCCGGAATCTATGAGACTACATAGGATTCGAACTACTCCTGGGCTTAGTATGCCTTGGAATAAATACACATCAACTTAAATAGTATATATGGATATATGGCTTCAATAAAATTACCTTTTTTTGATGAAGTGTGGATATTAGGGTTGAGACATTGCACTCGTTTGGCAACTTTTGTAATAAAGTTACTACAATTTCTTTTACTTTCCATCGTTTGAAACTTTTTGAATTAATGTGCTTTATTGGGTATAACAAAGAGTAACACAATTACAAATAGTGTGCTAACCCGTTATGAGTTAGGGTAAACAAGTCCTGTTTGTTAATTTGTTGGAAACAAAGTGTGTGTCCCCTCAAACCGTGACACCAAGGGACTTGATTTTTGAGTGTCTGAGTATAGGAATTAGTACCTCTGTGACCCGTGACGTAATATGATCGACATAGGTAAAATAGCATTTTGGGCATTAATCAAACACTATATGACTAAATATCGAAACTGTCACTCCCTTCTAGCATATATCACTTTTACGATGGCCCTTTGGTGCAATTGAAAATTTTTCACTTGTTTCTTTTGTCAAGATAATTTCTTTTTTTATTTCTTCATCTGATTTTTTCCCCGTTTTTTCGAGATATGTTTTGACTTGTAATGTATATGCAAATGTCGATACATCAAATGTTTAACGTACCATTAAATATTGTGTTTGTATTTGTCTGTGACTTTTTCAGGTATATACATCGTGATTTTAATTGTTATAGTGGTTCTCGAAACGACATTTTCTGTAATATATATGAACATAGAAAATATAAGTAACTACATCTGCAAGCCGTGCAATAGTGACTATAAACTTCTTAGTCGATCCGCAAAAAGTGACCACGAAAGCAGTCCACCAGACCAAGGAGGGAGCAATGAAACAATGGGGCACCATAATAACAGTTATCGACAGTCTGGGGAGGGATTGGAACTCATGTCAAATTCACAAAGCACGACAGAAAGCGATCCAACAGACCAAGGAGGGAGCGATCAATCCAAAAATCAACCAGAGACCAATTCTGCTAGTTGTCAACATTCCGAAACAACCTCTCCACCAGGTGATAGAAAAGAAGAAACTACAGGCAATCATTGGTTTGTTTGCAAGATATGTGTGACAGTTTTCTTCGGCATATCCATATTAGTGGTAAACGTTGTCATGTTTTTGTCACTTTGAGCATTTAGTCACCATGGTAAAGGCAATTAAGCTGTAGACCAGGGGTTCCCTAACTGGGGTGCATAAACCTCCAGGGGGTGCGTGAGTCCATCCCAACCGGTTCGTTAGACGCTTCTGAAAGTCAAAACTAGAGTACTTTCTGTTGACCAAAAATCTGATATATCATTTAAATTAGTAAATGTACAAAAGTTGGTAGTCATGAAAACAAAGCTGTGGGCACGCCATTTGGGTGGCCCTCTCCAGGACAGCTTCGAGGATCAAGCGCTTCGTGGAGGAAAACATCGTCTCATCGTGTGTGATTGGTGATCGATGCATGACACAATTCGGGATCTGATCTTAAAGTTTTCCCAAAAATATTTGTTCATCTCTTGTTTTTTTTTTCCATTACAATACAATATGAACTTGATCTTTAACGAAGCACTGTTATGCGTATTATAGATTTATAATGACTCAGATCGTGGGGGGGGGGGGGTAAAAGTTATGGAAACCCTGCTGTGTAGACAATATGTTTTAAAAGAACTAAAACTGAAACATTTATTTATAACCTTTATTTAAACATTTTTTTTTATAATGTTATTAGAAATGAACGAGCCAACAATGTAGCTTTCTGTTGTGTTGTGTATTTGATGAACAAAGGAGTTACAGCGCACATTGAATCAAGTAGAATAATTCACCAAGGCCTATTATATGTACTATACATTTAAATTATATGTTTATTGGATAGAAAATCAATGAAAGATGTTAGAAATGTACTAATGATTACTTAAGCAGGAAGGTTTTTACACCATAGAAACCTTCACCTCGAGGTTACCAAAATGTCGGCATCTATTCGTTATAACGAAGAAATACTTGTCCTATATGTACGGTGTTTATTCAATGGTTCTCTCTATATATGATTTACCCCAATGGAGAAACATATAATTCAACAGGAAAGTTGTGTAAATTCAACCTTGATTATTCCAGTATCATTTTCCAAGTTTTAAACAAGAGCTAACTAGAGTCCTAATCTAGTCGCGCAATTCAATTACTTATTGTACCGATTCAAACTATTGCTGCAATATTTTTTGCGTAATTTTATTCAAGACTCGTAAACTCGCGTCGTGAAGTTGATTTTAGTGTACCCATTCCACGAAACGAATTCCATTTAAATTGAACGGCTCACGAATCTTGGATAACGTACATACGAACCCAATGAAATGTAGCGTTTGTATTGTGATGCCGTGGGTCATTATCTCTGTCGCCCTCTATTTATCTAAGCTACATGTCACTGTTTATATAGCCACATGTGCTTTCCATTTGGACGGTGACGTATTACAGGTCACGTGACGTCTGTTCATCAGCTCAGGTGGATCAGATCTCGAGACTTGTGAGTCAGTCTTTTCTCTCCTGTTCTGGATCGTTCGGTTTGGTAGTAGCCCTGGCTCCGACCATTGTGGTCGTATTTGTATTTGTTTTTGTATTCGTCTTTTAAACACATTTGTGCGTATCGTTATAGGACTGCACATCGGTATTGAGACCTCGTTTTTCTAGTTGTTATTGAGGTCTTCATCCTGATGTATTGTGGTTGATATTAGCAATAAATTACAAAATCTCAGTACTCCATCCTTTACTCGTTTATCCATATATTTCATTCTGTGCATATGATAGCGAGATTCAAGGCTCGTCGTTACTAGGACACAACCATCTAAGCCGCATTTGTTTCCATACCACCACCAGTCCTCGGTAGGGAATATTTAGGCGCCCGCGGAATCTTAGATTGAGTAAACGTTACAGTATCATAAGTAAGGTCAACATATGTGATCCAAGCATTAAAAGTAAAGTTAGAGTGTTTGGAAGGAAACCCCGTAACTAGACTAAACTAAGTGTCACAAGTCAATCAAAAACAGACATTAATCTGTTTCAGTGACGTCAAAGAAATCATTCATGTTTTGACATTTTAAGACCTATTGACCTTATCACTCTTCTGATTCAGTGTTTGTCTTACGACTTCTTAGCGATGGTCATTATAGATGTTGACGTTAGAACAATCTGATTGGCTAAAAACTCCGTAATTGCAAATCTTTTTGAAAACAAAATCGCACCCTAGGGCTTATCTTGCATAGTCCTGACGTTTTCAATTTCCAAATGGATAATTTTAAAAGTTTGCAGTCTTAGGATAGTCTGTGGATAGTCTGTTGATAGTCTGTGGATAGTCTGCTGATAGTGTGTTGATAGTGTGTAAATAGTGTGCGGGTAGTCTGTGGATAGTCTGTGGATAGTATATGGATAGTCTGTGGATAGTCTGTGGATAGTATATGGATAGTCTGTGGATAGTCTGTGTATGGGTGAAACTGCAAATATGACTCAGTCCAATCCATCTGCAGACGCTCTCTTTATAACAAGTGTATCGCTGTTGTATAACATGGGAAGCCTTACCACCTCATCACCATGACTGCATATGATTTTATTAGGGAGTGGGCTCGATTAGTTTATGTTAAGGACTGACGGCCTTGGTAAGGGTCTGTAGTATATTAACAGTGTTTTCACCCCTAATCAGTCTCATTTTGTCTGCATTCTCTTTTTCTGAACAAACTGAAACAATACCTAACAGCAAAGAAATGTCATTTATTGCGGGAAGGGAGAGGGGAATGGGATTACTTGTTTCCTTGCGTATTACATAATCCCACTAATATATCTAGGGCGTTGTGGTCAAGTGATTAAGGCAGTGGACTTGTGATCTAAGGATTACAGGTTCGAGCCCTGGCCAGATCATTACGTTGTGTCCTTGGGCAAGGCGCTTTATCTCCATTGCCTCTCTTCACCCAGGTGTATAAATGGGGACCTGCGAGGTAACTTGTAAATATAGTTGCGTGCGCCGGTTTGTGGCTGCACCCTATGGGAAGTCCCCCGGGGGACACGTGGTTGTGGTGCACTGTGGTGCCCCAGGAGAGATTGATTGAATTGTGCACACTTTGGTGTGTGGGTGTGACAAGTTACCAATGACCAGGGGTTAAGTTGTAAAGTCGTGTGAGGAGGCATTAGCCTCATACAAGACTGTAAACCTTCAACTTTAACTTTTTTATCTATATTTCTGCTTTTATGAATAATGGTGGCGCTAGTTTGAAACGCTTTGATATTTGCATGAAATGCTGCAAGGGCTCTTAAAAGCATCCGTATATTCAAGATAGGTGCCTCCAAGCATGCCGGTCGCAAAGAGTGTTTCGACCCTCTGGCAAGAATTCACGCACGCTACTTAGACGCTTCATGTCGATTTGACCGACCTTCTTAGCGTCCTCCCAGGTTCTTTTGTGACATCAAGGGAGACATGACTCGGGATCCTATGCCACAAAAAGTGCCAAACCACTACAGGAGAGTTATGAAAACTCCAGTGTGCCTTGAACTCTAGCACGATTTACCGAACCGGCCGACCAGAGTCTTTCATCTGCCCCTTTCTTGAACCGGTTATCACATCAGCTAATAAATTAGAGGTTTGAATTAATATATAAAAGACTACAGAGAGGAGTATCAGTGAGTGAAAAAGATAAGTTGTTTAGTCTCAATTCAGTTGGTCTCGAGGTGAAGACATCAGGGTTAATTACTAGTCCTCTTAAAGAGGTTTTAAGTCTTGTAATGTCATATTCCAAGAAACATAAGTTCTAGCTAACTTTATGTCGCTATTCCTATCTCTTTTTTTTTACGATATCCACATTTAAAGCATTTTTCCGGGTAATTTGATGGGGCTTCGATTTCTCAGTACAAGACTGATTGTTCAACAATGTAGTCCAGCATCTTCAATTGTGAAAGGGACACGTTTAAATTGCAATTTTGAAACCTAATGAAAACATAAAAGTAGAATAGCAATACAACTGAGACTGGTAGCAGTGTTTGAAACGGTCTATAACACTTCGGTCATCTTTTTTAATCAACCTTGATATTTGAAAATATACATACGTTAACATAGAAGTAGTGGTTTTTCCATATTTTGAGAATCGATGTGGCCTTGTTTTAGGTTTATTAAAGGTATTACTGATTGACAAACTAAGGTTATTATTTTGATATCATAAATATATTGACGTTGGTTTCTTTCAAATCATTATGAAATAAAATTTTCTGTATAACATCGTAAACGTTTAGCTCCTAATAAGAATCGCTACAAACTAATGGAAGAAAAAATGGAATGACTAAGTCATTTTACGGAATCGCATTTTACAGCATTATTTCATAACTCACTTTGTCCCACTTAGAAATCATCATATCAGACCAGGTTAATGTTGAAAATATTGATGTTTATTCAGTTTGGAAAGCCACTAATAAAAATCTTGTGTGCATTCCTTACCAATGCACTACGTGAATATTTCAAGGTTATGTCTTACTTTCGTTTAGAAGTTTTGTTGTAACCAGCAGCAATATATGTCAATCTCACCAATGTAGCTCCAAATAAAGGGTAGGTTTTATCTTCCTTCGAGTTATATCCAGACATGATACTGACTGAAGACGTTGCAACAGATGATTGTTATGTTGACATACTTTGCCTCACTCTTGCAAATAATTATTGAATTATCTTTACATATTCTGCTTTCCAATTATATTTCTTTAAGTAATTAACAATTTAACTGCAATACCAATACAGAAAACAGAAAAGATACTACTCTAAAACCAATTGGTATTAAACAAAAGTAGCAGTATTTTATGGTAGACATGCAAAAGAAACTCGAAAGTAAAATAGCAAGTCAGTTAAGGTTACTCGATAGAGGGTACTCAATTATTTTGCTAAGACTGTGTGTAATGGTTGATGTAAACTTGCCGAGGTTTGAAAGATCTTAATTTATAAGTGAATATAATAATATCTTGACATAAATGGTTAACTTATCACGATAGTCAGCTGAACGCTTTCAGCCGTGGTATAGCTATCGCGCAATTTTGCCGACTTTCTATCACTTTTTGCCACTGTGTTTGACCAACTGTCGTTTCGTCAATTTTCATTCCTTTAAGGGCCATTCTCTGAAAGCGTAAGACCTGCCACTCCTGTTTGAGCTTTTGTCAAAATTTGCTGAAATGTTGTTGATATAAAGTTTGAGTGGTGGTGAACCAAATCTGTGAGGAATATTTTATTGTCGTCATTGAGGGCCCAAAAACAGGGCGTTCTGTATTTTTTCAGTTATGATGAAACGTAGGCCACAGCTAATGCAATGATTGATAGGACTAAAATGTCGTGATTGGTTTGTGTGAGTTATGTTTTCCTACATGCGATCAATATTTTACATATAAAGGTCATTGTAGTTCACTAGCGGTCATTTTCTGAATATTTAAAAAGGTGCTACTTCTTCTAGACCTTTTGTTCAAAGTTGAAGAATTGTTGTAGATATAAAGTTTGAAAGGTAGTGAACCAAAGTAATTCAGGAACTTTTTAGGTAGTTATGTGAGGGTACTTAACAGGGCGTTAGGTATAACATTCTTTAGTTGTAATGTAATCTTGGACAGCTTATAAGTTGAACACCCCTGTGACATATGTAGTGGAAGTGTCCCACGAAAGTTAAACAGAACTTTTCATACTTGAAAGTATATTCGGATATCACCATTTAAAAATAGGGGTTGTTTAATGTATAGTTTCATTTCAATATTATACGTCACCTTTAGTGTGAACAACCGTGGGAAGATAACTGAACGATGAGTGAAACGCAACCAAGATATTTGAAGTGACACAGATGATTGTAACATCCAGTGAGAGTGACTTGAACATGAAAAAACGGGAAATATGGTAGGTACTGGGTAGGTTTCTATTTGGATACTGTCACGTAATGAATACTTGAACTGTACGTGTCGTAAGCACATATAGTAAAGCCGGAAGAATGTAACTCTTTAAGAATAGTTTTTATGTGACAAGACTTTGTAGATAATGTAACTATTCGTGCAGCGGTATTTTGAAGGCGTTAAAGTCGAGCGATTTCAATTCATGAACGACCATAGAAAATCGCGTTTCCATTATCGAAGAACTAAAGATGTGTATATCTTTCTCAGGGCTTCACGATTCAGATATTTGCGAACATTACCGATATTTTGAATGTACAAGAGAGATGATAGGATGACATTTAATATGTGTGCTTCGTTATTATAAAAGAATAAAAATAACGCGTTTCTTGCTTAACATACTTTTCAAAATGGAAACGAAAAGAAAGTTGAGTATTTAAGTGCATATGATTAAGAACCCTCTTGCCCGTATAAAACAATGCTATTACCTTTTAAATTATGCAAGTTTTAGGTAATTATTCACCAGCTACTCCATTTTAAACTAATAACCTAACAGATTTTACAATATGGAAACGAAAAAGAAAGTTTAGTATTTAAGTGCATATGACTAAGAACCCTCTTGACTGCATACAATAGGTGCTAAAAATACCCAATATCTTTTGTATAAGAACTTGTTGACGGTTTGTATCACCTTCACACTTTACCTAACAGAGTGAATACTTGAGCTGTGTTAACGGAGTGAATACTTGAGCTGTGTTACATTGCATGTAGTAAGGAAGAACACAAATCACTCAACCATTTTACTGTTATGTATCTCTGTCTGAACCATACTCCCCGTGAAGAAAAAGGCGTAAAGTGGCGGACTAATTCAGTTTTGGGCAAGATTAATAATCGTATTAATAATAACAACAGAAAAGAAGAAGACTTCCTGACACGCAATCGTTTTACATCAAAAGTATCATATTGTGAGGATTCGCTGTAAGGTTTTTCTGTGAGGTTTGTAGTAGTTTAAATGTCATAAATATGGTTTCGTTTGTAATCTGTATAGTTAATAGGGTATATATTTTTGAGTATTCCGAATTATGGTCTTTAATATGTCGTAGTTCAAGAAAAAGGTAGAAAAAAACATTTGTGTGCAATTATCTTTCTGTAGCTATGCCAGTTTCAAGGTACTAGTAATTAAAATATGCAAAATCAATGGAAAAGTTTTTTCAAAGTTGTAATCGATGATAACAAATTAACAATGTTGTTCTTCCAACAAATATGCATGCACAGCACACCTCTCAAATCACATATCTACTGTACGGCTATATTTCGTGAAGAATAGTATAGAGGAACGTACGTAAAATACTAGTGTGTTACTAATGTCAGTTGGTGTATTATTCGTCGTTAAATGCATATGATATAGTAAGAACGTTTATAGGCCTGGCTTATCGTTGCATAATTAGCCAAATTGCTGACGAAAGTGTTCATCCTTTTGCTAAAGTTTTGGAAGATTCGAGACCTTACTCGCGCAAATTAAGTTTGGTTTATGTATGGAGTAGAGTAAGGATCACAATTAGTGGCATTTAGGCTGCACTTTGAGATGACATTTAAACGCAATATTTCCCTTTAACTGAACCAAAATGTATTCATTTAAATAAACACAACAGCGTATATGGTTGCATGATACTCACTATACTTTACGGTCGTAAAATTGTTGATAAATTGAAAACTTGTTGAGTTACCCTCGCATATGAATGTCATCATCTCATCCATAGCGAAGTTGCAGAAACAGCATCTTCACAATCTTCACCTTTACGTTGTCTTGAAGATTTGTGTCTAACATGTTACTGATTTTCTCGCAGATCAGAACAGGAAAATGCTTGCGAGCAGGGTGACTACGTTGACCTGGTTGTGTGCCATTTTTTATTCTCGTGTAGCTTTGTTAGCTAACGGGGAAGGTAAGCAACGTCCACAAATACTGTTTAGCACTGCAAATGAAATATTTAGTCACCTTTAACATGTGTAGTTATCTTTCTTGCTTTACTTTCAAGTTATTGCATGGGTGCGAATTTTCTGTTGTATAAGCATAGTATCTCATCCAACCTATTTATCATTTTCTAGATGCATGTGGGGACCAAGGGATTTGCAATTGCTACTTTGAAGAGGAAGAAGCTATCCCCGTCTTTGATGTTGACTGCTCATATCTTGGACTAACTCTGCCGCCTTCGAATTTCCCCCCGAAAACAAATAACTTGTGAGTCTGTCTTAAAACTCCTGAATGATTTTTAACTGTATTATAATTGTTTGTATGGTTAGTAATGCGAGTGGACAGTAGGATCCCTGTTTCCGTGATGATTTTTACCTTAACATGCTAACATAAATATTGTCAGGAAGACGTGATAACTTACGGTATAAATGCAATGTTACATGGGAACATTATCAATTCAGACGGTTATGCCTTCCTTTAGGGGCAATATCTTACTCGTTCTATACGAGTTCTCGGAAAACGAAGACACTAAACGAACCCACAATTGTGTTCAAAGTTAAAAATATCATACTCAACCATCTCCGTTGACGGAGTACAATATAAAAGTATTATTAAGTTGTGTATTTTGTGTATCGTGGCCAGCAAGTCTACTAAGCCTAATGATATGTATTAGCCAAGAAAGGAATCATACATGAAACGTCAAAACTTCGATTTAAAACTTCGTTATCGCCATCGAAAATCCCTCCATATAGCCTGATCACACATGCAAGAATTATGCGGTGCATTTGCAATTTCACTTCCTTAACACATCCACGGACATTGTAACAATACAAACATTGTAAAGTAGTCTCTGCAAGTTGCCGTATATTGGACTCTTTAAATTTAAAAGGTAGAATCTCGTCCTTTTCAGTCGCTGCAAAATAAGTTATCATGTAAAGCAATCATGTAAACATTTTGTGTACGAAATCCAGTGAAATGGATTCATTACTCATAAATCAAGTACGTGCAATCGGATAGCCTCAGTAAGTAGAACGGGTAGAGAGAACGCGTTCACATAAAGTATACCTGTAACAATAGCAACAGTTTTGTGTAGGAGGGAGTGAAAACAATATTTACGTAATCATATTTCACAGGCAATGCAAACTTTGCTCATTCATCAATCTGTACAAGTATTACACTATGAATGTCGTGGCTGCAGCTCTCCATTCATGAACACTTTAAAATTCTTCAAGCAATGTTACCGTTTGGAAAGTACTTTGCCATTTACCACACCTTAAAAGATGCAAAACACAATAAATATGCAATCTTGGTATGACCCATGCCAGATTGGAAGATTTGGATATATTTTTGGACCAAGCCAGTTAAATGTATATTTTACTTTTCAAATGTTCCATATTGATATTATTTGAATATGAATTATCTACTCCAATAGACACCAAGGAAATTGGAGCAATTCCCAGGAGTATCATAACTTTGTCAGGGGACATTCGAAGCACAAAATGTGCATTTAAATAGAGGAATATAGACTTGGGCTAGTCCTTGAGTTTTTATCACGACAAGTGTGTGTTTAATATAGAGAGGGGGTTCAAATTTCTCATGCTAACTAGGTAAAAGCCTGGGCGTTTACAAGGCGAGGAGTTGCCAGCACTGGGGTCATTGAAGACGGTTATCTTGTAGGGGTCTGCCAGATTGTGAAGGGTTTGTTTCATTTTCTCCAAAATCGACTGGGGAAACGGGGGGGCAACATTAAAATTGGTGGAATGCAACGCGCCCTCCACTCACATTCACTTGTGGGTGCTGCAGCCTAATTAACATATTCTCTCAAAGTGAATGTCAAGTAACGAAATGTTAGAAAACGGAATCACTGAAAGTTCTTTCGTGTCTTTCAGCAATGATTAACTACCCCCTTATCCCACATACCACAAGCTATCACGCCAGCATTATTTTCCTAAATAGTCTGCAGGTCTGTCATGTAAAGTATTAAGCCAGGACAAAACTCGTCTTAAACATAATTTACGACCGGCGTTTACATGTAAATATATTTGCGAACGTGTTTTAGAAATAATTGCCATTGTTCCTGCAAAAACATAAAGTAAGGTCAAATATTTGTTGAGTGCAATGCACCCATCTACATGGGTTCGACAACAAGTTGCGAACATTTCATGGATTTCATTGTCTGTATGAAGCTAAGGAAATTTTACAAGTTCGTACTCATTGTCCAAAAAGTTTCAAACCCCATGTCCCGGGAAACGTTTCACCGTGTGAAGAGCGTGGTGTTTGAACAATATTCTACCATATGGTTGTATACAAATCCTATAAAAGTAGGTCTTGTTGTCATGTAACGACACGAATCCTTCGTGGAGTAGTGACTAATAATAATGTCAGTTAACATGGGTTTAGTGGCTTTCACACACAAATTGAACAGATACAATTATCATAATGTTTGGAAGAAAAATTGGGTAAGGGACGCTTTCATGATTTTTATTTCTGGCTCGACAGTTCACAGATGAAGGCTATGCAGTAGTACTAGACTATTTCTTGTGCTCTTAAATATTGAAAGAAGTAATATCCTTTTGGGAAATTTTTCCCACGTTTAAAATCTGTCCCTCAAATTAAAAGATTCAGAAGATACCACGTCCATGCATTTTCAATAAACAACCGTTTCACACAGAGATTACACTAGCTATTGTAAATCTGTAAGTTTTGTAAATACTTCATTGTGCTGACAGATATGATAAGTTGGTAGCATGTGCTATTAAGCTTACAGTATGAACTAAGGATATATGTAATCCCAGCAAATCCCAACAACAGGAATAGTTAGAAATACACATATCCTCATTTCTTACTGTAATCCTAATAATACATGCTACCGATTTATATCACGTTCCAGGTTTTTACTTTGGTATAAAACTTCAAGATTTACAGTAGTATCTGTGTTCTCTGTGTGTATCGGGTGCAAGGAAAGTCTAAAAGATAGAAATATTATGATGTATAGTTTACGTTTGCCAACTCAGGTTAAAACACAGCTATTGCACTGAATGTATATCGGTGCTGTTATCGATACCATTACTTATAATATATTCAAGTAGCTTATTTTGACAGTGACAAGGGCAGGGAGAATATATTCCCGAGAAATATTACATTCCTTCTGGTTTGTAGTGACTTTTGTGATGATGTGTAAATGTTTATTTTGTATAATCTTCCCTACCAAAACTTGTAAAGTAACGTATTTCCGTAGGGTACAGTTGAGTTTTTTTATTTATTTTATGTTTTTATAGATAATTAATCGTGCATGTTATCTTTATATACAACAATATATACAGCCTACACATATATATTTATTATAATTTTACATATACGCAGCTTAATTATATAGCAAACTCTCCTATGTTTTAACTTACGTCTAAGTTATTGTGAGATTTGTTAGACTTCTTGTTTAATATTATTTTCAGGATAAATGTAACCCTTTTTTTGAGGGGGGGGGGGGGGGGGCGAGACGTGTTATATATGACACAATTACACATGTCGTGGCTTTGATCCAGTATACGTAATAGTTTATGCATCTCAGCTATAACAACGTTGAAAGTCGGGAGATTGTTCTCGAGAAATCACATTTTCGCTCCAAGTTAATAAAAAGACTGATCCAACTAACTTGTACGTGTCTTAAACTCATGGGAAAAGAAGAGCCGGTTTTTCTTTTAACTCGAATGCAGTCACAACTCAACTTTTGAAAAGGAAAATTAGTCCAGACCGTGTATCGTAATATTTTATCCACGCCAATGGAGAATTCACTAAACACCCATTTATTAAGAAGAAAGAAACACATCACAGAGTTACATACCTTCCACTTTCAAACATTGTCAGATGCAAAACATGATTCTTGCTTTTTTCAGGTTACTTAATCAAACCAACATGACGGCTCTCGCTGAAACTTTATTTTCTGATATGATTTCCTTTCATTATTTGTAAACGTAAATATTATATTTTCAATTATTATTGTTAATGTAGTTTGTTAATTTTATTCTTACTTTTTACTTGAAAAGGAAAATTAGTCCAGACCGTGTATCGTAATATTTTATCCACGCCAATGGAGAATTCACTAATTACCCATTTATTAAGAAGAAAGAAACATATCACAGAGTTATATCTTTCCACTTTCAAGCATTGTCACATGCAAAACATGATTATTGGTTCTTTTCAGGTTACTTAGTCATAACAAGTTGACGGCTCTTCCTGAACATATATTTTCTGATATGATTTCCTTACAGACTTTGTAAGTTTACATATATTTTCCATTATTATTATTCATGGAAATTAATTGATACCTCTGTTATCGTATGATATACATATAACTTGCAGATATCTGGGTTGTAACAAGTTGGGATCTTTCCCAATGCATATATTTTCCAATCTCTCGAAGCTTGAGCAGCTGTAAGTTTTTTTTTCCACTAAGTCCTACTTATAATATGTTTTTGTACATGTTCAACTCATTTTCTCAAACATATTTGCCTGCGTTCATATGTTACGTAAAATGTCCTTTCTTACTACAACTTTGTGTATCAAGTCCTTTCAGGGGTCTGTCTGAAAATACCTTGACATACCTACCTGTCACGATCTTTAGTAATCTCACATACCTCCAGGATTGTAGGATTGTCCCATGTTCATAAGATATGACTGAATTGCAGGTAACTTGGGAAACAGGGTCTAGTATATCCACTTTAATGGAACATCCTCATCTAACCTGAAATGTAACGGGCCATTACTTTTCATTTATGTATATTACTAATATTCATTCAACATCCTCAAAATCAAACTTTGTTCTTTTTGCTGATGATACAACAGTTCTGTTTTGTTCAAAATAAGAATGTAAAGGGTGCAAGTTTACATGCAGAGAAAGAATTTACAAATAGGGGAAAGCAAAATAGTACTTATTAATATAGTTTATTCCAATATCTTTGCTTTTCCTTTTCGTATTTAGAGACAATATCACTTGCTGCTATGTCAAGGATCAGTAAACTGATTAAATTATGTATTAATAATGTCTAATAATAAAATCCTTATGAAAGTGATGTCTGTATAATGTATAATGGTAGAAGTATTGTTGACTGGAAAGAGTTATTTCCTGTCTGTATAATGTCTGTATGTCTTTATGTCTGTATAATGTCTGTATAATGTCTGTTGTTGTTGACTGGAATTGTCATTGTTGACTGGAATTGTCTGGAATTGTCTGGAATTGACTGGAATTGTCTGGAGTTGACTGGAATTGTCATTGTTGACTCTCAGCATAATTGTTGACTGGAAAGAGTTATTTCCTGTCTGTATAATGTCTGTATGTCTGTATAATGTCTGTATAATGTATAATGGTAGAAGTATTGTTGACTGGAAAGAGTTATTTCCTGTAAATCAATATTTTATATAACGTGTTTACCATGCAGATTCTCCGCCGTTTTTATGAATTATATTAAAATTTCACATTGAAGAAAAACAAAAAAATATCGGCTTTGTATATCTGTCATTGCAGGCGTATTGCCCAAATGTTATGATTGTACAGAGAGCACCTCTGGTGCTTTGATCTGACAATTTACACACAATAACCACTCTTTATAGGCAAGCCAAGCCGTAAATAAGAAATGGTGTGTTGTTCTTATTTATTTACTATATATCTGTCATATCACTTGCCACACATTCAATTCTTTCTCTGATTAGTTATCACTCAAGTGGGTTTGAAGCCTTAATTCTATCAAAATGCTTCGAGTAGAATGTTGTTCGTCATTGTTTTGATAGTTAATCACGTAATAAATGTCAGGTTAAAAACACTCCTTTTAGTAACCTAACTAATATTCTGTTGAAAGGATTGCGTATATGCTAGTAAATCACTATAGACTTTATATTATTATGATTTTTTTTTTCTCATTCAACGTCGACACATGTTTCATTTGCATGCTTTGCGAATGTTAATGAACATTATATTATGCTGTTATTGTGAGAATGAATGAAAGAAGGATTATTTACCCAATTTTAGTTGTTTCAAAACAAACGCCACTTATGCCGATCAGGTTGCATCATTACAGATCATATCATATGAATGGTCTACATATTTATCTGTTAACATAATTTAATGTTTTTCAATAGATTAACATGCGTAATGCAAGAACTAAACGTTGCTTTTTCTTCCACCAAATAAAAAATTCATTTGGCTATTTATTTGTGATGTTATTTCTATATTTATTACAGAGATCTGCATAGCAACAACCAAGAAGATTAAATTTTTACTTGAAAAGGAAAATTTGTCCAGACTGTGTATCGTTATACCTTATCCACGCCAATGAAGAAATCAATAAACACCCATTTTATTAAGAAGAAAGAAACATATCATAGAGTTATATACTTTCCACTTTCGAGCATTGTCACATGCAAAATATAATTCTTGTTTCTTTTCAGGTTACTTAGTGATAACAACTTGACTACTCTTCCTGAACATATATTTTCCGATTTGATTTCCTTACAGCTTTTGTAAGTTTACATATATTTACCATTATTAATATTCATGTAAATAAATTGATTGATTATTGAAAAATATTCAATGACTATTCATCATTATATCGTGTTTGGATTTCATGTTCTTCCATCTGGATGAATGTCCAAATTATGGAACTTTTTTGACGAATATAACTTGCAAACTTGGTTAGAATAGTGCACGGTAACGTAGCAATAACAAATGTACAATTGTTCCTTTAAGGAAACGGTCAAATTGATATCTCTCATTTGCTCTGTGGTTAAGGACCTCTGCAGATACACATAGTAACACACAGTATGATATCTTACAGTGTACCCCACCATCATACCTCTGATATCCTATGATATGCACATTACTTGCAGATACCTTGATTCAAACAAGTTGGCATCTCTCCCAATGCATATATTTGCCAATCTCTCGAATCTTGAGGAGCTGTAAGTTTTTTTTTTCACTACATCGTATTTATATTATGATTTATATTATGTTTTTGTACATGTTCAATTTATTTTCTTAAGCAATATTTGCCTGGATTCATATGTTACGTAAAATGTCCTTTACTTTCTATTCTAAACTAATTTTATGCTTTCTGCGTCAATAAATGATGATTTTATATCGTACTATAACTTGTGTATTAATTCCTTTCAGGGGTCTGTTTGAAAATAACTTGACGTCCCTACCTGTCACGATCTTTAGTAATCTCACAAACCTCCAGGTGTTGTAAGTTTTTTTTTATGTATTGCGTTATGTTTCAAAAAAGATGGAAATAACCGTTTCAATTACTGTAACCACTCTCTGTTAAAAATATCTGTCAGTTTATAGACTTTTTTAACATAAATTACTTGTTTTTCCCATTAACCAAAAAATTACTTTTTTTTACAGTTTTACAGTGTTTATTGCTACTATATCAAAATGTTATGTAACATGTATTTTCTGTTTATTTAGAAAATAATGATCTTCTGTTTTTGCTTAACCAAATTTGACTGCAATCATTACTATTTTTACAGAAGTAGCTGTAAATTAAAGTTACAGTTGAAAAGTCCTGTTATTTTACAACTTATATCTGTTTTATAGCAATAAAATGACCGCACTGTCTTTTTTTACCATCAGTTTGTTTTTACTACGACAATTTTCTTTTTTAAACAGAGACTTTCATTTTTCTTCAAGTATAGTCTGACTGAACAATATATGGGATGCAATCCTCTCATGGGTGTGTGGTCCAGGGACCCGCTTCAAGCCCTTGGTTAGTCAATGAGCAACGTGATTTCGGTACCTTTGAGCAATGCCCATGCACGGAAGCTCTGGGGTATTTCAGAAATTGTTATTATTAGAATAAACTCGAAGCAATTAAATGTCTTCATCTGACATTGAATGCGACAAAAGTTCTATTCAATTTGGCCATTTTTATTTCAAGTTATTTAAATTTGAGTAAATCCCGATCGATTTAATGTTGCAGCGGGCTAGCAAGTGAGACAGATTGATGTTGTTAAGGGTTGCATTGGAGTGAAACACAACGTACAGAGCGCGTATGGCGCACCTAAGGGCCAGTTCATACTCGCTGCGTTTTCACAGCGCGTAGACCTATTTTGGTGGATACGCTATGTGTGTAAATGGACGCGCAGTGCGTAATCAAATTGCGCTGCCGCGTCCGGACTTTTTGAAAATAAAAAAGTGTCGTGAACAACGAGATGCGTAGTCAGACACATTGAAATATTTCATTGTCGGATGCGTATTCATTCGCAGTGATGGCAAATCTTATTAGTGACGATGAAAAGCTTATCGAAACAGTGCGCCTGTTTCCAAACCTCTACAACGAATCTTTGAGAGAGTATAGAGACACAGAGTGGGCAGTAAATTCATGGAAAGAAATTGGGAAAATATGCAGCAAAGAATGTAAGGACATATAGAGGAAACTGCGCGATGCATTTGTGAAAGTAAAGTAGAGCATGAAGACCAAAAGTGGAGATGGAGCCATAAAGCTAACGAAGTGGCAATTCTATAAAGTCATGTCTTTTCTTGGAGACCACGTCAAGCACAAAGAAATGGTAAAAAACGTGGGCGTTAGGTAAATTAAAGAATGTTTAATGGTTTATTCAAATCAACCTTTTTTCAAGTTTTTAAATGCTCTCATGTAAAAAACATTTAAAAAGAAACAATAATGAGTCAAACAAAATTTAGTTAGAAATAACTTGTTGGAATAATAAATGTATATAAGTTGTTAATGTTAAAGATGTAGCTCCATTGAATGTATGATACCTCCTTGGGTTTTGAGAGGGTAGGGTCTACTCTATGTCCCATTTTATTCAAATCGTCTATTTTTCATTTTCAAGAGACGCCATAAAGCTAGACATAAATTTACTTGTCGTTTTCGAGAAACAGTTTTGTGTCAAAATACACTATGCAAGTTTAGCATTATGCATTGTTGACAAATTTCCCCAAGATAGCAATTTATATAAAGACACAAGTCTTTAGCTAAAAAAGATTGGTACTGCTAAAAGTTCTTAATATCAATATCAAGTTCACAAAATAGTGCAGACAGGCAATTTATACTATTGTAACGAGGCCCTCACATCTTTGAATAATAATGAACTACATCGTCCGGCAGGTGCATCCATTACCAACGTTATTTGATTTGTTATTATAATACATATAAAACTGTACATTTAAATCATGGTAAATAGGCCTATATTAGAAACAGAATCAAGAACATTGTCATAAAAACATCAGCTTGAACTATCAATTAATTTCTGAACCACAGTTGTTTAGATTGGTCCACAAATTTCTCAAATTTAATGGAAATCCACTTGCTCGAGAGGATTGTTCGTTAAAATCGCCAAGATGAACTACCCCATTGAAAGCAACATAATGATTTATTAAACCATGGCCAGTCCAACATAATATGATCATCTTTAAAATTTACTGCCACTGTAAGTTAGGCCTTGGGTCCAGCAACATCGGTTTTAACTAACCCGACCATTAGGGCAAATGTAACCGGGATTGATAACAACATTGAATTGTTCTTGTTTTAGACTTTTAATGAAACTATATTCCCTCTGTATATTGTTTGTGTTACTATAAATGTTATTCGGGATACTATAGGTTTTCCCGGCCAATTTCAACAACAAAAAACATTCAATTTCATTAACACGCTTTCAAATTCACGCGATTTTTCTAGTCGAATCGAACTAAAGTTACTCTCTCAATATTATTTCCATTTCTCCCACATTCTGTTGGGCCAATTCTTGTAGGAGGTCACCTCTCCACTCTTGGAGATTGACTCCTGCTGTTTGTGCTGCCCCCCCCCCCTCGGTCTCCTTCTACGAGGGCCAAATCTCGTTTGACACCAGAAACGAATTTGAATGAACACCTTTGGAAAATGTTTGCTCGTTGATGCAATTGAATGGTTAGCCAGCCTCGGCGACTGGCTTTGACGAAATTGAATGACTTATGATACCCAACTATTGCTTAGGGCCTAGTTACAGTATTGCTACAGTAGTTGTACTGTGTGAGAACCAGTATGAGTTGGACTGAACCTGTCCACAGTCTGTCAATCATTTTTGACACAACCAATTGTCATGATTATGCATCTAGACAAAACTATGCGTACACTAAGCAGCAAGTAGGCAGGAGCTTTCCTATGTCTTGTAGTAAATTCACAGTAGCTTGAACAACCGTAGTTAGTGCAAATTAAATTGGTGTGGGTCAAGTAGTAGGCTATTCAAACTTTTCAAAATTGGTAGTGTTTTTCTACTCGTATTCTCATACTATTGTTCGTCGAGAGACTAAAAATGTTCGTTGGACTTTGCAACATTTGCAAGGTAACAACACGTTCAGTTAGTGAGTATGTGGCTTTTGGACGGTGTCATAGAAATCAAGCCGATTCCTAATGTCGGTGCTGTTTTCAAGTATGCAGAAACATATTTTAACTTTTACATGTTCTGCTTGCAATTCACTTTTGATATTGCCATTGCAGTTTCCAGGATAAGTTTTTAGTAGACATACCGTTAAGGTCCCTAAAAAAGGTTCCAATCTTGATAATGTTACTGTCACCCACAAAAAAGTAAGTAAGTGGCAATGCGACACATTCGCCTAGCGGCTATCCAAAAATAGTATGCAGTACAAAAAGAAAAGAAATACTCCGACCAACCAATGATACAGAACAAGTTTTATAAGTTCAACTTCTTAATTGAATAGGTATTTATGGAGGAGGAACTTTCTCCTTAAAATAAAAAAAAGGGAACATGGAAAATAAGGTTACAACGTTCTGTAATACTGCTTAAGAACACATATGACTCCTGAATACTTAGAGATAACGGATTGCTTTGGCGCAATCTTTACCAGAGGATGACATATGCTAGATTTAGCTTAACTACTGAAAAGTTTAAGACTTTCCAAAGTTTTGATTCCCCTGGATCTTTTTCAATTGCGAGAGAGCAAACTGGTACGTATAAATCTAGTCTTAATATATATATTTATATGATATTCTTTTCTCTTTAAAATAATGAGATTACCTCTTCTAGTCTGAAGAGCTTTCCCCCCTTTTACATCATGAAATTCTGATGTCACATTTATCTTTAAAAAAAAATGAATTCTGAGTTGTCACTATGACGAATACTGCTTAAAGATGTTGACAATTCTTGTTGACACGCGGTTGCTGATATCAGGTTGTGGTAGGTGTTATAGTCGGTAAAACAAATATCCTCAAAAGCTTCCGGTCTTCGACTCAATGTGAGGAGAGTGGCACTGTATCGGAACAAAATACAAAATCAGATTCTCTGATAATACTTTGTCCAAATACAATATACTAAATATGTTGCATAAATTTATAATAAAAAATTTGTAACAATAAGCCATATATGTCTCTTGAACAAAGTTTAGTTTGTTGCACATAAAAACAAAACATTGGTTAAACTCAAACATATATACATTCCTACTCCAAAGCTATGGTGAGCACATCATAACTTTCCTTCATGCACACTAACCTCATGTTCACTACACTAAACATTTAACCACTCTCTGCCAAAATTAGTTTGAAATAATTTGTAGTACTATAAAAGTCACCATCACTATTACAATCATAGCAAACATCCACTTTCTTAAGGAAAGTCAATTAAGGCGTGACTTTTACTATCCAACATAATGAAAAATTAGTACACAAAATTAAACTGACTTTTGTGCACCTCCAAAAGTATACAAACTTTAAAGTGGTTGCATCCCAAACATTACATGTACAGAACAGATTAATATAACAAGTTTCTACTTACAATGGTGCCAGTTCTTAAACTGTCAGTCGAGCTCTGCAATACAGCTATATTTTATCCGGTCAGGTAAGGTACTCTCATTCCAACGTTGCCGTCAAGCTGCCCTATCCAGAACACTACATATTGAATGAATCTGGAGTCTCCAGGAAATAATTGTGTTTTCAGATTTCACAGTTTAAATGCCAGTTATAAATTACAGTATACTAGCCCAGGCTTCAATACAGGTATCCTATATATAGGATCCTGTGCCCCATGATATGAAAATCACACTTCTGTAGCTCCGTCTATTTCAGCTAAGAGATATAGCAGGACTCAATCCGATGATGGTATTTTGGAGAGTGAATACAAATCTTATCCAACACTCACTTCCCTGGCTGGATGTGATGTCACGCATAATTACTAGTGCATCAATTTGCATAACTTGGCAATACAATACATTGTCATCTTGACTATGTCCTGCCCTGGTAGGTTTCTTTTGTGTGCACTAGCTATGCTATGCTACCCTGTACCTTTGTATTATATTAACTATGCCCTGACCTGGTGATGTTTCTTTTGTATACATACTCAATGATGCTACCTTGTACTGTTGTAGTGAATGGAGGGATTAGGGTTTATGTAAATTGTCCTAAATCCCTGGATCTTACTTTCCAACAACAACAACCAGGATTGACTAAAGTAAAAGTTACTTGAAAAAACTTTCTAAAATAAACAGCTGACAGATTGACTTCTTCTGTCATAAGAATACAAATGAATTACATTATACTATTCTAATATGACAGTTACATATTAAACTTTCTCAATTAACCCTAACCTAAAGATAACAACAAATAAAGTAGCTTTCAAGGTATCGATTTTGGTGTAAGATGAGTTTACCGCCTCTTCAGAACAGTTGCAAACCTGTATCTCTAATAATAATTGCCATGGCCTGAAGTTTGTTATATTATTCAACAGTCTTATATCAAATATTGAAAAGTAGAATTATTGTTTCAGTGTTGAAGTTTAAGTTCTCTACTTATATACTATATATATATATATATATATATATATATATATATATATATATATATATATATATATATATATGTATATATATATATATATATATATATATAAGTTGGTTGGTTGGCGTTTATCTTGGCGCAGAGTGCTCTTTGTCCTGTGGACAGAACGCAATATGTTGCGACTAGTCGAACACTAGTAGTTGTTACTGATAGCCTGATAGACAACAGATAAATTAAAGTAATGCTCCATGAATATGTAGGCTCAGGGATTACCGTGGGTTACATGGTTATTGGTGTATTGTTCCTCTGTCGGTGTATGCTCCTTTGCGTCCGTTCTGTTAGGTGGGATTTTTATAGAATTTGTTTTCTTGGCGGCACTTCGATATTAGTTCCGGGCATTTGCTCAGGAGGGTGTTTTTTTTTTTGCGTTGATGATGGTGAGTTTTTATGTGAAACAGAGGTTGCATCACTTCGACTCGTTGCTGTAGGCTTTTGCTCTGCTGGCGATCGACCAATTGATAATGAATGGCTTGTTGTTCTGCTTCAGCTGCCAGATTAACTTCGAGAGTTCCGTTGCGTTATGGTGTTTTTGGTGGTTGAACGACATCTTGTGGTTGCCATATCTAAGCGTGAAAGGGGGTTCCGTATACCTTTGTAAATCTTGCAGTTGTCGGTTGTTTCACTTTGACCTTGTATGTGATTTTGTGAGCATGTGTCCTTTTGTCGGCAGTTGCAAGCTTCCTTTTCTTTCGTTATGGGGGTGGTTGATATGCGTTTGTTGTGTCCTTTTAAGATGCTGACGATGCTGGGCATACAGCTGTAACTGACTTTCATGGAGCTTCTGTTGAATATCTTGTGTAGTTTTGATGTCATCGGGAAGTGTTTGTTGATGAGTTTCAGGAATGTGCCTCCTATTTTCGTGGCTACGTTGCTGCTGAAGGGGGGGGGGGGGGGGTTGAACCAGGTGATGTTGCGCCTTCTGTTACGGTTGTTCTTGGTTGGTTGGTTGGTTGGTTGGGGTGTATGAGAGGCCCTCAGAGTAGATGCTTGCTTTGAGTGCTTCCTCGTAGGCTGGTGCGGCTTTCTTGAAGATCTCCTCGTCGTGGGCGATGTGAGATACGTCTGCTGATCGAGGCTGGTAGGGTCCTGGTGATGCTGGGTGGGTGATTGGATTGTCTGTGGATGTACACTGTGCGGTCGTTGGGCTTCCTGTAAGGGTAGTGTTTTTCGTTGTTGAGGGTGAAGGTTACGTCGAGGAAGTTGGTAATCTTTAGGTTGCAGTCGGTGGTGATGTTGAGCCCTAGTTCTTTGAATGAGTTGATCAGGTGTTTTCTTATCCGGATTATCGTCATTATTGTGAATATGTATCACTTACATGGCTGCAACTTAATTCTATTTGATAATTTTAGAGATATCTTGTTAACCATTATTGTGATTGGATATCTAGTGGGTGTGAAGCCTTAATTCTATCAAATTGTTTGAGTAGTATGTTTGTTCGTCATTGTTCTAATAGTTTATCCCCTAATAAATGTCAGGTTAAAAACACTCCTTTGAGTAACCTACTTAATATTCTGTTGAACGGATTGCGTATATGCATGTTAATTCTAAAACTGTATGTACTAGTCTTTCGTTCTTGTTTAAGTTTTGTACTTAATAATATTGATATCGAGTGTCGATCGAAAGTATGGTTAGTGTTTCAATTATGAAAACTCATTTGTTTTCTGTAAGAAAAGAGCAATATTAAACTGTTTAAACTAGTCTTTCATTCTCTTTTATTTATAGCAAACAAGATGTGAAGTTTGTTTCAAAGCAACAAACTGAGACAAGGTTGACTCGAAATGATCAATATTAAAAGATCATTAATAACATTATTTTATTTAATCACGTTGTTAAATTTTTAACAAATATTTGCTACAAAACTAGTAAAGGCAGAACACTTATTATTGTGACCATAATCTGCATAATTCTTCCACTACCTTGTCTAACAAAAGACCACACGGAAGATTATGTAACTGCAATCAATGGTATTAGGATGAAATCATGTCATCTTGTCAGTAAATGTCTTCATGTCCCAACGCCGGTAGTAAACACAACTGCTTCGTTCATTTGGCATTGTCAGAGGAGAAAGGTCTGTAAAATTGTCCTGGAAGATACATCAGAGCCATATGGATTTGTAGACTGATGGTTTCTTGAGCGTGCTCCTTGTCATGAATCCACATGGCGTTAAGCAAATATAAACATAAAACTGTAATATGAACTCAAGTAAGTTAACCAAGTATTGTCAAATTTATATTTGTCTTAAGAGAAGATCACTTCTATTATTATTTCCAGACTACTGCGGCGCAACATCTTGACATCTCTTCCTGGACATATATTTTCGAACTTAACTTCATTACATCGTTGGACAATTTGATAAATACGTTGCTGCACGAAAAGTAAACGACACCGCATTGAGAATTCATCTTTCATTTTGTAGACAAAATTTCAAGTATCTGGATAAATTTTGCTATTATAATTTCCCCAATCACAGATAAAAATTCATCATTTCTTCTTTTCTCACTGATTTTTACTCTTTCAGGTACCTTCACAGAAACGTCCTGACGTCTCTCCCAGTCAACCTTTTTTCTAATCTCACGAATCTTAAGATTTTGTAAGTTTTTGTTTTATGTTCAATAGAAAGGTTCTAAAAAATCACGGTCGTTCTTACAAAAAGAACGCTCCTAATGACGATCAAGTTACATAATTTCAGATCATATCCTATCAATGGCTGACATATTTATCTGTTAACATTCTTAAATGTTTTTCAATAGATTAACATGCGTAATGCAAGTTCAATAACGTTGGTTTTTCTTCCTCCAAATAAAACATTATTTTGGTTATTTATTTGTGATGTTATTTCTATATTTATTACAGATATCTACAAAGCGAAAACCTAGAAGGCCTTCCCGAATATATATTTGCTAGTCTAACGCGTTTAACTGAACTGTATGTGTAACCTTAAATGATTCTAGTGTGATAAGGTTTAATAGCAATAATATATATCATACCGTCATGAATAGAATTCCATTACTTAATAGTTATTACTATCAGTTACATGTAATGTTGATCAAACTTAACTCTCATAATAAAAGGTCGAGCAATACATCGTCCCAGTATTCATGCCTATAGTAAGAACTTTGTTTTTGTATTACACACCTTCATAATTTGTTATTGCCGTATTATTATCTTTAGAAGAAGTAAAAGTAATTTATGAAATCCCAGTATAGATAATTCAAAACAAATATGATAATATGACACATTGAATCTTTTCAATATCTTCTATTAATGAAGTCATCGACGTGTATTTCTTACAATATATTTACGAATACTAAGATCAAACATAATGTCTCGTAGTTTGAACATGTCATCAAAGCCTGCCATAATCTAGTTCAGTGTTATTAAACTGTATTGAACCAAATATTGTAAAGTTTTTCCAAAACGAAAAGGACAAAATTGTTACCTCTATTAAAAACACTGAAGTGGTTATTAATGAAGTTATTTCTGACAAAATCACACTTTAATTGTCCAGTCTAGTTGTCTGTCCATCTGTCGTTCTTCGTGTGTTCTAATTGGTCTCCGAAGAAGATCCTGCTATGATTGAAACGTTATGCACACTAACTTTTGTATACATAACAATTTGCCATTTTCCTTTAGTGTTCTGGCTAACAACAAATTGGCATCTCTCCCAGTGAATATATTTTTTAATCAAACAAGACTTCGGAACATGTAAGTTTTTGTTTTTTATGCTATTGATGTTAAATGTCCATTCAAAGGATGACAAGTGGCTTAATTAGGAAAGCTCCTCTTTGTCGGTAATTGAAAAAAGGACATTCTAAAACTGTTTTTCTAGTCTTTCGTTCTCGTTTATTTATGTTCTGTACTTAATAATATTGATGTCGAGTGTCTATCGAGAGGGTGATAATTGTTTTAATTATAAAAGCTCATTGTTTTTCTGTAAGAAAAGATTAATATTAAACTGTTTAAACTAGTCTTTTATTCTCTTTGATTTATATCAAACATGAAGTAAAGTTAGTTTCAAAGCAACAAATTTAGAAATAGGTGACTCGAATTGATCAAAGATAAAAGGTCAACCATCATGAAGAAGGCTATCGATGTAACATTGTTATTAATATGTTTCATTACGTTGTTAAATTTGTAAACAGACTTTTGCTACAAACCTAGTTAAGAGCAGTACACTTATTCTTGTGACCATAAGCTGCATAATTCTTCCACTTCCCTGTCAAACAAAAGAACACATGAAAGGTCTTGTAACTGCAAACAATGGTAAAGTTAATGAAATCATGTCATCTTGTCAGTTAATGTCTTCATGTCCCAACGCCGGTAGTAAACACAACTGCTTCGTTCATTTGGCATTGTCAGAGGAGAAAGATCTGTAAAATTGTCTTGGAAGAAACACCAGAGCCATATGGAATTGTAGATTAAGGTTTCTTGAGCGTGCTCCTTGTTATGAATCTACATGCCGTTAAGCAAATATAAACATAAAACTGTAGTATCAACTCAAGTAAGTTAACCAAGTATTGTCAAATTTATATTTGTCTTAAGCGAAGATCACTACTATTATTATTTCCAGACTACTGCGACGGAACAACTTGACAGCTATTCCTGGACATATATTTTTGAACTTAACTTCATTACATCGTCGGACAATAAGATAAACACGTTGCTGCACGAAACGTAAACGACACTGCATTGAGAATTCATCGTTTCATTTGCAGACAAAATTTCAAGTATTTGGATCAAGTTTGCTTTTATATTTTTCCCTTTCACAGATTCATCAATTCTTCTTCTTTTCTCACTGATTATTACTCTTTCAGGTACCTTGACAGAAACGTCCTAACGTCTCTCCCAGCCAACCTTTTCACCAATCTCACAAATCTTGAGCTGATGTAAGTTTTTGTTTTATGTTCAATAGAAAGGTTCTAAAAAATCACGGTAGACGTTGAACTAATAGAAAGAACCATGTTTTCTGATTCAACGTCAACACATGTTTCATTTGCATGCTTTGCGCAATTTAGGGAACATTATATTATGCTGTTATTGTGAGAATGAATTAAAGAAGAATTATTTACCCATGTTTAGTTCTTTCAAAACGAACGTTTTTAATAACGATCAGGTTACATCATTTCAGGTCATACCATATAAATGGTTTATATATTTATGTGTTAACATACTGAAATGTTTGTCAATAGATTAACATGCGCAATGCAAGTGCTAAAACGTTTGTTTTTCTTCCTCCAAATAAAACATTCATTTGGTTATTTATTTGTGTGATGTTATATCTATATTTATTACAGACATCTACAGAGCAACAACTTACAAGGCCTTCCCAGAAATATATTTGCTAGTCAAACGCGTTTAACTGTACTGTATGTGTAACCTTAAATGATTCTAGTGTGATAAGGTTTAATAGCAATAATATATACATATCATACCCTCATGTATAGAATTCCATTACTTAATAGTTATTACTATCAGTTACATGAAATGTTGATCAAACTTAACTCTCATAATAAATGATCTAGCAATAGATCGTCCCAGTATTCATGCTTATAGTAAGAACTTTGTTTATTATTATACACCTTCAGAATTTGAAATTGCCATATTATTAGCATTAGAAGCAATGAAAGTAGTTTATGAAAACCCAGTATAGATAATTCAAAACAAATATGATAATATGACACATTGCATCT
Source organism: Apostichopus japonicus (assembly GCF_037975245.1). NCBI lineage: Eukaryota > Metazoa > Echinodermata > Holothuroidea > Aspidochirotida > Stichopodidae > Apostichopus > Apostichopus japonicus. The sequence goes on along the minus strand of NC_092576.1, from coordinate 15,876,637 downwards.
TTTCAATATCTTCTATTAATGAAGACATCGACGAATATTTCTTACAATATATTTACGAATACTAATATCAATCATATAGTCTCGTAGTTTGAACATGTCATCAAAGCCTGCCATAATCTACTTCAGTGTTATTAAACTGTATTGAAACAAAAATATTGTAAAGTTTTTCCAAAACGAAAAGGACAAAACTGTTACCTCTATTAAAAACACTGGAGTGGTTATTAATGAAGTTATTTCTGACAAAATCACACTTGAATTGTCCAGTTAGGTTGTCTGTCCATCTGTCGTTCTTCATGTGTTCTAATTGGTCTCCGAAGAAGATCCTGCTATGATTGAAACGTTCTGCACACTAAATTTTGTATACATAGCAATTTGCCATTTTCCTTCAGGGATCTGTCTAACAACAAATTGGCATCTCTCCCAGGGGATATATTTTTTAATCAAACAAGTCTTCAGAAGCTGTAAGTTTTGTTTATTATACTATTGATGTTTAGTGTCCATTCAAAGGATGACAAGTGGCTTAATTAGGAAAGCTCCTTTTTGTTGGTATATGAAAAAAATGGCATTTTACTAGTCTTTCGTTCTCGTTTATTTAAGTTTTGTACTTAAATTAAAATTATTATGTTGTGATAAGGTTTAATAGCAATGATATATATATATATATATATATATATATATATATATATATATCATATCCTGATTTACAGAATTTCATTAATAAATAGTTATAACTATCAGTTACATGAAATGTTGAAAAAACTAAACTCTTATAATAAATGATCGTCATAGTATTCATGCTTGTAGTAAGAACTTGGTTTATCATTATACACTGTCAGAATTTGTTATTGCCGTATTATTATCTTTAGAAGCAATGAAAGTAGTTTATGAAAACCCTGTTTCGATAATTCAAAACAAATATGATAATATGACATTTTTAATCTGTTCAATATTTTCTACTATTGAAGTCATTGACATGTATTTCTTACAATACATATTTAAGAAGGAATACTTAACGAAAACTAATATCAATCATATATTCTCGTAGTTTGAACATGTGATCAAAGCCTACTATAATCCTGTTCAGTGTTATTAAACTGTATTAAACCCAATCTTGCAAAGTTTTCCAAAACCAAAAGGACAAAATTGTTTCCACCGTTAAAAACACTGGAGTGGTTATTAAAGAAGTTACTTCTGACAAAATCACACTTTTAATGTCTAGTTTAATTGTCTGTCCATCTGTAGTTTTTCATGTGTTCTAATTGGTCTCCGAAGAAGATTCCTCTTGGATCGACACGTTATGCACAAATAACTTTTGTATGCATAACAATTTGCCTTTTTCCCTCAGGGATCTGTCTAACAACACATTGGCATCTCTCCCAGGAAATATATTTTTTAATCAAACAAGACTTCAGAAGCTGTAAGTTTTGTTTATTATGCTATTGATGTTTAGTGTCCATTCAAAGGATGACAAGTGGCTTAATTAGGAAAGCTCCTCTTTGTTGGTAATTGAAAAAAGGGCACTCTGCAACTGTCTGTACTAGTCTTTTGTTCTTGTTTATTTAAGTTTTGTACTTAAACTAAAATGATTTTAGTGTGATAAGGTTTAATAGCAATAATATATATCATATTTTCATGTAAAGAATTCCATTAATAAATAGTTAGAACTATCAGTTACATGAAATGTTGATCAAACTAAACTCTCATAATAAATGGTCGAGCAGTAGATCGTCCCAGTGTTCATGCTTGTAGTAAGAACTTGGCTTATCATTATACACCTACATCATTTGTTATTGCCGTATTATTATCGTTAGAAGCAATGAAAGTAGTGTATGAAAACCCTGTTTCTATAATTTCAAAACAAATATGATAATATGACATCTTTAATCTGTTCAATGACTTCTACTAATGAAGTCATTGGCATGTATTTCTTACAATACATATTAAGGAAGCAACATTTTACGAATACTAATATCAGTCATATAGTCTCGTAGTTTGGACATGTGATTAAAGACTGCTATAATCTAGTTCAGTGTTATTAAACTGTTTTGAGCTAAACCATGCCCAGTTTTCCAAAACCAAAAGGACAAAAAATTGTTTCCTTCATTAAATACACTGGAAATGGCTGTTCATGAAGTTATGCACACTAACTTTTGTATAAATAACATATTGCCATTTTCCTTTAGTGTTCTGTCTAACAACAAATTGGCATCTCTCCCAGGGAATATATTTTTTAATCAAACAAGACTTCGGGACATGTAAGTTTTTTTTTATACTATTGATGTTAAATGTCCATTCAAAAGATGACAAGTGGCCTAATTAGGAAAGCTCCCCTTTGTCGGTATTTGCCAAAAAAAAAGGCATTCTAAAATTGTATGTACCAGTCTTTTGTTCTTGTTTATTTAAGTGTTGTACTTGACAATATTGATATCTAGTGTCAATCGAGCGGATGATAAGTGTTTTAATAATGGAAACTCTTTGTTTTTCTGTAAGAGTCTTTTATTTTATTTTATTGATATCATAAATCTTGAGCTGTTGTAAGTATTTCTTTTATATTCAATAGAAAGGTCCTTAATAGGTAATTTGAAACCAGAAGAGTATATCGGTATTAATAGTTACTAGGAACGAAAAGATAGTATGATTGTTTAATTGGCCAGTTTCAGTATCTTTTATCAACAAGAAATATGGTTATTTATAGACGACCATCAACCAAACACGCATATGAGATTAACATCTTGCTAAACGTGTAAAATAATGTTTACAAAATTGTGGATAAAACCAGTATAAATGTTTTTAAAATATCTATGAAAACATGTGGTTTTGTTATAAAAAGAGCATTTACTTGTACATGTAAAGTAACTGGTTTACAACTTAATTGGTCAGTTGTTATTAACAGGATTTCATTGATAGATAGATAGATAGATAGATAGATAGATAGATAGATAGATAGATAGATAGATAGATAGATAGATAGATAGATAGATAGATAGATAGATAGATAGATAGATAGATAGATAGATAGATAGATAGATAGATAGATAGATAGATAGATAGATAGATAGATAGATAGATAGATAGATAGATAGATAGATAGATAGATAGATAGATAGATAGATAGATAGATAGATAGATAGATAGATAGATAGATAGATAGATAGATAGATAGATAGATAGATAGATAGATAGATAGATAGATAGATAGATAGATAGATAGATAGATAGATAGATAGATAGATAGATAGATAGATAGATAGATAGATAGATAGATAGATAGATAGATAGATAGATAGATAGATAGATAGATAGATAGATAGATAGATAGATAGATAGATAGATAGATAGATAGATAGATAGATAGATAGATAGATAGATAGATAGATAGATAGATAGATAGATAGATAGATAGATAGATAGATAGATAGATAGATAGATAGATAGATAGATAGATAGATAGATAGATAGATAGATAGATAGATAGATAGATAGATAGATAGATAGATAGATAGATAGATAGATAGATAGATAGATAGATAGATAGATAGATAGATAGATAGATAGATAGATAGATAGATAGATAGATAGATAGATAGATAGATAGATAGATAGATAGATAGATAGATAGATAGATAGATAGATAGATAGATAGATAGATAGATAGATAGATAGATAGATAGATAGATAGATAGATAGATAGATAGATAGATAGATAGATAGATAGATAGATAGATAGATAGATAGATAGATAGATAGATAGATAGATAGATAGATAGATAGATAGATAGATAGATAGATAGATAGATAGATAGATAGATAGATAGATAGATAGATAGATAGATAGATAGATAGATAGATAGATAGATAGTTAATACGTGAATATTTGACAAATCATTGATCGAATCATTTCCGAATGTTAGTCAATTAACCACAAGGACCAATACATGCACTTAAACGTGAAGAAACACTCACGTTTGCACCTTCACTGAAATGGCTATGAAGATATTTTAAACCTTCTGATAGTATTTCAATATAGGGGAAATTCTTAAGAATGGAAAATAGTTTGAATTCGGAGAACTGTCAATTAGAGACATGTGTGTATAACTTTTGCGTGGTGCTTTTATCGTTATATCGCTAATGGTAAGCTCTCTTTAGCAAATATGTACGGGTGCAGTATAATGAATGTTTAAGTGCGTCCTAAACTTTCATATTTCATCCATTTAATTCGAACATAATATGTTATATATAGCATACGAAAAGAATTATTCTTCTTTTTTCAGGGACTTGTCTTTTAATTATTTGACGGGTTTGCCAGATCAGATATTTGCTGAGCTCTTTGCACTGAATAAGTTGTAAGTGTTCAATTGTACTTTTAATAGGTTACCCGGGTATCGATAACCATCCCATAGTTTATTTGTTGACACATTTTTCGTAGCGTATGTTGCGGACAGTTTAGGGATTGTGGAAGAGAGAGGGCGCTGCTGATATTCTATGAAAGTTGTGAGCTGTCTTCAGCTGTCTCTTAGCTGTGTAGAATTTTCTATTTAATATGCAAAACGCATTTTTCTGTCCGCTGTAAACTGTATCTTAGCTACGTGGCGTATGTTGTGCAGGCTGCATAGCGTATACTTTGAAAGTTGTAGGTTGTATTTTAGCTGACTTTTAGCTGCGTCCCTTATACTATTTAAACTTCCCAAAATCCAATCAATCCAAATGTTTGATTCGTTGAAATATTCGAGTTCGATGAATGGCAATGAGTTTAATTCCCAGTTTCATCCAATCAAATATTGAAAAAAAGCTCTATTATTTTCTAGATATCTCCATGGAAACAGAATCGAACACCTTCCAAGAATCATTCTGCCGTCGGAGGGTGGTCATTTGAACATCCGTACTATATACCTTAACAAGAACAACATTACCTACATCACAAAAGAGGTTTTCAGAGGACTCTATCATTTAGAAAGTTTGTAAGTATAGCACATTGTAATAATATATTTTCCGGTACGAAGATCACATCATATTAAATGTTTTCGACACTACATTATCTTCCTTCGTCTTTTTGTGTCTTAAAATAGGTTAATCTTTGATAACAAGATCCACACGATCGAACCATTTGCTTTCATTTCTGGACCTCAAAAGTTGTAAGTTATTCAAATCGTTTTTATTTTCGAGGTAGAAGAGGGAATAGAGGAGACGGGGGTAGGAATAGGGGTAACCACAAAGGCAGAAATCATGCTTCTTGTTGTCATATTTTCCTTTTTCTTTTCTGCTTTTCAATAAATAACACACTGGATGAAAAGCGCGTGATTTGGATCGACATATCTTTTCAGTTCTATCGAGCCTATAATTTAATAATATTAATAATAATAATAATATAACATAATCTAGTGTTAGCCGAATATTTACCTGTTCGGAGTAAGAAGAAAATCATACGAGACGTCCGACGATAATGAAAGAAAAGACAAAGTTGGGAACACGTTGAGCTATGATTATCCTTTATTATATTAGTTTAAGATATAATTTTTTTCATCGTCAGTGTTATGTTTTTTTGGTTCCCACAATTTCTGGATGTACGGCAGTGCTATATACAATGAAAAAGTTTTCATTTAGACCCCAACAAATATGTTTACAACATATAACACATTGGTCGCATTGGGACAAGAGGTATTAATTGTGTATTCCAATAGTGATCCGCTGCTTTTGGAAAGTTAAAAGGAAGTTTGAGTCACTAAGTTTGGAAACAATGGACAAGCATTATAATTTAGGCATGCAAGAAAACATTTTTTCTGGCAATTATGGTGCATTCTCTTCAGAGATGTAGCATTATTACGAATATTTTGCGAACAAGGAAACAGCTATAGGAGAAATACCTCTTTCTATATATTTTTTCATTTGGATTGCACTTATATTTACATATCAAAAACTTATTGTTTTGTCATTAAAGGTATTTATTCAACAACGAAATTTCTGAATTACAAGCAAATACTTTTGGACAAGTATTGAAAGAACTGTAAGTACAGTAACATTAAAAGGATATTTTCATTCTCATTCGTTCTCTAACGTTGTTAATCGTTAGTATTGATCTATCAACGTCAGTTGATTGTGTGACCATTAAGTCAAGATAAGGATTAATAAAATACAAATATTGAAATCTCTCCACTGTGTTTGATGCATGACACACTGTTGTTAAGGAACAGTCATTTTCATTAACTGTAGGCAAATTAAACTATGTTGCGTCCTGTTAGCAATATGAGCTTAAGCACTCTCCTTCTACCTCATATTCTGCATATGTGACCAATGTCAGAAAAAAATACATATTTCACTCAGTCGTAGACAACTGGAATACATACAACAGAGAGGTGAAAGTTAGATATAGTCATGTTCATACACAGGAAGAATTTACACCTTATATTTTTTCATTTGTTTTTCTTTGCGCTACAGTCATTTGTATGGCAATACCATTCCTAACCTGGATTTGAAATTTGTGTCAAACCACAGCGGAAACCTTACACTGTAAGATATTAACTAACCTTCATCTATTGAACAGCACAGTTTTAACGTGTCGAATGTGTTTCAAGTCGCATTATTACCAGCTATATTTTTACAAGTTTGATTCAATGTTACGAAATAATATTTAATATAAACTTTTTCTCATCGTTACAGTCACCATTTCACTTTTATAAATTTCCCAAAATGTGCATATTATTCCCACATCTGGATATGTGTCGTCCGTATGTCATGAATCGTTCATTTAACAATTTAAAAAAAAAATAACAATTCAAGTGTAAAATAAGCAAATATAATTTACAGTGATTAACAGAGACTTTTTAAAACAATGGCTTTGCTTTCCGGTATTGTTCATAATATCTTTGATGGCGATGCATATTTTCGACGCGCAGAATTCCTAACGCCTAATAATCTCTCCTTTTTTTAAAGGTACGTTGCCTGCGACAAAATTCAATCCATTGAGGTCCCAACGTTTGAAGGATTTCAAACAAAAGTGTAAGGTTGAGAATGTTTACTAATAAATAAAGCTAATTGTGTGACTAATTCATCCCCTAAAACATGCCCTGTGCGATAGGTTTGGTCCGATTTAAAGGATTTCAACGTTGCTATGTGGAATTTAATTGAGTCAGTTATTTATGTAAACAGGGTAAGGCCTAGTACAAATAAATTGTTTAATACTTGTGTTAAAAACATGGACATGACTGCAAATGATGCAGCTCCTGATGGTATCTTACCTGGACATAACTGAAACTTACTCCTTGTCTGCAAACAGAATAAGGCCTAGTACAACAAAGTGTTTAATAAAACGTTTGAATCAGGGACGTGGAACCGGAGTAGGTGACAAAATGATGCAGCTCCTGTTTTGCGTCTCACCTGGACACAACTGAGACCTGCTCCATGTCTGCCATCCACGCCTCCAACTAATAGCAGCTGTAAAATTACCACATCCCCATGCCAACCGACCCCCCCCCCCCAGTTCCAACTGTATACTAGTTAACATTTAAGAAGTAAATTTAATTCATTGTCTTCTTTTTTTTTCTCCAAAAGTGTATGCCTTAGCCGGGACTTTTCTTTCAACGTCAGTATTACCGACTTAACAGTTGTAAAATCGTTTATGGCATCAGGATTTGAATGCGATACCGTATACGTGATGCCGCACAAATGTTCACCATGTAAGCAGGGATTTTACGGCAAAACAACTGGAGGATGTCAACCTTGTCCACCAGGTATTAGGCAATATCCTATTTATTAAGATTGATATGGGTGTGATTCAATATCTAGTTGGCACAGACGTCAACAGGGCATTGGACCGGTGTACGAGACCAATAATTAACATTGTCATTGAGATTCACTGCATTAGCAGGATTGCGAAATGTCGCATCAATAATTATTTGGTAAGTTGCGTGCTCCCATGATACTGATATCGTGACGCGAAATGACGCTGCGAACTGTCATTTAACATGATTTATATGCATAGTTTTCAACGTAAACGACTTTATATTCGTAAAAATAGTTGAGGCTTTAACCTAACCATGCCGATGTACACATTTCAAAATCAGAGTTACAACAATCGGTAACACATGTTTATTATGTATTAAAGTAAAGCAATAACAAAATATGTTATCATCTTGTTGAATTATCTCCGTTATGTACTATTTTGATGCAGTTAAAATGTTACTCAGGGATGGCAACTAAATCTGTGAAGGGGGAATGCTGCTACGTTGCACTCACCAAAAAAAGTATGGTTTTCTGTTCGGAGAGTCTCAAATTTCCCGACAACGCCGTAACTTTCTTAACAAAAACTCGACAGTTAAGGCCATGGACGCTGTTACCACACTATGAACAAACGAACAATTAAGAATTTGATTTTACTTTTATTTTAATACGAAATCAGTGTCGCAAGCCACTCCATACGAATTTTTTCAAGTCAATAGTGGTAAAGCTGAATTCATATCAGCCGTGCAGTACGCCATATTGGAATTTGAAAAGGTTATTAAAAAGAAAAACAGGAAATTCCATAATGAACAAATGTCTGGTGAAGACGTTGCCACAACTAGCCCTCACCATATTCTACCCAAGGCTGTGGTACATTCTATTCATAATGACAGAATATCTGGGGAAACAAATATGCTTGTCTGTATCTGGTGTGTTAAATGATATGTCAGTTGTGTTATTTACGAACAGCAGAGAATGTAGAACACAAGAAAATGGGTTTTCCATTTTAGCATGAATATGATTGGGTCATCATAGTAATATATCTTCTGCCACTATAATAATGTATGGAAAAAACCTTAGACCAACTAATTTTGATCTCATGTTAGATCAACACACAGTTAGCAAGCTGGCTGTTATAACGTTGCTCAAAAGCACGACATGTACGGCGCTGTTCTACCATATTATTTTCCTGCGAAGGTAGAACAAAATCGCGATTCATATATAGCTTGGATATCGATTTATTTTTTATTTCCTCAGGAGGTTACTATCAAGACGATATCGCCAAAGTATCAAACATCCCAAACAAAGTAGAGTGCAAGAAATGCAATGCAGGAACATACGTTCCCCTTGGTGAAGGAGTCAGCAGCGATGATTGCATCGTCTGTCCAGAAGGAACGAACAAAACTATACACGCAGGATTCAGAGCCTGCTTCTGTATGGATGGTTATGCCAGGACTGACCGTTTTAATGTGTGTCAGATTTGTGAAAATGATGTTCTGGATTGTTATGGAAAGGACTACAAGACACTAAGAAAGGGTTACTTTTGGAACTGGGAATATCCAGGAGCAAATCTCACTGAGTACAAAAGCTTTGTCGCCAACCTAATGACAGAATCGGCCAATTTCGATCCTTCAACAACGAAATACTCCGGAGACTTACCAAACGTTCATTCTTGTCCGCGAAGCGAAAGCTGCTTAAATAACAAGACAGATATCGAAGGCACATGCGAAACTGGCTACGAGGGAATAATGTGTTCCAAATGTATCAGTAATTATTACATTGTTCTAGGCCAATGCATGGAATGTCCCGAGTTAGTTTACAGTATCCTTGAAGTCATTGGCATCTTACTACTGGTTATATGTGTTTATGTAGTACTTGTTTGGCAATACAAAAAACAGAAAAGTAATGTTCTCCATAGTACAGAGCGAGCTCTTATTGACATGTTTATCTCTAGGTTCAAAATAGTTCTTGGATTCTATCAAGTTGTTGGTGAATTTTTCACTTCCCTTCATGAGTTAAATTGGGCAGGAAACTTGTACGTAATTGGTGAATTTGTTGCATACATTGAACTGAATATCTTGCGAATATTAATTCGTCCTAGTTGTTTTGTGAAAGATCTGAGGATAAACGCAAAACTTGAATTTATCATCGCAATGACATTCCTACTTCTAATCATGGTTGTACCTTTTGTAATATACCAAGTAAAGAAATGTTATTATCGCATTAGTTTGCCAGGGACTAAATCAAAGCTTCTAACGTACGTGTTAGCTATCTTGTTTCTGACTTACCCACCGATCTGTACCATAATTTTCCAGCTCTACCCACGCGCTTGCAAACGATTTTGCTGGGATGAAAACAGAAAATACTGTGTTGAAGTTCTTCGATCTGATTTTGCAATTGAATGCAAAACATTACAAATGTATCAAATCTTGGCTTTCGTTGCAACTGTGCTGTATGTGATTGCGTTTCCGTTTTGCCTGTTTTTCCTTTTGTGGAAAAAGCGATCTGAGTTATCATATCATGAGCAAACACTTAGCAGTCCAGTATCACGTGGAGACGATATCACTAATCCGGTCGATAATTCTGCTATTGACGATATCACCCATTGCAGTACTCCCATATGGCTTACTATTCTCTGCGAGAATTACAAAGACAAATATTGGTTTTGGGAAATCCTCGAACTGATCCGAAAGGTTACACAAACCGTTTTGATCACGTTACTTGGCTGGGAAAACAGAGTGACAGTTCTTCTAACCATCGGTATCTCGGTTCTGTTCTTGATTCTACATGCACGATACTTACCGATGAAGAGCTCATTTGAACAGAAACTTCAGGTAAATATTACGAAATATAGTGAATACGTATGTTTCATTAATGACTGTATGAAATAAACAATTTTCACATATCATACAAATATCTTGAAAACGTTGGAATCGTTAGTCCCCGGTTTTTTAGAAATCCAACAATCTGTTTATTGATTATTTAACCTACTAACTGCTTTTGCATTGTCCAGTTACTCATAATATTTCATATAATTTCTAAATGTTATAAATCCTTCTTATTCTAATGCTATACAATTCCAGTAAACATATTCGCTTTCGATCTTCTTCAGATGTTTGCTTTAACAGCGATCCTGATTAATGTTCTGATCGCTGCAATTGATCACGATGAATCCGAAGATGGTCTTACTGTGTTTTTGATACTTTTGAACCTTATTGTAATAGCTATTGTGTTTGGTAAGTGATAATTTAATTTATTGTAACTGAAAAAAAAATATTAGAATATTGAAACATTAAGGTCCCATCAAAATGGAAGAAATTCATGTTAATATGGTAATCGATTTACACAAAATGAAAAATTGTTGAGTTAATAGATCAACAATTCGAAACAAATTGAAACATTCCTTAAATCTTAAAAATTAGATTCGCTCATAAGTGTGCTGCCAAATTCTCAATATATCAAATGATATCAACATAACAATCTGCGACAAACTTATATATTGATTCCTCATTATATAAAATATCTCGTCAATGCATCATGTTGTTGCAAAAATGATGAGTTACGCTTGCGTCAGATTTGTTAACTTTATCACTGAATTAACCTCCGTTCGTTAGCTCTAATATTTGTAACAAAATATCAATTGCAAGGACAATTAGAGTTAGAACTTAACATTTTAATATCACCTTAACGTTTTATACTGGATATATGGGTAGATTGCTTAGAATCTTTAGTTATAAATTTTGAAAAGAAATATATTTATTTTTCCATGAATATTGTCCTCTGATTCCGGAATGAAAACACTTAGGGCCTCTCCAGTCATTATGGCCTTACTTCCGAAAGTCGAAACAGTTAAAGAAGTCAACTTAAATTGAGCTTTAGTGCTAATTGTATGCTCACTTTAGACTATAAATATTGTAAGTTGTTAAAGTAAGATATACATAGTATAATTTATACAAAAACGGAACAATATATCACGTTAACCATTTTCTTTCTCTTAAAACACAGGAGAACTTTTGATGAACGTCTTCCATATCTTAGGAAAGCTACAAGTCCACAAAAAAGTTATGGCTTGTGCAGTTAATGCTCTTCGGAGGGGGAAACGTCTTTTTAAGATCCGACCAAGACAAGTACCGTTGATTGACGAAACATGTAATATCCAGACAGAGGAAAACTTACAGTAATTAAAGATTTCGTCACTATTTTGGGTAAATCTTAAAATGTTATTGTTATTTTAATTTAACTGTTTAATAGTTCAACTGGGATAGAAAAAAATGAAAATATGTTTGTGCTGTTAAGTCCTTGGTCGTAAAATAATGACGATTTTGACGGACAATAATCATGACAGTGATTGTTTTATTTTGTTTTTAAATGTGCATACAAAGATCACCATATTTACTCTAAAGTTATTGATTGTAATTCCATATATCAAAACATAAGGAACACAGTCATTTAAGCGAGTTAGAATATCGATGAACTGTCAAAAGTAATGTGAACATTGTAAAAATATTTACTTCATTTTGCTGATTTAATGTAAATAATTACTTATTTTAATCACGTGGATTATTAATCATTCTATACTTCTTTCCGAAAGCATGTAAAGTTACTAGCTAAATTTGCATGTAAATGCCTTGAATTATATTGAGACAATTGTAGAGTATTTACTAAATGCAATACGTGAAATGAATTGCAAGTAATGTCAAATACTCAATTTATTTTAACCAGACGTTTCATCTCACTTCAATCATAACGTGTTGGTATGTAAATTTAAATGTGATAAACAGCACAAGCTAAGGGTAACGTTGCACGAATTACTCTCAGTCTCTATTTACAACTTCTAACTTTAATTATTCACATTTTGAATACAGTTATGTTAAATGATGAACAAGCAGACATAGGTCTTTATATCCTATAGTGCGACATATACAGTCTTTGACGCAAATTATGAAAGCAAATATGCTGTTTTAAACTCATACCAGTGTGGGGGCCTAAGCAGAATAAGGCCATCTTACACACGCAAAGCGAATTTTCAATAAAACGTTGAAATTTTATAATTTAATGCAATTGAATTCTTGATTATACATGCTTCATATCTATAATACTAATAACCGGACAAGCTACTCGGGTCAACATACAATATTTTTCCAAAATCGTCTTCTCTTACAGATTCAATCTAGGTACTCTGCTATAAAAATCACTCAAATCAGCGGCTGCGGTGGTTTCTTTTAGATTTCATGAAGTCCTTGGAAGTGTTTCCCAGACTTTTAGATACGAGTTGTTTTATTTATTAACATGTCTCCTCTGACTTATTCTTCACGAAACAATGACATCTTCAAAGTCGTGTCTGGAGAATTTCTGCTTGGAGCAACACATTTAATCATAGTAATGATAATGCTAATCAGGAATTCCATCTATGATTCAATTACAAAAGTATATTCCCACAAGAATATATCCTCCCTCTCGACCTGTTAAGAATAATTTTGTTAACCAAGGTGTGCTCACGTAATGTGTAGCCGATAAAGTCGCTCGTCAATTTTAATGCGTGTTAGACAGAGATGGAAGCAAGTTGACGTGATAGCTTTAATACTACCTGTAGCAAAGTATTCAACACCTGCGATCAGAAACCGTTTTGCTCCATATATTCTCAACCGAATGCCGAACAGTCACATTTTTCTCTTTACAAGAATGATATTGTTTATCTGGAATTCATGGCGTAGCTAATACTAAAGTTTAATGAATTAAGCCTTTTTTATGGTCGTTTCTTACTAAGTAAATGATGGTGAGATGTGATGTGATGTAATTTTAGCATATATACATATATATATATATATATATATATATATATATATATATATATATATATGTATATATATATATATATATATATATATATATATATATATACATATATATACATATACATATATATATATAAATATATATATATAACTTTGAGAAAGATTCATTAGCGTTATGGTGTGTAATGTTATACCACATGCATTTTAAATTGAATTTAACCATGTAATTTTAGCCAAGATTTTAAATTTTAAATTGAATTTAACCATTCGGAATTAATGGAAACAAATATTCTACACTGCTAGCATATCTCAGCATCGTAGCTCTTAGTAAGGGTGCTGGATAGAGATGTGTTTCCAGATATAAAATCGTTAGAAGAAATTATGATTCAACATTAAAGATGATCCCACGAATATTTTACTTTCACATTAAAGCTTTTCTGAAATCAACCTGCTTACTTTGTTATACATTATGTCAGCAAAATGGTACTCATACTTCGTTTATTCTTAACATTTTGTCAACAAGAAGTCACTCCGAAAAGGAAATTAATGTTGCAGTTATTGCAAAGGTAAGGAAAAGGCGTTATGTGTGTTATGTATAGTCGTGTGTACCACGCTAGTAACGGATTTAAAAGAATACAAGTAGTATTTATGCCCAGCCATGACCTGTCCATTTGTGTTTCTATTTTACAAGCAAGGAGAACATGATACATCATCATTGTTCTGATTTCGATCTTGTGACTGGCTTAGACCGTACAGCATTCTGACCCATCAGTATAACGTTGTCCAATTGTTATTTTAATTGCGCATTATATTCTTAAGGGTTATTGCCTTGTTGTGGACATGTGACATGACTAGAAATTGTTCACTTTAATTTTTATGTATCTGATTCCAAAGCGCTGTTCGTATGCGGTATCAATTGTGCAATCTGGAGTTATTGACGCCTTGTTGTAAACATATTGTGTAAGCGTTTAAGAGACTTCTCGACATGATGATGAATCATAAAGTCAAAACCCTGTATAGTACTAATGGACTCTTGTTAAATATGAAAAATAGAATGTTCACGATATAATAATAGGATCAAAGTACTACATATCCAATAGTCCACGCCCTGCAAAACCAACGTCATCCTCACAATATCATATATACTGAATGCTACCAACTCGAATGGACTGTGCTGACAGCACCATTACCAAGTGAAATCGAGCACGGTGAAATCAGTTATAACCCATCGAGCCTTTTCAAAAAATCATTGCAAACACTTGTGAATCAAATTTAACGTGAGTCAAAACAAGCACTGATCGCCAATAGAAAACAGTCGTTCAGTGTGCGTTACCAGTCATTTACTGTGTAAAACCCAGTTTCTCGATAACTGATGTCGACGATCTTCAATACTAAGAACTCACGACAATAATGACGTCACGTCATTTCCAGAATCTGTTGGTCCGTTTGTGTGTTGCATTGATGTATTGGTTGTATATTGCAGTGCGACGTGGCAGGTTTGTTAATATAACAGATAATCAGCAGCGTGGATGATCAGAGTGTGTCATGCCTGATCGATGCCTGATAGGCTCCTGCAGGTTAGCAAAAAACAAATTATTTAACAAAACAGACCATCCATTTTTTTTTATATAATGTTGTAATAATAGTAGGTAGACAAGCAAAATATTTAGAAAGGGAGCTATAATACTTAAACATAATTGGGAGGCTGCCCCAGACGTGGCAATCCCACCTTCCCGTGAAGAGACCAGTAGCTAAAAAAAAAAAAAAAAATAAAGAACATAACTCTTCCCGGTAGCTGGGCTAGGCTGTTCCTCTAAAGAGAACTGTTCTCCCGGAGTTTTACTCTTAATTTTGTTTTTGCATTTTTTTAATTTAAATTATGCTAAAACCTAACTACAGATGAATATACTTGACGTATTATTATTTGTTTTTCTCCCTCCTTTCTCCCAAAGTGTGTGTATTACATAATCTTTTAACTTTGGAATCAAGATGACGAGATGCTAATCACTATCATGGCTAAGAACTGTACTATCAACTGATTGCTGACGCTATCATTTTACCATTTGATGCATGATGTTACTCTTTTTAAGAATAACATCACCTGGCATACCGAATTTCGTTATGTCATTAGCACAAACAAATATGCATATTATTTCATTGTTAGTTAAAAATGACCATAGATAAGAGACAAATGTTTGCGTACGCTTTTTCACGATTTTTCTTTGGAAAGCCATAGGGTAGAGACACATCTATGTGTTGTAGTGTTAACTTCTTGTATAGGTACCGTACCACAATTAGAGTAGTGTTCGTTCGCTCGAAAGCTTAACCATTGTCAGAGAAAAGAGGTAAAAGTACTGTACCTAAGGTAATGCTTGTTTACGCATGTTATCAGTTACTATCATTATTTGTTCTGCCTATGAAAGAGCATTATTTAAAGTACAGATGGTGGGAAAATAGGGAGGATTGAAGGGGATATAAACCATTTTAGAAATTCTTTGGTTAAATGTTGATATTATTCCGAGCGAGCATATGGAAAAATGTGGGTTCAGTATGCTAAACTTGCTCCTCTTCTAGCTCAAAATCTTAAAGGTCATGATATAGAAGTTGGCAAGTGCCATGATAGGCAAAGTTCTCAGCTATCATGTGATGGGTAGGATACACCAGTTGAAAACTTTTATCTATGTTTCGGCAGGTCTTGAATGTGACAAGTTTAATGTGTAAGTCAATGGAACAAATAATTGTGGTGCGAGACCTATAGGCATAAACAGAGACCAGAATTGTGATATCCTAACAAACCAAGATTGGTATGAGTTAAAGTGAGGTTTTTCCCTCGGAATGAGTACGATTACAAAAAAAAGTAAACAAAGATCAGATTTGTATTTTACGAGTACAACAACGTCACTGCGGTTACAAGTACAACTTTTCATTTGTATGAGTACGAATACCAATTCTTAACATAGATCAGACTTGTGTTATAGAAGTAAAACAACATTGGTACGAGTAAAAGTAGAAATTTACCTTGGTATGAGTACGATTACAAATCATAAACAGAAATAACATTTGTGTTTAACTATAATAAAAACAAGATTAGTACGAGTAAAAGTAAGTATTTCCCTTGGTATGAGTACGATTAAAAATCATTAACAGAGATCGGATTTATGTTGCCAGTACACGCAACTATGTTGTAGTGTGAGTACAATGACAGACACACTGCAATTGTACTGAGGAATTATTAATCACAGGCAGTAAACTAAGAAAAATTAGACAATAGTGATAGCTAGAAAAATTAATGTTGTACTTGAATATTAAGAAAACATGTGGAAAAAGTGATAACTGTTGGTCTTATGAACTTGCAAAAGCAAGACAAGCATGTTTCCCACCACGTTGGCAGTACATCCCATTACATGGTTTTTTTTGCAGGCATATTAAACGTTTTTATTTTTTTTATTTTTTTTTTGGGGGGGGGGAACTTGTAAAGTTAAAACTGAAGTATCAAATATTAAGTTTTTGCGGACTAGCATTGTAAAATGCTATAAGAACAATCTGTAGCGATGCTGTACATGATGATAGGTTACTATGATACTGTGTAAATAAATAATTGCAAGATGTAGCGATACTGTGCATGAAATTAGGCAACAATGAAAATGTGTAAATAAATTATTACAAGGCAGCCTTTTGTGTAAGATGCTATAATGATAATAATGTAAATATTTTCAAGAGGTAGTACTAAACAATTAACTCAATAGTTTTTTTTTGTGTTCACATATTTTTTGGGCAGCATTTTGCCAACACTTATGTCTGTTTTTTTCCATGTTTCAAAGAAAGTAAGTTTTGGATGTCTTATTTACGATAATTTCAACATTAAAATGGGAAATAAGAACATAGACAGTATGTTTGTAATTATAGCAGAGTGTAACAAGAATTAACACCGAGCAAATATATGCCTTATTAGCCTACTATTTGAATATGCTTAACGAATCAAGGTACGACTGCACAAATCAGTAACCATGCATAACAGAGCTGCGTGCGTTATGTGAGCAGGTGAGTGTTGGTCTGAATAGTATTTCAGGTTAGTTAACAGGGTCACCATAAATAAATTTTGTTGAAGGTAATGGGCGTGACAATCGCTTCATCGATTACCATAGAGGTATAGCATAATTTCCACAGCCGTTGTAGTTTGTGGTAAAACTATTTTTTCGTCAGAGTTTATACATGGTTAAGTGGGATTCGTCCTTGAGTCTCCCCACGACTGTTCCCGGTATATTGTAGTATTTCCGACCCTTAGTCATCCTCGACGTATGCAGTGGTGAAACCGTTATAGTTCAAACCTGGCTAGAAATCGGACCAGCTATTTTCAAACGCTGTAAATAACAATCAGGTTTACATAAACCTACTCCAAACCCGTTTCGTTATTTGATCTAACACAATTTACCTGATCCCGCTATGGAGCCGAACGTAGCACTCTGAGGGTAGCTGTTGGCGGCTATTACTAAAATCCAACCCACCCGTGACATTCTTACTGAGTTTCGCAATTCAAGAATCTTTATTTGATGCTTTGTAAATCCTTATTATTGTTCTTTGACAAACAATAATCAGATGCAGCTATAATTGTAATTTTCTTTTGTTTTGATTTTGTTCATGTTTCCATCAGTAAGGGAGTTTACCTTCATGGTATAGGAGAGTGCTGATAATTACACAGAATGTGGTGAAGGCGCACATTATGCGACATGTAATATTGTTGTAGTGGTTAAAGAAATGTTAGAAGAATCTAGCAATGTTTAAGCAGTTAACCGCAGAGAGCTTCAACCAATATAAATGAGTACGGTGGAGTTGAATCAAAAGGCCATTCAAGCACACTATCAGTAAAGTTCTATTTACAATTTGGTAAATATATTTTAAAGTCGTCAAGATTTCTGAGTGATTCATTGTATAGCTCAAATTGCTCTGATATTTATCCTATTGTACCACGGAGGCTGTATGATGATTCCAGAACCCGTGTCGAGCAGTTTATTGTACTACTTAACAAATGAGAGCAAATAACAAACACCTCTATACAGTACACATAACAAATGGCGAAAGAGAGCGCGCCGCTGGAACTGACCCATACAACCGTTTTAATAAAACTGCTGTGCGTGGTAGATAGTTCCTCCTTTTAAGATTTTTGTTAAAAATAACCATGATTGTTCCTGCTTGTTGGTATACATGTTACACGTTACGCAAACCATAAAATAACCGACCATGCTTTTTCCTTCTTTCTACTTTACCTCTTTGTATACATGTTACACGCTGCGCAAATGATTTTAAGTTTATAGCGAGACAGGGTTACAATTAGTGTGGGAATTAATCATAATAGTAAACGATGTAGCGAAAATTCAAAATAAAAATGTTTAGGAATCATAATTTCGGTGTTTTGTTGTCAAAGCATTTCAAAACAGTTTTAAAAAAAATGTCATCCAAGGTGTTGCGACGAGCCAGAGAATTTTTCATTAATTTTATTATGAACATGTGCATACACTTTTCTTGTCTATATTTCCCCTGGCTCCTTCCCTATCTTTCCCGGGGGTTTTAAATGACCTCGGATATTACGGTTGTTGACAAATCTGAACCCTTTCTTCTTTCTTGAAGGGGGGGGGGGGAGGGGATTAGTTACTTCCTCTATTTTGTGACTTGAAGCATTATTAAGTTTTAAATTGACAGCATCGAAATACTTACTATTATTCTCCCATATTTATGAGTTACTGGATTCTAGACATAAGTTGTAATATGAATCAAGGAGTTCACCTTAAAGACGAGACAAACTTCAAAATGTATTATTCGTTTTTGAATCTCATTTAAGGGATGAAAAGACTGACAATTAATTAGTGTTTATCAGATAATTTTTGAATGATCCCAGCTTCATAGCTTGTTTTAATTTTTGAGTTATAAAATGTCACAGTTTAAACCACAGTTATTTCTTTTGGCGCTCCATAGTTCTAAACCAATATACGTCAGATAGCTTTTAACCGGAGAATCTTGACAGACGCCAGTTTAACAGCTAAAGAAGGGGATTAGCGTTCGCTATTAACTATGAGCTGTTTTGAGATTGAAATAGCCACAAACTTTCCTCTCCTTTAGAGATAACGGTTCTTTTTCGAGATAAGAAGTAGTTTGACTTACTAATATATTCGACTTTATTTCAAATTCACTCTTGGGCAATCGTAGCATATATTACAAAAGTAAAATTCTTCTTGAAAAAAGCCCTAAACCCAGGTGGACCTCTGCCCGGTTTTATTCTAATTTAGTAATCTGCTGTCTAGTAATTACTTCTTCCTGAAATAAGATCAAGAGCGATCTTTATATCAAGAATATCTACATTCAAGACACTATAATATTTACTGTTTGAAAGTAAACTGTGTTGTGAGCAGCTAAACAGCATCGTCGAGCCTGACAAATATGCGGTATAACTACATGTCCAGTCCGTATGAATGGAGTGTGTCACTGTAAATCTCAAATTGGTTTATAGAACGTGGTCAAAACAGGGAATTGTTTCTATGCGGGACTAACTGGTGTTTTGGTAGTTATCGGGCGAGCGAATGGAGCGGAGGATCGAATCAATTTCCTTTATTACTCTCCTTGTTGACCTTCACATGATTAACATTTTTAAATGGTTTGTCTTACTTCGAACGATAACTATCTTATCTTGAGTAATCTTATGGTCTTATAGAATTTTTGAAAACCGCAATACCGTTAAGCAATAATGTTGCCAGCCATTTATTGAGCTGGAAGTGTCCAACAAATATAACATCATAACTAGGACATTCCAAAGTCCTCTCCGTCTTTACAGCACGCCGCACTGCATTTTATAACCCTGAGAGGGATTGGCTTTCCCTCTCTCTCTCACCCCCACTCTCGCGATCTACTCACACATCCAGCACCATTCATTTAATGTCGCTCAAATTGGTTTATAGAACGTGGTCAAAACAGGGAAAACTTGTCCTGTTATTCTATCTAGAGTTGTAAGTACAACCAATGTCGAAATCTATTTTCCCCTTGGAATGTGATACATTTGCAAAGTGTGTTTGGTCTGTATATAAAAATTCATCAAAGTGCAACCTTTCATTTTCCTTCTTCTTCTTAGCATATGATATTCCTCTGTGAATACATGATTTTAATATGCCTAAAGAAGAACAAAGACAACTTCAACACATCATTCACACTGCTGTTGCCAGATGCATTCACAAATATTATCCCCAAATTAAAAATATTCATATATTCGCGATATCATATTCTTGAAGTATACCTGCCCGTGTTTGGCAGAAATATGTTGACGGTTATTGATCATCAGTCATGCCTAGAATAAACGGTGAAGCGATGTCATATCGGTCTTATCTAGTTCCGCGAAAGTGGACGACCTGCAATCTTTGAAATATTTGAGAATGCCTTTGGGGAATCTTTAACACTTCTGGGAAAAGTACCAGCGCATTCGCTTTTTCACATATAGTGTGACATATTCGAACTAACAAGTGTTTTTTTAACCACCCCTGTAACGAGCACAGTTTACCTAACAAAATGTTGCCCATCGTTTGTTTGACAAATTTTACACATGTACGTCTAGTAATCAACCAATCAGAAGGCTTCTTTGAGATAAATTTAATCACGTCTGCTAAACCTCTTTAAACATATTTTCACAACCAGTTCATAGATTGAGAACGTTAGAACTTAAAAAAGGATCGATCATGCGCATAAGGAACAGGAGCCGTATCTACGGCTCTGTTTGGACCCAGAACCTAGACACACCCTATTAGGAACGGTATGACAGCGCCCTCTGACAAAACGGTGAAGATCCATGTTTGCAGTAATTAATGCGTTAAAACAATCAACTGCTAATGGGTTATCACAGCTAAATCAACATATGCATTAATGTGCATGCATAATCTCCTTTCTTTGTCCCTCTTTTCTACTACCTTGCGGGGTTTTAACGAAGGTTTGATTTAGTTTGCCCTTTAAAAGCTTTTGAAATAACTTTAATTCTATCACTTAACTTTCAATGTCATAGGTTATAAAGTGCTCCGTTCATGTGCTGTCTACTCGGTGAGTATAAATATAAACTGAACCCTCGTCCAATTCAACAGTGTCAACAAGGGTAGTGTAATTGTGTTTAAAGCTTGACCAAGGATAACTCAATTACAATCTAAAATAAGTAAATAGCTTGGAAAAAGAAATCACAAGTATTGACGTCACTGAACTATACAGTATTAGTGACAAATATCACGTTTTATCAAAATATCACTAGCTAACATTGAATATATCAAGGAAATGGAATGCAGTATAACAAAATAAACCCTAAAATCAGAAATTATCAATTAGGTGGAAAAACACAGACGACAATCATTATCAACGGGTATAGATGGCACATGCAATATTTCTTTGGAAATGAATGCCATGTTATAATTACCGTATTTGTTGTTATTTGTGTTGTCTATGGTATTTTTGGTCTTCCGCCTCGAGGGGTTGGGTGTAGGACTCCCTGATTTAAAGGTTATAGTCAATTTTGATATGCCGAAAAACGTGAAACATGTCCCTGCTCCTATTGTGCGTATATGAATGAGAGGATATAATTATGTCTACAAGATCGATGAGTGGCTATATGCTAAATGTTGTAAAGTAAAGTCAACTTTTTCATGTTATTTACCATTGATTCAAATTTACTTTCTGTTATGTTTGTTCCCATTGATTTGTGTGTTGTGTATTCTCTTGTAGTGGAATGTAGCAAATCAGTAGCCTGTCAGCGGACACAGCTAAATTAAATAATGAGAACTGTAAGATATATGCTATAAGTATTGTGCCCATATTAAGGGGAAAAAAACAAAGATGTTGTGTCATTGAAATAGGCGTGACATGACAAAATTCAGGTATAAGCATAAAAGTTATCGATCTAATGTCGTTAGTTTTAAATCCATAGAAAGGACCAAGCAGCATATTGCTCTGTTATGATTGTATACAGTGTAGTTTCTGAGGGAATTTCTTACAAGAATGCTTTTCCTTTAAGCTTTCCTCCCATTTCATGGTGGTTAGTTCTTGGCATCAACGTAATCTCTAGTCCTCCATGACTTGAAACGGAATACAAAGAATGTTTCTATAGTTCACTTGTTCTCATTGGTTTTCATTCCTTTTGACACTTCCAACACTTACAATAATTTGTCAAATGATGTCCTTTTTTATCAAGATTAAATTTGTTGCATGAATAAATTTGGGTCAGGTGATAAAGTTAAAGTTAGCTGTGGTGGGGGGGGGGGGTCTCTGTTGACCCTTAGTCTAATTACATATACAACATATTTGTTAAATATAGTAAAACAGAGTTCTGGATGAAAGACAAATGATGAACAAAAGCAGACTTCAGGATGAATTATGTCAATTATTTCGAACCCTCACTCTATGATAGGTGACGCAAATACCTCTTTTCAAATCAATAGGAGGAAACTTAATTTTAATAACTTATACTTTATAGAGATTTTAGCTGCTGATAGAGTCGACCATGTCACTGCTGTATGTGTGTAGAACACAGTCATTGAAGGGGACATATACACGCAAATGCCGCAGTTTCAGAGGACCAATAAACACATCAAGTCACTGCAGACTAAACAAAGTCATGTAGTTGACGAATTCCCGATCCCCGTGTTTCCCAAATCTACTTGCAAAAACTCAAAGGCCTATGAATCCTGTTTCGGGTTTCGAATTACTGTGTTATTTCCAGCCCATCATATCCTTAAATAAGATTAGTCACATGAAGTTAACGTGTTTGACTTAATAAGTATTGTCCCTTCCTCATTCAAAAAGGTCTTGAAATGTGAAAAGGTATTGTTTGTTGAAATTTTAGACTAAATCCCAGTTCATGATCGTCTGCATCGAATATAGTTGTAAAGGGGAAACAACTTACAGCAAGAAATCTCTTGTGAGCACAATCTTAAGCAACCTTTTGTGAATAAGAAGATTTCACGGAATCCGTTTTTCTTTACTGCCTGCTTCCAAGTCATCGATAGTATCGGGTATAAGCCAATTGTAAACGAAATTCTTACTGCTTGCTGCAATGTATACAAAGACATTG
The DNA here is from genome assembly GCF_037975245.1 of Apostichopus japonicus. Classification (NCBI taxonomy): domain Eukaryota; kingdom Metazoa; phylum Echinodermata; class Holothuroidea; order Aspidochirotida; family Stichopodidae; genus Apostichopus; species Apostichopus japonicus. The sequence continues at coordinate 15,853,045 of NC_092576.1, read as the reverse complement.
AAAGGTGAGCTTCTTGTTAATAAATATGTTCAGATCCGTTGTTCTAATGAGAGTAAAACAGGATGAATAGAGATTTCGTTGAAGGCAGTTTCATTCACTGCTACCAATAGATTGTAGCCAACCAACAATACCAAATTAAGCTTGTAGAAAGTTAACTCGTCTAATGGCTCAGTTGGTAGAGCAGTGGACTGGTAACCCTGATGAACCGAGTTCGACTCCATCACGTTTAAATTTTCTTTTTCTATTTCAGTAGTCGACCCTGAAGTCTTGAAATATTAATTCAACCATTTAAATTACTAGCTGATGTGGTGGCCGATGTGGTTAAGAGGGTGACGAAAGACTCATTCCTCGTCGGTCGTGTAAATCGTGGCTAGGGTTCAAGACAGGCCTCTGGCGATAATACCATTGGCTGTAGGTATGGTGCTTTTTGTGGCCTAGGATCCCGTGCCATGTCTCCCTTGTTGTCGCAAAAGAACCCGGGGGATGCGCAGAGGGTCGGTCAAATCGACCAGAAGCGTACTAGGTGGCGTGCGTGAATCCTTGCCTTTGGCCAGAGGTGGTGACATCTCTGCGACCGGCATGCTTGCAGCCACCGTCCACTGAATACGTGGCCTGATGAGGCGCTATTCTCCTAAAAGTGAATGTACGGATGCCTTTAAGTGCCATATAATTATTTAATATTAAAAAAAAAACCTGTTTCAAACTAGCGCCATCGAATTCATTAAAAGACCCTTTTTTTGTCACTCTGAAGGTGGAATGGATTTCATTGTAACGGGTTATTTGTGGTAAGTCAAGCACAAATTCAAACACATTCAAACAGTCATGCGGTTCACAAGGGTTTGCAGGATCTTTATTAAACTCATTGTTTGACATAAATGTGTTGGTAAAGATTTACACAACCTACACTAAAACAAGGATTATATTCGTTGCAATAATATAAACATACAAGCCAGCAAGACTATGAAATAAAATTGTAATATACATAGAATTCAATATAGTACTTTTGTGAGAACACCAAAGTATACTAGTGTCAATGCGGTCCCATTCTAAGCCGCAGTGTTGTAGCAAACCCTCATAGAGGATATTTAGTTTCGGAAACTGGGTGATTTTTAAGAACCTTGTTTGAGATTCACAAACAAATATACCCCGTATTATGTTTTGATAACTTCAGCAACAAAATTAGCTTTGATATGCCGTGGACCGTTACTAAACACTGCTCTCGGTCTAGATAGGTTTGTATAGCACATTTACTTATTTTATGTTTGTTTTTTGGAATGACCCTTTAAATAGTTGAGGTCCACTCTTTAAAGTGACTGGACCTTTTAGTTTATTACACAGCCCATCAGACTAGTTCATCGGTTGCATTACATAACTCAATGGGAGATATTAAGATTATTATGGTCTCAAATGACATGTTTATAATTTATTACAAATTTGTTAAGGACAAATGATGTCGATTGCCATCCAAGAGTGCTCTGTTGCTTATATGAATATTAACAAACATTTTCTGGTTGACCTAAAAAACAACCGTATATTAACTATAAGCACTGCAATGAGGAGCCGACGTCACCATCAAGTTAGCCTAAACGAATATTCCAGACATTAAGTATATTTAACGATACATATCTTGAAAATACTGGAATAGCTACAGAAACATTATTGGATTGAAAGTTGTCTGTTTTCTTTGTGTTATAACATATCAAGACTAAAATTCTGTCTTATTCATTATTGAGTTATTTAAGTGAGTTATCAAATTACAGCAAAATCTACCTGTCGAACATTCTCTATATATATTTTTTAAGAAAAGTAAGGAAAGAACCTGGGCACGAAAACCAAACTACCGAACGTCTGATCCGCTCTCAACCCCAGTCCCCTTGCATCGATACTGTGACTGTGTATAATCATTCCCTTAAAAGGGAACATATACTACACATGATCTTCGGGGATGTCTTCAACTCTTCGGTCTATCTATTCGTTGTACACGTCTCAGGATAAAACTAGTTTGATCTCGGAAGAAAGTTATCCGATTCCTGTTCTTTATTCTATTTGTTTAATAAGTCAATGGACTACATTCTGATGAACAATGAAAAGATGAAGAAAACTGTCATCAATGGAATACCAAGTAGTCCTCGTTATATCCAACACGTAACACACTAATGGACTTTATCGATACTCATTGACGAACCACATCTTCCTTATTGGAAACAAGTCTATAACAATAGAGAGAGATTAATGCCGTTCAGGTGTTGCAGTTTGCTTTCATACTACTAAAACCTGTACGACAAGATGTTTACGCTATGTGAGCAGTCCAGAATTTACAGTGAACGTTTAGCGTTTTAACCGGCTTCCGGTAACACGTACTAAACATTCAATTGAGGACTATGTAACGACGAAAATACATTAAGCACATGAACATTAATATCCTCCATGTGAGACTCATTTGCATCCATTATTATCATTTCCTGTAAATAAACCTTGCAAGCATTTTTCCCGCAATCTGGGATATCAAACTCGACCGCTTCGAGGAAATTTAAGGTCCCTGAAAAGCACCGTGTAATGGTATCCCCTCGGTAGGACCAGGTATGATAATATAAGAAAATCCCTTTAATGGGTTCCAAATGAGAAAAATATAAGACTATAAATTAAATTCGACCTCGACCTCGTTTATAGCTGATCAATCTATAACCGCTTCGAAATGTGCAGCATGGTTAGTTAAGTAACAAAATTATGTCATTTATAAACCAAGGTATTAAACTGATTTCCTGTTATAAAAGTTTGTTTATTTACAATTATATTGCCTTTGACAGAAAGTGAAATAATCTGGAAACAAATTATATCAGATAGTTCAATCACACGGGGTACTGTAAAACGGGGAACAGTGAAACGTCAAGCAGATTGAAACGAGACGGTAATAATAACAAAGCTGTACCCATTCAAACAGTACAAAAAAAAACCCATTAAATTCGTTATACACAAATGATTTGTGTGCATGTGCTTGAACCGACACATCAATCAGAGACCTGTGTTTGACCACACACATAGAAGTTCGGGGGGGGGGCAATTTTTTTAATTGGGGGCATCTAGGTGTCCTGTAATTGAGTTATGTATTCAAACAGTGTGTTCTGTGATATCTGAAACACAAAACACACTAAATTGGTGTATAACAGGATAGAATAGCGCCCTCTTAAAATGTTGCAGTTGAGGTTGTATGTTCAGATTACTGGTAATTTGTAGGCTAAAGTTTTTGGGGTTGACGAAGGGTGTGGTTAGCTGTGGCGTGCCTACGCCGTGGCCCTCAAAATACAAAAATGGTCAAGTGAAGGTTAAGTTTAATTTGATCATCATTCACATTGCATGAAACTTTGGTCATTGTGTATCCCGACTGCACTACAATTTTTGCACAGTCCAATAAAGGCTATGCTAGCTATTGGGGATTAAATCTAACAAGAGTCTACCGATACCCACCAGTCTAGCTATACGTAGTTTAGAGTGATGTTCTGCACTAAATTAAGCCATCAAAAGCAACATTTCATTCCACCATGAGGCCAAATGTGCTCCCATTATTCTTGGTGATGATTTTTCCCCTGATACCAAAATGGAGCTCGCCAAGACCACTACAGACGTCAGTGCTATATCATATCCAGCATGAATTATATTGCACTTTCCTCATTCCCACGTGACCCATTTCATCCAACCCATTTTAGAAACGGATTGGTGAGGCACCACTGAACTTTGTCAAGGATTTGAGACAAGAGAACATGGGGTGATATAAGCACCCCTCTATGCTTCAAATGTATTCTTAGACTATGGTATATGAGGCTTGAAGTTTACATAAATACCTTAGCATATGATGAAACAATATTGGTATATGATTATATATTCCCACAAGGATATAATTGGTACTACCAGAGAAATTTCCGAAATGCTCCATTAATGCTAATTATTCACATGTATTTTAGAATGTGACCGTTGCTGTGCCCCACAAAACTATCAGACTATTCTTGTACTTCATAAGATTGACTTTCAATGTTGTCTAAGTATGAAGTTTAGTATTGTATTTTTAGGTTACACCTGGCCTCACCCAACCACCCGCCCTCCCCAACCCGTACTCAGACATACATGGCCCCCAAAGCACCGTCCATGCATACACATATACATACACAGGTCAACATTATCGCCTCAGTATTGGTTGGGTCATTACCGAGAAATCTATCACAAATATTGGAGGACCCATGAAACGATTCACGTGATGACGAGGTAACAGGAACTTCCGCAATTATAACACCAAGCTGTATATGTTCTTGTTGCTCACTCTTTGTTTCATTTTGTGTTTGAGTAACACCAGGTGTATCCTACGAGTGGGAAGTTTCTCTTTTATTACTATAGCTATTGGGGTTATTATATTACTGAAGCCGCAAACAACACTTCATTCAGTTTTTAAAACGTAATTGTTAGTGTAAAGTTCCCACAGCATTGTGTCTGTAGTTGCAAGGCAGTGTGATTTTTCTTCTGCTCGTGTCTCTGGAACCGAAAATCCTACCTACGTCGCTGGTGATAACTCACCTCAGCGAGGTGGTATATGGTAATGAAGTATCAAAGAATATGAGTATCAGCCTTGTGATGCGCATATATCGGATAATTTACTACAAACCGTTCCATGAAAAGAACTGCGGACGATTAATGCAAATATCGTTATGAGCATAAGGCCTACGTTAGAACATAGCTATAGTTGTACTGTTACATATTGACTGATATCCTCTAGAATAACAAGATGGATGGATAAAAATAAAGGCTCTAAGCCAAAACATGATCGATATGTTCTCCACGTTCTTCAACTTATTCATTTCCCTCATGAATATATTAAAAATGACCCTAGACGTGTCCAAATATAAGAACGGGTGGTTATCAACATTACACGGACAATGTTCACGCATGCGCGTAAAGATCGAACACTATTTACAACTCAAGTAGCTATTTATATTATTTATTAAATTTCAAGTCACGTGATCCCCAGAGCGTTTACACTACAAACTTGATTCACTTGTTAGTTAGGATGCTCCCCAAGAGTGGAGAGCACTATTATGAGATTGTTACATGAACAACCCTTCAGAGAGCCTCGTTTATGGATGTAACCAGATATTATTTTGTTTTGGGGGGGGGGTGTGGGTTGCTCAGTTTCAATCAAATATTTCCAGATAAAAATATGTTAGATCATCCCTTCTGAATGCTTCTTTTCTATACCTGTTACTTGAGCTTTTAGACATTATACTGTATATCATGTACTGTTATAATGTATAAGTGTTATTATTGTAGAATAATTTTACAAAATCCCGTTGTAAATCAGTAAAATACAAATGGTAAGTTTTATGTTGAATTTGTTTACGACTATACCATATACTCGATCGTTATGGTGAATCATTTCAACGTTATTATATAACTCTATAATCGCTTCCCCTCCCTCCACCTTCCCCACCTACCATCTCTCTCTCCTCCACCACCCTCCAACTCGTGTACCACGACCGATTGCGTTAAGCATAAACAGTCTGCACTTAGGCAATCCATTGAGTTGTAATAGCGCGTCCTAAAATTGAGTCACATGACTGCTATGTTGTCATCACTGCGTCATACACGTATTGAATGTGAGTAACCGTTTTAGGTGGATTTAGCGAAGCACCATTTTGAAACTTTGAACTTCACCGACCTCATGCATGGTCATTGATATTTGACCTCTGTCCGATGATGACATAATTCAATGAGGCTCTGCAGCCAATTCCTAGACATACACACAGATGAGTCGATAGCCAGGTCGGGTTCCGGGGACAAATACGTCATCACACCACCTTTTCTGCACTCCTCGTTTTTCGTTAAGTACCGTATATTATTATACTATTTATTTCATCCCCTATATATCTCGGGCCGTAGGCTGTAATCCCCCCCCCCTACCTCTCTCCTCCCGTCAGGCCTCAAAACACCCACCAAGTTTGAAGCACATCGGGATTACGGTATAATTAAGGTAACTTATCGACAAGTAGATTTCTTATTTCATTTTGCTATTAATTGGAAATCTTGAAAGGGTTTGTCAACTTCATCGTTCCCAGTACTGCTGAGGAATATTGATCTAATGGAGTATGTTTTAGGGACATTACCTCTCCTATAGAGACCGATTCTGGTACAACACCAGATTTTGACCAATTCAAAACCAGTTGGAGTTTATCCAAACAAATTGAATCGCAAACTCGTAAAGACTTAAAACTAATTACACAAGTTTACTGCTTTCTCTTTGCTACAAATTTAACGTCATAATGACCAGTCTTACGTGAGGCCAATTAAAAAATAGCGCTTTCTCTGAGAGTCCTAAACTAAATTGCATGTCGTGCACGTCTGACTTGTGCGAATATATCTTGGTCTAAAAATAGGTCTAAAACCATATTGTACAAGAACCTTTTCAGTCAAATTAGTCACTTTGGCTAAATTCAGTTCGAAAACTGAGCAAAGCAGAGCCGTATAAAGACATATACGGCTTTGGGGAAGGGGAGACACCTGCCCTTAGTTTTGCAAAAAAAAACACTAAAAAGTGCTCATGTTGATGTTGTGCTAACCTGACCATTTGCTACTTTGGTTAGACATCAAGCATAATATATTACAACTGCTCCTTTGCTAGGATTTTTTTGGAGCTAGACACGGGATCTTAGGCTACAAAATGTGCCATACCACCACAGAAGAGTTAATATGTAAACTCCAGTGTGCCTTGAACCCTAGCACGATTTACCTAACCGGCAGAGTTTTTCATCTGCCCATTTCTTGAACCAGGCGCTCAGCCAAGGGGAAGGGAGCGAAAGGGTTAAGCCGCCCCCTCCCCCCTTGGGCATATTTGTGTTTTTAATGTTTTTATGATATCGCCAGTATTTTCTAAAGAGAAATGCTAAGATGCAACTTACAAGGCCTGGGAAGTACCATTTCCAGCGATCTGGGAGCCATTTTTAGCCAAAATTGTCTTGTACGCTTCGCACCAACATGGTGGCGCTACGCTTAGATAGTTTGCAATGCAGAATCTACAGTTTCGCCCCTCCCTTAGCATATTACTGGCTACGCGCCAGTCTTGAACCGGCCATCACATCACCCTATAAATGACAGGTTTGAATTCATATATAAAGACTACAGAGAGGAGTATCAGTGATTGAAAGAGATAAGTTGTATTGTCTAAACTCAGTTGGTCTCGAGGTAAAGACATCAGAGTTACTAGTCCTCTTTGAGAGGTTCTAAGTCCTGTAATGTCATAGTCCAAGAAACATAAGTGCTAGCTAACTTTATGTCGCTATTCCCATTTTTTTTTTTACGATATCCACATTTTGAGCATGTTGTATCACAGAATGTTTGTTTCCGATTAATTCGATGAGGACTTCGAGATCTCAGTACAAGACGAACTGTTCAACAAAATAGTCCAGCATCTTAAATTGTGAAAGGGGACATGTTGAAATTATAATTTTCAAAACCAATGAAAACATATAAGTAGAATAGAAGTAAAATTTCGTACGAGAAACTGAATTTACAGCAAAGTGATATACACTTCCACTTCCACTAATATGTATGGATATGAATATATGCATTTTATCTAACTAAGAAAAGGTACTAGGGTGTTATGTTGTTTGCTATATTGTCATGATAAGATATTGATAACAAAGTATATTTTTGTACTCCTGTAAAGCCTTTTGAAAATTGTATATGGGAGAGAGATTTTTGGACGTCACATCAGAGTAACAAAAGGGTGACGGGGTGAGCAGAGTCAACCCACTGTCAGTGGTTGTACACCAGCTTTGTGTATTGCATGCAGCTAGACATACAATTCCTTTTTTAGATCTAAATCTTACCAGTTTTGTCTTTCAGTTTTAATTATGTAAAACAATTGATTTTTTTTTTATTTGTGTCGCATACCACTGTGAATCTTTCAAAGTAGCAAAGTCTCTTTATATATAACTAAACAAGATAAACGAAACTTGTACACTTGTCTCCAGAATGTGTTCCTATTACTATGAAAGAAATGAAGGAAAAAGCGAAGTTGTGCAATGCAGAAAAATAACTATAGGGAAAGTATACATCCTGGTAAACAAAACGAGCAATCATTATACAAAAAAAAGGTAAGTCACACCCGCAATTGCACCGAAAATGTCAAAGATATACTTTACAGGTTAAGTTCACGAGAAGGGAGGATCATATTTCTATCCCCAGAAATGTAGGCACCAATAAGAGAGTAAATTACTTACCTTAATTTTTCGTTTGAATGGAGTCATTTAAAGATAAGTTTAGTCCGTGTGACGTTTATTCCGTGTGAGAATTTGACGTAGCGTTTGTTCAGCAATATATTATTGTAGGCTAGTCTTGCAATTTTATTGGCAAGCTTTCCGTCTAACAATTTACATTGTAGCAATATGAATGGCATCGCAAATAATTATTGAATTATCTTTATATATTTTGCTTTCAGAATATATTTCATTAACTAACACTTTAACTGCAACACCAATATCATAGAAAAGATGTTACTCTAAAACCAATATTATTTGGTATTTGGTATTAAACAAAAGTAGTAGTATTTCATGGTAGACATGCAAAGGTGACTAGAAAGAAAAATAGTGAAAAGTGAAAAAGTAAAATAAAGTCATTTAATTAAGGTAACTCGATTTAGCTAACACTGTGTGTAATGGTTGATGTAAACTTGCCGAGGTTTTAAAGATCTTAATTGATGAGTGATTATAATAATATATTAACGTAAATGGTTAACTGATCCCGTTAGTCAGCTGAACTCTTTTAGCTGTGGTATGGCTATCGCGAAATTTTGCCGACTTTCTATCACTTTTTGCCACCGTGTTCAACCAACTGTCGTTTCGTCAATTTTCATTCAATTTGGCTGAAAATGTCGCTGATATTTATAAATTTGTGCGTCGTTTGAGGGCCATTCTCTGAAAACGTAAGACATATAATGCTGAAATGTTGTTGATATAAGGTTGAGTGGTGGTGAACCAAATATGTGAGGAACATTTTATTGTCGTCATTGAGGGCCCAAAGCAGGGCGTTCTGTATTTGTTCAGTTATGATGAAACGTAGGCCACAGATAATGCAATGATCGATAGGACTAAAATGTCGTGAGTTTTGTTTTCCTACATGCGATCAATATATTACATATGAAGGTCATTGGACGTCACGAGCGGTCATTTTCTGAAAATGTAAAAAGGTGCTACTTCCTCTAGACCTTTTGTCCAAAGTTGCTTCATAGTTGTAGATATAACGTTTGAAAGGTGGTGAACCAAAGTTATTCAGGAAATTTTTATGTCGTTATGTGAGGGTGCAAACAGTTTCACAGTTTCATTTTCAATATAACAGTATAATAGTTTCAGTATAACAGTTTCAGTTGTAATGTACCCTTGGACAGCTTATAAGTTGAACCCCCTGTGTCAAATGTAGTGGAAGTGTCCCACGAAAGTTCAACAGAACTTCCATACTTGAAAGTATATACGGATATCACCTACTCTATTGTAAATTAATAGCCTAGCAGACTTTGCAAAATGGAAACGAAATGAAAGTTAAGTATTTAATTGCATATGATTAAGAACCCTCTTGACTGCATACAATAGCTGCTTAAAAACACTCAATATCCTGTTTATAAGAACTTGTTGACGGTTTGTATCACTTTCACACTTTACCTAACAGAGTGATCTCTTGAGCTGTGTTACAGTGCATGTATAAAGGAAGAACACAAATAACTCAACCATTTTACTGTTATGTATCTCTGTCTGAAGTATACTCCCCGTGAAGAAAAAGGAGTGAAGTTGGCGGACTAATTCAGTTTTGGGCAAGATTAATATTCGTATTAATATGAATATTAATAACAGAAAAGAAGAGAGTTCCTGACACGCAATCGTTTTGCATCAAAGGTATAATATTGTGAGGATTCGCTGTAAGGTTTTTCTGTGGGGATACCAGTAGTTTAAAGGTAATACATATGTTTTCGTTTTAAATCTGTATAGTTAATATGTATAATATGTAGGCAGAATTATAGTATTTTATATGTCGTTGTTCAAGAAAATGATACAGAAGAAGCATTGTGTGCAATTATCTTTCTGTAGCTATGCCAGTTTTCAAGGTTTTACTAATTAAAATATGCAAAATCTATGGAAAAGTTTTTTTTTTCAAAGTTGTAATCATGATAACAAATTAATGTTGTTCTTCCAACAAATATGAATGCACAGCACACCTTTCAAATCACATATCTACTGTACGGCTATATTGCGTGCAGGATAGTATAGAGGAACGTACGTACAATATTAGTGTGTTACTAATGTCAGTTGGTGTAATAGTCGTCGTTAAATGCATATGTAATAGTAAGAACGTTTATAGTCCTGGCTTATCGTTGCATAATTAGCCAATTTGCTGACGAAAATGTTCTTCCTTTTGCTAAAGTTTTGCAAGATCCGAGACGTTATTCTCGCAAAATAAGTTTGTTATGTGTTTTTCGACTTGTGTTGCATACCACATTAAATCTTTTAAACTCAAAGTAGCAAAGGGTCTTTTTATATCTGCACGAGTTCAAATTTTAGACAAGATCAACGAAACTTGTACACTTGTCTCCATAATGTTTTCCTATTCCTATGAAGGAAATAGCGAAGTTGTGCAATGCAGAAAAATATTTATAGGGAAAGTATACATCCTGGTAAACAAAACGAGCAATCATTATACAAAAAAGGGTAAGTCACACCAGCAATTGCACCGAAAATGTCAAAGATATACTTTAGAGGTTAAGTTCACGAGAAGGGAGGATCAAATTTTATCCCCAGAATTATCGGCACCAATAAGAGAATAAATAACTTACCTTAATTTGTCATTTGAATGGAGTCATTCAAAGATAAGTTTATTCCGTGTGACGTTTATTCCGTGTGAGAACTTGACGTAGCTTTTTGTTCAGCAATAAATTATCGTAGGCGAGTCTTGCAATTTTATCGGCAAGCTTTCTTTCTAACTATTTACATTGTAGCAATGAAAGTGGCATCGCAAATAATTATTGAATAACCTTTATATATTCTGCTTTCCAATTAAATTTCATTAACTAATTAACAATTTAACTGCAATACCAATATTAGAAAAGATAATGCTCTAAAACCAAATGGTATTAAACAAAAGTAGTAGTATTTTATGGAAGACATGCAAAGGGAACTAGAAAATGAAATAGCAAGTCAGTTAAGGTTATTCGATTTTGCTAACACTGTGTGTAATGGTTGATGTAAACTTGCTGAGGTTTGAAAGGTCTTAATTTATCAGTGATTATAATAATATCTTGACGTAAATGGTTAACTTATCACGATAGATAGCTGAACTCTTTTAGCTGTGTTATAGCTGTCGCGCAATTTTGCCGACTTTCTATCACTTTTTGCCACCGTGTTTGACCAACTGTCGTTTCGTCAATTTTCATTCCATTTGGCTGAAAATGTCGCTGAAATTTATCAATTTGAGCGTCCTTTAGGGCCATTCTCTGAAAACGTAATACATGCCACTACTTCTTGAGCTTTTGTCCAATTTTGCTGAAATGTTGTTGATATAAAGTTTGATTGGTGGTGAACCAAATCTGTGAGGAACATTTTATTTTCGTCATTGAGGGCTCAAAACAGGGCGTTTTATGTTTTTTTTTCAGTTATAATTAAACGTAGGCCACAGCTAATGCAATGGTCGATAGGACTAAAATGTCGTGATTGGTTTGTGTGAGTTATGATTTCCTACATGCGATCAATATTTTACATATGAAGGTCAGTGGACGTCACGAGCGGTCATTTTCTGAAAATGTAAAAAAGTGTTACTTCTTCTAGACCTTTTGTCCAAAGTTGCTTCATAGTTGTAGATATAACGTTTGAAAGGTGGTGAACCAAAGTTATGTGAGGGTGCAAACAGTTTCACAGTTTCAGTTTTAGTATAACAGTATAATAGTTTCAGTATAACAGTTTAATTAAGTTGTAATGTACTTTTGGACAGCTTATAAGTTGAACCCCCTGTGTCAAATGTAGTAGAAGTGTCCCACGAAAGTTCAACAAAACTTCCATACTTGAAAGTATATTCGGTATCACCATTTCAAAATAAGGGTTGTTTAATGTATAGTTTCATTTCATCATTTATACGTCACCTTACGTGCGAACAACCGTGGGAAGATAACTGAACGATGAGTGAAACGCAACAAAAATATTTGAAGTGACACATATGATTGCATTATTTCAGGGAAACTGACTTGAACATTAAAAATTAAATAAAATCAACAGCCTAAGAGACTTTTGAACCCTCTTGGTTTTTAAAATATTGCTATTATCTTTTAAAATAAGTTTAAGTTAATTATTCACCAGCTATTCCATTGTAAATTAATAGCCTAACAGACTTTTCAAAATGGAAACGAAAAAGAAAGTTGAATATTGAAGTGCATACGATTAAGAACCCTCTTGGCTGCATACAATAGCTGCTAAAACACTCAATATCCTGTTTATAAGAACTTGTTGACGGTTTGTATCACTTTCACACTTTACATAATATAGTGATCTCTTGAGCTGTGTTACAGTGCATGTATAAAGGAAGAACACAAATAAGTCAATCATTTTACTGTTATGTATCTGTGTCTGAAGAAAACTCTCCGTGAAGAAAAAGTCGTGAAGTTGGCGGACTAATTCAGTTTTGGGCAGATTAATATTCGTATTAATATTAATAACAGAAAAGAAGAAGAATTCCTGACACGCAATCGTTTTACATCAAAAGTATAATATTGTGAGGATTCGCTGTAAGGTTTCTCTATTGGAACTCGAGTAGTTTGAATGTAATAAATATGTTTTCATTTGTAATCTCTATGGTTAATATTATATATATATATATATATATATATATATATATATATATATATATATATATATATATATATATATATCAGTTTCCTGAAGGAAGGCAGAATTATAGTATTTTATATGTCGTAGTTTAAGAAAAGGGTAGAAATGAAGCATTTTGTGTGCAACTATCTTTCTGTTGCTATGCCAGTTTCCAGGTTTTGCTAATTAAAATATGCAAAATCTATGGAAATGCGTTTCAAATTGTAATCGATGATAATAATTTAACAATGTTGTTCTTACAACAAATATGCATGCACGGCACACCTTTCAAATCACATCATCTTCTGTACGGCTACATTACGTGTAGAATAGCATAGAGGAACGTACGTACAATATTAGCGAGTTACTATTGCTAGTTGGTGTATTAGTTGTCGTTAAATGCATGCGGAATATTAAGAACGTTCATAGGCCTGGCTTATTGTTGCATAATTAGCCAATTTGCTGACGAAAATTTTCATCCTTTTGCTAAACTTTTGCATGATGCTCATTATACTTTACAGTTGGAAAATTGTTGATATATTGAAACTTGTTAAGTTACCCTCGCATATGAATGTCAGCATCTCAACTGTAGCGAAGTTGCAGAAACAGCATCTTCACAATTTAGCACCTTTGCGTTTTCTTGAAGATGTCTGTCTAACATGTTACTGATTTTCTCGCAGATAAGAACAGGAAAATGCTTGCAAGCAGGGTGACTACGTTGACTTGGTTGTGTGTTATTTTTTATTCACGTGTAGCTTTGTTAGCTAACGGGCAAGGTAAGCAACGTCCACAAAATACTGTTAAGTACTGCAAATGAAATATTTAGTCACCTTTAACATGTGTAGTTTACTTTCTCGCTCTACTTTAAAGTAATTGCAGTGGTGCAAATTGTTCTGTTGTGTAAGCACAGTATCTCATCCAACATATTTATCATTTTCTAGATGCATGTGGAGACCAAGGGATTTGCAATTGCTACTTTATAGAGGAAGAATCTATCCTCGTCTTTGTAGTTGACTGCTCATCACTTGGATTAACTCTGCCGCCTTCGAATTTCCCCCCGGAAACAAATAAATTGTGAGTCTGTCTTAAAACTCCTGAATGATTTGCAACTGTATCATAGTTTTCTGTATGGTTAGTAATGCGAATGGACAGTATGATCCCTGTTTCCGTGATTTTTACCTTAACATTCTAACATACATATTGTCAGGAAGACGTGATAACTTACGGTATAAATGAATGCAATGTTACATGGGAACATTATCAATTCAGACGGTTATGCCTTCCTTTAGGGGCAATATCTTAATCGTTCTATACGAGTTCTCGGAAAACGAAGAAACTAAACGAACCCACAGTTGTGTTCAAAGTTAAAAATATCATACTCAACCATTTCCGTTGACGGAGTACAATACAAAAGTATTATTAAGTTGTTTATTTTTGTGTATCGTGGCCAGCAAGTCTACTAAGCCTAAAGAAATATATAAGCCAAAAAAGGAATCAAACATGAAACGTCAAAACTTCGTTTTAAAACTTAGTATTCGTCATCGAAAATCCCTCCCCATAGCCTGATCACACATGCAAGAATTTTGCGGTGCATTTGCGATTTTACTACCTAAACACATCAACGGACGAGTTGCCTTCGTCAGTTCTACTTACGCGCAATACCAGCGGTAGGATAATGCTTTAAACTACATGAGTACTTTATCTACATGTACCGTCATTCTATAATATGGCTACCTACGACACTACTTGCACAAAAATGTTCAGTTGTTTGTTTGTTTGGTTTTGTATGAATCATGTAGTAATACAACGTGCACCTGGGATGGGCCTAGTTCTGGCGGGCGCGTTCAAGATTTACTGGGCTTCCCCAAGTCCAAAAACATGGTCAATAGACTTCTTAGTTTATAGTACTTTCTAGTCATGCGAAAAGCGGTGAATTGGTACATGGGAAAAAACATTGTAAAGTAGTTTCTGCAAGTTGCCGTATATTGGACTCTTTAAATTTAAAAGGTAGAAACCTCATCATATTCAGTCGCTGCAAAATAGGTTATCATGTAAAGCAATCATGTAAACATTTTGTGTACGAAATCCAGTGATATGGATATATTACTCATAAATCAAGTACGTGCAATCGGATAGCATCAGAAAGTAGAACAGGTACAGAGAACGCGTTCACATAAAATATACCTGTAACAACAGCAACAGTTTTGTGTAGGAGTGACAACAATATTTACGTAATCATATTTCACAGGCAATGCAAACTTTGCTCATTCATCAATCTTTACAAGTATTACACTATGAATGACGTGACTGCCGCTCTCCATTCATGAACACTTTATCATCCTTCAAGCAATGTTACCGTTTTGGAAAATACTTTGCAATTTACCACACCTTAAAAGATCCAAAACACAATAAATGTGCTATCTTGGTATGACCCATGCCGGATTGAAGAATTTGGATATATTTTTGGACCAAGTCAATTAAATGTATATTTTACTCTTCAAATTTTCCATATTGATATTATTTGAATATGAATTATCTACTCCAATAGACACCCAGGAAATTGGAGCAATTCCCATGATTATCATAACTTTGTCAGGGGACATTCGAAGCACAAAATGTGCATTTTGAAAACAGGAATATAGACTTGGGCTAGTCCCTAAGTTTCCATAACGACAAGTGTGTGTTTTTATGGGGAGGGGACTCAAATTTCCCATGCTAATTTAGGTAAAAGTCTGGGCGTTTACAAGGCGGGGGAGTTGCCTGCACTGGGGTCATCGAAGCCGGTCATCTTGTAAGGGGTTTACCAGATTGTGAAAGGTTTGTTCCATTTTCTCCAGAATCGACTGGGAAAACGGAGGTGCAACATTAAAATTGGTGGAATGCAACGCGCCCTCCACTCACATGCACCTGTGGGTGCTGCAGCTTAATTAAAAATGTTCCCTCAAAGTGAATGTCAAGTAACGAAATGATAGAAAACGGAATCACTGAAAGTTCTTTCGTGTCTTTCAGCAATGATTAACTACCCCCTTGTCTCACGTACCACAAGCTATCACGCCAGCATTACTTTCCTAAATATTCTGCAGGTCTGTCATATAAAGTATTTAGCCAGGACAAAACTCGTCTTAAACATAATTTACGACCGGAGTTTACATGTAAATATATTTGCAAAGATGATTTAGAAAAAAATTGCCATTGTTCCTGCACAAACATAAAAACTAAGGTCAAATATTTGTTTAGTGCAATGCACCCATCTGCATGGGTTCGACAACAAGTTGCGAAAATTTCATTGATTTCATTGGATGTATATAGCTAAGGAACTTTTACAACTTTGTACTCATTGTCCACAAAATTAGTTTCAAACTCCATTTACCGGGAAACGTTTCACCGTGTGAAGAGCGTGGTGTTTGAACGATAGTCTACCATATGGTGTATACAAATCCTATAAAAGTAGGTCGTGTTGTCATGTAACGACACGAATCCTTGGTGGAGTAGTGACCAATGACGATGTCAATTAACATGGTTTTAGTGGCTTTCACACAAAAATTGAACAGATACAATTATCATAATGATTGGAAAAATGTTTGGGTAAGGGACGCTTTCATTATTTTTATTTCTGGCATGACAGTTCACAGATGAAGGCTATGCAGTAGTACAATATAGCAAGAAAACAAGTTACAAATATAATCGCGCACATGGCTTCGATGGAGTTGTATTTTACATTGTGTCATTCATTCTACTAAACTATTTCTCGTGCTCTTAGATACTGAAAGAAGTAATATCCTTTGTGGGAAATTGTTCCCACGTTTGAAATCTGTCCCACAAATCAAAAGCTTCAGAAGATACTACGTCCATGCATTTTCAATAAACAACCGTTTCACACAGAGATTACAGTAACTACTGTAAACCTGAAAGTTTTGTAAATACTTAATTGTGCTGACAGATATGATAAGTTGGTAGCATGTGCTATTAGGCTTAAACAGTAAGAACTAAGGATATGTGTAATCCCAGCAAATCCCAACAACAGGGATTGTTGGAATTACACATATCCTCATTTCTTACTGTAATCCTAATAACACATGCTACCGATGTATAGCACGTTCCAGTGTTTACTTTTGTATAAAACTTTAAGATTGATAGTAGTATCTATAATTTCTCTGTGTGTATCGGGTGCAATGAAAGTATAAAAGACAGAAATATCATGATGTATAGTTTACATTTGCCCACTCAGGTTAAAACACAGCTATTGCACTGAATGTATATTGGTGCTGCTATCGATACCAATACTTATTATATATTCAAGTAGCTTATTTTGACAGTGACAAGGGCAGGGAGAATATATTTCCGAGAAATATTACATTCCTTCGGGTTTGTAGTGACTTCTGTGATGATGTGTAAATGTTTATTTTGTATAATCCTCTCTACCAAAACTTGTAAAGTAACGTATTTTCGTAAGGCACAGTAAAGTTAACATGATTTTATGTATTTATAGATACTTAAGACTAATCGTATATGTTATGTTTATAAACAACAATATATACAGCCTACACATATATATTTATCATAATTATACATATACATAGCTTTTTTATATTGTAAACTAACCTATGAGATTCGTTAGACTTCTTGTATGTTATTATTTTTAGGATAAATGTAACCCTTCTTTTTTTTCTTTTCTTTTTTTTGGGGGGGGGGTTGCACCGCTAACACATTGTCATATATCATTAATATTCGTACCATAAAAATTAATATTGTCCTTTCTTTGTTAAAAACCCATCATTTTAGTTCATAATTTGGTTGAAAATTCCTTTCAGGGATCTGTCAGCAAATAGCTTGTGGCCTCTCCAAATTAACACCTTTTCTAGTCTCGAGAACATCCAAAAGTTGTAAGATTTTGTTGTCTTTTTCATGAAATCGTTATGATGTAATGAGAATTTTTGGCCAAATATGATCAATTAAAGTGTACTCTCATTGAACACTATGGAACCAAAGAAGTATTTTGATCATGGAGATCCGTTGTCGTTTTAAAGGAATAATTAAATACTGTCTCAGTTTTATGAAATAAAATAATATGAACACGGAGCCAGTGAAATCACCTACTGTTGTTCCCCGTTATGGACATATATATCGTAGACATGTAATTCACTTCATTAAACTGAGTTCATTGCAAGCTCATTTGGGAGTGAAATCATGTAAGCATGTCAAAAATATAATCATTGTGCGTCAACACGTGTTATAAATTACAGATTTACACATGTCGTGACTTTCCTCTAGTATACTTAATAGTTAATGATTCTCAGCTATGACAACGTTGAAAGTCGGGAGATTGTTCTCGGGAAATAACATTTTCGCTCTAAGCTAGTAAAGAGACTGTTCCAACTAACTTTCACTTGTCCTAAACTCATGGGAAAAGAAGAGCTGATGTTTTTTTTTAACACGAATGCAATCACAACTCAACTCTTGAAAAGAAAAATTAGTCTAGACCGCCAATCCCAATGTAGAATTCACTAAACACCCATTTATTAAGAAGAAATAAACATAGAGTAATATACTTTCCACTTTCCAAAATTGTCACATGCAAAACATGATTCTTGGTTCTTTTCAGGTTACTTAATCAAAACAACTTGACGGCTCTTCCTGAACATATATTTTCTGATTTGATTTCCTTACAGCATTTGTAAGTTTACATATATTTTCAATTATTAATAATATCAATAAATTTATTGATTATTGAAAACTATTCATTGACTATTCATCATTATACCGTGTTTGGATTTTGTGTTCTTCCATCTGGATGAGTGTCCAATTATGGAACTTTTTTGACGAATATTAGTTGGGTTAGAATGGTGCACGGTAACGTAGCAATAACAAATGCACAATTGTTCCTTTAAGGAAACGGTCAAATTGATATCTCTCATTTGCTCTGTGGTTAAGTTTGCGATTCACGTACGCGATTTCTTCGTTGGCTTTGTAAGATTTCGCAATGACGTGATTACTTAATTTATGAATTTGCACACTCCTAACAAGGAAACAATATCCCTAAAATCGCCTAAGCGTTAAATTGACTGTCTAATTCCGGTAAATGTCTGAGTGGACTAACGCAAGAAAGAAAGTGTCGCAGAGGCAAAAACGAATGTTTTCGTCTCACAATTTGACTTTCATAGAAGGACCCCTGCAGATACACATAGTTACACACAGTATGAGATCTTACGGTGTAGCCAACCATCATACCTATGTTCTCGTATGATATGTATATTACTTGCAGATACCTGGATTCAAACAAGTTGGGATCTCTCCCAATGCATATATTTTCCAATCTCGCGAATCTTGAGCAGCTGTAAGTTTGTTTTTTCACTAAATTCTATTTATATTATGTTTTACGTTCAATTCATTTTCTCAAACATATTTGCCTGCGTTCATATGTTACGTAAAATGTCCTTTCGTTTTATAACTTGTGTATTAAGTCCTTTTAGGGGTCTGTCTGAAAATACCTCGAAGTCCCTACCTGTCACGATCTTTAGTAATCTCACAAACCTCCAGGTGTTGTAAGTTTTTTTTTAATGTATCGCGTTATGTTGTATTTTAGCAAAAGATGGAAATACCCGTGTCTATTATTGTAACCACTGGGAGAATAATAATGCAGGATTGTCCCATGTTCATACTATATGACTGAATTGCAAGTTACTTGAGAAACTGAGTCTAGTATGTCCACTTTAATGGAACATCCTCATCTAAACTGAACTGTAACGGGCCATTACTTTTCATTTAAGTATATTAATAATATTCATTCAACATCCACAAAATTTTCGAAATAAGAATAAGAAGGTTGCAATTTAACATGCAGAGGAATAATTTACAAATAGGGTGAACAAAATGGTATTTATTAATATAGTCTATTCCAATATCTTTGTTTTTTTTTCACTTTTCGTTTGTTCAAAGTTCCTTCTCTATTGTTTTTTGTTTTCATCTTTTTGTTTTTGTTTTTATTTTTCGTATAGCTTATGCTAATTCTGGTTCCTCAATCAATCACTCTACTTGTATTTTGGAATTTATACAAGAGATACAATTACTTGCTGCTATGTTAAGGATCAGTAAACTTATTAAAAGATGTATTATTTATGTCTAATAATAAAATCCTAATCAAAGGGATGTCTGTATTATGTGATAATGGTAGAAATATTGTTGACTAAAAAGAATTATTTCCTGTAAATCAATATTTATATAATGTGTTTACCATGCTGTTTCTCCACCGTTTTTATGAATTATATCAAAATCTCACATTGAAGAAAAAACAAAAAATATATAATTAACGCAATCCTCTCTTGTACATTGACTTAACTCGCCGTTCCATAGATCACAATATAAAGTCAGGTATATTTTCCCCGCGGAAATGCATGACTTTTTTGAGCTATTAAATCGATTGTGTCAGTTTGTACGTTTTGCTTGCCCTCGAATCTCATCACAAAAGTTAGGTTCATACCAACAGCAACTGAATTTCAACTACAATCTGGAAAAGACATGTACTAGTTAGCGCAGTCCAAATATCGTAATATGTTATCCATACCTGTAAAGAAATCAAGAACAATATTTATTGAAAACAATGACAATTTTCAATATTTGTAATTATAGTTTATTATCCACTTTCACTCTCGTTGATTACTAAATGAGTTGAATCCTGTAAAGGAACATGATTTTGACTTTGATCATTCCAGATTACTTAATAAAAATAAATTGACGGCTCTTCGTGACAATATATTTTGCGAGTTAATTTCCCTCCAATATTTGTAAGTTTTACAATGACACGTTTTTTAATCCTTATTGTAGAAATATATTGTCACATGAAAAAGTATTGTGTTGATAATTTAATATTTCATTTCCGAAATCAATGTGCAACCATGGTTCCTCCACGTATCACAGATTTTCTCTTAACTTAATAGAAATCTGATCAAAATGCAAGTGACGTCTGTTTGTTATTACTTACGCGCAAAGATCCAGTTAAATAGTTTGATGTCCAAGGCGGGAAATATTGCGTCAGAGATTGTATATGTAGAAGGTTTTCGACGATCTCAGCTATTTCGTTTTAACGTTGCAACATAATATAACAATAACAATTTTAATGACCACATATTCTCAGATTTAACTTCCCCTTCAATATTTGTAAGTCTTCAAATCAAGCAAAAAATCTTCTGTAAGGGAGATGTTTTTACTGAATTGATAATATAACATTCCGTCTCAGCGGACAACTATTTTTTCTTTCGTATTTCGTAACGTTTATTAAAGCTATTTCACCGTTTATTTCAGAACACGTATTGCAAAATTTAAATGGTAGGAAATCTGTTTATCAGAATAATATCAATAAATAATGATTTTGAGATAGATATATTGGAGAAAATAAAAGAGTGTACTCAAAACTGAGTAAGGATAGAGCTATTTCCAGAAAACAAAATATTATATATATTCACAACGTAATAGTATATTGTCGTTTATTTCCACTTGTGACTTCAGAGACATGGCTCAAAACAACCTGACGTACCTGCCTGTAGAAATATTTTCCAATCTAACTCTGGTAGAACATCTGTAAGTATAATTATGGAGCAGTTTGTAATAAATAAGTATTACATGAAGCTATGCATAGTTACATTGATAGGAAGAGTAGAATCCACTACAAAATGAACAGTTTATGGGGACGGTGTTGAGATGATGACAACCACAATTGTGGAGAGATTCTTTATGCACAGGGGTAGTATAGTATATTTGCACTATAATATCATGTTTGTAGGTGGATTTAAAACATTAACGTTGTGGCTCCACCTCTCTCTCCACCTCTCTCTCTCTCTCTCCACCTCTCGAGAGAGAGGTGGAGAGAGAGGTGGAGTGAGGTGGAGGTGGAGTGAGGTTGAGAGAGGTAGAGAGAGCTGGAGGTGGAGATGGGGGGGGGGGAGGGTTGTCTGATGATCGCTCAAACCCGTGAGACCCTGACTGAGTAACAACTACTAGTGTTCCACTAGTCTCAACTAAATCTACTATACTTCGCCGTGCCCACCGGACATAGAGCACTCTGGTTCAACCAACCAAAGGTGTATATATATATATATATATATATATATATATATATATATATATATATATATATATATATATATATATATATATATATATATATATATATATATATATATATATATATATATATGGTTATTATCGTCATTATTGTGAATATTTATCACTTACATAACTGGAACTGAATTATATTTGATAGTCGTTAGTGATATGTTGTTAACCACTATTGTGATTAGTTATCACTCAAGTGGGTTTGAAGCCTTAATTATATCAAATAGTTTTGAGTAGTATGTTATTCGTCATTGTTCTGTCACCTAATAAATGTCAGGTTAGAAACACGCCTTTGAGTAACCTACCGAATATTCTGTTGAACGGATTCCGTATATGCAAGTAAATCACGGTAGACTTTATACTAATTGAAAAAAAATTCATGTTTTCTGATTCAACGTCGACACATGTTTCATTTGCATGCTTTCCGCATTTTAGTGAACATTATATTATGCTGTTATTGTGAGAATGAATGAAAGAAGAATTATTTACCCATTTTTACTTGTTTCAAAACGAACGCTACTAATGACGATCAGGTTTCATCATTTCAGATCATATCATATCAATACTAGTTATCTGTTAACATACTTAAATGTTTTTCAATAGATTAACATGCGTAATGCAAGTACTAAAGGTTGCTTTTTCTTCCTCCAAATAAAGTATTCATTTGGCTATTTATTTGTGATGTTATTTCTATATTTATTACAGAGATCTACATAGCAACAACCTACAAGGCCTTCCCGAAAATATATTTGCTAGTCAAACGCATTTATGGGAACTGTATGTAACCTAAAACTCTTACAGTGTTATAGGGTTATATATATATATATATATATATATATATATATATATATGTATATATATATATATATATATATATATATATATATATATATATATATATATATATATATTATTTATAGTTTCAAAATGGAGAGCACATTTGAAACTTTGAAAACGCTTCGACGCCTTTCCGAAAAACGGGTTAGGTATCGGCATCATCTTTCCAACTACAGACTATACCGTAAAAACAAAACGGTACCAAAAGGACTTAAAATCAAGGTCCGTGCTGGTTTACCACTTTCTGATAGCGACAGCTTTGCCAATTGGAAAGGCATCCTTAAGAATGCTTCGCTTGAATTAATGGCTGTGCAAATAAGTATTTGTCGCAAAACAATTCACGAACTTAGCCAGCAAATTGATTCCAAAACCAGAAAACTGCAAAAAGAACTCCCCAAGAACGAGTTCGAAAGAAAGCTTGACTCCATCTCCAAAATTTGCTTGAACCTCTCACATACCCTAGCTTCAAGACAATGTCACAAATTGAAGAGGGATAATGTCACGCAAAGAGTTAAGTCTTCTGGTGAAACCCAACTTGAAACCTCAAAAAGAACCAGGTCTCGCAGATTCCGTCGGAAAGAGATACAGACCGCATGCAACACCACCAAAAGTGCAGTTGTTACCATTGATTGCCAACTCTCGGCAGGAGAAACAAACCTACTCTCCAAAGGTCTAAATTTTTGCCCTAAACCACGGCAAGTAAACGCTCAGAAACTTTCTCTTGACCTAAATCTGTTCTATCGACGCTTACGTCTCCGTGAATTTTTTGCCGACGAAAATGGCAATAACACCACGCAAGAAACCAACGACTTGAATTCCAATTTTAAGCCAAAAAGCTCGTGGAATCCACCCAAGGCCCATTGTGCGCCTCTTGAATCATTTATTTCGGCCATTGAAGAGGATGTCAAAACACACACCTCCGCCCCAGACTTCCGTGACAATCTCAACAAAACTGAGAGACAGGCCATTCATGAACTGCGGAAGCGCGATGACATTGTCATCAAGCCAGCCGACAAGGGTTCTGCAATTGTCGCTATGGGCAAGCAATTCTACAGAGAGGAAGCCAACAGACTACTCGGCAACCCTCAACACTACAAACTCCTGGATTCTGATCCAACTCAAGAAATCACACAAAACGTGAAAAGAGTCATCCAAAAGATAGTCTCTAACGGTTCCATTGACCGCAAGTTAGGCCAAAACCTCCTGGAAAACGACCCAAAACCTGGTCGCTTTTATTTTCTGCCTAAAATTCACAAAGAAGGCAATCCCGGGAGGCCCATAATATCGGGTAATGGCACAGCGACTGAAAAAATTTCCAAATTCGTGGATCTCCTCATCCAACCTCTCGTTTCGGCCCTACCGTCCTATGTGCAGGACACTACGGATTTCATCCGGAAAATTGGGGAAATAAAAAATCTTCCCTTATCTTCTCTGCTAGTTACCTTGGATGTGTCTTCGTTATACACAAATATCCCTAACGAAGAGGGCATTTCGGCCTGCACAAAAGCATTCAAACCGATACGTGGCAAAACCCCCACGAAGAAAGAATTGGCCGAATTAATGCAACTTATCTTGACCAACAATAATCTGGTATTTGGCAACAAACACTACCTCCAAATTCATGGCACCGCAATGGGTACCAAAATGGCACCGTCTTTTGCCAACATCTTTATGGGAAACCTCGAGAAAGAATTTTTATCTCGACAAAACTTGAAACCACACACGTGGTTACGTTACATTGACGATATCTTTATGATATGGACCCATGGTGAGGCTAATCTAAAACTCTTCATTGATGACATAAACTCGTTTCATCACACTATCAAATTCACTGCTGATTTTTCTGGACATGGCGTTCACTTTCTGGACACCACCGTGACCCTACAAAATGGTTCACTCAAAACAGACTTGTTCAATAAACCTACGAACAAGCACAACTACCTCTTACCAAGCAGTTGCCATCCACGTCACTGTACCAGAAATATTCCGTACAGTCAAGCGTTGCGCATTCGACGCATATGCTCCTCTGAAGTCGATTTTGATTCACGCACTAAAGAACTGTCACAACACCTCCTAAACAGACAGTATTTTCGGGGTACTATTGAAAATGCCATCAAAAAGGCTAAAAGCAAACCCCGTACCGAAACATTGACGTACAAAACTCGTCAAACCAGTTCCAAAAGGGTACCATTGGTTACTGAATTCCACCCTGGTCTCCCACCACTGGCTAATATCATTCAGAAGAATTTTCACCTACTTCAAGGCACCGAACGCCTGAAATCAGTATTCCCAGAATTACCTGTCATCGCTTTTAAAAGACCCAGCAACCTACGGGATATCTTAGTTCGGGCATCCTTTCGGGATGACACCCCATTAGGGGAAAGCAAAACAGAAACTACAGGATCATCGCCCTGTACACAAAATTGCAAAACGTGCTTACTTGTCGATTCGACCGGGGCCTTTCAGAGCAACCAAACCAAACGTACGTTCCAAATTCGGCACAAAATTAACTGCCTATCCAAAAATGTCATTTACCTCATCTACTGCAATATTTGTAACTTACAATACATTGGAGAGTCAAAAAACACTCTTAGAATGAGAATGACACAACATAGATCGGCGATCAAAACAAAAAAGATCTACCAACCCGTTGCAAATCACTTCAATCTCCAAAATCATTCAATTGAGAATTTGCGTGTTATTGCCATTGACCAGAACGATTCTTGGACAGATAAATCTAGGAAAGCGAAAGAAAATTTCTGGGAACTAAACCTAAAGACCACGGCACCATTCGGTTTAAACATCAGAAACGATTTGCCGTCCCAGATAAACCAAAACAATTCCTTTACAATTACGACGGAATCGGATTAAAATAATCCGACGCGGATTAAAATAATCCGAATTTCTAAAACTTCTGCTCTATTCAGCAGAAATCAGTAAGTCGCTTTGCCTTTACAACCATGCCGACATCTTCTCTATAAAACAGTTTCAATTCCTGCTACTCCTTGTCACTTTCGGTGATCATGCACTGAAGAAGAGCTAGTTTTGCTCGAAAGCTCTGCAAAAACCAAACATTGGCTGTTTTACTTCCAATCACTTACCTAATTCAATTATTGTATCTCACTCGAGATCCAGCCTTTCTCTAAATGCAGCATAGTTGTTTAACAGTTTTTCCGTTATTCCTATATATATATATATATATATATATATTGCTTATTGCGGATTATGGGGAAAAAACTGCTAAAAAAATGAGCTATAGGGCGAAATTGCCTCTTGGGTGAAATATACACTTCGCCTTAACGATTCAAAAATTATTTTTACTGCTTTTAGCTTGATCTACGCATGTCTCGAGATATTCGCTCCTTTTGAGAGGTCACAAGCTTGCATATTCATGAGTAGGGGGTCGCACGACCTTTGTCAAGGATGCATAAACGGTGCCAGAAAT
This sequence comes from Apostichopus japonicus, assembly GCF_037975245.1. Lineage (NCBI taxonomy): Eukaryota > Metazoa > Echinodermata > Holothuroidea > Aspidochirotida > Stichopodidae > Apostichopus > Apostichopus japonicus. The sequence goes on along the minus strand of NC_092576.1, from coordinate 15,826,774 downwards.
ATGGTGGTTGTATATTTGCCGTCTAGTAAAGTGAGCCTTATGGCGAAATCAACTTTATTGATCCTATTTTGTTTAAATGATATGTATATCGTCATTATCTCTCTACCTAAAATTGCTTAGAACATAACACACCTCATGTGTAAATCTCATCAATAAACATGCTTCCAACGCTATGAAAATGCGTTATACCTGTTTCTAATAGTTCATTCTGCTGTCTCGTACAAAATATATATTTTTATGTTTCTGCGCTTGCGCATGATATACTTTCTGAAGCGCTAGGGAGAAATGTAAGCAGGCATGCACCAGCATACGTTTTATGTGGGCCTCAAGTATGGTACACTGTCTAGTCTACAGTGTTACGAGTGAACCTGCTTCGTAGTTTTTCGTGGATCTACTGTACTGACTGCTGAGTAGTACTTGTACTGGATTTGGGTTAGGTCTTGGATTGAAGACATTATGCCCGGTAAGATGATTTGTTTCAGCTAAAAATTATTAATATTGTATCTGTAACCAGAGCGTGCTTTTTTTAGCCAGAATGTTCCCTTATATAATGTAAATTTCTCAACTTCAAAGTTCAATCTCCCCAGCCATACTCGGACTCCCATAGGGTATGGCTAGGCCCTTTACTTCAGAATGCCAGGCTTAGGTTGGGTAGCCAGGCTTTTTCTAGGCTTATAAAAAGTCAAGGTCTAACGTTTGGCATAACAAGATTAGACTGAGGCCCATTTTCTGTGATTGCTTAGTTAATTAGGCCGAGACTATCATGTCGGCTTGGCCCGAGAAATATTGAGGCAAACGCCAACTTAGTTACACAGGACTATGCCTAGTCCAGTCTGTTGATGTTAGTGTTAGATATATAGCCAATAATTGGCACCTAAGTTAGGCCTAACGTTGGGCCCTGATATTAATGATTTAGACCTTGTTACTATTGATAGACACAGGTAAAGGAATAAAGTTTCCGCTGTAAGGGAGGATGCAAGAAATGGGAACAGGAATCCAAGATTCATGAAACCACAGGCCTAACTACTGACTAGGCTAGCCTTGCCTATGCTACAGAGCACGTATCGAAATAAGACTAGCCTAGCGATATTCTGCAGGCACAACTTCTTGCGCCCGCCACTTGCGAGATCATTCCTATGATACACAATATATTTTAGCTTAGGCAAGATCCCAAAGGGTGGGGGCAACTTGTAATTGCCAGTTCAGAGCATTCTATGCTAAATTACTAGTCTTTGGTCTCTCGAGTTGGACATAGGACCCAAACCTAACCTAGCATTTACCTTTCATTAGGGCTTTACTGTAGCTAGTTACAATGTAAGATCATCCATGAATAGTATCGAGTTTATTCGTTTGCCTGGCAATTAGCCTAGGCGCATAACTAACTATTCCTTACCACAACTGTAGCCTGCAGAGTCTAGAAATGCGTATGTAATGTTCACAAGGAAAAGGATGAATATAACTATGAATTCATAGGAAGGAGGCTTTGATGTGTGATACCTCGCCCTCATAATGAATTTCAGTTTCTGTGTCATTGGTGCCTACAATTTTACAGGCTGAATAACATCATATGGTAATATTTCAGCTTAGTGACTCTAAAATGGTTTATCAGTTGTCTTCAATGTTTCATTTACTTTGTCAATAGGCCCTAGACACTCAGCAAGAAAGAGGAAAGCAGAAGAAACACCTGAAACGAATGCACAAAAAGCGGTGGCCTGTGGCTCATAAAGTTATATGAACTAGGCAACTTTTCAGTATGGTACTTCCCTGGCAAAAGTATGCTAAATAATTCTTTAAGTTTTGTTAAAGTGATCTGCTGTAGAGGGAAGGATGGCTTGAAATAAGTGACAGACACTTGTAACCAGTAAAGCACTAAGAGATTTGACTGATGTTTAAAATATTTATTTAGGGTTACTTATTAGGGTTGTGTTATTTCGGTTAATCCACTAACAATTTAACCGTGTGGTTATCTGAGCAATTAATGTTATCCGGCATGGCCATGGCCATTATTTCAAAAGCTGTAAGACGTACGTAACTTGAGACCTTCAGTATACACACCTGCCAATCGGTAAGGCCTAGGCCTAGGCCTATCCTACACCTGCATCTCATATGACATACCCCATGATAAACTATCATGAAAAGAAAAACAACAATTTGCACAACAAGTTCTTTTTTCTCAACAAAATTCTATGTTCATGTTTTTGACCTTAGTATTCACTAAGATTCCAATTACTACTTTTAATATCATTACTGAACAACAACTTTACAATTATGTTTAAAGTGGCCATGACACGAAAATGTCAAAGTCCTATATTTTGGGATCCATCAAAGAATGTTCTCTAGAACATGTATCAACCAATCTGCCAGTTTAAAACTTGATTTTTCAAGTCGAAAATTGAGAATGAATTTACCCTTTTCGGCGTTTGGAACTTTGTTTACTCGAAAATTTTCCGATTCGCATGACGTCATGTGACGTCAGGTTTTGAACACATTTGTTGTCCCTGCTTACGATCCTCCGAACATACCATTCACGTACACAGTAGACAAGTACACATACCACTAGAAGTTAGTAAACAAAACACCGATCACAAGGGCGATATCAAATCAAAATTTCCTGTGAAATGGCGGATCCAGAACCAATTGCGGCAACCGAAGTTCAAAGTGATAATGGTTCTTCACTAGACAGTGAAATTGGGCTATAATTAGAGTGCCCTTTCTCATATTCGAAGCAGAGAGTGAAAGGCGATGATCATTCCAATATTGAACCGAACGTTGAGGGTGGAGCGGAGGTAATAGAACCGTATCAGTTCGAGCCTGTTAAACGAGCCGAAATTGAAGCTCCACAACATATCGAAGAAGAAATCCGTTCGAAACCATTGCAAGGAACATACAACGTGGTAAGAATTTATTAACGAAGCATTTAAAAACAAAATCGAGTCCATTTTGTGCATGTGTTGTTGGAATTCGCGGAACACCCTAAACCGTATTGTGCGTTGATTTACGGTAACTTACAACCCATATGTAGAGTGTGTAGTACTGGTAGGGTTGGTTGCATACTGAAAGTTTGGCTCGGGGATGTAAGTTGCATTATGCAGCCATGCTAGGTAGGCATATGTGTTATTTCATACTCATTATTACTTGGCTAGTACTTTGGCCTGGAGTTTTGCAAATCAATTTTCTGAAACAAAAGAATGTTTCATGATACATGGAGGTGTAAAATCACAACAAATGTAACCATAACTGTACATTGTATGCCTGCTTGTTGTTGTGGACATCATGGGCCAACATTAATACATTTTGAACTTTCATAAATTTTTTCCCAGGCAGTACAGATACATAGCCTACGGTCAACAGGTTCAATGATACTTGGGGTTCCTAGCAAGACACGTCAGGGTTGTGCTACCATCATGTGCAGTCCAAAGGATCAGAAGTGATTTTCCAGCCAATGGTCATTACACTGGATTCAAGTTGCCAGGAGAAAACTCATTGTATAGGAAGCCTTGGTTGAGAAATTCCTCCAGAAACACCTTTTCTAAACTACGATTGTGTTGGATTATCAATCCGTCAAGGTTCCCTCAGTGTTGATATATTGAAATTCAAAGACTTTTAATTCAGGATGAAAAGGTTATTTTCCCGACCCAACATCAACAATGAAAGAAAAGGCATGTTTTGAAGCATTTGGACACAATATTGGCATGACCGTAATGTCATATAATATGTGCATAAGGGAACGGGCATTGAACTTTTTAGGGGCATTTACCTCCCAGACGTTTGATTCGTACCTTTAATCTGGAAGCCAAAAATATCCATATCACCAATGATATTTGACAGAAAAGTCATAATAAAGACCAATGGAGGCAGCAGAACTCTTGAATGTTTAGACTTTGTTTCTTCAGCAGCAGTTGGTTTGTTTTGTAGTCTTTCTTCAAAAACTCAGCAGTACACCCTGTTAATGGTCTTCGATTGTTTTAATGCGTGTGATGCTGTGTTTCACATTGCCCATCAGTGTTGTACGTGTCGTCGTGCTTGTGTAACATTTTTGCATGTGAGTTACTTCGTGCAGTGTTTCTTGGTTTAAATAACCCTTTATTGTATTTGCTTCTGGATTATTCTAATTAATTTGTCACAACAACGATTGATAGCGATGGACATGCAACTGCTTTGTAGGCTTAAAGCAAATAATTCATGTAAGTTGTTTTCTTTTAACTCCTTTGATGTCACAAATTACATTAGTGTAATTTAAGAATGATAATGTTTATGGAAAGTACAATTTTACTTTTATGTCATATAATACAATGATTGTTGTTAATGTTAGTTCAGATTGTCCAGAATGACTGTCTAGAACTGATATTGAATAAATTTTGTTCAATGATTTAACACTTGAACTATGTTGTGTGAATTTTTGGCTCTGTGACTTTAAAATAAATCGCTTTGAGATTTAATTAAACACCCTTTGGAATAAAATCTTTTTACCTACCTATTTTGACCCATCCCCATTACCCCCACTCCCTCCACAACATAAAAAATGGTTTTCCTGGAATAGGAATAAGAAATTATTGCTATAACTAACTGATCCAGCATATTCCAGAAATAAATTGGAGCACTGAGATTTGTTCACAAGAAGATGTAACCCATCGCTTCTGAAGCTAACCTCATAGCTTATTAGTATACAATAGAGCAATGAAGGGGGGTGTTAATTTAGATGATACAGTAAAATCTCTTCGTCTATTGCGACTTCAGTGTAGTAACGCTAATACTATAGTACTACTAGTGCTCGGCGCGCTACCTCCTAAGGATCGCCACTCGCCCCATTGGAGGTTTCCTGTTCCCCGATCTGGTCTTCAGAGTAGTTTTTTTGTGGATTACTTGACAGAAGAATGACTCTTTTATGTCGAACCGTTAAAGTCCATTTGTTTTATTTCATAACAAAAAGGAGGGATAGTAGTATGCTTCCGTGAAGTGTTCGCTTCATTCGGAGCTGCATACTGGCTAGGCCCAGTGAAATCGGCGCTGGTGTTGTGCACTAACTTGGTCATAATCGCCGTGTTTTTTTTTCGTCCTTCAGCCATGGATGAAGGCTAATTGCATGGGTAATGATATTTATGCAGCCCCCAACAACACAACGGACCGGCATTTCTCTCGGATAGTTTACAACAGTTGTAAAACAAACTTGAAATTTCTAACGATATAGCGTAATACAGTGGTTGTTCTCTCAGTGTAAATGTGCGTGTATATGGAACGGTATGATCGTCGCGCATCCGATACATGCCTGGGCTTTGCACGTGTGTTCCTAACATGACGTCATCATTGTCTTGTTGTGAAATCGCATTCTCAGATATCTATTTTCGGTTGCGAATATTAAAACGTTAATTACTAATTAGTCCTTGAAGTTTCAAGGTGTTGAGGATAGTTTTGAACATTGATTTTCTCATAGATTCAGAGGAAGTTACTCTCGATGAGTTGGATTTTTCGTGCCATGGCCTCTTTAACTGTATTATTGCTTTGATAAGTATTTTCTCAAGAACCCATGAGCCTCCACAAGTTTGCTCCACTTACAGAAAAATCCCATATATATTACATGTGGAAAGATCAAGTTTTTTAACACACTTAATTCCCATTGACATTGGTCACGGAACAGTTCAATGCTCATAGGGAACTACATTTTTTTATCAATGACATTCCATAGTAAGAAGAACCCTGACCAATCAGATGCTGTAACATATTTTCCAAAGACCAAACAGATCGAGCAATGTGATTGGTTTATGTTCAAAATGTGAGAAATAATTATCCTAACTATGAAATGATATGGTCTATACTGAAACTTGCGGGGATGGTTTAGAATTGTCCTTTTTTGATGGTGTCACAAGTATAAATGACCTGTGGGGCTTCAGATATAATTCTCAAACGTTAATATGTTTGCAACCCTAACCATGATTTTCTTCAAACTTGTTGTGATTGAATCAGTTGTGCGGCTTAATTGTTCTGCTTATTCTATATTTTCTTCACAATAAAGGGACAACAGTGGAAACAGTAATTTCTTTCTAGTATCTAAATGATCATCCAAATGGTGTCAAGACCATGATACCTAAAACTATAAGCTCAGGCTTGGAGTATTAGATCCCACATTTTTGGGGAGAAAAGTGAGTCGAAGTCCTGCAAAACATATATCAAAACCCTTTTCATTTACAGTCTGGATGAAAGAAGTGTTATTGGGGGCAAATGCGCATTAGACTGAAAGCGTTAGGTTTTTTGTAGGCATGGACACCAAGACAGAGTCAAATTTTTGTTTTGGCAATTGAAGATGAATATTTTTTTTTAAGATTAATACTAGCAACAGCATATGGAAGGAACCTGGCAAGAATAGTTTTGCTTCGTTACAACATTTGGTGCTTGTATTACATGTTGTAATCACAGTGTTCTAAGACACATCGAACATCTTATCCCAAACATCTTATCCCTTTTTTCTCTTTGTTATTTACTTAGGTCGCAAGGATTTTCTAGAATTCCTCAATGTTCATGAAAATTTTGGCCATGATGGGAAGACTCACAAAACAAACGTGATGAACGAAGTCAACAAGTCTAAGAAGATGGCAAATGAAGAGAAAGCATCAACAGGAGTAACATTGGATGATGAGCCTTGTACCTTAGTTTTGAGTTATCCTTGAGTCGAGAGAAGATCTAGCTTTTGGAAGGACTACAGATGTAGTAAAGTAGAATGTTCACATTAGGGAGGACATCCCTTTAGTAGGTATTAGTACTAGCTGCATGATATTTCCATAGTCATGGACTCGTGGGGTGTTGGCTTTTAGAGAAAGGTGTTAAAGAAAGATGATGTTGGCATATAGAAATATCACTCCAGGTTGATGCATCATTACAGTACATCACATGTGTTGAAAACTTATGTGTATCCTTTTAAGACAGGTCATACATATTATTCTCTCAGGGAGAATATAAACAGGTATATTCTCCTCTAAGTACCACAGAAATGGGAGGACTAACAAGACTTGTAGGAATATGTTTCCTCCTGGCTTCATATGATTTCTTTTGAGAAATGCAAAGTTTGTCAGAAGTAGCAGTACAGGCTACTAGTATTTGCATCATAACATCACCTTTCTTGAAGGGTAAGGTTTGTCATTTCCTTTTATAAGGGTAACATCTATTATCCCTCAGGTCAAATATATACAGGTTAATTACCTTTTAATTATATAGTGACAGTATGATGTGGGAATCTCATATCATTCTGTATTTGCTTCATGAACACAAAGATATGCATCTGAATTATGTTTTAAAGAGATATATTCAGATTTACAGTCCACCATGAGTATATGACACAGGGTAAATGATTGGCACCTTTACGATTAGTGGAGGCAGATATGTGTACAGTATTATCACTATAGTCCACTAAAAAGTGTGCATGTATGGTTAACTTGGATCAGTGTTAGGCCTGTACAGCACAACACAGATATGTTTTACAACACACTTAATTATGGGGATAGCATATCCTACTGTACAGTAGTTGCTTCACAAACACAAATATATGCATCAGAAATTTGTTTTAAGGAGATGTTGTTTGATAAGATTCCTCCACAACTTGTGTAACAGGATTGTGTTCTATCCAATGTATTTACCTATCTGTTTATACATCAGTAACACTCCTACAATGACCAATTGTTCAGAGATCATCAGAGAGGTTTAATCAACCCTAGCTCAAATTGGAAGCCTGATGAAGAAGCCAATATGCATTTTTCAGACCCACATGCCCTACCTTTGTATCACACTTATCAAAAACCAATATATCTCATGTAAGGATTTATGTGTTCATATGAGGGCAGAACAGTAATGTAGGTGTATTTCCCCATGGATATAGGTTACAATGATATTTTGGTATGATATTGCTTTGCTGTTCTTATTTTCTGCTGAGTGTATTTTATGTTTGTTTCATTTTGTAATGTAACTGGGTGTTTTTATTTACAAATGTACTGTTTGTTCAGTTGGTCATGGTTATGAACTTGGTCGATTTTCTGTGCAAGCATGTATATTTCCCTTGAAGGACCACAGTGGTTGCAGGACTTACAGAGACTGTAGAAGTATTCTATCCTCCTGCCTTTAAATATAATTATTTTATTCAAAGTTTACTTTTAATTTAAATAGTTAAAGTTTTTTTGGCTTCCTGCATCATGGCATCACCTTGCTTGAAATGTTTGTTAGTTTTATGGGATGAACATGTTTTATCCCTAAGGGGAAATATCAGCAGGTAAATTTCCCTTTATGGATCATAGTGACAGGAGGACCTAATTGTGGGGATATTATAGCCTACTACTTAAAGTGATTTCTTTAATACAACGTTTATTTTACTACATCTGCATCATAACATCACCTTGCTTGAAAAAAAGTGTGTCATATTTAAGGGAGAGTAACAAGTGTTATCCCTAAGGGGAAATATGTACAGGTGTATTTCACTTTATGGATCATAGTGACAGAAGGACTTAATTGTGGGGATATGATATCCTACTGTAGTTGCTTCATAAACACAAATATATGCATCAGGACTATGTATTAAGGAGATGCTGTTCTATAAGATTGCTCCACAACCTGTGTAAAAGGACTGCGTGCTATCCAATGTATATACGAGTCTGTTTATACATCAGCAACACTCCTACAATGACCAATTGTTCAGAGATCTTCAAAGAGATTCAAAAACTATTTGTCTTACCACCTTGAAGGAAATTTACCTCACTGGGACATTCAGTTATCTTGTTTGTTCATTTAGAATGTCTAACAATTTGGAGAGAGTACATTTTGAAAACTTCTAGTAATTATAACGTGCTATAATTTGAGACCTAAACAGACTTACTTTTAACATAACTATACATGTACTTTTTCACAAAGTCACCTTGTTATATATACATATGTGAATGTACTAGCTATTTCCACATCGATTTTATCTTTCCCTAAAACTTTGTAAGAGGATTGTGTGCCTTTGATTGTGTTATTCTTTCTGCCTAAAGTGGACATATACATAGGTTAATTAACCCTTTTAAAGTAATCACAATGGAAGCAGTAGTATAGGGGTAGATTTCCCTGTGAAGCGCAAAGATTTAAGTATAATTTTCTTTTCCCTGTACGTCAGATTATGTAGTAAAAGATGCATTTTTCAGTCTGCTGCCAAGGTAGGAGTGCTAATTAACTTTGTTAAACTATACAGAGATTTTCTGAGGCCATGAACAAACGTACAGGTTTGAGGTTACTGGAATAAGCAATTTTGCGGATCTCTCCTTTTAGCCACACGAACACAAGGTGCTTATTTTGCAACATAAATCATGTTAATTATAGGAGTTTTGATTCCAAAGCATTTTGTAAATGCTTATCTTCATGAAAAGAAATGTGTTTCGAATAGGTTTTCCCATTTCTCACCACTGAATGTTCACTTTTAATTTTGAAATCTTTACAGTTCAAATTGGTTTTACGCCTTCTCTCCATCCCAGGTTAACCCCTCTTTTGTTACAGTTATGATAGTTGGTACAAATAAAACTTCTTACCGTCCACCTGACTATTGTGTCTGAGAGTGTTGTTTCGTTTGCCGTCTGAGCTTTTTTATACATCATGAATGTCTATTTTCAGAACTCAGTTTCCTAACTTTGTTGAATATTCATGTATTCATAGCATTTTCTGTGGTAGTTATCGAAAAGATATCTCCCCAACCCTCTGTCTCTCCGTCTACATTGTTCTGGATATGGAATTAACGGGACAGCGTATAGTTTATATTTTACACCAGCGTGCATAATTAATCCCTACCTACCAAGGAAAATAATGTGAATGTACTAACTATTATATTTCCCTTTATGAGCAAATATATTTACCCCATACAACCTTCCTGAAAGGAGAAATATAAATACCTTTAAGGCAACCGATATACACATACTCCCTATGGGTGGCTGCGTAGTAATATATATATATATATATATATATATATATATATATATATATATATATATATATATATATATATATATATATATAGATATATATACATATACATATATATATATATATATATATATATATATATACCATAATTTTGATTGGTTATCACTCAAGTGGGTTTGAAGCCTTAATTCTATCAAATATTATACGTCATTGTTCTGATAGTTTATCACCTAATAAATGTCAGGTTAAAAACACGCCTTTGAGTAACCTACCTAATATTATGTTGAACGGATAGCGTATATGCATGTAAATCACGGTAGACGTTATATTAATGAAAAGAATCATGTTTTCTGATTCAACGTCGACACATGTATCATTTGCATGCTTTGCGCATTTTAGTGAACATTATATTATGCTGTTATTGTAAGAATGAATGAAAGAAGGATTATTTACCCATTTTTAGTTGTTTCAAAACGAACGCTACTAATGACGATCCGGTTACATTATTTCAGATCATATCATATGAATGGTTTACATATTTATCTGTTAACATACTTAAATGTGTTTCAATAGATTAACATGCGTAATGCAAGTACTAAACGTTGCTTTTTCTTCCACCAAATAAAACATTTATTTGGCTATTTATTTGTGTGATGTTATTTCTATATTTATTACAGATATCTGCATAGCAACAACCTACAAGGCCTTCCCGAAAATATATTTGCTAGTCAAACGCAGTTATGGGAACTGTATGTCATCTAAAATTCTTATAGTGTTACAAAGTTTAATAGCTATAATAAATATATCATCCCCTAATGTATAGAATTCAATTAACAAATAGTTATTGCTATCAGTTTCATGAAATGTTGATAAAACTTAACTCTCATCATAAATGGTGGAGCAATAGATCGTCCCAGTATTCATGCTTGGATAAAAACCATAATATAATTTGTATTACTTATTGATCGTGATAAAAATTCACAATAATGACGATAATTACCGTATACACACACACACACACATATATATATATATATATATATATATATACAAATATGTGTGTGTGTTATTTATTGAAGACCATCGCTAGTGCGACACGTTAATATGAGTTGAAATAATTTTCTTAGTGATTACTTTTAGGTGTCTGAACTCAAACAAATTGACGACTCTTCCAGCGGACATCTTCTCAAGTCTCATAAATCTGCATACGTTGTAAGCTTTCGTTTTTATTTTTATTGTTATACTATTTTTAAGTCAAAGATTAAAATAGTTCCGATAATTGGAAACTGATCAAAAAAATAATTCATTGCAAATACTTTCAATCAAACTATTGATACAGTAGAAAAAACAGCCTCTCTGCATCATGTCACCTCCAATTCTAGTATTTAAATGTTGTTCCACAAAAAGGATATTTATTTATTTATATATATAAATATATATATATATATATATATATATATATATATATATAATATTATCGTTATTATTTGTGTGATGTTATTTCTATATTTATTACAGAGATCTACATAGCAACAACCTACAAGGCCTTCCCGAAAATATATTTGCTAGTCAAACGCATTTATGGGTTCTGTATGTAAACTAAAACTCTTACAGTGTTACAAAGTTCAATAGCAACAATATATCTATCATCCCCTAATGTATAGAATTCAATTAACAAATAGTTATTGCTATCAGTTTCATGAAATGTTGATAACACTTAACTCTCATTATAAATGGTCGAGCAATAGATCGTCACAGTATTCATGCTTGGATAAAAAACATAATATCATTTATTTATCACGTATTGATCGTTATAAGGCCCGCTGCTACAGTATACGCTTCTTGTTTACACCGAAGTACTAATTGAAACTAATTAGTTCTTCTTGACTTTTAAAAGATAGAGTAGTAACAGGTAAGTATTACGGACTATTTATGGTGAACAAGCAACGTTATGTGGTTACTCTTTACAGATTTCTCAACAAAAATAACTTGACGGTTCTCTCAGGACAAACATTTTCCAACTTGATTTCTCTGCTTCGTTTGTAAGTTTTCGTGAAGATTTGAACTTTCCTACCATGACACAAATAAATGTACTTTTCTATGATCATTATTTCATACATTGGTATTTCATCATTCCAGTTCCGTTATCGTTGTGCAATGATCATAACGTCTCTGACATTATAGAGCTTAAAGAATGCCACTTGACATGTCAATTAACTTTCCTCTGAGTTAATGAACTTGTTGATAATAGCTTTTCGGAATCTGTTTAAATAAACTGATACTGTTATACCAAGAACTTGATTTATTATTATACACCTGCAGAATGTGTTATTGTCGTATTATAGTCATTAGAAGAAATACAAGTAGTTTATAAAATCCCAGTTTCGATAGTTCAAAACAAATAAGATCGTATAACATTTTGCATCTTTTCAATCTCTTCTACTAATGAAGTCATTTACATGTAATTTCTTACAATACATATTTAAAAATTCCAAAACCAAAGTGACGAAATTTGTTCCTCCATTAAGTACACTGGAAGTGGTTGTTAATAAAGTTATTTCTGACAAAATCACACTTTAATTGTCCAGTTAAGTTGTGTGTCCATCTGTCTCTCTTCATCTGTTCTAATTGGTCTCCGAAGAAGATCCTGCTAGGATTGAAACGTTATGCACAATAACTTTTGTATACATAACTATTTGACTTTCTCCTTCAGGGATCTGTCTAACAACAAATTGGCATCTCTCCCAGGCAATATATTTTTTAATCAAACGAAACTTCTGAAGCTGTAAGTTTTGTTTATTATACTAGGATGACAAGTGGCTTAATTATGAAGCTCCCCTTTGTCGGTAATTGAAAAAATGCATTCTAAAACTGTCTGTACTAGTCTTCCGTTTTCGTTTCTTTAAGAACTGTACTTAATAATATTGATGTCGAGTGTCGATCGAAAGGATGATTAGTGTTTTAATTATGAAAACTCTTTGTATTTCTGTAAGCAAAGAGCAATATTAAACTGTTTAAACTAGTCTTTCATCCTCTCTTATTTAAATCAAACAAGAAGTGAAGTTAGGTTCAACGCAACAAACTTAGACAAATTGACTCGCATTGATCAATGATAAAGGTCAACCATTATGAAGAAGGCTATCAATGTTACATTGTTACTAGTATGTTATCTCATTACGTTGTTAAATTGTTAATCACATTTTTGCTACAAACCTAGTTAAGAGGAGTACACTTATTATTAAGACCATAAGCTGCCTTGTCAAACAAAAGAACACATGGAAGGTCCTGTAACTGCTATCAATGATAAAGAAAATGAAATCATGTCATCTTGTCAGTAAATGTCTTCATGTCCCAACGCCGGTAGCATACACAACTGCTTCGTTCATTTGGCATTGTCAGAGGACATAGATCTGTAAAGTTGTCCTGGAAGCTACATCAGAGCCATATGGGATTGTAGATTGATGGTTTCTGGAACGTTTTCCTTGTCATGAATTACATCACGTTAAGCAAATATAAACACAAAACTGTAATATCATGAATTACATCACGTTAAGCAAATATAAACACAAAACTGTAATATCAACTCAAGTAAGTTAACAAAATAATGTCAAATTTATTTTTGTCTTAAGAGGAGATCCCACTATTATTATTTCCAGAGTACTGCAACGCAATAACTTGACAGCTTTTCCTGAACATATATTTTCGAACTAAATTTCTTTACATCGTTGTTACGATATGATAAATGTGTTGCTGCACGAAAAGTAAACGACACCGCATTGAGAATTCATCTTTTCATTTTGTAGACAAATGTTCAAGTATCTGTATAAGTTTGCTATTATAAGTTTTCTCCTTCAAGTATAAAATTTCATTATTTCTTTATCATTACACTTTGAGGTACCTTAAAAGAAACGTCTTGACGTCTTTCCCAGTGAATCTTTTTTCCAATCTCAAAAATCTTGAGCTGTTGTAAGTTTTTCTAATATGCTTAATAGAAAGGTCCTAAATAGGTAATTGGAAACCAGAAGAGTATACCGGTAATAATAATTCATAGAACGGGTTTGTAGAAACAAATTGAAGTAGCAATTTAGAAAGAAAACATGCGCACTTTAAGTTAAGGACTTAGTATTATTAGGTCATTTAATGCAATTTTCGGATCTAACTGTGAATCAAAGCAACGAAAGTATAACTATCACATGGAGATTACTTTCTAGTAGATAAGTACATTGTTCACTTAGGACATCAGTGATGAACCATCGTGACGCCTCTGTGTTATTTATTGAAGACTATCGCTAGTCTTACACGTTAATATGAGTTGAAATAATATTTTTGGTGATTACATTTAGGTATCTGAACTCAAACAACTTGACGACTCTCCAAGCGGATATTTTCTCCAGACTCGTAAATCTTCAGATGTTGTAAGCATTCGTTTGATTATATTGTTATACAATTAAGTCAAAGATTACGATAGGATTCCGATAATTGGAAACTGATAAAGAAAATATTTAATTGAAAATACTTTCAATCAAACGATTTATACAGTTTACAGAACACCCTCTCTGCATTATTTCACCTCCAATTAATACTATTTAGATGTTTTTCCACAAAAGTGGACCAACTGTAAATTAAAGGCTTTAAGTGATTTCTCATAGGAAAAAACACTTTCTAATTACAGCTTTCTGCATTTGTTAGCCTGCAATTTTTAGTACAAAGAGCGGCTGTTCTAATTGATGAAAAAGTACACTTTAGAAGTACTTCACGAAACTGGGGGAGGGAGCACCCCTTATTTTGCTAAATCAAAAATAAATTCTGCATTGATTATTCTTCTTTCCTTTTCCGAGAACAGTGAATATTACTATCGAATTAAAGTAGTTATGAGTTCATATATGTTTGACTGAACAATTCTTTCAGGCTTCTGTCCGCTAACAAGTTAACGTCTCTCCCAGTGAATATATTTTTCAATCTCAAGAACCTTTTTATGTTGTAAGTATTTTCGTCTATTGATATCATTACATAATTGTGTTATTGAATATTACTTTAAGAACCAGTTCGTTCAAAGAACATGATAGTCCTTTACATGAATGATTTCTGCTGTAATTCAGGCGATACACCTTTATCTTCTTTCACAAATGTGATGTGAAAAGTACGTTGATATGAACTGCCTATCAGTAGCTACACTAGTAAGGGAAATTACCGTCCTAACATCTTCCGAGTAATCCACCCTCTCCACCCCTGACAAAATGCAACGTGTGCTACTAAAGGTTAGTTTCATAAAAAAGTCATTCCTTTATCTTCTATCTTGGCAGTATCAATTTGTGTATCTAGGTGGTGAAATGTGAAGCAGGGAGGCTCTAAATGACGGGTTTTATCCGGAAAAAAAAAACTATTATCATGTTACGGGATAGGACATATGTAAGCGTCGGGTTTAAATTATTGACATTAAAACACAAATTTGTTGTCTTTTTTACTCTTGAAACAATATTGCATCATATGTCGAGTATAATCGAAGTTAAATGATATAGCCCCAATGAAAAAAAGGATAATGAAATCCCTCCTGATTCGAATGGTATTTAGACCTGAATCGGCTGGAACGATATCAATAACTCGAACTAGATTGTTGTTGTTAGAATGTAGTTACTTAATGCTGATTGGATGATTACAATATACACCTCTAAAATCATTATTATTAATGAGCATATTGTCAGTAAAGGAAGGAAATTCCCAAGTTAGCTGCACCTGCATGCGTCTAGATCGATCACCAGTGTCCTAGAATATCATATATTCTGGTCATCTAAGATACAATTTATCTTAACATGTTCTTATAATCGAGCGCGGAGAAAAGAGTGTGTTTAGTTGAAATGGTGAAAAATCATAATATGTGTTGTTCCGGTATTGGTACTGTCATCGACTACAGGAAATACATAAATTTGCTAGATCTCTGGATCTTCGTATATTGTGCTAATACTAAATGGTCAAGCACAACAATATAAACCCATCTGAAATTTAGAATGTCAGCTATTAGTGTGCTCTGCATATTAGAATACCTCCAACAATATGTACATACGTACACTGTACATATTTCGGCGAATTAGTAATTACTATCAAGACAGTGACCGAACAGTATCGGTTTAAGTTAATTTTGCTTGTTACAGAAACCATACATGCTATATAAACAAGTTGTTTTATTATACTATTGCTATAGATCCCCAAACAAAAACAGCCTGACGACTCTTCCTGAACAGATATTTTCCAATCTTACGAATCTTGACATTCTGTAAGTTTATTTTCACTTAAAATTTGTTGTTAATCGTCATTATCTTCATCAAAATGATAACATGTGATTTACAATAACTTCGGAGACTCGACAATTGTTTAAAGTTTACAATTGGAAATATTTAAACTTCTATTTCCTGCTCTCGATGAAATCCTTTAATTTGTAACTGAAAACAATTCAGGAAGCATGTATTTGTTTTCTGCACTATTCCAAAACAAAAGAGAAAGATAAACGAAACATTACGCTGTTCTGTTTACAATGTAACTAATTGTTACTCGATATCATTGTATAATTACAGCGACCTGTCTGAAAACTCCTTGACATCGCTTCATGAGAATATCTTTTCCGAGCTCACGTGTCTGAGTGATTTGTAAGTGTGGTTTTTTGAGCTTTATAATCTCGTAATCATCAAGGCGGTAATGGCAAATGGTCAGTAGGAAGACATGGAAGATTCAATATTAGGAAACAAACCGTCATATTAATAAAGGGGTTAAATTCTAAACGATTTACCCAGAAAGATCGAACAAGAGGAACCGTAACTTACCGCTTCTGATTTATCCTAAGTAGAAATGTTTGAAAACCGTTAAGTTACAAGACGTACTGTGTTCCACATACCGTACATTGCAAGAATGATTTGCACACAATATCAAGGAGGGAGGATTGTGGTAGATTCTAAATTCCTACCGTCTGTACAGATAACTATGCTTTATTTTGGGCTGATGGTTACACATTGTAGTAAATAATATGCTTTATTGTGGTCTGATAGTTACACATGGTGGTATATAATATGCTTTATTATGGGCTGATTGTTACACATATGTAGTATGCTTTATAATTGTCTGATTGGTACACATGCTAGTGTATTAAAGGCATTGTGATGGAATGATTATCACACATGGTAGTATATAATATGCCTTATAACGGTCTGATTGTTACACCTGGTAGTATATAATATACTTTATTATGGTCTGATTGTTACACATGCTAGTATATAGTATGCTTTATTATGGTCTGATTGTTACACATGGTAGTATATAACATGCGTGATGATGGTCTGATTGTTACACATGGTAGTATATAATATGCTTTATTATGGTCTGATTGTTACACATGCTAGTATATAATATGCTTTATTGTGGTCTGATTGTTACACACGCTAGTATATAATATGCTTTATTACGGTCTGATTGTTACACCTGGTAGTATATAATATACTTTATTATGGTCTGATTGTTACACATGCTAGTATATAGTATGCTTTATTATGGTCTGATTGTTACACATGGTAGTATATAACATGCGTGATGATGGTCTGATTGTTACACATGGTAGTATATAATATGCTTTATTATGGTCTGATTGTTACACATGGTGGTATATAATATGCTTTATTATGGTCTGATTGTTACACATGTTAGTTCATAATATGCATTATTATGGTCTAATTGTTACGCATTGTAGTATATGCTATGCTTTACTATGGGGTGACAGTTACACATGGTGGTATATGATATGCTATATTATGGGGTGATTATTACACATGGTAGTAACTAATATGAGGTCAGGTGATCCCCTGATGGTACCATATTAGTTATGTTGGTTGTATAGAACCAGGTCATTCAACAATATTGCATTCTCCTGTTTCATGTTTTTACTGTCATGTAAACATATTCTGTGTGTCGAAGTGCCTGCTTTACCACGTCAGTCATTTGCTGCTGTTCAATCCACATACTGACATGTAGTTTTTTACTCACGTCTTAGCATTGCAACGCTAGAACCAGCCAATGAGTCTACCTGCCAGACATCACTTCACAAAATATGCCTTGTCGAACCTTGGAATTTATAGTAAATTGACGTGCAACTTGACTTGAGATGTAATCAAAATTAGGCCAACTATTAATGGATGACAACTGTTGAGGAATCCAATTGTTTTATGCTCTGCATTGTTCTTCTTTTTTCCTTGGTAGATTACTTAATCGAAACAATTTGACAACTCTCCCGGAACAGATATTTCGTAACCTAGTTGGTTTGAAGATGTTGTAAGTAGTACAGTACCAAGCTAAGGAAGATTGAAATTCATAATACAAAGAAAAAGAAAACTTATATGATTTCGAGTAAAGCCTTCTTGTTTTAAGTTGCACAATATTCCATATTATAGTATAAAGATGAAATCCATTAGCTCGACTTATCAACAATCTTAACATATGCCAAGGGGAATTTGTATTTCCGTTGTGCTTAGCTTAAAATTGTGATATTGAAACTTACATTACTATGCAAATAAGAAATTTCTCTGCACTTTCGGTCATTTTTACCTCAGTTGATATATAAATAATTCTGATGGTGTATGTTGTTTAGTACTTCGTGGAATAGTTTTGATATTTAAAGTAACCAGTCGACAACATGTTAGTATTTGTTTTACTTTTATAGACATTTCTATCAAAATAGCCTTCAGTTTCTTCCTGAGAAGCTCTTTGCAAACATGTCTGAGCTGCAATATTTGTAAGTAGTTATTCAATATTTTTACAAAACAAACTGACATGTTTAGTTACGTTATCTTACTTTACAGAGCAAGAAATTTTTACGTTATGATTTCTTCAAATCCTGCAAAACGTGTAGGATAAGTAGTGTCCCATAGGCCTGCATAATTGTTCTTTCTCAAAATGGAATTTTGATACCCTTTTCCACCTATCTATACGTATATGCATTTCTCTATTATATCATCTATATATCTATTATGCTTCATTCAAAAATACTGAAGGTCTTGCATTATAGTGTGATATCAATGAAAGGTTTACAGGAAAACCTCAATTGAGTAGCTACGTAACATCTTAGTATAAATACCAATCTTTGGATTGCAGTACTGTACATGGTGGTCTGCTATCGTTAGTATATGAACCAATGAACAACCTTTGAACAGCCAATATAATAAATTTTATCAATGTAAACACCATGCTCCCTTTGATCTTGGTTCTCCAAGATTAATGTATGTCGTCCAGTTACAGAGTTGTTGACAATCGACAAGTCACAATAATGGGGGTTAAATATGAATGTAAGAGACCGACTTCGGTCAGATTGCGACTTTGATAAGCCAATGAGGCTTTTTCGCGAGTTCCTGCTTGCAGAACGATCTAAAATATATATATATATATATATATATATATATATATATATATATATATATATATATATATATATATATATATATATATATATATATATATATACCGGCCGAAGTAAATGAGTGCCTAGAAAGTTATTGCATTGAAGCTACAAGAACAACATAACCGAATTGAGCGTATAATGCATCAGTAAAAAAATGATAATAATGTTATAGTTAAAACGGGAAATGTGTGTTATAGCGTTAAGGTTGTATTTTATTTAAACAGAATATTTCTACTGAATATCTATAGTTCATGCATGTATCCTTTGTAATACATATGCTTCATTTGCTTTATATATATATGTGTATATATATATATATATATATATATATATATATATATATATATATATACATACATAAACATATATATATATATATACATAAACATATATATATATATATATATATATATATATATATATATATATATATATAGAAAAGCGGAGGTATTTCTTGATCAAAACTAACGTTTTTCAGAAATTATAATAACTAATAAAAAAATGCCCATCATAGGACGAATGAACGATAACTGAAATACACTTGGAGGAAATAGATATGTTTGCTATAATTTGTTATGTTTTGATATATTACCATCTAGTCTAAAGGCACTGTTGTAATCATTGTCACTTTCAAACATGTTTTTATGTTTTGTCTGAGTACTGTTTGTTTTGGGGTAACTTTTCTGTCAGGTTTCTGAATAAAAACAACTTAACGACTCTTCCGGAGAAAATATTTTGGGACCTAATTTCTTTAGAAAAACTGTAAGTTTACCAATACGTTATTAATTTTTCTCTTGTGTTAAGTTTAAAGGTCATTATGAAGGACTATTAACATCTATGTTAAGATGCAACTATCTTAACTTGATCAGAATAAACATAAATCTTTTGTTTAGCTGTAGTTCGACAAATCCATTTCCCAAGCTTGGAGTTTAAGAAACACTGTGTTCTTTGTATCACGTACAGGGTGTACTCCAATTTTGCTTTATGCCATGTTTATGTCATGTTTGCTTTATGCCATGTTTTAATTCAAATGGCATCTAAGCAATGTTGTGTATCAGGTTTTGTACTACTTGGAATATTTTTGAAAACTGTTCCCTCACTACTAGAAAAGAATTTCCCCCCTCATCTTCATCCTGTAAGTTGTGGCTAGTATTAAATCTCGAGAGATACTGCATTTCACCTTCTAATATAGCCTCAGTTTATTTTAAATTATTTTCTATGAACATATTTTCTCCACAGAGTTTTCTATCAAAACAGGCTCCAGTATCTTCCTGAGAATGTTTTTGCTAACCTCTCCAAATTGAATGATTTGTAAGTATACTTTCATTCCATAGAAGGAAAATGGAAAGGTATCACAACTTTTATCTAATCATAGTTAAAAGTAATTAACATTGACTTTCTTTACTTAATACGTGATTAATTGACAACTCATTGACAACGGTTTCCGAATTTTAGTCAATTAACCACAAGAACCAGTTCATGCACTAAAATGTGAAGACACACCCACGTTCGCACATTCACTGAAATGGCTATGAAGATATTTTAAACCTACTGATAGTATTTCAATATAGGGGAAATTCTTAAGAATGGAAAATAGTTGGACTTCGGAGAACTGACAATTAAAAACATGTCTGTATAACTTTTGCGTGATACTTTTACTGTTATATTGCCACTGGTAAGCTTTCTTTGGCTAAATTTGTACGGGTGAAGTATAATGAATGTTTAAGTGCGTCCTAAACTTTCATATTTCATCCATTTTACTCGAACATAATATGTAATTAAAGACGCAAAGAAATTATCGTATGGCTAGTTATTTTACACATTCTAACACAGCAATTATTCTTCTGTCTTTCAGGGACTTATCTTTTAACTATTTGACGGTTTTGCCAGATCAGATATTTGCTGATCTCTCTGCATTAGAAACGCTGTAAGTTTTCAATTGTACTTTTCAGAAGTTAGCCAGGCATCAATAACCTACCCATAGTATAGTCTATGACACATTTTGCGTAGCGTATGATGCGGACAGTTTAGGAATTGTGGAAGAGATATGGCGCTGTTGGTATTATATAAAAGTTGTGAGCTGTCTTTAGCTCTCTCTTAACTGTGTAGAGTATTCTATTTAATATGCAAAACGCATTTTTATGTACGCTGTAAACTGTATCTTAGCTACGTATAATATGTTGTGCAGGCTGCATAGCATATACTATGAAAGTTGTGTGCTGTAGTTTAGCTGACTTTTAGCTGCGTCCCTTATACTATTTCAAATTTCCCAAAACTCAATTAATTCCAAATGGTTGATTCGTTGCAATATTCGAGTTCGATGAATGGCAATGAGTTCAATTCCCAGTTTCATCCAATCAATTATTGCCAAATGCTCTATTATTTTCTAGATATCTCCATGGAAACAGAATCGAGCACCTTCCAAGAATCCTTCTGCCGTCGGAGGGTGGTCATTTGAACATCCGTACTATATACCTAAACAAGAACAACATTACCCACATCAAAAAAGAGGTTTTCAGAGGACTCTGCAATTTAGAAAGTTTGTAAGTGTAACACTCTGCAATGATTTATTTTCCGGTACGAAGATCACATAATATTAAAGGTTTTCGACACTACACTATGTTCCTTCGTCTTTTTGTGTCTCAAAATAGGTTAATCTTTGATAACAAGATCCACACGATCGAACCATTTGCTTTCATTGCTGGACCTCAAAAGTTGTAAGTTATTCAAAATCGTTTTTTTTCGGGGGGGGGGGGTGGAGAAGAGGGGAGGAGAGGGGGAGAGGGGAACCACAATGGCAAAATCATGCTTCTTGTTTTCATATTTTCCTTTTTCTTTTCTGCTATTTAATTACACACTCTGGAGCACCTGGTGAATAGCGCGTGAATTTGATCGACATCTCTTTTCAGTTCGACCAATCAGACTGAAAAAAAGCACAGTCCCAGGTGTGAAACGGTTAATTTCGAGGCCCAGGAACTACGATCATATGGGGTTCCTATAGGACGAGCCTAAAGTTTAATCCATCTAGTGTTAGCCAAATATTTACCTCTTCGGAGTAAGAATAAAATCATACAAGACGTCCGACCATAATTTAGGAAGAGACGAAATTGGGAACACATCGAGCTATGATTATCCTTTATGATATTTGTTTTAGATATAATTTTGTGTCTGTTTAATCATAAATGCAATGGTTTTCGGTTCACACAATTTCTGGATGAGCGGCAGTGTGTATATACAACATTAAAATGAACAAGGTTTTATTTAGACCACCACAGTTATGTTCACAACACATAACACATTTTCGCATTTGGACAAGAGGTATTAATTGTGTATTCCAATAGTGCTCTGCTGCTTTTAAAAAGGTAAAATAAAACGTTTTGTTTGAGTTATTAAGTTTAAAAACAGTGGACAAACATCAAAATTTAGGCATGCACGATCGAATGTTTTTGGTGGCAATTATGGAGCATTCCCTTCAGAGACATATCATTATAATGAATATTTTGCGAACAAGGAAACAGCTAGGAGAAATACCACTTTCCATTTGTTTTCATTTCGCATTTACTTATATTAACATATCAATAACTTATTGGTTGTCATTAAAGGTATTTATTCAACAACGAAATTTCTGAATTGCAAGCAAATACGTTTGGACAAGTACTGAATGAACTGTAAGTATAGCAACATCAAAATGACATCTTCCATTCTCATTTGTACTCAAACGTTGTTACTCGTTATTATTGATCGATCAACGTCAGTGGATAAGAATCAACAAAACACAAATTATGGTCACTCTTCACTGTATATGATGCATGTCACATTGTTGTTTAGGAACGTCATTTTCATTAACTGCAGGCAAGTTAAAGTATGTTGCGTCCTGTTGGTGCTACAACGCGTAGGGTTAAGCACTCTCCATCGACCCCATATTCTGCATATGTGACCAATGTCAGAAAAAAATACATATTTCACTCAGACGTAGACAACTGGAATAAATACAACAGAGAGATGAAAGTTAGATGTAGTCATGTTTATACGCAGGAATTATTTACACCTTATATGTTTCTTGTTTTTCTTTTGCGCTACAGTCATTTGTATGGCAATACCATTCCTAACCTGGATTTGGAATTTGTGTCAAACCACAGCGGAAACCTTACACTGTAAGATATCTACTAACCTACTAAATCTATTGAACAGCACAGTTCCAACGTATCGAATGCGTTTCAAGTCGAATCATTACCAGCTATTTTTACAAATTTGATTCAATTTTACGGAAGAATATAGAATATAAACTCTCTCTTATTGCTACAGTCACCATTTCACTTTTATAAATTTCCGAAAATGTGCATAATATTCCCACCACTGAATATGTGTCGTCCGTATGTCATGAATCGTTTTTATAACAATAATTTATAACAAATTTAAGAACTCAAGTTTAAATAAGAAAATATAATTAATTTGCAGTGATTAACAGAAACTTTTTAAATCAATGGCTTTGCTTTGCGGTATTGTTCATAATATATTTGATGGCTATGCATAATTTCGACGCGCAGAATTCCTAACGTCTAATAATCTGTACTTTTTTCTTAAAGGTACGTTGCCTGCGACAAAATTCAATCCATTGAGGTCCCAACGTTAGAAGGATTTCAAACGAAAGTGTAAGATTTAGAATGTTTACTAATAAATAAAGCTAATTGCGTGACTGATTATATTGTTTGATTGTACATCAGCATGCCCTGTGCGATAGGTTTGGTCCAGTTAAAGGATTTCAATGTTGCTAGGTGGTATTTAATTGAATGAGTTATTTAATGTGAACAGGTTAAGACCTAGTACAACAAATTGTTTAATACTTGTGTTAATAAAACGTTTGAATCAGGGATGTAGCTACCGAAGTAAGTGACGACCGACGAAAAACCTTTACGACTATGTGGACCTATACGCAACTTATTCATGAATAATCGAGTAATGTATTTTCCAGATGGGAAATTGCTTAAAAAAACATGGACATGACTGCAAGTGATGCAGCTCCTGTTGGCGTCTCACCTGGACACAACTGAGACCTACTTCTTGTCTGCCATCCACACCTCCAGCCAATAGCAGTTGTAAAATTACACCATCCCCATCCCACGGTAAAGCCCCCCCCCCCTGTTCCAACTGTATACTAGTTAACATTTAATAAGTAAATTGTAATTCATTATCTCCTTTTTTTTCTCTCCAAAAGTTTATGCCTAAGCCGGGACTTTTCTTTTAACCTCAGTATTACCGACTCAACAGTTGTAAATTCGTTTATGGCATCAGGATTTGAATGCGATTCCGGATACGTGATACCGCACATATGTTCACCATGTAAGCAGGGATTTTACGGCAAAACAACTGGCGGATGTCAACCATGTCCACCAGGTATTAAGCAATGTCATATATATTTAAGATTGATATGGGTGTGATTCAATATCCAGTTGGCGCAGACGTCAACAGGGGGATTGGACCGGTGTACGAGACCGATAATGAACATTGTTATTAACATTGTCATTGAGAGTCACTGCATTAGCAGGATTGCAAAATGTCGCATCAATAATTATTTGGTAAGTTGCGTGCTCCCATGATGCTGATATCGTGACGCAAAATGACGATGTGAACTGTCATTTCACATGATTTATATGCATAGCTTTAAACGCAAACGATTTCACATTCGTAAAACTAGTTGTGGCTTTGACCTAAACAAGCCGATGTACACATTTCAAAAATCAGAGTTACGACAATCGGTAACACATGTTTATTATGATTTAAAATAGAGCAATAACAAAATATGTTATCATCTTGTTGGATTATCTCCGTTATGTACTAGTTTGATGTAGTTAAAATGTTACTCTAGGATGGTAGCTAAATCCGTAAAGGGGGAATGCTGCTACGTTGCACTCAACGAAAAAGTATAGTTTTCCGATCGGAGAGTCTCAAATTTCCCGACAATGCCGTAACTTTCTTAACAAAAACTCGACAGTTAGGGCCATGGACGCTGTTACCACACTATAAACAAAAGAACGATTAAGAATTTCATTTTACTTGTATTTTAATACGAATTCAGTGTCGCAAGCAACTTTATAAGAAATTTTCCAAGTCAATAGTGGTCGAAGCTGAATTCATATCAGCAGTGCAGTACGCCATATTTGAAATTGAAAAGGTTATTAAAAAGAAAAACAGGATTCCATAATGAACAAATGTCTAGTAAAGACGTTGCCACAATCAGTTCTCATTATATTCTAACCAAGACTGTGGTACATTCTACACATAATGACAGAATTTGTAAGAAAATTTGCTTGTCTGTATCTGGTGTGTTAAATGATATGTCAGTTGTGTTATTTACGAACAGAAGAGATGGTAGAACACAAGAAAATGGGTTTTCTATTTTAGAATAAATATGAGTCATCACAGTAATATATCTTCTGTAACAATAATAATGTATGGAAAAAAAAACCTTAGACCAACTAATTTCGATCTCATGTTAGACACACAGTTAGCAAGCTGGCCGTTATAAGGTTGCTCAAAAACACGACATGTACGACGCTGTTCTACCACATTATGTTCCTGCGAAGGTAGAAAAATATCGCGATTCATAAATAGCTTGGATATAGAATGCTTCTTTTGTTTCCCCAGGAGGTTACTATCAAGACGATATCGCCAAAGTTTCAAATATCCCAAACAAAGTGGAATGCAAGAAATGCAATGCGGGAACTTACGTTCCCTTTGGGGAAGGCGTCAGCAGCGATGATTGCATCGTCTGTCCAGAAGGAACGAACAAAACCATACACGCAGGATTCAGAGCCTGCTTCTGTATGGATGGTTATGCCAGGACTGACCGTTTTAATGTGTGTCAGATTTGCGAAAATAATGCTGTGGATTGTTATGGAAAGGACTACAAGACATTAAGAAAGGGGTACTTTTGGAACTGGGAATACCCAGGAGCAAATCTCACTGAGTACAAAAGCTTTGTAGCCAACCTAATGACAGAATCGGCCAATTTCGATCCTTCAACAACGAAATACTCCGGAGACTTACCAAACGTTCATTCTTGTCCGCGAAGCGAAAGCTGCTTAAATAACAAGACTGATATCGAAGGCACATGCGAAACTGGCTACGAGGGATTAATGTGTTCCAAATGTATCAGTAATTATTACATTGTTCTAGGCCAATGCTTGGAATGTCCCGAGTTAGTTTACAGTATCCTTGAAGTCATTGGCATCTTACTACTGGTTATATGTATTTATGTACTACTTGTTTGGCAATACAAAAAACAGAAAAGCAAGGTTCTCCATGGTACAAAGCGAGCTCTTATTGACATGTTTATATCTAGGTTCAAAATAGTTCTTGGATTCTATCAAGTTGTTGGTGAATTTTTCACTTCCCTTCATGAGTTAAATTGGGCAGGAAACTTGTACGTCATTGGTGAATTTGTTGCATACATTGAACTGAATATCTTGCGAATATTCATTCGTCCTAATTGTTTTCTGAAAGATCTGAGGATAAACGCAAAACTTGAATTTATCATCGCAATGACATTCCTGCTTTTAATCATGGTTGTACCTTTTGTAATATACCAAGTAAAGAAATGTTATTATCGCATTAGTTTGCCAGGGACTAAATCAAAGCTTCTAACGTACGTGTTGGCTATCTTGTTTCTGACTTACCCACCGATCTGTACCATCATTTTCCAGCTCTACCCACGCGCTTGCAAACGATTTTGCTGGGATGAACAAAAAAAATACTGTGTTGAAGTTCTTCGATCTGATTTTGCAATTGAATGCAAAACATTACAAATGTATCAAATCTTTGCTTTCGTTGCAACTGTGCTGTATGTGATTGCGTTTCCGTTTTGCCTGTTTTTCTCTTTGTGGAAAAAGCGATCTGAATTATCATATCATGAGCAAACCCTTAGCAGTCCAGTATCACGTGGAGACGATATCACTAATCCGGTCACTAATACTGACGATATCACCCATAGCAGTACTCCCATATGGCTAACTATTCTCTGCGAGAATTACAAAGACAAATATTGGTTTTGGGAAATCCTCGAACTGATCCGGAAGGTTACACAAACCGTTTTGATCACGTTGCTCGGCTGGGAAAACAGAGTGACAGTTCTTCTAACCATCGGTATCTCGGTTCTGTTCTTGATTCTACATGCACGATACTTACCGATGAAGAGCTCATTTGAACAAAAACTTCAGGTAAATATTACGAAATACATTGAATACGTATGTTTCATTAATTACTGTATAAAATCAATAATTGTCACATAGCAGACAAATATCTTGATAACGTTAGAATCGTTAGTCCCCGGTTTTTTAGAAATCCAACAATCTGTTTATTGATTATTTTACCTACTAACTGCTTTTGCATTATTCAGTTATTCATAATATTTCATATAATTTATAATGTTATTAATCCTTCTTATTCTAATGCTAAACAATTCCAGTAAACATATTTGCTTTCGTTCTTCTTCAGATGTTTGCTTTAACAGCGATCCTGATTAATGTTCTGATCGCTGCAATTGATCACGATGAATCCGAAGATGGTCTTACTGTGTTTTTGATACTTTTGAACCTTATTGTAATAGCTATTGTGTTTGGTAAGTGATAATTTAATTTATTGTAACTGAAAAAAATATTAGAATATTGAAACATTAAGGTCCCATCAAAATGGTAAGAAATTCATGTCAATATGGTTAGCGATTTTACACAAAATGAAAAATTGTTGAGTTAATTGATCAACAATTCGAAACAAAATGAAACATTCCTTAAATCTTAAAAATTAGGTTCGCTCATAAGTGTACTGCCAAATTCTCAATATATCAAATGATATCAACTTAACAATTTGCAACAAAATTATATATTGATCGTTTATTATATAAAATATCTCGTAAATTCATCATGTTGTTGCAAAAATGATGAGTTACGCTTGCGTCAGATTTGTTAACTTTATCACTGAATTAACCTCGTTAGCTTTAATATTTGTAACAAAATATCAATTGCAAGGACAATTAGAGTTAGAACTTAACATTTTAATATCACCTTAACGTTTTATACTGGATATATGGGTAGATTGTTTAGAATCTTTAGTTATAAATTTTGAAAAGAAATATATTTATTGTTCCATGAAAATTGTCCTCTGATTCCGGAATGAAAACACTTAGGGCCTCTCCAGTCATTATGGCCTTACTTCCGAAAGTCGAAACAGTTAATGAAGTCAACTTAAATTGAGCTTTAGTGCTACTTGTATGCTCACTTTAGACTATAAATATTGTAAGTTGTTAAAAGTAAGATATACATAGTGAAATTTATACAAAAACGGAACAATATATCACGTTAACCATTTTCTTTCTCTTAAAACACAGGAGAACTGTTGATGAACGTCTTCCATATCCTGGGAAAGCTACAAGTCCACAACAAAGTTATGACTTGTGCAGTTAATGCGCTTCGGAGGGGGAAACGTCTTTTTAAGATCCGACCAAAACAAGTACCGTTGATTGACGATAAATCTAATATCCAGACAGAGGAAAAGTTAAAGTAATTGAAGATTTCGTAACAATTTTTGGTAAATCTTAAAATGTTATTGTTATTTTAATTCAACTGTTTAATAGTTCAACTGGGATAGAAAAAAAAAATAGAAAATATGTTTGTGCTGTTAAGTCCTTGGTCGTAAATTAATGACGATTTTGACGGACAATAATCATGACAGTGATTGTTTTATTTTGTTTTCAAATGTGCATACAAAGGTCACCATATTTACTTCAAAGTTATTGATTGTAATTCCATATATCAAAGCATTAGTAACACAGTCATTTAATTGATTGCGAATATCGATGACTTGTCTAAAATAATGTGAACATTGTAAAATATTTACTTCATTTTGCTGATTCAATGTAAATAATTACTTATTTTAATCACGTGGATTATTAATCATTCTATACTTCTTTCTGAAAGCATGAAAAGTTACTAGCTAAATTCGAGTGAAAAATGCCTTGAATTATATTGAGACAATTGTTAATTATTTACTAAGTGTGTCAAATACTCAGTTTATTTTAACCAGACGTTTCATCTCACTTCAATCATAACGTGTTGCTTAATGGTATGTAAATTTAAATGTGATAAACAGCACAGGCTAAGGGTAACGTTGCACGAATTACTCTTAGTCTCTATTTACAACTTTAATTCTAACTTTAATTATTCACATTTTGAATAACAATTATGTTAAATGATGAACAACCAGACATAGGTTTCTTTATATCCTAGTGCGACATATATGTATATATATATATATATATATATATTTATATATATATATATATATATATATATATATATATATATATATATATATATATATATATATATATATATATATATATATATATATATATATATATATATATATATATATATATATATATATATATATATATATAAAGCAAATATGTTGTTTTAAACTTATACCAGCGTTAAGGCCTTTGCAGAAAATAGCCATCTACACACGCAAAGAGAATTTTCAATAAAACGTTGACATTTTATAATTTAATGCAATTGAGTTTTTGATAATACATGCGTCATATATATAATACTAATAACCGGACAAGCTACTCGGGTCAACATACCATATTTTTCAAAAATCGTCTTCTCTTACAGATTCAATCTAGGGACTCTGCTATAAAACTCACTCAAATCAGCGGCTGCGGTGGTTTCTTTTAGATTTCATGAAGTCCTTGGAAGTGTTTCCCAGACTTTTAGATACGAGTTGTTGTTCATTATTAACATGTCTACTCTGACTTATTCTTCACGAAACAATGACATCTTTGAAGATAATGCTATGTAGGGATTCCAGCTATGATTAAATTACAAAAGTATATTCCCACAACAGTATCTTCACACATATCTTGGTTCAAAACAAAATCTGCACCATCATCACATCTCATAATCATTTACTTAGTAAGAAACGACCATAAAAAGTCTTAATTCATTGAACGTGAGAATTAGATATACGCCATGAATTCCAGATATTAAACAATATCCTTCTTATGAAAAGAAAAATGTCACTGTTCGGCATTCGATTGAGAATAAATGGAGCAAAACGGTTCCTGGCTGCATATGTTGGTTTGCTGTAGATCATTCGTTAAACTTGTTTTTCTACAGGTACTATTAAAGCTTTCTTGCTATACTATCTCTGTATAACACTCATTAAAATTGACGAGCTACTTTATCGGCTACACATGTACGTGAGCAAACCTTATAGTTAACAAAGTTATTCTTGACAGGTCGAAAGGGAAGAGTGAAATGACACTCCCAGATCATTATAATCGGCCTAAGTTATGATACTATTATTGAAACTACAGGGGACCAATCAAAACAATGGCAGCCATCTATGAACAACATTTAAATCGACAAATTTACAAAACATTGCAGACATTATTGTTGAAATGATAAAGTAAAATTGAAATAAGAAGTTTGAAGTTACTCTGATATATGACCAGTGTCGGTTGCCTTTGGCCTACTACATGCTATAAACTACTCCAATTTAATCCATGAATATGACTTTTGAGAGATAACTTAAAAACTTGAACTCCAACTTGAAATCCAATCTTGCCTAATTTCTCAAGACGTGAAAATGATGCGAAATAATTAATATAATAATAAATTATGGAAATGTTAATAATTTCAGTGGTTTAACAAGGAAAGTGATATATATATATATATATATATATATATATATATATATATATATATATATATATATATATAAGGTATCAACTTCTCTTTTACATGATGTTGAGGATGTACATCAATTAACCTATGGGAGGGCGTTGTGGTCAAGTGGTAAGGCAGTGGACTTGTGATCTAAGGATTACAGGTTCGAGCCCTGGCCAGATCATTGCGTTGTGTCCTTGGGCAAGGCGCTTTATCTCCATTGCCTCTCTTCACCTAGGTGTATAAATGGGGACCTGCGAGGTAACTTGTAAATATAGTTGCGTGCGCCGGTTTGTGGCTGCACCCTATGGGAAGTCCCCCGGGGGACACGTGGTTGTGGTGCACTGTGGTGCCCTAGGAGAGATTGATCGAATTGTGCACACTTTGGTGTGTGGGTGTGACAAGTTACCAATGACCAGGGGTTAAGTTGTAAAGTCGTGTGAGGAGGCATTAGCCTCATACAAGACTGTAAACCTTCAACTTTAACTTTAACCTTCCAAGAGAAAGATGAAACCCTTTAAAGATGCGTTAATCGGTAGCAATAAACCCTTTGGGCAGAATACATAGCTTAATTCATTCGGCAATACTGAATTGGGGAAAAACAGTAAAAGAAATCCAAATGCAGACCAAGACTCACAGCCTCGGCAAGTTACGACAATTCCTCGCAAACTGGGCCGTATCTCGCAACCTGCGAACTGGGCTGAACTATTGTATCTCGCAACCTGCGATCTGGGCTGTATATGGCGACTTGTGAATTGGGCTATATCTGGCGAATCATGCGAGCTGTACTGTACATCTCAAGGTCGTTGCGACTTAAACCAGAAAGCCAGTAAAATTCTTGGAGAGTCTGAAAAAAACATTCACAAAAAAGGAAGATGGTCGATCCCCCTTCGGCCCCAGGTTACTTTTCAGTAATAGTTGTATATCAAACTTATCCAAATACTGAATTGAGTTCTCAGTTAGAATAACGGCCTCAGGTTACTTTTCAGTACTTGTATGTCAATCTTTCCCAAATACTGAATTGAATTCTGAGTTAGAATAATGTGTCAGCCTTATAACTTTTTTGGTAACACCACAAGTGATGCTGACAAGACTTTAGTATTATCTATGGTCTCGAAAGACTAACAAATCTTTTAACGTTGGTTAAATTCACCTCACTGACATGGTCAATCAAACATTGGCAGGTAATGTATACTAACGGATTATTTCATAGCATTTACAAATTGGACAACAAATGTAAAGCACTACCAAGTAAAATGGATGGGATGGTTCCAAAATTGCGTCACCTATACCAGTCACCAGGCAGAACCAGGAAACACAATTACAGATCCTTGATAGACAAACTGACGATTCCTCACCTAGTACCACTTTTATCAAAATCACACATAAAACAGTACACACGTGGGCTATATTAAAGTGAACGATTGAACTTAGCGCTAAAGGACTGTACTTTCATAACTTAATGTGGTCTTCTCACTGACAATAACAACAATCGTTCCCTTTCCTTTTAAAATGCAGCTCGATTAGCTGAGCGCGGTGTGACACCCCCCCCCCCCCCCTTTTAGAGTTTTTGATGTCGGCCGAAGCGCGTGCACACAAGAGGCGGGTTCTTTATGTTTTGAAATACTGTCTGCACTAGGCGCTGGGAAACGCGGTGCGTTACCTTTGATCTTATAAATAAAGGTTATAACTTACAAACCAACGATCGACGCAAGAGCGCAAATACATTTGGAACCCTGAAGCCTGAGACGGGGAAATCGAAGTAACAAAGTTACATAGCCCGAGCTGCAGTACAAACAAATAACAACTTAACTATACGAAATCTGCTACACTTTTAGGCCAAATTTATATATTTAATATTAATAATAATTAATAATATACGGTCGTATATAATAGCACAGTTATCTGTCTCATCTCACTGGATATCGGCAGGTTATTTCAAATTGCTGGGTCAGATTTGAAACTGCTTGATATTGTTATTGCTCATCTGTTAGATAGTCAGATTTGCCTAGTGTCCTTGATGCTATTTTCAGGCTGCTTAGCGTTAGACCCTACATATTTTAATAAACTGAGGTGCTTGATTATATATTCTACTAAAGGAGAGGAGCATTATCGTTTCGTCCTTGACACTTGTTAAAATTTAATTGTTTTCGTATTGCCTCTTGTGTTGCGTCTCAGAAGAACTGAGTGTGCTAGATTCGGTACTAACCACGATTCTGGCAAGGAAATATGCAATAGCGCCACCGAAATTCTTTTGCAGCTCCATATAAATAGAGAAAGATCTGTGATATCGAAGTGAAACATCTCGCATCTGGATTACGCGCTGTCTGATTGTTGACAAAATAACATATCAGATAATTCCTGGAAAATATGTACACCCTGCGGTGATCTAGTTATGTAAGCATTTTCTTCGTTGATATTTCAATAGTTCTTCACTTTGTTGTATTTGCCGGGTCAGAGTGACACTTCGGCTTATTAACGTATAGGCCTATTACCAAGTTAGTATTAAGATCATTACTCACCGTGCTTCAATAAGTCCTAAGGGCTTGTCGCGTTGTGTTGCTATGTTAATGAGCTCATTAGAATAACTTGTTAGGATGCATAGCCTAGGCTAGGCCGTCGTCTCTAAATTCGGTGTTCAAAATCTGGAGAGTTGAAGCAGACTATACAATATAGAGCATATTCTCAGCGCTCACGTTGACGGATGTGTTAATATTCTGGCCTGGCTAACCTAACCAGGTGGACAATAGCCTATTTTATTTAAGTCAAGATTAGGCTAGCCCATAAATTTGATGCTAGGCCTAGCCTACACAGGCTATAGTAGGCCTATAATAACTAAATAGACAGTGTAACCAACTTTGTGCTTATTGTTATGATGTGCAGAGGGGCTACAAAAGTTGGTGGTACAGTACTGTAGGCTAAGCCCTAGGAAACATAAATAAACATTACCATCACATTCTAGTTCACAGTGAGAACTATTTTTGTGGTTTACAGAAAATTAAACATTTATTTGGTCACTAGGAATTTCCATTTTGCCACCAATCTTTGGCCTAAAAGTGAACTAAAAGCAGTATATGTTAGTGCCTCAGTTAGATTAACTTTGGCAATAAAGAGTAAGAATACTTTTACAAATCTTGTGTATAACAAAGCACCATGAATATTTAGCAAAACACTATTAAAATCCTAGGATAGTTTAAGGCCAACTTTGATTGTAGTGAGCTAGGCCTAAATTATTAAAACTAGTGTTCTAGTTACCCTGTCAAGTAAGAACTTCATCTCCCATAACTGAAGATTTTACGTATAATATTTGCAAAGGAATTCAAAGACCTGTTAACAGTTTCTCATTTGGGATATTTTGTTCCCTACATTTGGCTGAAGCCCCTAATGGAAACGTGCCCTGCATATCGCAGGAGTCATGACACTAGATCTATGCTAGGGGGTGAGCCCAGAGCATGTTTTGTTTTACTTATGAAATCATTGTCTTAATGGGCATTATTTATGCCCATCAAGGGCATAAATGGGGATCTTCAGCTATGTACCATGTTTTAGTCATGATATTTTAATTAGTCAAGTCTTCAAACTGCAAAGTGAAGTACAGAAACCCTGACTAATACTAAAAAGATAAGTTAATTATTATTCATAAATAGGTTTGTCTGGGTTTTTCTTC
The DNA here is from genome assembly GCF_037975245.1 of Apostichopus japonicus. Taxonomy (NCBI): domain Eukaryota; kingdom Metazoa; phylum Echinodermata; class Holothuroidea; order Aspidochirotida; family Stichopodidae; genus Apostichopus; species Apostichopus japonicus. The sequence goes on along the minus strand of NC_092576.1, from coordinate 15,792,024 downwards.
ATCCACCCTGGTTGTAAATTGGACCACCATACAGTATGCTAATATCATTGCTTGATTCTAAACTTGGCCAATAGCAGATGGACATGTTCATAAAAATAATATTAATATTATGGTGGATCGAAAGTGAAATCGAAGTTTTATTGCTAGGACTCAAGTTTTTTGTGTAACTAGTTTGAACATAACAGTAGGTGGTATTTTGATACACGTGGAAAATCTTGGATATTCAGTTTGATACAGTACAGTATGTTTTGAAGAATTTGTTTGAGGAAGGTTTGAGCTTGCAAGTTCAAATGGCGAAAGTCTTTGAAACGGTTTCAGTCCAGGACACTCAGCATGCATGTGGCATTATTCTAACTGGGAGTTGGCAGTGTGCTACAAGCCACAAGTAATTTAACTGCAAAAGTTTTAACAAAAGTACAGTTACGGATGACTTGGGAATTACGTTCGTAATTTAACCGACGCTGTGAGATCTGGTTGAAATCAGTTGTTGGTTGAAAGTGTGCGGAACACTATTTGTCTGAAGTACTGTACTGTTGAAAACGTGGTCATGTGACAAAGGTCGAGTCAGGGTCGTGGTCAGTCGTCTGGCTTAAGAAGTGATTGAACAGTCCTTAAGTTGTACAATACAGTAGATTGAATGGTACCCAGATGTCAAACTGTACATACTGTACGTACAGTAGGCGCATTAGTTACTGTGTCAATTCTGTTGTTCTTCTCCCATCTACCTACCGTAATCTACTGGTATTGGTATTGGAGGGTACTCTTCCACCATATCTGTCGTCTGTTTTGTGTACTTACCAACCACCACGCGTTCTTTGTAGGACTCTTCCGAAAAACTGCTCAAAATTCTCCGGGCTGACCTTAAGTCTGCCCATGAATGTTCTTTTTAAATTTGCTGCGCCGGCTCTTTGGTATTTACGTCCAAAAGGCCTAAGTTGTAACATTCCTACGTTTTCTCATTTTAAAAGCAATTTGAAGACACATCTCTTCCGTCAAGCTTTTCCCGATTCATAGATTTCTTTCGTGTGTGTCTTTTTGTCTTTGTGCGTTCTGAGTTCTTCGGAAGATTTTGCACCTACATATTAAGTACCATTTATTATTGTTAAATTACTGACAATTTTAATTTAAACTTTTGTACAAAAGATGGATATTGTACAGTACTTATTGAAAGTATATTTTCTGGAGAAAACAACAGCCGATTAACGAGTGGCCTAAGGTTATGTTTTGGAAATATTTTACTGTGAATATTGTCTTATTTGAAAAGAGGAATTTATATCACATCATTCAAAGGATGTATGTGGACTTGTTATGATGGGTTAACTTCTTATGGGCTAAAATAAGGAAATTTTGATGATCGTAGCACCCCACGTCATATTTTGCACATATATACTGTACTATATATTTAATAAGTTTCCCATTATTATCGAAACTGCAAATGTGTTCGTATCTTGGAAACAAAATCAGCTTTTCCAAAAAATGAGATTTATCACACACAACAAATGTACTGAATATGGGACAGATTGGCTACTGTAGGTGTCCGTACAGTAGTACTTTAATCAAAGTTGCAAGCCTCTAGGGTAAACAAAAGCCATTTTATGTCAGCTTTAGTGGTCTTCTATAAGTAATATTGGTGTTACTGTATCAGGAGGGTCTTGGCCTCCCCAATAATCCTCCCACCTTGACCAAAACCCCAGACTGTCGGTTACAGTACCTCATCTCTCACCCCTGGGGGACCTCCCTACCCCCGCAAAGAAAGAAATCCATGATTTGCACCATTGTACCATGGAATTGACACACAATCCTATAGATCATGCCACAGTAATTGTCTTTTCTTCAGGACCTGTGATACATAATATACAGTAGGTAGCATTGCTAGCTCTACAACAGTCTTGCAACAATCAACCGTATTCATTAACATTCTTTGTACGAAGCATCGGATTAAATTAAACCTCAGATAAAATCATTTTGGTTTTAGACTGTTTGCGTACTGTACATGAATGTATGTAGAGAGACTGACATTAGAACATAGATCTGGAGATATCATTTTTTTTTTAGATTATAGTCAAGTGGCACTTCAATACATGTACCAGCACTTAAAAAAAAACTCTTGCTTACTGTACATGTTATCAAGCCCAATCATTAGTTCATGTTACATCATGGAAACCACAATGCATTTTTGCATTTTGGTTTTCAGATGATAGTCAAATGGCACTTTAATTACAAACACTTGAAAAACTGCATTTTTGCATTCTGGGTTTTCAGATTATAGTCAAGTGGCACGTTAATGTACCAGCACTTGAAAAAAAAACTCTTGCTTACATGTTATCAAGCCCAATAATTAGTTGCCCCTGAGGTTAAGATGCCCTTAATCACTTATGCACACAGTGTATAATACATCTCATCATAATGAATGATTGCATCTGCATTGTAGCATATACTGTATGCTTTATAGACACTGCAATTTATCTATAATAATCCTTCACCAGTCAATTAATTAGATCTCTAGTACTGCATGATCGCACACTGCTGTGCACTCAGTGTACAGTATGCCTGTACTGTAGTTGTCAGGGTCACTCCGTACAAAATCAACGAAGTTTCAGAAAATGTTGACCGTTCACCTCTTGGATGTGCGATGTGGGATTTTGCATCGTTTCTAGAGATATTAGTGAGCCCGGAAGGGTCTGCAAAAATGTGAGCGTCCTAGGCCTTGTACTGTACCTCTTTGAGGTACAGCTGTTTAAAGTTGAGGTGCCACGCTCACTATTAGTCTCTGTACATATAGTGTACTGTATACAGTATATATATGTAGTTTTGCGTATATGTAAATGCAAATAGAATGTACGATGCTACATTAAAACAGTTCACTCTCATGTATACTGTACTGGACATAAGATCCTGGTCCTGCATACAAGTCTGTGTCACAATTCTCTATGTACAGTATGCTGTACAGGACAGTACATACATGTATACATATTAGACACTTATATAGCGCTGCTAAATCGAGATCGTAGTGCTTGACAACTTAGCCTTGGTCATTGGTAACTTGTCACACCTACACACAAAGTGTGCACAATTCAATCAATCTCTCCTGGGGCACCACAGTGCACCACAGCCATGTGTCCCCAGGGGGACTTCCCATAGGGTGCAGCCACAAACCAACGCACGCAACTATATTTACAAGACACCTCGCAAGTCCCCATTTATACAGCTGGGTGAAGAGAGGCAATGGAGATTAAGTGCATGTATACAGGTGTACAGTATCTTCAGTAATACTCCCGAGGCAGTACAATCCAACTTCTTTCACCAGTTTTGTTACAAACCATATTTTTATTTTTTTTGGGGAGGGGGGAGAGGGGGCTTTTCCCCTTTATTCATGAATATGCATGGTTCAGAACTGACTGTCCTTGTTTAATTAGTACAGTCGTCAGGAGTTACTACTTCTAACTACAGTACTGGTTTACTGTATGTACAGTACAGTAGTAAAACAAAAAATGATTTAAAAAAGAAAAAAAAGATTCCAAATATTTCAAATTTTGTAGTCCTGTATTAAGTTCTACCATAATTACAATGTGGGTAGGTATGTACAAGTGAGGAGGGATGGGTGTGTGGACTTTACTGTACACTATACACTATTTAAATTACAGTTCACAGCTTAACTGTAATTGGTACAATTTATGTTACCTTTTACCTTGCTAACATTTGATGTTCATAGATCTATATGAACTGGAACTTACTGTAGTACAGCCAGTACAGTATGAGTTCCTACTTAAAGATAAATACTGCTATATTAGTAACCACAAGATATGAGTGGGATGGTGGGGGGGGGGGGGGGCAGGGGGGTTGTTCTGTAATTGTCAAAAACTCAAAGGAATGCTGACATTCTGTACAGTATGTCACATGCCTACAATGTTGTGTACATGTGGGGAGGATGTTGTGCACACTGTTATACTGTACAATACAGTACTCATGTACTGGTATCAATTCAAATTTAGTTCCCTTGTGTACACATGTATATAACTTGAACATGTGACTACTGTATATTGCAGAACTTCAGTACACTACAGTCGCAACTCATAATTTTACTACATACTGTTAAGTACTGTCCTGTACTGTATGTTTACCAAACTGATCATATTACAGTTAACAACAACCATAATATTATCCATATGCAGTACAGTACATCATAAAGTGTGATAATCATCTCCATTAGATTGCCTTGTTAGCTGCTTTATCTGTGTTACTAGTACTGGAATTTTAATGGCACTGTTACACTGGTATTACATATGTAAACTATCATCATGAATCATAAACTGCATAATATCTAGTTGTTCCTTTGTCTGTTATAATCATCTCCATTAGAAGGCCTTGTTAGCTTTATCTGTAGTACTACTGGAATTCTGATGGCACTGTTTCACATGTAGTCTATCGTCATGAATCGTCATAAACCGCATAGTATCTACTATCTAGTAGTTCCTTTGTCTGTTATTTCATCTCCATTAGATGGCTTTGTTAGCTTCATCTGTGGTACTACTGGAATTTTAATGGCACTGTTTCACTGGTATCATATATGTTATCTATCATCATGAAATATACCGCATAGAATCTAGTTGTTCCATTGTCTGTTATAATCATCTCCATTAGAAGGCCTTGTTAGCATTATCTGTGGTACTACTGGAATTTTCATGGCACTGTTACACTGGTATTACTGTATATGTAGTCTATCATCATTAACCGCATGTAGCATCTACACGTAGAACTTTGTTCCATTGTCTGTGATTAATCACAATTGATTATTAATGTTGACCTATCATATTAACCACACAGCACATTGATTGATAAAGTGATGTACGTACAGTAAGCAAATCATAGATGGCGAGTCACCAGACAAGAATTCAAGTATATACATGTTGTTGTTATTTAGTGTTGTGCAAGCGCAGTCCTGATTGGTCAGTTTGTGGTTTGATACCCTCATAATAGAAGAGTTTAAAGTATATATACATGTACTCTGTACAATGCAGTAGAATGGGTTTTGCAAATATGCAATCCTGTGATGTGTCACTGTATATCATAACCTATGGGGTTTTTTTTGGGGGGGGCATCATGGGGGCAGGTGGGGGGAGAGGAATAGAGGTAGTAGAAAGAGGGTAATTACTGTAGATGCCTGGATATAACTAAATAATTAATTGAACATACTGTATTGAACATACTGTAACTTGAAAAAACAACTCTTCAATCAATGTATTATTCCTGTGATGTCTTATGGGGCAGAGAAATGGAAAACTACTGTACCAAGAGGTTAGAAAAGAAGCTGAGAGTGACAGAGAGAGAGCAATGGAAAGAATTATGAGGGGTGTAACAAGAAAGGATAAAATCAGAAACCTGAACTTGAGAAACAGTACAGGCGTTTTGGATATGAAGTCATAAGTCAAAGATAAGTGGAGATGGGCAAGGCATTTAGCTAGATGTCAGGATAAGAGATGGACACATAAATTGACAGATTGGACACCAAGGGGTAATGTTAAAAGGCAGAGGTAGGCAGAGTAGGAGATGGATGGATGACATAAGAGAATATGGTGGGGTCACTTGGAAGAGAACAGCTCAGGACAGAGTTAAATGGAAAATTGGTGAAGAGGCCTTCCGCCTGCAGTGGAGCGAAATAGGCTAGATAAGATAAGATGTAAGACAGTATCTAATGATTAGTTGTAATCCTTCGGTTGGGGTTTTGAAGATAACATTAGTTGCCAAGTACAGTAGGAACGGTAGCGCACATATGTCGACAATTAACTGTAAATAAAACTACTAATTTGTGATCCTTTTAACTTATTATATTAACTATATATGCAGACCTGGAATTCATGTACAGTAAGTTTTAGTCATTTGCTGAAATCCTAGATAAACTGTGCTTATCTACTGGCTCAGATCAAGTTTCCCCTGACATAATTCCTGGGTTACAACACACATCGACTATGTATGTCAGGTAAATGTACTCAACAAGGCTTATAATTGGGAAAGATCAATATTTGCTGAGCTTAATTAATAAGAAGCAGTAACACAGGGCCTACAGTATGTTAATGTAGGTATAGAAATGGTAGAACTATGTTTTGTTTTATGTGGTAGTTGTTACCCTACTAATCAGGTGTTTATGTACATGTGTACAGTAATGTCCACTAGTAGAGACATGCAATTTCCCTTATTTTCTACTGGCATAAATTAAGCCATTAAAATACTGTAGCCTGAATTTCAAGGCGAGCTACTGTATTAAGAAGAGAGCCAATGCAGGAGCCTGGATAACTTTAAGGAACTTCTCTGATTACAAATTGTCAAATTGTAAAGTTCTTTGAGTCGAAATTAGCTGTTATCATTTATGCTACAGATATATGATACAGTACCCTCCCTCTCCCCCCTCCTCCTACCCTTCCCCTCCCCTCCTCCTACCCTTCCCTCTCTCCTCCTCCTACTCTTCCCCTCCCCTCCTCAAACCCTTCCCTCTCCTCTACCCTCCCCATACCCTTTCCACTCTCCTCTTCGTACCCTTACTTCTTCCTCGTATCCTTATTCCTTCCTTGTACCCTTCACCCTCCCCTCATATGCTTCCCTTAAAAGAACATGTAGACAAAACCAATTGCAATTTGTTTCTGCTTTCTTTTGTCTGTACAAGCATGGTGTGGGATCGATAAACACAACATTAATATCACAGTTTTTCACACTGTGTTTGACCTTTCAAAAATGCTAAACCCATTGTCTTCCCCCATCCTCCAACCGCCCCTCCCCTCCTTCCTCAACTTAACCATAGTGTGCTCATTTTAATTGTATTAAGGTATTGCACTCCAATTTGTCGGGTATTAAAATTGCACCGGATTGTGAAGACGTGACTGGTACAGTTTTATATGTTCTGTACTCAACTTGACACAGTTTTTTCTTTACCCCGCTACAGAAGCTCTATGATAAACTATACCGTATGTTATGTATGTTTTTTTTATGTATCTAACCTGGTTAAGTTTACTGGCACTACCATCCCTCAGTACATTGTGTGTCGCTCCCCCCGAGTGACTAATATCCAGCCCGACGTTTTAATCGTTCCGCAGACTTGTCTGTTTACATGAAATTAACAAGTTTTTTACCCGCGGTGCACTCATCTCAACTACGGTACAAACAGTGCATCGATTCCCTGTGACCAAGCAGCAGACGACACAGCCCGCAGCAATGATCAGCTCTCCATCTTGCATTGGATAACCTACATACGGCGACTACTATGGCTATATATACTGTATGTATATATTTAATCATCATCAAACCCTCGGTGACTACTGTATATATCACCATCAAACCCTTTACAATTTAAACATCAGAAGTTAATAGTACAGTGCATCTATGGGTTCATATGCCCTGTCTGCTACAGTAGTAATGGTTTACATGCTGAATCAAGCTCTGTTTTGTCATTTATTTTCTATAGTCCCGTTATTTTGTGCCTTTAATAATAAAATGTGTTATGATTCAGGATATATGTCGTAGACTGTACAGGGATTTCAAAGTACCTACAGTACTGTATTGCACAGGTAGTTAGTTTAATTGTGCAGAAACAGCCCTGAAGTGTGTGAGATAATCTGGGTAATCAGCAAATTTAAATTGTGAGTGTGGTTGCTTGAAGATATTTTTCTTCAAGATATTTAAGTCTCTCTTGACTACATGAACAATACACCAGTACATGTAAGTTTACAAATTTATGTGAGGTACAAGTACAGTGAGACTGGCCATTTATTATCATATAGTTTGTTTGATAACTTTATCTTAAAATTTGGAGAGAAAAACGTGATCTACACAGTGACGATCAATTAACGCTGTCTTCATACTTTAATGAAGTCTTATGGGAAATTAGGAGATATTTTTCTTTATATAAAAATATTAATTGCTTGGTGATCTTTACATGGCATAAATTTAGGGTGGACATAGCTGAAGAAACTAGCTAGCAAGCGATGTTATCTCTCACAGACAAAAACGGTGAACAGCTAGAACTGGTGTGCTCCTCCATTACCTGTCTCAGCTTTACAATTGCACTTTAGCATCTACAGTACGACTTCATAATGTGTTACACTCACCTTTTACATTCACTCAGAAACGGTGCTCATGTGCTCATGTCATGTTATTTACAAAGTACAGTCAAAGACTACTGTATGTATGTACTCTGAGCTGTGGAACGTAGGGAGGTTAACTTTATAGGTGTGCAGTATTAGTGGAACTTAGAGACATTAACTTTATAGGTGTGCAGTATTAGTGGAACTTCGAGACATTAACTTTATAGGTGTGCAGTATTAGTGGAACATAGAGACATTAACTTTATAGGTGTGTAGTATTTGGAAATCAGTATGTCTTACTTGTATTGAAGCAAGGGATGAAACATGAATAATTTACAATGATCCAATCATGTATTTCAAGATGCAATGTAATACCTGTTAGTGTGCCACCCGCAATGTTGAAGTGGACAGTTCAGTGCTGCACAGTATGGTGATAACTAGTGTGTCTACAGGCAATGCTGTACAGCATAGCAATAGTGTGTATAATTATAATTACATACAATGCTTTACAGTATAGTGATAGTGCATACAGTGCTGCACGGTATAGTGATAGTTTGTACAGTGTACAGAGTTGCACAGTATAGTGATAGTATACATACAATGCTGCACAATATAGTAATAGTGTGTATACAATGCTGCACATTATAGTGATAGTGCGTACTGTATGTGATGCACAACAGAGTGATAGTGTTTATACAATGCTGCACAATATAGTGATAGTGTGTATACAATGCTGCACATTATAGTGATAGTGCGTACTGTATGTGATGCACAACAGAGTGATAGTGTTTATACAATGCTGCACAATATAGTGATAGTGTGTATACAATGCTGCACATTATAGTGATAGTGTGTATGTAATGCACAGTATAGCGATAGTGTGTATGTACAATGCTTCACAGTACAGTGATACTAGTGTATGCAATGCACAGTATAGTGATAGTGTGTATACAACGCTGCACAGGATATTGCAAGTGCGAATACATGCTGCACGGTATGGTCATAGTGTGTCTATGCAATGCTGCACAGTAGAGTGATAGTGCGTACAGTACAGTATACAATGCTTCACAGTATAGTGATAACTGTGTATATAATGCTTCACAGTATAGTGATAGTGCATATTGCAATGCTGCACAGTACAGTGATAGTGCATATGATGCAAAGTATGTATATGTGATCTTCCCGCAAGCAGGAACTCGCGAAAGAAGCCACGGAGGCTTATAGACTCGCAAGCTGACCGAAGCCAATCTCTCGGCACACATCCATTTAACGTCCATGTCGGGAAGTTGTTATTGAACAACACCCTTGGCGGGGAATCGAACCGGGGATCTCATGACTGGGAGACGCCGGCGTTAACCACTAGGCTATACACTCCGCCTTGTAAAGTGATAGTGTGTGTATGCTGCACAGTATAGTGATAGTGTGTACATGCTGCACAGTATCTTGATGCGGGTATACAATGCTGCACAGTATATTATACTGTACGTGTTTGCTTTGTTTATTGAGCGGCAGCATTAATCTACTGTGTAATCTTCTGCAACTCCACATATATAAACCTTCCTGCGAGCCTGTAGAATTGATTGCTTGAGGCCCCAGTGGGCTTTCCCTCTTGTCTCGCATCCCATTTCCCATCACCGTATCTTCTCTCCATCTGCTCTTCATTCCGGTTGAGGGCCGTTTCTACTCTCCTATTCTTTTCTTTTTTCTTGTTTACTTCTACGAGGGTCGTTGAGATTCTCCAGAGTGCTAATGCTGGCAGCGGAATATTCTCTACTGCTAATGACATCTCCAGATCATTAGGACTTAGGGAAGAAGTTTATTTGTTTTGAAACGGAGAATGTCTGGCACAAATCTGTATGGTCATGGATATTTGTATAAATACAAATATCATGCACAGTACGTACAACTTAATGAAGCTGAAGTATTGAATTTCTTTGTCATTAAAACTGTGTGAAAACTACACTTGTTTTGAAAACTACTGCATAAAGGTACACACATACAGTATATACTTACAGTAGTGTAATCTTAATGCACTGTGCAAAAGTGGTGTTTCAAGTGCTTAGTTTCAAGCGATTATTTTTCAAGCGCTTAGTTTTCAAGCCTATAGATAGTACTGTATTGTATGATATATAGGCAACTGGTGGTAACAGTCTAAAATGTTAATCCATTTTGTTGTTTTCTGCATGTACAGTACATGCAGACTAAATACAGTATAGGCTATATACACACTGTAGCAGTGCTGTATAGGTGGTTAAGTACTATAGCTGTGTAACTGTGTACAATTCAGTATAGTATACATTATTATTCTTGTGGTCGGCTGAGACTCGGGCCATTTTTAAAAACAGCTGTGTGTGGGGTGCTTTATAACATGCAAAAACTATGAACAACAACCCCCGCACCAAAAAAAGTCCCTCGATTTAACTGGTTCTGTTTTCTTACAATTTCCATCAATCTTCTTCAACATTTTTTCACCAAAATTCTCTTCTCCATACTACTGTATGTAGCCTGTAGACACATTCCCAAAACCTCCAATGTTCTAGTGTTTGCTATCTTTCTTAGTACAGTTTTCTCTTCTACACAGCATACAGTACAGTACAGTATATCCTCACACTGTGTATCTCCTGTCTTTTGCTGGCTTCCTTTCAATGTTATGTAACTTACTACATGTAGATCTTTCTTTGTATAGTTTTCTCTTCTACACAACGTACAGTATCCTCACACTGTGTATCTCCTGTCTTGTGCTGGCTTCCTTTCAATCTCGCTGCCCAATCTTCTAAGTCTGTACATGTACAGTACAGTATATCTAGTTCAACTCTTCACCATTCTTCCATTTTCCACTACAAATGCTTCTTTTCCTATATATGTTCTGTCTTTAACTGATCTGCTTTCTGTGATCTCATTTTAGTTTCCCTCTGATGTAAATTCCTCCTGGATCAAAAAACCGTCAGGCATTCTAAGCTTCCTACATATACTGTACATCCATCTACACGATTTTTGCGTACTTACCTGTACTTTGCTTATTCTGACTCCTCTACCCATCATATGTTATACACTGATTATTGCATATCATTTATTATATATTAGTATATTAATTTAGTATTAATCATGTTATTAAATATAAATTAATGATGATGGTACAAATAAACTTGAAACTTTTAAGTACATACAGTACAAGTAGCTTAAAAAGTTTTGTAACACTTGTTTCTTCTGTTAATATGTACAAAAAACTTGTCAAACCGACAGTTTCCTTCAAATTAAGTTGTGTACATACTGTATATTAATTGTATAATACAGTATCCTGTTCTGCGGGTATCATCACAGATCTGTAACTAATATTTAAGTCGTAAAAATTCTGGCATGTAGCTGTACAGCTACAGTAGTATGGAAGTACTACTGTATGTTAACCATGATGGACTTCAACTGAATAGAAAATAAGCTGTATATGTGTGGAATATTGTTGTTTACAATACACCACAGTGCTGATCTGTTTGGTACAACAGAATCCACATTCACACAGTCTCTACAATACATGTATAGCCCATGATAAATCAACAGATAAACTGCAGATAATTAGTTACCATAGTAACTACAGTTTGCAATACTGTGATGACGTGTGTACTGTAATATATTGTAAGTACTGTAATATTAATTGATCTTAAACCTTAAATTGTGTGCTACAACTGTACCATGAACTAAGTAGTACTTACTGCAACTGGTACCAAACATTCTGTAATACTAAGTACATATGCAGGGCTCAAATTTGACGATCGTCGATCACGTCGGACAACCTAAAAACCCTGCTAAGGTTGTCTGACAGACACATGTGTGTCAAACACATGTTGTGTTACTGAACTGCAGCTGTGTTAACACTTGTGTTACACAGTTAATGTTATGAACCATTTGAATGTACAGTACACCAGAAATGTTGTTTTATAACTCATTTTGTCTCTTGTCTTTTACAGTTGTTCTGCAATACTCTGAACACCTTGAAATACCTGTGCAATCTTAACAAGCAAAAAATGGTAAGCACAGTGTAGTGTATACTGTACATCAGGTTTCCATAAGGAAGTCCTCGGGATACATGTTTTTCTTACGAAGAAGAACTTTTCAACATATGTTTGCAATTTCCTTCAGTCATGTTGGTATTAATTTTTCAAGAAGTGGGTTGGAAATAATTTTCTTGGGTTTAGACCATAAAATTGAACCTGTGGTGTAACAAACTTTCCTCCCAGTAGAAATCCCTCTCTAAAGGCAGAAACAAGCGCTCTCTTTCCTGTTAAGTTAGCATTACACACAAAATTGACTTTGCATTATCTACACCGACCAGGCTCAAGAACGAGGTCTTTAATGCTTTCTACATACCTGTGCCACCTTGAATTAAAAATGACTGTTTGCTGTTATTTGTATTCAGAGATCCATGTACTTTTCACTATTAAATATAAAGGCTGCACTTAAAAAAAAAAAAATTGTTGTCTCTTAAAAAGATCTTCAGTTATCTTGTTAAAAGGTTTATAGATACTGTTAAATAGATTGATTGATACATATTCTGTGTTTTCTTATTCAGTCGAGTAAAAAGGCGGAGTCCGTCAAAGTGGTGGTGAGATGCCGCCCTCTAAACAGCAAAGAGACTAAAGCGGGGCATAAGAGAGTGGTTGACATGGACGGCAAGAGAGGCCTAGTGGAGATCCGGAATCCGAACGCAGCACCCAACGAACCACCGAAAACATTCACATTCGACAGTATTTACGATTGGAAGTAAGTTCTATCATTTCGCTGGTTGTCACACTCTCCCTTCCTTTGTCTTTGGCCCTTAATTGATGGATGGACTTTTGGGCAGACTGTTTAAAGTCTTGATGTGTCATAGTTGGAGAAAAAAAAACGACTGATTTAAGTAGCATTAATTAGCAAAGATATCTTTTCTGCTTTTCGATATATTCAGCTTTGAGATGAATTCCGATCCCTGGAATGCTCCTTTAAGGTTGACTGGTTGATGAGGTCACCATTCACAGTGCAGGTCTTAAATAATTAATGTTAAACTTAGGTTTTGTAAAGTTTTAATAAATGTAACCAAAACATGTTCCATTTAAAACTTAATATTGAACAAGAGAGAGCACCAATATGGATGACATTCATAATCATAACTTGTCCTTGACAAATTTTATTTAAAATAAAAGAAAAACGGTCATTTTGAGGCCCATTAAAGTGCTACCTTTTCCCGTTAATTTTTTTAATTGAATCTATGAAACTGACAGAATTGTCTGTTTATTAGACTGTGTATTTCAGTCACTTTAATTGATGAACCTTAATTGATTAAAAGGATCATTTCTCAAAAATTAAAGTGATACATAAAGCAATACAGTCGGGACTGATCGCAGTATGTTTTACACTCCAAAGACGAATATCAAAATTGCTTCTGATATTAATATAATTTAATAATTGAAAAAAATAGCTTTTAAACGACATGATATGATATAAATTATCTTTTTGATAGCCGGTGTAGGTCAGTAATATTTAATTGGTTTATTGATTTTTAACAAATTTTCTTCTCATTAATTTCCCAACATTCCAGTTCAAAGCAACGCGATCTTTACGACGAAACATTCCGACCCCTGGTGGAGTCTGTGCTGAACGGTTTTAACGGAACCATATTCGCCTATGGTCAGACCGGCACGGGGAAGACCTACACCATGGAAGGTACATTCAATTTTGCAGGACATGACATGGTTAATGTGAGGGCGTTGTGGTCAAGTGGTTAAGGCATTGATGACTTGTGATCTAAGGATTACAGGTTCGAGTCCTGGCCAGATCATTGCGTTGTGTCCTTGGGCAAGGCACTTAATCTTCATTGCCTCTATTCACCCAGGTGTATAGATGGGGACTTGCGAGGTAACTTGTAAATATAGTTGCGTGCGCCGGTTTGTGGCTGCACCCTATGGGGAGTCCCCCGGGGGACACGTGGTTGTTGTGCACAGTGGTGTTCCAATTGTGCACACTTTGGTGTGTAGGTGTGACAAGTTACCAATGACCAGGGTTAATTTGTAAAGTCGTGTGAGAGGGCCTTAGCCCTGAACAGGACTGTAAACCTAAATATAAATTAATGTGCTACTTATGTTCCTGGTTGTACAGTAGGCAGTAGTTTCATGGGTCATGAAAAGTATTAACTGTGGCTCCCTGGGTATTCATTCATAAACAAGTTTGTAAATTCACTTCATGCGCCAAAATCTTCGCCAAGTGGAAAGTCATGACTGGTGGTTGTTGAGCTCTGTAGCATTTCATCCCACGTTCAATGTGTTCTAGACTTGTCAATGCCATTGGCTCATATCATCTCGAAGCGTAGCACGCACATAAACCGTTCATGTCACAGCTAAAAGCAATCCTACCCAGTCCTCACCTTGAAGAAATATTTTTTTCAAGTTTCTCAGGGTCAATTTATTTAGTGTTGTAAGTTTATGACTTTATTCGTGTTTCTCGTGGATGGTTGCGGTTGAGGGTCTATCCTTTTATGGACACAATTGGCTGGGGGTGATGGCAGAGAGGTATTGTCCAGGTGGTGGCAGGAGGGAAAGGTGGAGGCAGAACAGTTAGGAAGGAGGTACAGCAGGGTGTGGTTCAATTGTTAAACAATAAGTCACTATTCCTATCTTACCACATGTGGGCACATTTCTTCAAGGTGGGTAGAAGGGAGGTGACAGTGGCAGCTGGAAGATTGTGAAGAAGGTACAGCATGGGTGTGGTTTAAATCTTAAACAATTTGCCACTATTTACATATTATCATGGATGTAAGTTGCAGATACACATATGAGCATTGTAATTAGCCATTAGGTCTCAAAAACAAGAATCCTTCAACTCAAATTATGAATTTTTGATGAATATTCAGTAGTCATAAACAGTTTGCTGTTTTTGCAGCCATCATTGTACTTTTTTTTTTATTGATTTTACAAAAGCCTTGACCTTGTGACCCTATCACCAGCGTCTGTTTTAGAATACCTCCTTTGTTTTTTTAATTTCCAGGGGTCAGATCTGATGAGAATCAGAGAGGTGTCATACCAAACTCCTTTGAGCACATCTTCACACACATCGCCAGAACTCAAAACCAACAGTTTTTAGTCAGGGCATCTTATTTAGAAATCTACCAGGTAAGGGGGTTATGAAGTCACACGGTGTACGGCAATCGATCGAAAGAGAAGTACGCAGGTCATTTTTATTTGTCAGGTTGAAACGTAAAAACATGTGTGCATTGCCTCAGTCTTTCAGTGCAAAAAATCATGAAGGACGAATTTGTCCACTCGGAAGAAAGTTTCAAACGGTACGACTTTCATCACTACGATACATTTACCTGACCAAATTGGGGAATGTGTCCAGTCTGATATTGTGAAAAAAAAAAATTAAAAAATGAATCTGTCAACTCGGAAGAAAGTTTCAAACGGTGTGACATTCATCACTACGATACATTTACCCGACAAAATCGAGAAAGTTTCCGGCCTGATATTCTGAGGGAAGGGTATCATCAAGAAATATAACAGCTTTCATATGGTTCATACAAACACATTTATCGTATCTCAGTAACTTGGAATCTACTGGAGCAACTTAAACATTCATTCATTCAAACTAATAACTTTGGTTTCAAATGTTTCATCGGTTAATGGTTGGATCTTAATACAGGCATGAGCTTTTTCCGCTAATTCACGGAATATCCATGATTTCTTTTCTACCTAGGGGACAAAAACTGTTATCCTAACACACTGTAGCACATGCAAACTTGAGCCTATACTGCAATTTTTGCAAAGTTCTGTGGTTTTCACTGCTTATGTTTTGTCATCCTTCAGGAGGAAGTCAGGGATTTGTTGGCAAAAGATCAGAGTAAGCGGTTAGAACTGAAGGAAAGACCAGACACTGGTGTGTATGTTAAGGTAAGTCCCAATTTTTGGCTTCTTTTTCTTCAAGGTTATTTTAAAATTCATATCGGTATCTAAAGTAAATAAACAACCAGTGTTAGATTGAAGTACATATTAAGGGGAAAAGACGGATAGGGTTCTTGGGACAGAAAAGAGATCAGTGCTCACTGGTGAGCTGTACGGGAACGCATTAGGAACTAGTCGTGTTTCTCTTGGGGTGAAGAGTAGCCATGATATCATATTTTCTTCTATAAATCGAATCTTATTTTTCTTTAATGAAACACTATGGTCATTGAGCATTGCGGTCAAGTGGTTAAGGCAGCACTTGGACTTGTAATCTAAGGATTGCAGGTTGGAGTCCTGGCCAGATCATTGTGTTGTGTCCTAGGGCAAGGCACTTTATCTCCTTTGCCTCTCCTCACCCAGGTGTAAAAATGGTTACCTGTGAGATAAAACTATCAGCTTGGCGCTATTTAGCTGCTGCCATGTGCAGGGATTGTCTCTATGTTTGACAGGATATCGTTGGCCGTGGTAATATTGTGATTGTTAGGCGCTTCTGACGACATTTGTGACGTAGGGGCGTGGTATCATTGGTTGCTACTTCATTGTCTAACGCAGAATTAAAAAAAAAAAACTGGTTTGTTCGTCTCTGTAATTTTTCCGTTTAGTATCTCAGTTCGTCTCATGATAACTATGTCGCAATCTGCTTCCTCCTCCTCCTCACTTTGCGATACAGGATCTCTCGTCTTTCGTGACCAAAGGCGTCAAGGAGATCGAACACGTGATGACGGTGGGAAACACTAACCGTTCCGTCGGGTGAGCCAAATGCTTGTAACCAAGGAATGAAAAATAGTTGAGATAAGATATCCCGAGAGCCTTGACAGTCTGCATTACA
This sequence comes from Apostichopus japonicus, assembly GCF_037975245.1. Classification (NCBI taxonomy): domain Eukaryota; kingdom Metazoa; phylum Echinodermata; class Holothuroidea; order Aspidochirotida; family Stichopodidae; genus Apostichopus; species Apostichopus japonicus. Next base: position 15,775,162 of record NC_092576.1, on the reverse strand, counting down.
GGCTGTATAGAAGGCTGTTACTCTTCTCTAGCATTATGTCATACCCTGAAAATGGTAACCTTCGTTAAGGGGAAAGATATGTTTCCCTGTAACACCTCTGCCTTAAAGCCCATTTATTGGACACGTTTTTTTCTACTCAAGTATAAATTAGGTAAATATATCTCTAGAGTAAGGCAAAATATGTCACCAAAAACAGAACTAGTATTGTTCGATACAGGTGACAAACACCTACAGTGGAATTACGACCTTCCTTACCGGTTTCGAACCTAAGGACATACAATCAGCGTCCATAGCCTAGTGGTTAGGGTGTCCGCATATGAAGCGGGAGGCCTGGGTTCGAATCCCAGTGGAGACTGGAAGTTTTTTCACTGTTCTTGATTTTCCAACTCATTATGATTTCAATTCTATATAAATATAAATATCTATACATATATTTATAATTTATATATGAATATAGTTTATATATAAATATAATATATATAAATATGTTGCATTCATTGGTCATTTTTAATTGCATTGGGAATATATCTTTGCCTATCTCTTCCTAGCCTTGCTGATTAACTCAACTGAAGCCAAACTTGTTAAAAAAAACCAAAAAACTTGTTTTAAATTTTGCCATTAGAGTGGTCCTGTCCAACCAAAATACTGCAAATTATGATTTAACGTGGGTAGCAGTGTTAAACTGGAATTCTGTTGAAGAGTAATGACATCTAATTAGTGTAGACTTTTACAGTTAGTTACAGTTTCTGCTCTTTAATATTAGTTGTCCTTGCAAGTCATGAAACCACATTGAAATCTAGATGTATATTAATCTTTTCTGTCTTTCACAGGTCGACCAACATGAACGAACACAGCTCCCGCTCACATGCTATCTTCATTATCACCATTGAATGCAGTGAGGTAAGTTGTATGCCACATCCTTCACACTCTATCACACACTTCCACCTCAAAGATGATGCAAGACTCAGATATTACATAGTATACCCTATCCCGAGTACACTGTTTGGTGGGTGGCTCACTAAAATACCCAGATAGTACATAGTACAGGGAATGATTTAGTGTTCAAAATTTTGTATAGGATTTCAGAAGGCTCCAACTTTTCATCATCTATATCACCACTACCATGGTCATCATCATCACAATCACCACCATCATCACAATCATCATCACCATCATCAATATCATCATCAGCATCAATGTCACAATCATCAACATCATCACAATCATCATCTCAATCACCATTAGCATCCCCATCAACTTAATCACAATCATCAACATCATCACAATCATCATCATCACAATCATCATCATCATCATCATCATCATCATCATCATCATCATCATCATCATCATCATCACCACCATCACCAGCATCATCATGATCACCACCATCACCATACCAATCATCATCACCATCTATCATCATAACCATCATCACCACCACCTCCATCTATCATCATCATCATTGCATGTGTCACATGATCCTGTATTCTTCTAGACTGTAGGATATTCTTGCAACTTCTTTTAGATAACTTCATTGCAAACTTCATAGTCCATTTACTGTTTTTCATCTCTACAGCTTGGTCCTGACGGTGAGAATCATATACGCGTGGGTAAACTAAATCTGGTGGATTTAGCGGGCAGTGAAAGGCAGGCCAAGACTGGCGCAACGGTGATTGAATAACATTACATTAAGTTTAGGATAGAAACTTTGGCAGAATAAAAATATCAGCTTCTCTGTATCATAAACTATAAGGAATGCATGAATTTGGATAAACCACAATTGGCTATCGGTATCAGGTTCTTCAATTTAAACATGCACCCTTAGATCTTTCATAACATACAACTTTTTGTTGTAGAAAAAGGAAAAATTAGCCCGAGGAAATATATATAAAAATATTTCTATCAGGGTTGTAGCTAGGAGTTTGCAGGTGGCGGTTGAATTTGCTGGAGTGGTGGTTGCCTGCGAATTCCGCATCTGGGGTAGGGGTATAAGGTATATATATATATGTGTGTATGTATGTGTGTGTATATATTTTAGTGAGAGTGATTTCTTTTACAGTCATTTCTTGACACTATTTACTGAATTTTGTACCAGGCGATCAGAAGCGCGGGTGACGGTCGGTATTAGAACTTTTTACATGGAGTACCAGTCGGCAAACGTTAGTGCTGGCGAAGTTCGATGGGCGCCAACCAGTGTAGCTAAAACACTGATATATATATATATATATATATATATGTATGTATATACATATATATTCTCTATGTTCTGTAACTAAAGAATGACCCGAAATACAAAACTAAGGTTACTTTCTTTCTTTCAGGGAGAGCGCTTGAAGGAAGCAACCAAGATCAACCTCTCACTTTCAGCCTTGGGTAACGTCATCTCAGCTCTGGTCGACGGAAAGAGCAACCACATTCCATACCGAGACTCGAAGCTGACCCGGCTTCTGCAGGACTCCCTCGGAGGGAACGCCAGGACGGTCATGGTGGCCAACGTCGGCCCGGCCAGTTACAACTTTGACGAGACCGTGACGACCCTCCGGTATGCGAACAGAGCCAAGAACATCAAGAACAAACCCAAGATCAACGAGGATCCCAAGGACGCCCTCCTGAGAGAATTCCAGGACGAGATTTCGAGGCTGAAGCAGCAGCTGGCTGTGAAGGGAGACGGTGGCAGCGGTGGGAAACGGAAGAAGAGAAGAGGAAGAAAGAAAGCTAATGGAGAAGGTAAACGGTGACGGTAGTCTGAAGTGAAAAATGGGTGTGTAAGATATTACTGGTCCTACATGAAGTAGCAGCTTAAGATCATTCAAACGCCTTTTAAAACGAATGAAATAAATAGAGGAAACGAAATAAATATAAAAATGAAATGAATTGGATGATATTTAATAATACCATGCTCGTGAAGAGGGGCTCTCTTTGTGGGGCTAGTACCATGCTTGTGGTGAGGGGTTCTCTGTTAGGGGCTAATACCATGCTTGTGATGAGGGGCCCTCTTCAAGGGGCTAGTACCATACTTTTGGGGAGGGGCTATCTTTGAGGGGCTAATATCATACTTGTGGTGAGGGGTATTTTGACAGATTCCTTCTTCAATTTTGATCGTTTCCATTCTTCAGTCGGTTCTGATGGAGAGATCGTAGACTCTGACGAAGAGGAGGATGAAGATGACGAGGAGATGTATAAAGAGGCTCAACAGAAACTAGAGCAGGAGAAACAAGCCATATTAGCCAATCAGAACATGATTGCTGAGGTAAAGTCATGATTATTCAGTGATTAATCATGATTATTCATGATTATCTAGGGTCATGATTAGTCATGACATTCTAGAGTGGGTAATATTTATTTCTAATTAACCAATATTGTTTTATTATGTGTGAAATGAGCTATTAAGTTAATGGCCAAATTATTTTCAAAACATCTAGTAACCAAAGGATTGAGTCAACAAGAGGAAATATATACTAATATATACTAAAATTCCATTGTTGTAAATCAGCCTGGTTAATTGATGATGCAGGTTATCGGGGCATTGTACGCAGTGCTTAACAGTCCTGTACAGCACTATATAATTGAATGGAATTAATTTGGTTCAATTGAATTGAGCAGGTTTAAATTGGTAAATTATGAATTAATTTTGATATAACTGAAGTTGAATTTGGTAAAATTGAATTGACTTTTTATAGATGACGCAATTGATTTCCTTTGGTTGAATTTACTTGGCATTTTATCTGGAATTCATCTTTTCCTGTATCGAACATTACAGGAGAAGCAGAGGTTAGTCCAAGAGGTCTTATCGAGACAAGACCAGATCCGTAAACAGCAGGAGGCCAGAGATGCGTTACAGTCTAAGATCCAGGCCATGGAAGGGAAACTACTGGTGGGAGGGACCAGTATCATGGATCACACCGACCAACAGGAGAGAGAATTAGAGCAGAGGAGACTGAAACTAGCAGAGGAAAAGGTAATCTGCTAGACTTCAAACTTCGGCCTTCTGTTTGTTATATATGCGGACAAGTACAATCTACGAAATCCTACTATCTTGCCAAAATTTAAAATTTTTGCCTTTTAAGAACTCATTTATCTACAGAGCAGTCTTGACTAATTCTCATCTATACTTCGCTCTGTCCACCGGGCATAGAGCACTCTACGCCAAGATAGATGCCAACCAACCAAACATGTAATATAGATATATAAATCGATAGATAGATAGATCACGTTGCAAACATGATGTTGCAATTCTATTGAAGACATTTGCCAGAGTTCTCCAGACTGTAACGCAGAATGGAGTGTATTGTTATAGCTGTGTTAGAACCTATTTTTGATCCATCTCAACATTATTAAATGGTACTAGGGTAGGAGAGAGGGGGGAAGGAGGGGAGTGGTTAGGGGAGAGAATGTGGACTAGCTTTTCAGATTGGCAAGAGTCAAAACTTGGAGAGGAAAAAAGGACAATGAGAGGGAGAAAAGAATGGTCTGGAAGGGACATTTGCCTTTTGCAACAGTTGTGTGATATTTATGTGTAACACCACAGAGAGTTGTGAAAAGTAGCACTTACATCAGGAACTGAACAGAGCAAGTCACAGGAAAAGAATGACCAGGCCAAGGCACCGGATCTAGCCAGACAGAGCTGGCTAGACCGGCTGCCCTTGGCAGGCTACGGTATAGTTGGTGGTAGTTTCTTTTTTGTGAGTTGAGCGCCGATGGCGCGGAAAAATGCATAAGTAATTTGTCCAGAAGGTAAGTCGTTCCCTCGTAAGTAGCCCCCACTAATCATGTGGGGATAATATTTGAGAGAAGTGAGAACGACCGTTGAGCATAATATCCAACCATGAAAATGTGTACGGCAAAAAAATGTAGCGATGAAAGCAGTCTAGACATGTTTTTGTGACTCTCTTTTGACTCGCGTAAGACCAAAAGTGTAATTAAAATTTGCTTGGCAACATCATGCTGTCCCTAACTACCAAATTATCCTTTTGTTTTAATTTGGTTTTTAATGTCTCCAGAGGATAGAACGTGAGATGCAACAGACTCTGGAATCGAAAGACGAAGGCACGTTGGAGCTGAGAGACACCTACTCATCGTTACAACAGGAAGTGGAAATTAAAACGAAGAAACTGAAAAAGGTGAGAGTAATGATCGGTTTACATCCGATTAGGTTAAACATTGACGTTCCTTGTTATTTTTATCAGTATAGTTCGCAATTTGTTTTTCTCTAGGGGCCTTCCTTGTTTTTTTTTGGAAGAGAACCCTCCATCGTGGAAACGAGGATGCCTCGTTTTGTTGAAGTGTCATATCCTTAGGTTTCTCTACATAGCATTCCTTTAGGTGACTGTAAACACTGAATTGTATGTACAATCAGTTAATGTGTTGGAAACATGTTTTGGTCTTTTCTTGTAAATTGTGACATTTTTATAGTTGATCTTCTTTTTTTATGATATTGTTTATGTTTCTGTCTAGTTATTTGCCAAGTTGCAGGCAGTTAAGAGTGACATACAAGACCTCCAGGAGGAACATGTCAGAGAGAGGCAGGAATTAGAACAAACTCAGGATGAACTCATGAGGGAGCTGAAATTAAAGTAAGTCAAACTCTGCTATTTAACTAGTTATTACTTAGTTATAGGTAAGGTAAGTGTAAGGCCACCAGGAGGAACATGTCAGGGAGAGGCAGGAATTAGAACTAACTCAGGATGAACTCATGAGGGAGCTGAAGTTAAAGGCTAAAATTCAAACCCAGCTATCTGGCTAGTTATTGCTAAGTTACAGGCAAGCTAATTGTTTTGTACAAAACCTCCAAGAATTCAATGTAAATAATGAATTTGTCTCTTCGGTTGCTTACAATACTTACTGGACTTTAACTGAAAGTACAACAGCATTAGTACAGTAAAAAACCACAAGCATTTTGCCAGAACAAACATGGTTTGTTTGCAAGGTATGACAAAGGTTGGCATGTGGCCAATCTGTGTCAATGTGTGTCAAAATTACACACATTTGTACAGAATGCCCGGTATTTAGAGGGATAATCACAGGTATCCACATATGAAATTTGTATCTTGTAGCACAGGATTTCTTTATATCTGTTCCTCCTCTTTCTCCTCCTCCCCCCTTCCCCTCCTCCTCCTCCTCTTTCTCCTCAACTCTTTTATTCCTTTTATCTCTGCCAGAGTCCTCATCATCGATAACTTCATCCCTCCCGAGGAGAAGACGAAGATCATCCAGAGAGCAGAGTTTGATGAGGAAAGAGACCAGTGGATGTTGAGACTGTTAGCAAAATCTGAAGGGTAGGTGGACATTTGCAGCATTTTATAACATCATTATTGTTCGTTTTTTGGTCTTCTTGTTTTGTTTTGTTGTTGTTTTTGGTTTTATTGGAGGGGGGAAATGTTGATTTGGTTCAGTTACAAATGAGAATGACTTTGTTTCAAAGGTGCTTAAAGGAAAATGGTGGGGAAGGGTGGCAAGCGGGTATGGAGGTGGTGTGCGGAGGGTATGGTGTTAGTCTCAGAAGTGTGGTCAAGCCTTTGTTTTCTGTCAGGATGAAGTGTGCTTGTCAGTGGGCAGCGATGTTATAGAACCTGGCGCAAGGAGATGAAAGGAGACCAAAATAAGTTAGAACAGCAATGTTTTCAAAAAGTTTATCAAATGAATTAATTCTACACTTGTGGTTCATGTTTTTAGTACTTTCTTCACAGGCTAGTTTTTAGTTCAACTGCAAGATAAACAGTTATCATGTTATATTCAGTGAGAATGGTTCAGTTAATTAATTTTTTTTTATTATATTTAATTATTAATATCATATATTATTAATACATTATGATATAATATTTTTAATATAATATATTATTTATATATATATTATATAATATATTATTTATATATATATATATATATTATGTAATATATTATTTTTATATGTTATATAATATATGATTATTATTTTTATAATATTTAATTAAGAAAATAATATTATATTTTGAATAAAAGATGACATGAATCAAATCTGTCTATTGAAAATCTTATACAAAAATCCCACTGGCATTGAGGACAGAGCCCTGTAACATTTGTTATCAAGAGATGGTTTTGTACGCTGTAACATCTGAGATAAAGTGTTGCTTCATTTCAAGTCAATCTCCAATATGTCTGTGTCAGTCACAACATTAAAATGTTGCTTCATTTCAAGTCAATCTCCAATATGTCTGTGTCAGTCACAACATTAAAATGTTGATCACAACTTTATTATGTAACTGGAGGAGCAAACATGTAGTCAACATTAAAATCAGGATAATTTGAACAAACTGTATCAATCTTAATATTGTGTCTTCCTTACCTTGCTCTAAGAATCTAAACTGAAATATTATTAAGGTAAGGGTGTTGGGGGGGGGGGGGGGGAGGGGAGGATGATTTTGTCGATGCAGCTTGGTTTTTATGCACATTGAATTTGTGTACTAATCATTTTAATTTGTCGCTCCCCTCCGGTAGGCCTCAGCAGATGGCCAAGAGACCTGTGTCTGCTGTGGGTAACAGGAGACCTGTCACAGACTATGCCAAGATGGCAGCACAGATGGGGGGCAATCCCAGGTATAAGGTAAGCAAACGATTATTACCCCGCAGCTGAGATAAAGGGGGGGTGGGGGAGGATGGAGGGAGGGCAGGGGGTGGGGGATCATGGGTACAAGGTAAGTAAAAAATTCTTCCCTCGTTGGGACTATAATTGTATCGGTGAAACAATGACCTTAAAGCAACATATGCCAAGATGGCAGCACAGATGGGGGGAAATCCCAGGTATAAGGTAATCAAAAGATTATTACCCCATTGGAACTATAATTGAAATGGTTAAACAATGGCCTTAAAGCAACATATGCCAAGATGGCAGCACAGATGGGGGGCAATCCCAGGTATAAGGTAAGCAAAAGATTATTACCCCGTTGGAACTATAATTGAAACGGTTAAACAATGGCCTTAAAGCAACATATGCAAAGATGGCAGCACAGATGGGGGGAAATCCCAGGTATAAGGTAATCAAAAGATTATTACCCCGTTGGAACTATAATTGTAACGGTGAAACAATGGCCTTAAAGCAAAATATGCCAAGATGGCAGCACAGATGGGGGGCAATCCCAGGTATAAGGTAAGCAAAAGATTATTACCCCGTTGGAACTATAATTGAAACGGTTAAACAATGGCCTTAAAGCAACATATGCAAAGATGGCAGCACAGATGGGGGGAAATCCCAGGTATAAGGTAATCAAAAGATTATTACCCCATTGGGACTATAATTGAAACGGTTAAACAATGGCCTTAAAGCAACATATGCAAAGATTGCAGCACAGATGGGGGGAAATCCCAGGTATAAGGTAATCAAAAGATTATTACCCCATTGGGACTATAATTGAAACGGTTAAACAATGGCCTTAAAGCAACATATGCAAAGATTGCAGCACAGATGGGGGGAAATCCCAGGTATAAGGTAATCAAAAGATTATTACCCCATTGGGACTATAATTGAAACGGTTAAACAATGGCCTTAAAGCAACATATGCAAAGATGGCAGCACAGATGGGGGGAAATCCCAGGTATAAGGTAATCAAAAGATTATTACCCCGTTGGGACTATAATTGAAACGGTTAAACAATGACCTTACAGCAAAATATGCGAAGATGGCAGCACAGATGGGGGAGGGGGGGGGGGGGAATCACAGGTATAGAGTAAGCAAAAGATTATTACCCGTTGTGAAAGATTGTTACCCTTTGGGACTATAGGTGTAACAGTGCAACAGTGACCTGAAAGCAAAGTATGCCAAGATGGCAGCTGAGATGAAGGAGGGGCAGGGAGGGCAGTTGGTGGGGGGGGATCATGGGTATAAGGTAAATATAGATTCATAACAATAAAGGCAATCTTTCTGTAGGTACACTGACGTTACATCAATTGTTTATCTCAAACAGACTGTTCCAAGATGGCAATTCAGCTGAAGATGGGGAAGGGTTAGGGGGGGTGGGGTGCAGGGGAGGGAAACTATTTCTACTACCACCTGTCATTTTTTGGGATATGACTCCCTGGCTGACCTACTTAGTCTAACAGACGACCTTCCTGACAGCTTTTCATATACGACAGAAAACTCAATAGGAAAACAAGATACTTTGTATGGCCTGAAGTAACACATTTACAGTGCAATGGAAAGTTGTTTTAATGAAGTTACTGGAACATGAGCAAGCTGATGTGAGATACATTGTGATGTCAACGAAATAATTCTCAGTAAACAGTAGCCACAGTAACAGTAACACACTGTTTCAGATTATCAGCATATGCCGCGGTCACATGATCAAAGTGATGCTAGGCAGTACAAAACATCCAAGATGCTGCGGTCACATTAACAAACCGTTGCAATTATTGGCATGTGCCGCGGTCACGTTAATAAACTGATGCTAGTCAGTACAAAGCATCCAAGATGCTGCGCTCACATTAACAAACCATTGCAATTATCAGCATATGCCGCGGTCACATGATCAAACTGATGCTAGTCAGTACAAAACATCCAAGATGCTGCGGTCACACTAACAAACCATTGCAATTATTGGCATGTGCTGGGGTCACATTAATAAACTGATGCTAGTCAGTACAAAGCATCCAAGATGCCATGGTCACATTAACACACTGTTGCAGATAATCAGCTTATGCCGCGGTCACATTAATAAACTGATGCTAGTCAGTACAAAGCATCCAAGATGCTGTGGTCACACAAACTGTTGCTAGTCAGTTCAAGGTGTCCAGGGTGCCATGGGTCACATTAACAGACTGTTGCAGGTTATCAGCTCACCAATTAGGTAAATTTGACAGTTTTACATTTAAATCATGAAAGGAAAGCGGTCTGCTCGTTCGTGGCTCAGAAGTTAGCTTAACCTGAGCACGAACTCACAAGCTTCCATGACTAACGACAGCGGCCATCCATAGCGTGCAGTCACAGGTGACCGCATGATACAGGGCAAAGCTTTGCAAAGTTTGACAAGACACCTTAAACATTTCGTTCACTGATCTCTCTCTTCAGGCTGAAAATGTCTTACAGGTAGAACTGGACATGCCCAATAGGACCACTAGGGATTACGAAGGACCTTCGGTGGCCCCCAGGGTCCAAGCAGCCCTGGACGCAGCTCTGCAAGATGAAGACGATTTGGATCTGGAAATTCAGTGAGTTTGAGATGAATTAAACAGTATTAAGTTGGAAACGGAAGGTCCGGTGAGATGGGCAACATTTTGACCCTAACTCTGCAGACAATATCCAGCATCTCTTAGTAAACAGTGAACTTCCAGTCAAAAGTGGAGGACATTTTATGTTGCTGCTTTCTAATTAGTTTTGATGAAAGCATTAGCAGATTTCAGGCTAGGAAGATAGCTGCGTCATAAACGAACTGGTAGGATAAATCTGATGATTTCAAACAAGCAATAAAGAACCTCATTTACTACTTAAAAAGTCTTCAGAATTGACTCCGTATAAGCTAGAAAGTTCAAGAATTTTCAATTACGGCGTGCCTCAACGAGCATTTGATCTCCTGCTTAGACCCAATTTCCTTTGTTGAGAATATTTCATTGTCATATTGAACACTCCTCAAGGAGTGAAGATAACCCTGTCAAGTCGGAATTTCTAGGAAGATACTTTTTCAAGACTTTTTCTGCCATTTTTATCGCTCTGAGATTTTTGTCCCCACTGATGCTCGTGGCCTGTAGTGCATTACGGTTAATCGCCTCATGCTGATTATTGTTGTTGATGTTGTTGTTTTGTTTTCTCAGGCCTTCAGTCTTTGCAAACAGAAACAAAGGGAAAGTGAAGAAAGAAAAAGCAAAAGAGAAAAAGTAAGTATCGAATTGCCATGGTAACTAGCATGGCAATGATTTTGTGACTTTCTATAGGTTGTGTGACCTCTATGTAAGCAAAAGTTATAATTGCCATGGCAACTAACAGCACAATCATTTCTTGACTTGTAAAGGTTGTGTGACCTATTCAGCCAAAAAGTAAGTATAATTGCCATGGCAACTAAAATCACAAAGAATTACTGACTTGTATAGGTTGTGTGACCTATTCAGCCAAAAAGTAAGTATAATTGCCATGGCAACTAAAATCGCAAAGAATTACTGACTTGTATAGGTTGTGTGACCTATTTCAGCAAAATGTAAGTATAATTGCTATGGCAACTAACATAAGAAAGAATTACTGGCTTGTATAGGTTGTGTGACCTATTCAGCTAAAAAGTAAGTATAATAGCCATGGCAACTAACATGACATAGATTTCCTGACTTCTACATGTTGTTTGACCTCTTCAGCAAAAAGTAAGTATAAATGCCATGGCAACTATGATTTTCTGACTTCTATAGGTTCTGTGACCTATTCATCATGTCTATTGTAGCATTTATACAAGTTCTGATATTCTGTATCCAGAATTTTAAAAGTATAAAGTATTCGTCAATCAAATCTGAAGTGCTTTTTTAGCGATGGGTCCTAGCAACCACCAGCTGTATAGTAATGTGCAGCAGTCATAGTAAGGGTAATTCATTCATAGTTTAAAGTCTTGGAGAAAGATATCGGTTATCAGTGGTTTAAAAAATCACACGAAGACCTGTGTGAGAGAGCTAATTGTGACAGATAAACTAATGTGGGAAAGATTATACGATTCAACAAAAGTAAAATCACGATGATACCGTTTGATCCTTCAAATCTTACATATTCGATGCCGATCTTTTGACAAGTTTCAAAACACAATCAGGACTGGTGGATCATGTGACCTGCACATGAATATGCAAATTAAGTGCAGTCTTCTCTTCTCGGTCCATTTTACCACATCATCGGCGAGGGCGCCTTTCGACGTTACTCTGTTTTTGTGTCCCGTTTACCCCCAGACCGAAGGTAAAGAAGTCGGCGGGCGGCAACTCGGAACTGTACCCCACAGCCAGAGGTCTGATCGCCAAGTGATTGAGGAGGACACACAACGCCAGAATGGGAAAACACGCCTTAAGATTTCTTCCTTCTGAAAAAAAAGTGAGCCGTTTGTAAAAAAGAAAATTTGCATCACAGACAAGTCTGACTCAATTTCTGCTTCAGTTTCTGGAAACCACGAATATCTGAGGTTATGGTGGGCTCGAGTCAGAGAAAGTCGCCAGCACATGAGATGAACTTTTGAATTCTCTGATAGAAGGTCATATTTTCTGTTTCTTGTTTATAGTAAAGCGGTGAGATACAACAGTGTGATATGTACTTATATATCATCAGTACGATATAAATCAGTAATATACAACTAGCCATACAAATCTTTGTACTAGGTGCAATGAAAAGAAATCACCATTATTGGGGGAGGGGGGAGGTGTGGGGGGTCACAGTATGAGACAAGGGCATTGTCCTTGTTTTTGCTTTCTTCGGGAGCGTTTCCTGTTTTGCAACGAAAGATTTCGCACCATCATTACACACCAGAACTACACCCCAACGTTTCATAACACTCACCAACACCACCATACCAGCTCAAGTTCACCCTGAGTTGTGCAGTGGGGATCCATGTTAGAACTAGTATCAAACCATTTCTGTCAATGCCTGTTGCAAAAGATGTAATTGTTCAATATCACTTGGAAGTAGTTAGGTACCATTAAAAAGCTTTCATTAAGTACAGCATGCTAGCATGTAGGTGCAATAAAATATAATCGGTTATAAGCTCAGATAAACATCTGGCTTTCGGCTTTGTTATATAGAAGTATATGGGGGTGCAGTGAGCTAAAGGTGTGTTTGGTATGCAACCAAAATATTATTTGGTAACACTGCCAGGCGGACAGTTTCGTTTGTACAAACTTTGTAGAGTCAAACTCACGTCGGCTAAAATTTTGTACCGTTTACCTAAATACTGAAATTAACTGTTTTGAAATGTAGATGAGACGTTATTTAATGTTCTAAACCTGGCTGTTGCTTTTTTGGGTTTTTTTTTGGGGGGGGGGGGGGGGGGCGGGGGCCTTTTCTGAAAATAACAAGATGCTACCCTTAAAAAACCAGTTGCAAGAATGTTCATGTAAGGTTACAATTTTGCAGTTGGGTTATATCAATGAAAGTACCAAAGCAATGTGCCACAGGCTTAAAATAGTTTATGTAGAGTTGGTTTGTTATTAGACATTGGTATTCACAGCAGGTGTCGTGGACGTTTAATAATAAATATGGTCATTTTGTATTGTATGTATTTGAGATCTTCCTGCAAGCAGGAACTCGCAAAGAAGCCATCATTGGCTAATCAAAGCCACAAGCTGATCGAAGTCAGTTTCTTACATTCATATTTAACGTCCATGGTTATGAATTGTCAGTTGTCAACAACTCTGTAACTGGACGACATACATTAATCTTGGGGTCACTCAAACTCGGGACCTTAATATTGAAAGGCACCGGCGCTAACCACTGAGCTAACACTCCTATTTTTACAAGGTCGTACATAATAGGTCAAAATTGAAAACTATAACATATTTCTTCTGGTTTCTAATACCTTTACAATAACAAAAAATTGATTCAGAAATGGGCCCATTTTTGATCTTTCATATTTTTATTTTTGTTGTATTTCTCTTTCATGGAAATTTCACTGATATATTTGATGGTGATATAAAGTGAATCTTTGCTGCCTCCACAAGGGTGCAAGGAACTTTGTTGAAAGAAGGTCAAAGGTAGTTTCAGGCATGAGCTTTTTCAGCGAATTCGCGGAATATCTGTGATTTCTTTTCTACCTCGGGGACAAAAACTATTATCCTAACACACTGTAGCATATGCAAACTGGAGCCTATACCGCAATTTTTGCAAAGTTCTGTGATTTTTTTTTTACTCAAGGCTCATCCCTGTAGTTTAGACATGCATCTACTACTGTGTCTTTGAAAGGAACCTTCTGTGTGACTGTCAACCTTAGAGAGTACTTTGCCTGGCGTCTGAGAAAATCGGACCTTTTCTTCGTCATTTTAGGCGACGCCGACAAACTTCTGAACTAAAGTACAAAGATTAAAAAAAAAGTCAATTTTCCCTGAAAGCCTTTCTTTGTCGCTTTCTAGATTCTTTCAACTGAAACTAAGATGTGATCCGAGGTACAGTAGCTTCTGACTGATTCACCCCCTTCGCCCCCTTGGCAAAGAAAAGGTTTTACGAGGATTGCCTCTGACTAAGAGCCAGGCATGAGCTTTTTCCGCGAATTCGCGGAATATCCGTGATCTCTTTTCTACCTCGGGGACGAAAACTATTGTCCTAACACACTGTAGCATACTCAAACTGGAGCCTATACCGCAATTTTTGCAAAGTTCCGTGATTTTTTTTTACCCCAGGCCCATCCCTGAAGAGCTGGGTAGCTCAGTTGTTACAGTTCAGGAAGTCACTGGTTGACACCTCTTCCAGCCGAAAAGTTTCTTTAAATTAATAAATAAAAAAAATAATACACAATACAGAGGAGAAATAATTTTTCAGATTTTTGGAGGGGGAATTTTCACAGTGTGCTAAATCATCACATAAACCCACCTATAGGACTCATCTGATTGGTCAAGTCCTACTATTCAAACCAAAACATGTTTTCAATTACATTTGTGCAATATTCATGTCATTAAATTACCTTCAAAACTCTTTGATTTTTATTTGCAGGGAGATGAATATTTCACTTTATAAACAGATTATTAGAATACAAATTTTAAAAATAGTGAGCCCACCTCACCTCTTCCTCACCTTGACAAGCAGCTTGGCATTCATTTACCTAAGGACATTTTGCTTCTTTTTTTTTTTTTTTGGTTTCTCTTTTGTCTCAACTTCATTGTTATGTTTGTACCTTTATTGTAAAGATGGATTGTGCTATTTTAATGATATAGAGGATTAGTTATGGTATGAAAAAATTGGCTTTGTTTTTGTCATCTTGTTTGTTTTTTGTTAGAGATAGAGGGATAGAATGATATAGATGGGGAGGGGAGGAGGGGGAGGGGGCTTATGTTTTCATTCATTAGTAGGGTGAGGGGCGGGGCTTATGTTTTCATTCATTAGTAGGATGAGGGGGGGCGGGGCTTATGCTTTCATTCATTAGTAGAGTGTACAAAATTTCCTCACTCAAGGCCCTGGCAGTAAACATATATGCCAGACTTGTACATAGTTATTTATAGAGATCAATTTATACAACTTGAAGAAAGTAAATGCTCAGTAAGCATAATCTGGCAAACCACAAGTAATTGGGCAATTAGAGGGGGAGAAGTAGGGGTGGGAGGGGGACATTGGGAAGGGGACATTGGAAAGAGGATACGGGAGGGGCATTTGTGAGAGGTGGCATGGGGGGGGGGGCAGGAGAAGCAAGGAATTTTGAGGGTGTAATGGGTAGTGCACTGGAACATGAGAGGGAGATATCGGCACATACCCGGGTTGGAGGGGGGGCGGAGGGGTAAATTGCATGTGGTTCTTTGTCATACAGTATCCAAGGTACACTGGGCTTTCTTAAAACCACCCACAGCAAAGAAATGGTGGATAGGATTATGACCAGACTTTTCTTAGCACTCGTGTCAGGTCCAATTATTGCTATTAATTCTGTTGGCATATTTAGAGTAAAGTTTGTGCTACAAATCTGTTGCATTATCTTTCAATTTAAAACATACCCTCCCCCATTTGGGGGAGGGGGGCTGATGGGGTAACTTAGACCAGTTCTGAGAGTGTGTTAAACTGATTTTAGGGAGTTTGTGCTCTACTTGTATGCTATCAAAGTTACATGTACTCATAGTTTTGTACTCATACTCGGGACATTTTGCAATTCCAGATTCGAGTACTGTATGGAGTACTCATGCTTAGAGCCGGGCACTCATACTAATTGGAATTTTGCTTGTACTCATGCTAATGGCAATTTGCTTGTACTTATACTCATGCTATTGTACTCATTCTATCAGTCCAGTGTTGACGAACCTAATTTCCGAACTTAAGATACTGAAAAGGTAACATTTTTTTTGTTTTTAAATGTAATTTAATAAATTACCAATGTACGTAGTGTTACCATAGTGTTGCCTGTAAACATGAACAATTAAAGGACCCTCCATTAATCGAAACCAGCACAGAGTAGAAAATATTGCCGAAGCCGGACGAATGTATTCAGAATCACATTTTTAAGGTCAAGATGTGTCATAATGTGCTGGAATGTTTAACATTAAGCTTGGTCAATTCATTTTATACTTGAGTCACTATACTGATTACATTTTTCACCAAAAAACTGCGTTTACTTTTGAAATTTAGCGACTTAGAAGTCACGGCTGGTGCACAGCGGAGGTACAAACAAATCACTGCCCAGCGTTCGATGTTAAAAGATTTCCTCTGTAATTTCAAGTTGTTGTCACTTTCAACTGATGTATAATTTTAAATGCATAAAAGAGTATATAAAAAATAAGTTGTATTATAATTGTGTATAAGATTGAAAAAAAAAAACCAATAAAGCAAAAAGTGTGACAAAGATTCTCTCTTTGAAAAGTTTTTTCCTTTATTTTGTAGTCAGACGACAAAGTTTATTTCATTTCAAATGACATAACTTTATTTTATTCAGTTATATAAATAGAATCGCTTTATAGTGACATTAAATGGCACCTTGTGCAAAAAACCATATGAAAGTGATATCTTAAACAGAAAAGGCAAAAAAGTTAGGCTTTGACAGCAAGATGGATAGAAAAAGGAAAAAACAAAACCAGGTTTCATATCTATTGTTATACCACTCTTAAATCTATTGTTATTATATCTATGGTTATACCACACTTAAATATGAATATTCATATCCATTTCTCAGCAAAAGATTTCTCCACGGAGTCATCTTTTATATTTTGAAAGACAGGCTCCGAAACAAGGCTCATTAGCATGGCGCCTACAATGACCCTGGATCACGTTGGATGTCCGGGATCCACATACGTGTGTCCACTCCTCTGAAGTAGTGCCTGCTTCCCGCCACCCCTTTCCTACCCACCATCCCCTCCCTTCCCTCCTACCACCTCGTTTCCTCTCTTTCCCCTTCCATTTTTTAGAACGCTATACCACTTACATACTTGTCTTGTTTCTCCAGACATTGGATCACACACACACATTTGACCAATAATCACACAGTTTGGTTTATTACAATGCACAGTATTTGATGCTAACAAAAGTATGTGCTTGATATAGCTTGATAAGAATATTTCTCTCATTGTACGACCACTTTATGTAAGATGCATGATTCAGATTCAGAAATGCGGCCTTTGGTCAGTTTAAATTTTTTTCTTCTGATATATATATATATATATTTATTTTTTGGGCTTTTGCCTGCTGGATACTGCTTGGTCACCCTTCGATAGGTTACAACAACAAATATGAGAAATGCATTTAAAATGAAGGAAAACACACCGAAGAAACAAAAAGTAAACAGAAAAAATATATATAATTTGAAGGTTCCCCTTGGTATAACAACCGTAAAGAGTCAAAATAATAAGGCATAATTCATGTACAAAACTCGGCCCTCTCTCTGCTGTATGTAGTAGCCTACTGCTCTTGGGCATTCATATATTATAACCCTCATCAACTGTTTAACATTTGCACTCTTTTCCCCCTCCCTTACCATTCCCCTTCTGTGTCCCTCCCTTCATCCCCCATCCCCTTGGAAATCTGCATTGATCTCAATTGGGGTGCTGGCCTTCGCCAATAACATGCTGTTTGTAGAGTGTTGTAGAATCATTTGTACAAACTTTACATGATGTGACTTCTGTTATCCTCAAAAATAAAACCATTTGACCATCCAAACTAGTTCCAACAATAGCAGAACCCTGGAAGACTTATAATTCTGAAGCACCAACTTATGAATAGCCTCCTCAAATATATATATTAGAAAATTCAAATTCAACGTTGCCTGGAATCAGGGTACATAGCGTAAACACACCCCCAAGAATATAAACACAACATAAGACTACCCCATTCTGAAATTCTGAAATTAACAATATCAATAATTCCATGAGATTGTTAATTAAAAAGTTCTCTTCTCATTGTTTCTCTGGTATAAATGGGTCTAAAATTATTTAAAGCTTGTCACTTTCAGTGTCAGAATTCACACTCGAAACATTTTAAATACAAGAGTTTACGGAAAACTTTCTCAAGCATATCCACAAGTTGTCTTGCTAAACAGTGTCATCTAAAGAAATTTCTACTGCAATGTTTTGTGCACACCAACAGCAACACTTGCTACTATACCCTGTAAGATAAAAGAAACTTCACAAATGACTAAAAATACTTATTCAAAACTGTCTAAAAGGAGACAAAGATTTAGAAATCCCACAAAAATCCAGGAGACATTTTGCTTACAGTACATCATAACAATTTGAATTATGTGTTGTTCATATTGGTTACTTTGCACATGTATATTTAAATATACCTGTCTCAGGTGTATGCTTTTCGTATTAGCATCTCATCTTGTGGTTCCCTTTTCTGTTGATAAGCAATACATACCATCGAATGGACCATCCCTTAGTTACACAATCCAATATTTATGTGCTGTTTCATAGTACCATGGAATATCAAAACTCTGTTCACATGTTTACTTTAACAAACAAGATTATCTCCTGTCTAGAAATGTTACCGGGATTGAAGACAACAACAAAATCAGAAAATTGTAGCGGCTTGATCAGACAACATTTGAAAATTACATTTTGAAAATTACAAAAGCCATTTGAAAATTGCTGAAAAAATTTCACGACTTTTGAATCATGCGATGCTGTACAACAGAGTAAGAGGCCTTTGTAGGTGCTTATTTTACGAGCCTGGTTGCATCTTATTAGAGGAAAACTCATCCTCCAGAGATTGCAAAAGGGAGAGAAACGAAAGAGAAATTTGAGACGATCTCATGCATTGCATTCAATAGAATCCAGAACGTCAGTCGACAGTGATTTCTGATTACTGGATGTATATCTAATTACTGACAACATGGACTCTGAGGAATGAAGATTAATGGGAAGGCATGTTCCTGTCTATATCTGAAATCTTCTGAATATAGTTAAATAGTTGTAGCATCTTGAACAAAATCAGAACAAAATCATTGATAGTTGTTGCAGTGTTGGTACAGGGATGAAAGAAACTTTGGTCCCAAAATGAACAAACTTCAAACCCCTAATGTCCATGGTCCAGTTGATACTCTAATACATTACGAGAATTAGTCCATTAACCATAGGTTGCATTTTTCAGCTCTCTTGACCTCAACTTTATCTCCTGCAAACAGACTGGTATTGGTGAGGTTTAAGGGTTCATTTGTTCACAGCTTGCCATGTCTGCCTTGATCTGATAGTCATTCCGCTACTAGCTGTGTGATGAGTTGCATAATAGACGGCTAGGGAGCTCAACAAAGGTGCAAGAAGATGGGACTGATCACTCAGCTAACCAACTGGAAAAAACCTGCCATTCAGTACAAACGTTTTTTTTTGGATGCAACCTATAGCTAATGGACACTTTCGTGGCATGTAATACAAGCGGAAGCCCAAAAGCTGTTATAAAGTTAAAAAGTGCAGGCTCATTTGCGTATTTGTCTCGTACTCTTTATATTTCCCTGCGCTGCACTGCATGCACTAGCATAAAACCATGTTCGTCCTCACACCACGCCGAGCTGTTTCCCGACCTCGGTGAAAGCGTCTACGCACTGGTCAACCTCCTCTTCGGTGTGCTGGGCTGACAGCTGGACTCGGATTCGAGCCAGACCTGCATGAAGAGAATTTTATTATTATTATTATTTTAGGTTTACAGTCTTGTTAAGGACCAAGGCCCTATCACACAACTTTACAACTTAATCCCTGGTCATTGGTAACTTGTCACACCCACAGACCAAAGTGTGCAGAGTTCAATCAATCTCTCCTGGGGCACCACAGTGCACCACAACCACCGGGGTACTTCACATAGGGTGCAGCCACAAACCCGCGCACACATGACTATATTTACAAGTTACCTCGCAAGTCCCAATTTATACACCTGGGTGAAGAGAGGCAATGGAGATAAAGTGCCTTGCCAAAGGACACAACGCAATGATCTGGCCAGGACTCAAACCTGTAATCCTTGGATTACAAGTCCGATGCCTTAACCAATCTGCCACCACGCTCTCTCAATCAAAATAACACCCAGAAATAATTTAGAATATTAAGAAAAGAAAGAAAGCTCTCATACACACAAGAGAGAATGACTTACTACTGTTTGAATATCGTCATTGAACATTACAAGTTCAACCCTGTTAGCTCTCGCTCGATTGAAAGCCCGAAAAAAAATTGGCAATTTCTCAGGTATGACGTCATCTAGAGAGTAACCAAAGCTGTTCTTCCTTATCTAAGCTTAATGAAGTAGCTGCAACAAGAATAAACTTTCACAACAAGAGCTTGAGGAGTAAGATAAGGAAGACAGCTTAGGTTACTTTGCAGATCACATGATACCCAGAAAACAACCGTTTTTTTTTCTGGGTATAAACCAAAGCGAGGGCTCACCAGGTTGAACTCGTAATGAAATTTTGAAATGAATTTTATTGAGAACGTACTTCTTTTTTACAAGGGTGGGAGGGGAGGGGTGGGGGTTGGGCTTGCGTTGGCACTTGAGATGCTTCAAAAATGAAAAAAACATTTGCTATATGAACTGTCAACTTTTCATAACAACTCAAGTGATGCTAAACACACTTTCAAAGCAAGTTACTGCAGTTTGACACCGTGTATTACAAGGCAAAAAAAAAAAAACTATAAGTAGGAAATAATAGGAGAAGTGCAGGATATGGACAAAAAAGAGTAGGAAGAAATATAGTGTTGGAAATTAAAGAGGATGTATAAGTACTTTTATGATTGGTAGGATAGCCATAGGGATCGAAGCAGTCATATGACATTATCGTCACCAAAACATCAACATTTAAATGGACATGTCTTCTCTCTTCTCACTTAGGTGAGCTTCCGAGTGGATTCACAAAATTTAAAATTGTGCGTATTTCCGACAGAGTTGTAGAAAAAATATTTTCCAACGGTGATTTTGCCACCTAGCTACCTCAGTCTGAACTGCCAAATATTAACAGTCCTTCAACGGTTCTGTTCTTACATTGAGATTGAACATCAAATATCATAGTAACATTTACATGTAGGTACCCTGCAACATCAATTGTTTTTTTTTTTTTTTTTTTGCGTACACAGGGGAGAGGTAAACCCTCAACTTACACCTCTCCTCCAGACTATGACAACTTGGCTTCCTCTTTATAGATATAAAGATATGAACTGGGGTAAAAACTAATCACGGAACTTTGCAATATTGCGGTATAGGCTCCAGTTTGCGTATGCAACAGTGTGTTAGGATAATAGTTTTTGTCCCCGAGGTAGAAAAGAAACAATATATAATGGCATCCCTACAAGACATTCAAAATAAAGTTGTTGTTACCTTTAGGAACAACTGGGAAGCTGAACCCTATCACATAGATATCTCTCTTTAACATCTCGTCTGCAAACTTGGACGCTAGACTCGCTTCTTTCAGCATCACAGGTGATATGGGATGGTCCTTACCCTGAGATGGAGAGATTTGGAGGGGAAAAAAGATGATGTGCTTAAATGGACGAATTTCTGACCATGTACATTCTAGCTATGAAAGAAGTATTTCAATGAAAGTTTTGATGCATGACTCTTCTCCCTACGGCTTTTCTGTTCAATCGCTGATGTATGTCCGCCCTGGTTGATTAACTGGATCAACAACTGATCCGTTATCAACCACCATCTGAGCTATCCTGTATAAACACAAGCCTGTTACTTTAAATCTCCACTAAATGAAGGGATAGATCAAACTTGAAATTTGTTGGATAATAAGTCTTTCTGATTGATTTACTGTCTAATAACAACTAAATGCCTTATCAAACACTGTCTGAGCTTTGCTGTATAACTACAAGCCTGTTACTATAAATCCTCACTTAAGGTGGAACAGATAAACTGAAAAACTACTTACAAGTTCACACAATTATATACTGTAGATCATTACTGATTGGAAAGCATCTCCAGTAGTCTCTCTTACTACAAGAGATATGATAAGCTCAGGGATGAGCCTGGGGTAAAAACCCGGTTGTTGGATTAACCCCAAAAAATATTTAAAAAAATAAAAAAAGGCATGAAGCAGAGGAGGATTCAAGCCTCAACATATGAAACAATATAGAGCTAAATATGAAAATGAAAATAAGGTGCAAAATTTTCACTTTTTGGGGACATATTGAACAGATTTTGGGGCAAAATACAGTTTTGCTTCTTAGCCAAATGAGTTGGACGGCCACTAAGAAAGACTGACTCACCGTCAATGTAAACCCAGCCGCTGTCATCTTGCTTCGGAAACGTTTTGTGTTTGCTGCGAGTTTAGCTATCAAGGAATTATCCGCCATGATTATATCAAACACCTGAAGATAACGACGACAAAAAAAGTGAGGAAATTGTGAAAGCAAAATGAAGATGGAAAGTGGTACAACATCTGAATAGCAAAGTGAAGGAGTCATAAATATAGATATATAGGCCTATGTGTATATAAGCCATCGACAAAGATAACAGTGACAGGATAATTATAACGAGATTGAACAGAGACAAGAAAAAGTCGTTTCACTAGAATGAGGTTGGAATGAATGGAATCAGGATTACAAAATCCTGTGCTTTATCAAATCCATCATCCAGCCAATAATTGGTGGCAATTCATTATAACCATGTCTCACTTGGAGGGGGGAATGGGGAAGGGGGTGGCAGAGGGGGAGGGAGGGGGTAGGGGATGGACTTGCTAACAGTCACGCTCTACAGAATCTTGCATACAAATGTACACAGGGATCAGACTCCACATGGCAAAGCAAATTTTCTCTCCAGACCCTATCCCCGCCTCTCTCTATCCTCTTGATGAGCAGACACGTACCTTAGAAGCAGATGCCACCACTGGAGGAGGGAGACTGTTGGAGAAGAGGTAGGGCCTGGACTTCTGCCTCAGCATATCGATGAGTGGTTTGGGTCCGCTGGTGTACCCTCCTAGACAACAAGAAAGCGGAAAGGATTGGTTGATTTATGAGCCAAATTTTTGAAATCCATCTTGTTTATGTATGAGCTCAATTACTCTTGAAGAAAATATATTCATCCAGTCAGATTCGGACATTCGTGATAGAAGTTTTGTTTTATAACTATTTAAAAAAAAAAATCAAAATCAAAATAAAGTAATAAATAAAACAAAAACAAAACCTGTTAGCAAACTGCACCCACTTAAGAGCTTGTGTAAAATAATATATTTATAATTATTTTAAAATCAAATGACACTGCATATTGAAACTGAAGATCATGTGACCATCTTTGTATCAATGACAACTGCTAGATTGCCTCATTTGTGAAAGCTCCAATATGCATTCAGTCTTGACGGTCTAAACATGTCGATCTACCTTTGGTACTATCGCGACGGTGTACTTTTTGGCCAAAGATTTTGACCAATTTGCAGGGATCGAGGGAATGAAAAACTTCAAACCAAAACAACTAAGTTGTCCCCTCTTTTGTTATAGTCAAAATGTAAACATTTCTCGAACGCAGGGTCTCATCTCAAGGAAAAAAAATTAAAACACGTTCACTCAATCTCTGCAAAAGTACATATTCATGACTGTGTGATTATTTACTATGCAAGAGTGATAGATCGGTTAGTTTGTGCTTATATGCCTGATGGGGCTTTAAGGTATAATTACATAGTCATGGTTGTGTGATAATTTACTATGCAATGGTTTTAAAAACTGATTGAAGAGTGAGGGATCGGTAAGTTTGTGTTTATCATGGCATGCCTAACATGGCTTTAAGATAGAAATACATATACCCATAAAATCAATAACAGATTTTATTGCCTCACAGAATCAACATAAGAAAAACATGTCTGCTGAGTATCATAAAGTAGCATTGCTTTCGATTTGATTGATGTCACATCACTCTATAGTTTCATCATACCAGAGGATCCAAGCATTCCTGTAACTCCCGCTGTACTTTTTCTGAACTACAAAGTTTTCTCAACACAGAAATAGAAATAAAGTCCCTTGATACTTACTACATCATCAAGGGATATTCAATACAGAAAATTATCCATCTGTCACATACATTTATACATACCACCATGCGATTGCACAGATTAGGGTAAATGAAAATTAACTTCACTATGCCCAAAAGTGCCAGGTGCTTTACTGCCAGACCAGCACGGTCGATGCCCTCGATCTATCCATAACGCACCACCAAGGGACATGCCAAGAGACGGAACTAGGGGTTTTGGTCGGGGGGGGGCGAGAATGGTCTGTAGAGGCGCTTTTGAGTAAAGATACTCACTAGATCGCCGGAAATGACCCTCTCCGGGCCTTGCTAATTTGCAGATAAACGAAGAATAAATAGCTGTTAGAGCATTTTGTCAGAAAATTACACCAACAAAATGTGACAAATGTCAATAGGTAGATGAGAGCGCAATAAAAAAAGTCAATAATCGCGAATAGGTAAAAAGTAGTAAAAAGCTGAAAAGGGCACCAGCAGTCCATTGAGTCCGTCAGGGGGGCATCCTTCCCCCCCCCCCCGACTGTATGGACGCTCCGCCACTGGACATGCCAGGGATAGACCAAACCACCCTATAACCCCGATTCACTCACGGAAGAATGTTTCATGTGTGGTATAATAGGTGAGGGACACCCCTTACCTGCAGCACCACCCAGTGCTTTACCGAGGGTAGAGTTGATGATGTCGCAAGGCTGTCCAATACCGAGATGCTCTTCGGCTCCTCTGCCCGTCCTCCCCAGGAAACCCGTCGCGTGACATTCGTCGATGAAGATCAAGGAGTCGTACCTCTCAGCCAGTGCTGCTATCTCTGCCAGGGGTGCGATGTCTCCGTCCATGCTGAAGACACTGTCGGTCACTATCAGTCTCATTCTTGCACTCTGGGTCTCTTGAAGGAGTCTCTCCAGGTCTGTAAAGGAAACCGACCATACCGGGAACCGTATGTATGTATTTGTATGTATTTTAGATCCTCCTGCAAGCAGGAACTCGCGAAGAAGCCTTGTTGGCTTATCAAAGCCGCAAGCTGACCGAAGTCAGTCTCTTACATTCATATTTAACGTCCATGATTATGAATTGTCAATTGTCAACAACTCTATAACTGGAAGACATACATTAATCTTTGAGTGAATTCGAAACGGAGACCTTATGATTGGGATTTGAAGCTTGGAGAAGGACTGAATCAACAGGTCACTACTCACGGGCTGCTAAGAAAGTCATGGGGGTGGTGGGGGAGGTGGTAGGCCTTTGACCCCAGACTCTCCCAATCTCATCTCACTTTGTACATACTTGACAATATGGAAATCTGGTGCAGTGACGTTAACCAGAGCACAAAAGTGAGGGGGGGGGGGGGGGCTAAATTTAAATCTACCAGACTGATTTTAGGTAGCGGTATGAACCTAGTGTTTTATAAAGGAGGGGGTTGTGCATTAAGGGGGGGAATCTTGTGGTCATACCGCAAAAAAAAAAGCATACAGAGTCAAAATGGTGCATATTGGCACATATAGACTATAAATTAGGTGTGTAACTAGGTTCTTAACCCAGGGTCATGCAAGCAAATACTTTTGAATATAGTGTGAGGTTGAAAAGTAGTAACCCATCCCCCCCATTCCCCCCCACCTCAGCACCCTGAGGATCCACATGTGAGGGTGTCCAGTTCCAAGAGGAATGGTCTCACTCTTCCCCCGACTGAAAAGTAACAAAGAAATTCTCCAACTCATAATGGAAGCCTATCGTTCCCCCCTCCCCCAACCTCAGCATCCTGATGATCCATATGTGAGGGTGTCTAGGGCCAAGAGGAATGGTCTCACTCTTCCCCGACTTAAAAGTAACAAAGAAATTCCCCAACTGACATTGGAAGCCTTTATGTCGCTTACCAGACAGATTCAAGTGTTTGTATCGGTGTCGCTGGGCCTTGCACAGCCTGATACCATCGATGATGGACGCATGGTTCAGTTCATCGGATATGACTGCATCGTCGGGTGTCATCAGGGATTCGAATATTCCCGCGTTGGCATCAAAGCAGCTCGCATAGAGGATGGTGTCCTCCCTGCCGTGAAATTTAGATATTTTCTCTTCCAACTCTTTGTGGATGTCCTGTAGAAAATAAAGAATTTCAAACATATTGATATATCAACATCTAGGCATAAAAGTCAGTATCTTCTGTACGTCAATGTGCTAGTTCACACTATTTGTTGATGCACTCCAGAATGGTTAAAAAAAAAAACAGAAGTCATTTATCATTTATGAAATTCTCTTGCTTCCACCCTCACTATTCCTTCTCCCACCCCCTTCCCTCCCCTCTCCCTGTTATTCATTCCCCTTGTCCTTCTGCCCTTGGATCTTAATATATCAACCATCCAAACACAATATTACGAAAAGGTGTACTTCCGAACAAAAAGAGAAAACATATTGGAGGGAATTTGCTGACACAACGTGCTGAGATGTCACTACGACTCGTACCACAAAGAAGGAGAAATTATGATACAAAAATCTTGAAAATTTTAATGCACAAGTTTGTAGAAATGACAAAAGTCAATAAGAACACAGCAATGGCCACTACAGTGATTGTGAGCCCTTGAAGGTCAACTGAACTCACATTTCTCAGATTGACGTGTCTTGAACCTACAACATGGGAGAGCATCTTACTAGGACTAATAATATACTTACTTAGATTCTTTTGTCTGCATTCATTTCCTCTAATTTTTATTTTATCCTTGAGAATTATGTATCCCAACCCTTCCTCTTCCCCTCCCTCCCCCATACACACCCCACAAATCAGTCATCCTAAAAAATGCCAAGCTATACAGCTAACATTTGACAGGTTTCAATCTGACATTTCTATGACATTAATTATGTGCAGAAAACAGCAGACCTCGGGCAACGTGCAACGTTTATTGTTATCAACGAAGGGATGCTTCGATGGGAAGAGTCCTAGAACATGTTGAATAAATCAGTTCGCAGTAGCTACAGTATGCTGTATAATAACCTCATTGTGAAGAGAGTAAGTGGTGGTACCGGCATAAAACTCACCTGTGTCCCACAGATAAACCTGACAGAGCTAAGCCCAGCTCCATATTTATCTAAGGCAAGCTTAGCAGCTTCTATGACCTCTGGATGGCTCTAAATGATAATTAAAAAAACAAGAAGATATGTGTAAAGAAAGAATAATGGAAGTCTCCCGTACATGATTTGCTCACAGGACATATCTATTGAGAACGATAATTTAATTCTAAATAAGAACAGTTTAACATTAACTTAACGATAATAAGTGGAAAAGGTTTGAAGAAAACAATGACAATTTAAGTTCATTTATTTCATGTTTCATAACATAAGTCAATGAATAATGGAAAACTGGTTTGGAAATTGTAGGCTGCAAATGGAAGAGAGCAAAGGAATTCTTGGCTATCTGAACGAAATTTGAGCCAGTGACCTCTGGGTTAAAAGCCCAGCGATTTACAGTCAAATGGGTTATCCAGCCCTGGTTTGGACTTTAGGTAGTGATCCCTAAAAGCCCTTGCTTTGCTGGAGTGGGGGGGAGGGGAGGGGACAGTCAGAAGCAGCAATGCCTTGCATCATTTACTGTACAGGAGTATAATGGGTAGAGCACTGGGCTTGTAACCCAGAAAGTCACTGGTTCGAATCACATTCAAAGCCTTTCACTTTCTTTGCTATTTTCCATTATAATTTAATTCATTTTCAGTCGGCTGTGTGTCCAAGACAACAAGTATGCACAAATAATTCACACAATTGTCCTAACAGTTACCTATAAATTGTATTATATATCCCTTATCCCACCCACATGCCCCCACCCCCCCCCCCCACGCTTCTACTTTAACCAAAATCAATGCAAAATTAAAAATCAATTTGTAATGAACACTCACAGATAGTCCAAGATAATTGTTTGCACAAAAGTTCAGTATTTTTCTGTTACTTCCAGCTACTTGAATCTTGGCTGCTTGCTTGGTAGTGATTATCCTCTCCGACTTGAATGTCCCCGCTTCTCGTATTGAATCGAGGGTCTCATGTAGGATGTTGTTCATTGTTACTGCTGCGGCCGTGGCCTGGTGGCGCACGATCATCGTTTGAGCTATGGGACGTAACATTTTCGTGATGTCCAAACACACTATCTGTTCACAGTGAAATGATGAAAAAAAAAAATTACACAGACATTAGAAAACTATTATGAACAACCTTAACAGAACTATCCCAGAAATGATTCATGTTGCCTAATGTACTGTACAGTAGGCTACGACAGGTGCAGTTTAGGTTAATTTTATGGCTATACCTCCCTATGGTGTTCTTCGTAAAGATTGTACTGTATGTGCTGCTTGCATACATAGTACTTAGTAGTAGGCCTAACCTTCAATTTCAAATGGCAATATCAATAATACATTATGTACATACTTACAGTAGGTCTAGCCTAGTAAGTAGTATAGACTTAGCCAATGCCTATTTACTAATCCGATTGTTAGTATGTTCCACACAATAAAAAGTGAAACAGCAAACAAAAGTAATAGCATAGGCCGTTAAGGGACATTTACATAGACCATGGTTAGGCTATAAAAAGTATCTATGACTCCTGTATGAGCCAAGGTAAAGTTGTATCGGAAACGTTAGCCTGCCCAACGTATAGCTTAGCCAGTGGTGAAGGTTAAAACTAACTGTGGGCATAACGTTATGTTAGGCTAACGGTGTAGTGTTACTGTTAGACCTAACCTTTCATGACTTAGGCTGGGGGTTTCAAACTAGAAGTTTGTTACTAAGAAATTTACCCAAAAGAATGTAATTAGTTCTACTCAAAACAAAGTTGGACTGAACCTCAAAAAGGTATGTTAGGGGTGTGTGAGGTCAGCGAACGTATGATTGGTTGAAAAATCATACGCTCATGCTTGCACGTTTGCATTGACAAGTTTTGTTTACGTGTGCGTTTGGCCAAATAGCGTACAAGGTATCGTGGAACCAATGTTACAAATATCATAATGGTATGAATGCATATACGAAAACTATGAGTAATAACAACCTTTATTCACAATGCCAAAATTTCAAAAAACAACCAAATGTCCAAAGGGTGCAAGACTTGGATTAATATAGTTTAACTCGGTTTGCAGAAGTCCCCGTTCAGCATACGTAATCTTCTGAGTGTATATCCAGGGATTAGGCAAATATGGAACGCAGGATAGGCAAAAATTGTTGAAGTACTTCCTATACAAAGCAATAATATACATGTTCAGTTACGCTCGGGTTCTGTAACTATATTTGCAAGCTCTTGTTCCCGCGAAAAAAATCCGTAGTACTCCGCTCACAAGCTAACCGAGCGAGCAAAATGTAGAATGAGTTAATTGAATAGTTATTGATAATTTACTCCAGTCAAAGATGCTGCTAAAGGCCTAAACGTACCCATTGCAAGTATACGTCGCTGTTATGTGATGCAGTTACTATAATAAAAAAAAATACCGATATACCTCCTAACCTACTACGAGTAGATTATAACGCAAAATATTCTTACTTTTGATTCAACTATAAACATAGTTTCTACTTGTTATGGTTTTGTTTCTCATATATTTATTTCTTCATGATGAAATTATTGTTTTTGCATGAACAATTATATAGGCCAATTAAAGATTTCATTCACTTCTTTGAGAGGACCGTGTAGAGTCAGTTGTATTAGCATTGGACACTTGTCTGAACTGACCAACGAGGTAAATGAATCTGGAGGATTCATGTCAATTGGGTGCGCGCGTACCATGTATGGAGGGTCATGTGATGTGTTCCAGGGTGGTACTATACTGATATTTCTCTGTAGCAGTTCGAGAACAGTGTTAGTGACTTCGTGAAAGATTGGTCGGTTCGGACATGGGAACTAACGGCATAAGAAGGTACTGGTACTTCAGGCCTACGAAATAGTGCTAATATGCTAACGTTCAACCTTATTCTCTTGAATGAAGGCAGGCTTTCTACATAATCTTACTTATTAATACAGCTCTAGGGGCAAGCTTTGTCTCATATGGCCTAACGTTATTACTACACGCTATAAGTGAGTGTAGAAATGGAAAATGTGGGGAAATGTTTAGTTCAGTGCAACCACGGAATTCTCCATGGAACAGATCCTAATGCTGTTCGGGTACCGTTGTTTTCCGCACACGTTACTTTCCGCTGAAACAAAACGTTGTTTTCCGCAAACAAATTTGTCAGCGGAAAACAACGTTTTTTTCAACGGAAAGTACCGTTTCTTTTTGGGAGGAACAGAATGACTTACTGAAATTATTAGGCACATGGAAGGATTTAGGAAGATGGATAAGATAGGATTTGACTGTAACAGGATAAAATGTAGCTTCGAGACTAGATTTAGGATACAGTAGCTAAGGTTGTACTTGTAGCTTAGGCTGTAAGGCTTACTTATACAGCTATTTTATTTCCAGCGAAAATCAAAGATACCGCCTTTTACACCTTTTTTTTTAAACCATCATTACGCGGGCCGAATATTTAATACTTAATTAGATACTCAATCCTTCATAACGCGGGCGTCCCTTTGCCCAGTATTATATGGTTCTTTAATAATTCGTAATTACGAACACCCCAAGCCTCCTCTAAATTATAAGCAGCTTAACTTTTCTGACATGAACTCAGTCTAACCATCCTTGATCGACGTTCTTTGATACTTTCTCATGTTATTTTAATCATCCTGCCTGAATTTGGTATCTCAAAATTGCGGAAAAATATAGTGTACAGGCAAGTGAAAATCGGTGTTTTCCGCAGAAGAATTTTTTCAGCGGAAAGTAATCAGCGGAAAGTAACGTATGCGGAAAACAACTGAAACCATGCTGTTCGACGGGAATATAGCTATCACGTTAGGCTACAGGCACGGTTATTGCTAGGTAACGGGTGTCGTCTGCTGCTCTAAGCGCGCAAACTCATTTACGTACTAGTTGGGTGAAATCATCATGCGTAATAGGGAGAGTAGTATATTAGTACCACCCTGGAACATATCACATGACCCTCCATACATGGTACGCGCGTACGCGCTTATTTACTGTGTGATAGTTTCTCCAGATTCATTTACCTCGTTGGAACTGACTGCTTAGATGAATACAACTTGTTGGTTTGTGGGAAAACATACAGTATTGGATATCCATTTGTTTCATAAGGATTGTCATCGTCGTCGTCATCATCATCATCATCACCCTCAACATCATCATTATCATCATCAAAAATCATCATCATGAAAATAATCATCATCAGCACTTCCATCATCACATCCGTCAAATCATCATCGACATCATTCTTAATCAAATAAATAAATCAACAGCAATGGGAAAGTAAATATTTAGAGCACATAGTTAGATGATGAGATTACATCATATCTTCTGGGACACTTTTACGATGTACCTCATGTGTTTCGCAATAGTTATCTAAGTTACAACCTTTATATGCCAAATATTATGATTAATTGTTATATTCATATATATATTTTATAATTGATTAATTAACAAGGACCCCGCCAATCAACGAGCACCATATTTTTATATATATGTTTTTTTTTTTATTTGTAAGAATGTATATATATATATATATATATATATATATATATATATATATATATATATATATATAGAAAGGTCAGTTGAAACCTAAGTTAAAACTGCAGGAGGAAATATTTCGGAATACTATCGATCCTTGTATCCGTTTTTAGTCGCATTTAGAAGCACGATCCGTTTGATGTTATAGATGGGGGATTTCCCTGGATATCATCGAGGGTCATCATCAAGGTAGTTTGACGTCAGTAATAATTTCCTGTGGTCCCAAGATATGACGGTCAACAGGTACGTATACGTTATACAGTTTATACTTCATCTTAGGAGGTATATAATACAGGTGCAGGTTCATATGGATTGCATACCCCCTACCCTATATATATATATATATATATATATATATATATATATATATATATATATATATGTATATATATATATATATATGTATATATATATATATATATATATGTATATATATATATATATACATATATATATATATATATATATATATATGTGTGTGTGTGTGTATGTATATATATATATATATATATATATATATATATATATATATATATATATATATATATATATATATATATATATATATATATATATAGTTGGAAAATCAAGAACAGTGAAAAAACTTCCAGCCTCCCCCGGGATTCGAACCCAGGCCTTTCGCTCTGTAGGCGGACACCCTAACCACTAGGCTATGGACGCTGACTGTATGTCCAGAGGTTCGAAACCGGTAAGGAAGGTATATATATATATATATGTGTGTATGTATATATATATATATATATATATATATATATATATATAGTTGGAAAATCAAGAACAGTGAAAAAACTTCCAGCCTCCCCCGGGATTCGAACCCAGGCCTTCCGCTCTGTAGGCGGACACCCTAACCACTAGGCTATGGACGCTGACTGTATGTCCAGAGGTTCGAAACCGGTAAGGAAGGTCGTAATTCCACTGTAGGCGTTTGTCACCTGTATCGAAATATATATATATAAATATATATATATATATATATATATATATATATATATATATATTTCGATACAGGTGACAAACGCCTACATGTTGAGACTAGTGGAACACTAGTAGTTATACTCGGAGTTTCACGCGTTTAGCGATCGTCAGACAACTCAAACATATATTCCGCTCTGTCCACCGGACATATAGCGCTGTGCGCCATGTGCGACATGTGGGTATCTCTCTCCGCGCCAACCGATGGTGGCGCTCCGCTTAGATGGTCTCCACACATTAGCCCCCCCCCCCCCAATAATTTTTCCGTTCCGCCGCGCCTGGCCAGCAGGCAATGTCCCACTGACGATCTACTGTTGACATTGTGCGGAGGGCCCTTGGTAGCAACCTGGACTTTCATAAACTGTCTAAACTGGTATTATACTAGTTCAAAATCTGATGGACGGTCAGTTCGGTTGTTTTCAAACTGTTAAAGAACAAACATTAAACATTCGCATATACTAAGCAACACATTTGTTGGATATAAGTTGAAAGACGAGATGCTGCCATTTTGTATGTACTCACAGGGTGTGTGAGTACAAACAAACATTATGTGCGTGTGGCTGCCACTCTCCTCAGAAAACAAAAATGGCGTGCTTGACATCGTTGGTAAATTGCCAAGTTTGTGGTCTATTCAACTGGAGGGCGGTACATAATTAATTCTTTACGGGAGGAATTTAATTTTGGGTGGGATTTATTTCCGGGGGTGATTTTTCTTTCTTAAAGACGGGATGTCCCTAATAATAATTTTAATGTAGAAAATTAAGTTTTGATGGAGTAAATTAATTGTTGATGTCACAGTGATTTAGTAAAGTTATTTAATGGAGTAGGCCCTATTTCTTTTATATATTTTTTTGATGGAATAAAGATATTTTTGATGATGAACATTTTTTCTTCTCATGTAAAATTTATGATTGGTGTAATTTAATGAATTTATTTATTACTTTTGTTGTTTTTTTCGGTAACGGCCGCCCATAGGATTTTCCCATCTGAAATGGCCTTCCTAATTGTTAAAACTAAAACTGAAGTCAACAAAATTAGCTAATTGTTTTGCCAGGGCTTAAAGTGTGCAGGTAATAAGCTATTCGGTGTACTAAACTAATGCAAATGTTGCTGCTTTTTGAAGTAAAATAACTTGACATCATTTTTTTTAAATAATTTTTTATTTTTATATTATATTAAATAATTTCGTCATCAGCATAAAATTTCGTTTTACAACTAATGACAATTTCTACAAAGGATATCACTCTCAGTTTCATCTATTAAGATTTTGAATCTATTGGAAATTATATGAAATATGATAAAATGAAATGCAATTTCAATATATATATATATATATATATATATATATATATATATATATATATATATATATATATATATATATATATATATATATATATATTTAGAGAGTGAGAGAGAGAGACATCTGCTGACTTGCTTTGCAACGTCCTGTTTAATTAAGTTAACATGCTAAGACGTGTATGTACTTAATGAGAGTCGTGCTTCATATTAAACACGTGCGTGAAATAAGCAGAGCGTTAAATGTAGAGGTCAACTTAACTTCCTAATATATAGATATATAAATATTGCTACATGACTGTATTATCCCACGTATGACATTTTTTTCCTTCATTTCCCTGTATTTTTTGGTTGTTGTCCATAATCCCCTTACTGATTCAGGTAGTTCCCCTCGATAATGCAGGGATATACCCTTCGCAATGACATCACAACCACAAGGTTACTTTCACAGGAAGACTCGATCGGCCGATCCTATATAAGTTTCGTATCAAGGTATAGTATGCGGATGTCTGCATCCTTCTGGATTAACTTTGTATAGTATTTTGACGTCATCAAATGGAAATATTTAGTCACGCTCTATGCAAGAAACACGGAAACTCAATTTTTATATATGTCTATATATATATATATATCTATATATATATATATATATATATATATATATATATATATATATATATATATATATATATATATATATATATATATATATATATATATGTATATATATGTATATATATATATATATATATATATATATATATATATATATATATATATATATATATATATATATATATATATATATTTATATGCATATGAAATTTTCGCCCCCCTTCTCGGCCAAGATATATATATAGTATTTGTTGTTGTATATGTTGCGGTTTTCCTCCCTCATAGCACATGACGAAGGCCGAGGTTGGTGATGTAAGAAATTAAGTCACTGTCACACTGCGTCGTTTCCTTGATTGAATGGAATTAAGAGGATTGTGTACGACATCCTCTATATGCGTTTACAGTACGTTGTTTATTTGCGTTGGTTTAGTTTCGGTACTGTCACAAAACCGTGTAATATCCACGTGTTGCTGTTCGCCACTAAGCTTTGATTGTGTCATTGTGATACTGACATACTGAGATTAATGTTTCAATATCGCAAAGTGCTTTGTAGATATATATATATAGAGAGAGAGAGAATCTGGGAGAAATGATCTCACTGTCGTGATAGCTATATATATATATATATATATATATATATATATATATATATATATATATATATATATATAAATATATGTCTGAAAAAGGACGAAACCTCACAGATATATAGAAGAAAAAAACGCCAAGTTTCATTTTTCTCATTAGTTGAATATATTATTTCTTTTCAAAATACGACATTATAAAAATGTGATGGAAATAAATAGGAATTAAACAAACAGAATGACATAAATATAAAATAAATAATTAAAATAATACATTTATAAATATTCTTGAAAGAGCGTGGTAGCAAAGTTCCTTGAAAGACAGCAATTTGGAAGAAAACACCAAATCGTAGTCTAGAAATGTGGAATTTTACTCAAAATAACGACATTTGTTTTTAGAACTAATAGTAACAAAATTAATTACTCAAACATTCTTGTAAAAGACAAAGGATGAATACGTTAGTAACTGTAAAACGAAAAAGTTGATTTTTTAAGATTACTTTGTGTTTCACTATCATATATAGTTTGGCAGATACTGCATACAAATTAAATATTTTGTTATGGCGCAAATGTCGCATACGTATTAACAAATCACAAATACAAATCATCTAAGAACGAAATTTTCATTCAAAATATACGATAAATGAATTCATAATTATTATCAAATTATGTCTGAAAAAAATTATATGTACAAAAATACGGTAGAAAAGATATTGGTAAAATATCAATAATGACGTTTGCTGAATAATATCGTGAATGATTTGGCTTTCATTGAATCACAATTTGATAAAACGAAGAAGAAATTGTTGATCGCAATGTGTTAATGGTAGTGTTTCCAACCTTTAAGAAAATATATTTCAGTATTTTATCCACCTAACACTTTTCAATTAGTATTTTCTTTTTTTTAAATCCCCTTGTTTGATATTTAAGTATAACTATGAAGGCAAATTTCCAAAGCCAAATATTTTTTTTTTATTTATGGAATCATAAAATTTATCACTATGACATCATCCACACATTTAGTTCGCCTTATCTCATAATGGTACTTATGTTATATCTTTAGCTTACGATATTACATTGGATAGTCCAGTAATCTGTAAAATGCAAAAGTAATTAGTGAAACAATTAAGAATAAACGTCTTTTCACCAGTAATTAGTAAAATATCCATTGCTATGTACAAATCTGTATGGATTAGTGAAATCATCCAGCACTAATTGCAGAGTCCAGTAATTGTATTTGTCAAATATCTAGTACTATGTGAAAAAAAAACAAGAATTATTTATTATTAAATTATACAGTACTTATAGCTTAGAAATGCAGTACAATATCCAGCACTTAATGAAAAACAGTGCAATAAGTTAATTAAATATTCCAGTCCTTAATTAAAGACAAGTCTATATTGTGACGTATCCAGTACTGAGTAAAAACGCGCATTGCTAAGTAAAATAGTCCGTACAGAGTCAAACGTTTGCGTAACTGTAAGAGTTAACTGATTGTACAAGTTATGTATTCCGATTATTGCCTTAACGGCATCCCATAAAGCTATCATATCGTTACACCTTTGGCGTTCCATGTTACAGGGATCTGCACTGTTGAAATCAAGCATGGGCCGCTGTTAGGTTTTGAACCCATACCTAACAGTACATTATACCTAGTTCAAACTTCATTGTTAGTAACAACTTCAGTACTTCATAAAAAGTCCAATAATTAAAAAAAAAATGTCCAGTACGGTACTTCCTAAAAAATATTGTCAAGTATGTGTCATTCATATTTGTTAATCTTAATGAAGTTGTTGTTTTTGTAAACTTAAGATTTTCATTATAAATATAATATAATATAATCTATTTTATCATTTTGAACAATAAATATATGGCACTTGAAATATGACGGAATGTCTTGAAGCAGTTTTTTTTCTTTGTTCTTTCTTATTATTGTAAAAAATAATATAAAGTTGCATAATATTTTAGAATCGCCTGAATTTCGTGAAGTAATATATAGTTATCTTTTAAGAAAACAAATTCTTGTTATTAATTAATAAATAGGAAAATCTGAAAAATAGAAATTTCTGTTTCTCTGTATGCACCAATCACCTTCCTGACCGCACATTTGAATAACGGGAACACACGCATGCGATAGGAACTTGAATTGTAACAGCCCGGTACCTGCAGGGTAAAATTAGAAGAAAACAAAACTTCAAAATAAAATGAATATAAATAATTAAGTAACATTAATTTTGAAACCAGGATTTCCTCACAAAAATTATTACTACTATTACCAACATAACGGTCTATTATCTGCTGTTCAATGCCAATTTATTACATATTGGAAAATATAGATTTTAAATGCTTAAAGGGTATATCAGTAAGTTGGTTCCAAGTTTCAGCATGTTATTAGTCGCTAGAAACTTTTGTTGAAGTTCTTTTTTAGACTAATTTCTGACGTCACAAATTATTCATGCAGAGTTTGAAAAGATATTCAATTCAATGGTTCGATAGTAAAAATTAAAATACAAATCCTTTTAAATATTCATCTTCAGGAACCATTACATAACTTTCTAGCATATTTCTAGCATAATTCTGTACTTACTGCGATTCAGCTGTAACGTCTTTCATCAGAACAACTTTATTTTGCATAACCGGCTCGCAACTACCTGAGTTTGCCATGCACTCGGTGCATTGACACTTCGCGTAGGTGATGTTCTGAGGACACCTAATGTGGATGATAGAAGAGAAGGAAAGAAGTTAAGATAAACATGAATATTCAACAGTGACGTAAGACATAACGAAACATACTACTGTGGGAGGTTATCGGGAATTTGACTCTCAGAGAAGGGAAATGAAATTTGAAGATGAGCAAAAGTACCTGTTACTTCCGTTTGAGTATATGACTCATTACTGTAACATATTTCAATAGATATATTTCAATATATACATATATATATATATATATATATATATATATATATATATATATATATATATATATATATATATATATATATATATAAATCAAAAGACCATCGCCAACGTCAATACGGAAATAGTTGACATAATCTACTTCCGTTTAGCACTTAAATATAGTAACTAATACGATTAAACTCTACCCTTTTGATCGTAAAAGTCATTGCAAAGCATAACGTTTTCCTGCCACGGGATGTCACACCAACTCATTTGTTTAGAAAGGGGGGGGGGGACTTTTTGTTTTGTTTCCTTATAGTAATTAGAGAGTGACGACAAACAGGGAAACACACGCATGTTAATGATAACGGAATTGGCAGTTAGCACTCATTAACAATTATCGAATGCGCTATTAGAAATATATCTGATCATTTTTTTGAATGACCATTTTTCTCTCTTATTGTGAATTGAAATAACCATGACGTCATTTTTAACATAAGTCCACATTATCCGCAAAACCTCTACCATGGCACCTATCACGAATAAGATATTTTAGGAGAGGAAACGTATTCGGTAAAATACTTTGTCCATATCCATGGGGGGAAAAAAACCCATGAAAACATTGTTAGTCCCATTTGTCACCGACGAATAGAATTGGAGATTCCAGAAAGCGGTCCGATGAGTAAGAGGAGGAAAGGGGTGTGTGAATGGATACATATGAGGTGGTAGTAAATGGCGTATTTCAGGATATGAATAAGAATTGGCGGTTTACCTTCCTAACCATGTCGGGTTTTACTTTTATGCCATACATTATGTTAATAATAAGGTAGTATTTCTACCTTCCTCCCTCCCACCCCCCCCCCCCGTCTCTAACTCCTCCACCCGCGTTTTACTTTTACCCCCTTTCTAATCTTTGCTTTCCCAAGAAGTAAAAAATAATACCTTGTTCTTACCTGTTAGGATCAGAATCTGTGTGATAACTCCAAGGACAGATTGATCTTCTGTTTGTTGCCGTGCCTATAAATGATGTAGGGCAGGTTTGTGTACGCCTAGTCTCGTCTAGAAATGTCTTCTGTGTGTCTGACCGTGGTGTCTCAAAGATTTGAGCTTTTAATAGCGAATTTTGCAGATCCTCGCAGTTGAATACCCCCCGTGTCGGCCTATCGTTATGCAGTTGAGCCTTCTTCTCCAGCTTGACAATGTCCGCACCACCATCATTGTGTCCGCCGTCACTGCCCCTAGAAGATTCTACCGACTGATCGCCTTGGAAGTTGGTGTCTCCGAACAGGACTTCGATCGGGTCTTTTGTCTTCTCCTCCTCCTCCGCCTCTCCTGCAGGAAACCCTGATGACTGTGGGACTACATGGTTACCAAGGTCGTGTTGTTCGACACTCTTGATAAATGAAGCGCTCCCTACACCAGTTACAATATTGTTAGATAATATCTGTCCTTTGGAATGGCCACTCGCTAGTTCCTGTACTGGTTTCACGACAAACGCTGACGTCACAGAGAACAGCACCACAAACCCGGTGGCGAAGATGTGCTGAAAAAAAGCCCAAAATAAAATAGATAAATATATAATGAGCATGGATAAAAAAAAATATTAAAAAAAAAAATTGAAAACTTATTGTTCTGGAATTCTGGATCACGTTGCTTCCTGGTATGAGCAAATCACTTTAATCACAGATTAGCATTGTGATAAAAGCTCTCTGTGTGAATTCCTTTGCAATAAAGATATTCTACATCGTATAAGTCATAATATATCCCAAAATGAAAATGTTACTTATAACTAGTCATTTCAATCAAACGCCATCTCTTAGTGATAATAAGCGCTTGTTTTTTTATGGACTAATGGACTTTTCCATGGACTATAATGGACTTTATACTACCTTAGCTGTGTAAGAATTACTGCTATTTTTTTCTTCTCAAGATAAAAGTGTATTCTCAACTCAATATGAGCAATACAGATGAATCATTCACAAGGAACAAAAGAAAAAAATCCATATGCGATTTGGCATAAATCTTTCTATCGTATTGTTACGACTAAAATCATTTTGTTCATTTTAATTTACTCCTATCACTAAAATTTAATAAATGTTCGTTTGCATTTGTAGAGTTATTTTTTAAAATTTTATCTCATTCAACAATATATTGCTCGCATTACATTTGTTATGTAGGCATGGTTACAAGAGATGATTTTAATCTATGTCGAGAACGTCGGCTCGTTTTTTTTTGGGGTGGGGGTGGGGGTCGGGGTATTCAAAGAATAGCTATCGATTGACATTTAATGTCGATCATGCCACTAAGCTTTCATGGCAACATAAAACGACAAATTTTTTTTTCAATAAAAGTAATAATTTTTTTTTAACGATTTTGAAACAAAATATTGTAAGTTGTTTACATGAAATTGTCCTTTTCCTTTTTTTTTTCTTTTTTCGAGGGCTCACTGATTTCAATGGGGAGAGTTTTTTTATCTTCCTGCTAATATAGAGCAGAGAACATTATTTATAGCAATGTACTCCGAAATTTATAAAGACACCAAATGCAAGATATCATGTGACCATTTCACTTGATGAAAAGTCGCACAACCCAAGCTTGTAAAGACATAAAAAAAATAATATGAATGGTATATATATATATATATATATATATATATATATATATATATATATATATATATATATATATATATATTTAGCGTTAACTTAATCATAAATTAATGTTAATATTTAATAGTCCATTTTACTTACCACGAACTGGCTGATATTCATTATGGCTTTAATATATTTCACGGTAACTTTTCTTTTTTTCCTTTTGCTCTGACTATAAGACTATTTCGTTTGTCTCTGCTGGTGACTTTAATTAAATCGCTCTTCAATCTCTTCTGTGATATATTTTCACTTACTAACAAGCTTATATAAGTACTTGACCTGCATAATTGATGAATTTAAAAATAGCCACAAAGGGGTTTTCCCCACGTGTGCGGACGTATAGGACTTAAAATACTACGGAGTGCAAGGCCTATCAAAACTTTCACTTCCTGAAGGATTGTAGCACTCGTTCGCAATACTTTATCAGATGATATATCGGGAAATAAATAGCAAGTGGTCATGTTCAATTGCTTCGGCGGGGGATTTATTTACCACTGATTAAAATCTTTAGTTTAATTTATTTTCCTTTTTCGGTTTTTGTTGAGAATTCACTCTTTGAGATAATGTCCGTGGAAGACCGGATCGCTCTTTCTGAGGAATAAATTTTCCTCTTACCGAAGAAGAGTATAGAATCATGTGAACGTAATCTCTAAACCAAGGGATATTGTCGGTAACTAATTGGGGGTGGGGGGGGTGAGGGAAGGGGTCATATTGAGTGGTAGCAATTCGCTCTAGCCGAGAGCGAAAGAGGTTCAGCCCTCATAAAGAGTGATTATTCTGGGCACTCTCAAAGAGAAGATACTAATTGTCCGACATAATACCAGAAAATAACGAACTCACTCACTCGCTCATCCCCCTTTTTTTTTTCTTTTTTTTCCACATATCTTCTATTTGTAAGAGCCACCAAAAGTTCCATCTATTATACAGATCACGTGTGTGACTTCTTCCTCCTTGACACGTCGGGACGAGTGCAAAAAATCGTGTGCAAAAAAGAAAAAAAGAAAAACAAAGACGATCAATTAACTCAGCTGTTAATTGGAAAGCTAATGAAATGAGTACAAATTTATGAAATGAGCACAAATGATGAGTACACATCTATTGAATGAGTACACATCTATGAAATGATTACGAACGAGGACAAGTCTATGAAATGAGTACAAGTCTATAAAATGAGTGCAAATCTATGAAATGAGTACAAATGACTACAAAATGAATGAGTACACAGCTATGAACTGAGTACAAATGAGAACGAGTCTATGAAATGATTACGAGTCTTTGAAATGAGTACACATGAGTACAAGTCTATGAAATGAGTACAAGTCTATGAAATGAGTACTCATCTATAACATGGGTACAAGTCTATAAAATCTGTCTTTCTTTCTTTTGTGTGTGTCAGAGTTCAAGGTTACATGAGGGCGTTTCAGTCATACCAGGAATATTTTGTATTCACTATTGTTCGTGTTTTCTAAGAGTCAATTGTACCCCCAACGCTG
This sequence comes from Apostichopus japonicus, assembly GCF_037975245.1. Classification (NCBI taxonomy): domain Eukaryota; kingdom Metazoa; phylum Echinodermata; class Holothuroidea; order Aspidochirotida; family Stichopodidae; genus Apostichopus; species Apostichopus japonicus. Next base: position 15,733,027 of record NC_092576.1, on the reverse strand, counting down.
ACTTCAATATGCAATTTGAGAGTTTTATGGTAAATGATTTTTCTACATTTAGCTATATAATTCCGGCAAAGTTTAAATATCATTTCCTTGCCTTAACTTAATTTTAGAGGCAATATCGCCTCCGTAAATGCAAGACTAGGCAGAATTATACCCAAGGAGACATTTCCCTCGTGTGTATTTCCTGTTAATAGTTCCATTTATCGTATTATGATAATATTAAAGAAATATATAACAATACTTAAAAATGAATGGGTTGTGGGAAATCATTAAACCCAGTTTAGGTGTATGACAGATCGGTAAACCCTAATTAGCGTAATCAGCTAATAATGCGCTCATTACGTAGAAGTAAACTTCCGCCACCCACAAGCGGAGAATTTGTGTTTTACATACTGATATTAGATTTCATTCTTACGTATTCAAAATATTGCAATATCCAATGAGCCCAATTCCCTTTTTAGAATACAATTTTTGCGGTCTGTAAAAGTGTGCTTACACGCGCAATCGTCGGTAAAAGCCTTTTCTCTGCATTCCGGAGCAGTGAAATATTAACAGCAGTGCATTTGAAGAGAACTTTTGGAATTTCATTATATTTTACCGTTCCTATATGGTAACAGCTAGACGAAACGACCAAAATCCATCGAAGCCAGTAACTGTACACATGTGAATGAGGCAAGTGAACGGATGACGTCACACTACAAGAGTTATGAATTATTCATGAGACGGTTTCGGACATCACCAAGACCTCAAGTTTTTTTTCATCTCTCAAGACAAGTTATAATGTGGCAAGTTGCATTGCCTCAAGAAGTACGGTATAGCATGATACTACATGTGATGCACTATTACTCGGGTTAGGGTTAGCTGTAGGGGTCGAAGCTTTAGTCATTTAAATTCGATATGAAATGACGTCGAGATATGGTTATTAAATTTCATTTTTTCCACCAAAATATAAGTGTTTATACTATACTCTTGTCACCTGGAAAGGAATCCAAAGGGCGCCACACACCGCAGGTCAAATTTTGGGAGTAATTAAAACAGTCCCGATTTGGGCCAAAATCGGACAAAATCATAAGTGTATGGTCCTTATGAAATTGGCCATTTTAGCCCAAAATGGCCAAAATGAAAGTTTTCTCAAATCTCTCTCAGGATACGTAGAAGAGACTCCCAGTACCCAGTAGACGCTTCTCTCGAGACAAAAGTGGCATTCGACGAAGCTTTAATCATTTAATTCCATATGAAATGACGTCGAAATATGGTTTTTAATTTTCCAACTTCAAATAACTCACATTTGAAATTCTATTATCACGAAAATGGTATGTTGGACATTGAATTCAACTTCACCAACTTAGGTACTTTAGATAGCCAACTTGTCTTTGTTTCAAATAAATAATTGAAACAAAGAATTTATCTCTCTTCGATCCCTGTAAGATATCGTTCAGAGAGGGAGGGGTGGGGGAGGGGGTGTGGGGATTATTAACAATAGAAGAAGGGAGAGGTATCAATCGTGATTTTAGTGATTCGAGAAAACTTTTTCCTTAATTTTGTATGGAACAGAATGTTAGTTGGGTCGGAGGGGAGGGGGGGGGGTGAAGTTTGGGTAAGTTCGAGTTGTCGTTGACCGTAGATTATGAGGTATTCTAATAAAAATAACAAACTTACAAAGGGGTAGAATTGACCTAATTAAGGAAAGTGTAAACAAGAATCCTAAGAAAAGAACGGAAGGGGGTTGGGAGGGGGGGGGGGGTGACGAGGGGAGTAGTAAACTTGTGGTGGGTGAAGTTTGGTGGGCGGAGTATGTTGGTTGCCCGTGACCTCATATGTAACGTTTTGTGTGTCACATGTTTTTTTTTTCTTTTAGTACGGTATATCAGTATATACCGGTGACGTCATGATAACGTCAAAAATGTTTCTTTTCTTTTTCAAACAGACATAACCGTATAAGGTATCTTACAGGAAATTGATTAATTAGCTATTTAATGTAATGAAGTCATTGTATTTGAACCTAAAATCTTTAGTCGTGTTTCATTCATTGTGGTTTTCCGTTTTCATTTGTTGTTAAAACAAACGTCGTTACGAATATCGTCTATATACATCATTGCGGTTAATTGCTTAATTGAACGTTCTTATTCGTTGTAATTGTTGTATTTGGATTGTATCAGGGGAACTCGCGAGCCTAAAGTATCCTCAATTGGCTTGCCATCTTGTCATACATATTATCTACCTGTATATGTATACAATTTGGAGATATTACTGCAAAAAAAAACGGAAAAAAAAGAAAGAATGTTACTATGTAATAATTTTGAAAGTATATGGTCGGCATCTCATGTCGTGGGTTCCTCTAGATTTGGAGATTTCGGCTGGCGAAGCATTATTCATATATGAATAATGTACTTCTTGTACAAGTATACTTCTTGTTAAGGAATTGGTAAATTAATGGTCAACAATAATACACTATAATACACTAAAGTTAACCTGCATCAATTATGTAGAATAATATATGATGTTGGGTTTCGCGTTTGTTACGAACGCAGGTATTATTGTTCATGTGACGGCTTCACGTATTGTGTGTAAGTACATACATCTTTGACACCTGCAAAACCGCGCAAAACTGAACATTGTTCGTATTGATACATTGTTGTGCGATTTGACTATAGTATAAAACCTACTGCAGACTATAAACATTCTTCTATGTATATAGCACAGTGGCTGCACCTGTGATGATTTTGGTGGTAAGACACTCACGCTAAATCATACCCATGTCTTTGCACCCATGCATAAACATCATAACCTTGATTTTGCACCAATGCATGACAACACATCCTTGTTTTGCACCCATGACATCCTCCAGACTGTTTAACGATACCCGTTGGTGCCTTTCAAATTTTGCGTATAGGCCTATTTGTTTTATACACAGTATAACATGCTCAAATATATATTCTCTGCAGGCTGGGACGTGTTTTAAAGAAACTCTACAATAACAACGCCCTACTACTAAGGATCAGCCTTGAAACGAAAGTAAAAGTAACATGCCATAAACTCCCTCCCCCCCCCTTTCCACCCCCCCCAAAAAAAAGGTAATGCCAATAAAGATATATGTTTCATGTGTGACAAACGATACGATATGAATTGATAGGGTTGAAAACGAACATAACACAAGATCTCTTTTATTCTCTCCTTCTTTTTATACACGATTTTCGCGAACTACAGACATTGTACGTCGATTTCATTTGTTGAACCTCGCTTTCAAGACTCTAGATTCGGTTGTTGGGGAAGTCGGTGGTAGGCTATATAGGAATGACTGGGACGTTGTCAAAGATGGGATAACCATGGGTGACTTTAAATATCTATTGATGGCATGGAAGACTCGTCCCAAACCGCGTGCCGCGCTCTGAAAAAGTTAACTTTAAGTTGCTTGCAAATGACGTTTTCTTATTGTCGCTACAAAATACAGACAGTAAATGAAACGTGATACCTTGTTATCTTTTAGCTAGACCTGAGATGTCCATCGCTGCTATGTACACTGTGCTGTGGGTATTAACCGTAGCTGTATTGACTGTACTCTAGTGTCTAATTACCGACGGTAGCAAGCTCTGTGTGTATTTTCTGGGATCGATCGTGGTGTCTAGCACTTCTGTTACACCTCTTTCGAAACTAGCTCAGATTACCGGCATGAGACGTTTCTTTGTGCGCGGGTCTTCACACCCTTTAACTTAGTTTGCATTGACAAATGTTTAGTTTGTCTACTCAATGTGGCCACTTTACAAAGTCTGCCATCAGCTAGAACCTTTCCTCCATGTCAGTCAAAGCTACTACTCGATGGCGTCAGTAATGTTGTGAATGAATGATAGAGAATACAGATTTATCAGATCAGATCAGATTGCTAACTTCCTAGAGAGGTGTGTTTTAATTTTTTTGGACCCCGACTGATATCCGATCGTCATCTTAATAAGTGTAAGCAACTTAATCCATATTAGCTGAATAGCTAAGTTTAAACATATTTCGGCTTCAATATTTAAAAATATTATTATATTATTATATATTACATTGCAGATTTCGATCGTGACCGAAAGTCCATGACTGAGGGAAGGAGGGTGTGGAATGGGGGTGGGGGGGGGTGTCAAAACGTGTCCGTGTGTCTGCGTGTCCGGGTGCGTGTATCAGTGTCCAAGTTTGTGTCAAACACTCTTCCGAGACGGCTGGAGCGATTTTCTTCAAAATTGGTGGGAAGGTACCCCAGGGTGAAACCTTGTGTCTCGTAGACCCCAGGAACCAAAGGGGGAAAGGTCAGAGATCAAAGGTCAAATTGAGTGCAAATTGAGTTTTTGCTATTGCGCCTGTCAAAAATAGCACTATACAGTTACTATAACGAAACCGAAACCAGTAAGAGTTACTATAATAAAGAAAAATAATAATAATCAGCACTTATTTTACGACGCTTAATCGACCACAAATAAGGGAGAAACCCTCAAGGGCTTATGTATTACAACTTACACTTCGGGTGGCTTCCAATCCAACATTTTTAGCTCAAGTTTGGAATCTTTTTCAATTTAGAAAGTCATTGCAGATGGAAAAACGGAGATTGCACTTGGATGAAAAACCCACCGGGTATCGAACCCGTAACTTCCCGATCGCTAAGCCTCATTGCTTCACATGCCACCGCCATTATCCAATCGGCCACAGCACCGGTACAATTAAACCGCCTTTATCCACGGGTACCACTCAACCGGTATAGCTAAAACATGACAACAATAGCACGGGGAATCAAGCTTGTCTTCTGTCAAGCTAGGCTTCATAGTTGTTGCATTTTGTGTTAGAACCATGTGTGGGGTAAACTTCTGTGCCTCGGTATTTTTACTAATTTCCACAATAAGACGTTTAGATTCTTACATCACCGCAAACTCACATTTGGTAGTATTTTACTATTTGTTATGATGATGATGGTGATGATGGTGTTTATGGTGATGATGATGATGATGATGATGATGATGATGATGATGATGATGATGATGATGATGATGATGATGATGATGATGATGATGATGATGATGATGATGATGATGATGATGATGATAATGATGATGATGGTGGTGGTAGTGGTGATGATGATGATGATGATGATGATGATGATGATGATGATGATGATGATGATGATGATGATGATGATGATGATGATGATGATGATGATGATGATGATGATGATGATGATGATGATGATGATGATGATGATGATGATGATGATGATGATGATGATGATGATGATAATGATGATGATGGTGGTGGTAGTGGTGATGATGATGATGATGATGATGATGATGATGATGATGATGATGATGATGATGATGATGATGATGATGATGATGATGATGATGATGATGATGATGATGATGATGATGATGATGATGATGATGATGATGATGATGATGATGATGATGATGATGATGATGATGATGATGATGATGATGATGATGATGATGATGATGATGATGATGATGATGATGATGATGATGAAGATGATGGTGATGGAGGTGGTGATGGTGATGATGATGATGGGATGGTGATGGTGATGACGATGACGATAATAACGGTGGCGATCTCGATGACGAACGACGAAACCATTCACACACAAAAAAAATGGAAGAAAATGTCAGGAAAGCTGACGGTTAACCGACAGCGTTGTATTGACGATGTTCCCAATCAGGAAGCCTTGTACACCGAACTGTGCGTGATCAAAGCTTTAGATACAGGATGACGTCACTCCTCTGATCTGACTGTATACGTACAACTAGTAGGTTACACCATGGAGCTATTACCGGTAATAGCTCCATGGTTACACTCAGTTCAGTTTTCACCGCATAACGTAATAATATAGTAGGAATCAAAAATTCAGTAATGTATACACCGTTCGATTGAGCCAGACGGGATGAGTGCGGTTAACCATGTGAGCTTAACTTGAGTGGTATTTAATAGGTATTGTCACGAGTTATCTGATCTCCATCTACCTTGTTAAACGTTTGACCGTTTACCTCTCTGACATTGCAACAGGCGTTCACATGATGGTTCTAAACCTATAGTAATACATGAAGGTGTTGCGTCATGGGCATGTGACTTATACACACTAAACTCTTCTTCACTTTCAAGACCCACCAAAGCATAGATGTAAGTTTTCAACTGCAAGTATATCCTATATTCCCAACACATTATGATAGCTGAGATCTTGGCCTGTCATGGCACTTGCAAATCTCCATATCATGACCGTTTAGATTTTGAAGCCAGAAGAGGAGCAAGTATAGCATATACTGAACCCCAAACCCTTTCATCTTCTCGCCTCGGAGTAATGATCAAGAATTAACCAACTTAGAATTTCTCAAATGGTTTATACAGGCGCGTAGGGAGGGGCGAGAGATTCGGCATTGCAAACTTTCTAAGCGCATAGCACCACCATGATTGGCGCGAAGCGTACAAGAAAATTGTGGATGAAAATGCCTCCCAGATCGCTGGAAATGGCACTTCCCAGGCCTTGTAAGTTGCATATTAGCATTTTCTCTTTTGAAAATACTAGCGATATCATAAAAACATTAAACAATTATTAAAAACATGATCAAGGGGGGGGGCGGGGGCGTCTGCCCCCTTCGCCCCCCCTGGCTTCACGCCTGGGTTTATATCACCTTCAATCCACCAGGCTAGTTTCACACGATCTGTACTTTTAAAATGATGCTCTTTCACACAAAGTCAGAAAAAAAGCAGTGATGGTAACTGATAATATGCTAAAACAAGCAGTATTAGGTCATTTTAGCTCTTTTCTCCAATATGTTGTTGAAACTTTCTATAGCGGATGTACACTACTCTAATTGCGGTGCGGTATACATGTTAAACAATATTTGTGCATTCTAGTGTGTAAGGGGCAATCTGAGAGATTACGTATCGGAAAACGACCGGAATTAATATAACGGTGCACCAGCAAACATCCGGTTAAAACGTATTGAATGCGGCAAGTCGTTCATGTTAGGCCCAGCTTCTGCTAATCCGTTCGAAACCGTCACCAGAGATAACTAAATATATCAAAAAGGTCGTTGAAAGGTCAGTGAGAGGCCAATGTGTAGTCTTCGCCGAGTCGTTTGTAATACTCATTTTTCTCGGGTGCAAACTGCACATGCCTCTGAGTCCGTTTCTGCCTAGCACGAATACATGCTGGTCCACTGTAGTTTACATGCCCGGGGATCTGTCCGATACAAACGAAAGCGCTGCCGGGGGCGTTCTCTAGGCAGTACAGCAAATAGATACGGGAAAATAGCATTGTGAAAAAGAAAGGTACGTTAGGCTGTGTGACTAGGGTCTTAACAAAACTAGCCAACGTAGAGCAGGGTATACCGATTCCCGAACAATTACATATATATATTTTTCAGGTTCTCCGGTCGAATAAAAAACCTGCCGGATTAGTCTGATAAAAGTGAAATACCTAGTACCAATAATTCTATTTTATCATCGATAATACCTGCAGGGTAATCATATATAATTCAGTTTTTTTTCAATTGATAATGGAAGGATTTTTTGTCGATAAACTACAGATTGTCGAGCCACAAACCTGGACGTTTTCGAGCGAAAATCATCAGTGGCATATCTGTCTAATTATTGGGTAATTGGCTAACATATATGTAGCTGATAGACTTTTTTTGCCAGTGACCTTATTAACATGTACACCGGTATTTTTACGGTCCTACATGTTATGTCAACCATTTCACACGTACTCGGTATATTCGCATTATGTGTCCATTATACCATAAAACTACAAATGGACATGATGGTAGTAAAACAAATTGGAGATATATATATATATATATATATATATATATATATATATATATATATATGTATTTATTATATATATATATATATATATATATATATATATATATATATATATATATAGGCTATATATATATATAGGCTATATATATATAGGCTATATATATATATATATGTATATATAATATTATATACATATATACACATACACATATATACATATAGATGCTCGTGTAACGCTCTTAATAATTCAACTCAACATATTTACCCTAATACCATCACCCTATCACCCCCTCTCCCCTTCCTCGTCCTCCCCGCACTACCTACGTGCAGACAATCCCCTCGTGACATGAACAACGCGTCAATCTTTGTATGACGTCAATCTTTGTATGACGTCATTTATCACGGGCTTGTCGACCTAACTAAGTTTCCATGCGTCGGTATTCCAAGATTTTCTTAAACCTACATTGTCGTTCGAAATTCGTGGTTTATTATCGGCGAAAAAAAGCAGTATTTTCCGAAAATCTATGATTATCTATGTCAGTCCAGATTGTTCACCCTATAAAAAAGGGTTCTCATAAAACTTGGACTCGCTTGTTTCGCTTCATATACCGCCAAGATGAGGCTAATTCTCAGCAACAAAAACGTCTCAAAAGTTTCACCAAACAAGTCGAAAGTGAAACAAAAGTTTATACATTTTAGAAAATGTAGACATTTTTAAATAAAAACAATAGTCGACATTTTCTATGTACGATATGCCGAGCCAGGCTAGAATCTACCAAAATTCAAAGTGAGATTCTTTTGGGGAATCCCCATTGCATTTCATATCCCCCTCATGTTTTTTTTTGTGAGTGTCTTTTTTTTGGTAGTTTCCTACGTCACTGGTGTATTCGATTGAACAATCACAATCCAGTAAGATCCTTCATAATCTACCAAGATTAATAATGAAATATTTACATTATCTTTATACGAGACAAATTGGATTGAACGATTAATTTATAATCCGCCCCTCCCCCACACACCAACCCACCCACCTTAAGCCGCAGCATTTTCAAGCATTTCTTGTTCTTTCATATAGCGATGTTCAACACATGCAAGCTAAATTTATATAGTACAAGATTCATCACCCCTCTTACCCCACCCCCTCTTACCCCAGCCCCTCTCACTTCGGTATCTAATCACCTTAATTGACATATTATTGAGTTCTTCTAATTGGTAGTTTTTTTTTATTTATGTTTGTTTAGTTAGAAGGTAATGACGAGAGGATTGGATGAGGAGAGGTGGGCGTTAAGTACCTCGTAAATCATCAAACAAAACAATGAATAGTTTGAATATCAAACTATCTGAATAGCATTTAACAAAATGTTCCTTATCTCGACCTACAGCGGGCGTATATTAGCAAACATGTTAAAACTTACCTTTTTAGAGATGCCTTTTTTTTTATTGATTTCATTTCATTGGTTGAAGGAATTGTGCGGTATTTTTAAATATTTTTTGATAATTCATTGTTTTTAGCTGTCTTACAAAGAATTTGAATTGATGCACTTATTTCGCCTTTCTACTATTTAAATCCATTTTTGTTACCTTTTTATATTTGTATCTTTAACATTAATTTATTGTGTTTTTTTTATTTTTTTATTTCATCTTAACTTGTAAGTTTGATTGGAAAGCCCCCTTAGAGAGCGATCTTATATTGGACAAAGCGGTATATAAATTCTGTAAAATCAAATCAAATAAATCAATAAATAGTAGGTGCTGACGGTTGGCGGTGAGAACATTCTATAACCAAATTCATAAATATTTTAAACGTCTCAATAAAACAAACCAATATAAATTATCCGACTTTGATTAACATATTATCAAGGCTGCAGCTGAACTCATTGTTTTATTTTTAAAAATTGACCAAATTGAAAAGTACACATTCTGTCCCGTATTCTTCTTGTTCTTCTTCGATGTCTACATTTATGTCAAGTTATGTTGTAATGCCAAGTATAACATTGATCCTGAAACCAGGACATGTCAAAAGAGAGGAAGGAAACCCTAGTTTTGTTGTTCATGGTAATTTGATCTGACGATAATAAAAATAAAAAAAATCGATCTTAATTTGTCTCTAAACAGATAAAGAACACACGGATTTCCTTTGTAGCTGGCAGCAATGTCAAGCAAAGTTATGTTTGATCATTTTTATTCTCTTTCCCCCGTACGTCTCAATCATTTGATATATTTAGATCATAACAGGGTGAGAAGGTTAATATTTCTGAAGAAGATCGGAAGTGATCTGAGTGGGGTATATACAAAACAAACACGATACCTGGGTTTCCTTATAAATATTGGCAGTGAAAGCGTAGAGCTGTAGTAATTCGTTCAACAGCCTTCCCAGAAAGTCCCGTCTGTATAAACAGAGAGTTGATTCCTGGTGTAATATTGCAAAAGCAATACATTTTTTGGGGCTTTCACAACACAACTATACATACGATCCAATTTCTGTTTTGCTTATATAGGGTGATATTCATTTGCTAGAGTACCGGCTAAAGTTACGAAGAATGGGTGCCTGCCAAAAGGTGAGTACTTCAATGTAATTGTCGTCAACAGAGCGTTGGAGGATATTATGTTGAATTAATATCAAATATAATTTTGTTTTCATAATTTAGGAAGTAGAAACAAGCAAAATAAATTGCGTTTGGTAAGTTTTTTCAATAGAGTAAAACATAAATATATATATAAATATATGTATTTTGTTATGATTCTGAGGCATTTGCTTTGCAGTGTTACCAACTTATTGCATACTTTAAGAATTACATTTGATTTCTGTGCCATGTATATAACTCGCACATTGCTACTTCAAAAAAATAATCGAAAAGAAAAGAGAAAATGGAAATTCTTGTATCTCAAAACCGTAGAATAAGATGCAACATCAGATTGGTAAATGCCAATGGTCCCGTTTTCTATTTTTTTTTTTTTGCATTTTAATTATCTTCAATGTATAAGCCGATATATTGTTACGTATGTGAAGTGTGTAGCCTAGGCTTATAGGATATGTGCACTGTTACAGACGTTCTTCGGGTATTCGCGATATGTTAACAACATTCGACGATTTGTCACATTTTTGTTTGGCGTGAGAGTCAAGATGTTGTTAGCTCTGTTATTCAAACTTTCTTGCTTGGTGACTCCAATTTTCTCCTTCTCTATCTTGGCGACTCTGCAGTAGTTGTGGTTGTTGTTGTGGCTTGACCCTAGGGGTATATACGGGGGAAGAGGTACCCCTTCCTCCTTTATGACATTTTAAATATGGTTAAAGGGTGCTTATAGTCGAGAAATGGTATAACAGTTTGCAATTTTTGAAGTAAGTCATCTTTAATATTATTTCGATTATTCCTTAAAAAAAAAAAAAAAATGGGCGACACTAAAATGATCTCGCAACCGCCCGTAATTTGAATATCAGGGTTTTAAACTATACGCCCGTTCTGGTAAAACGAAGAAGAGGAAAAGATGGATAAAAGAACAAAACAAAACGACTGAAGTTTATTAATTAAGACACCAAAAAATCCGATCGACATCTTGGGATCATGATTGTTTAATTTGATTATTATTTTTTTTTTTTATATCATTATTATTATTTTTTCTTTATGTTGTATCATAATTTTATTTGTTTTCGTTTACGCCTGACAGATTCCTTACCTGTTGCTAGTCTTGACTATCGCGCAACTCACAACGATGGCTTTCTGCATTCCACTGCAAAACATGAAAACAGCAACAGAAGCAGTGAATGAGATCACGGGAGACGATACTTCGTCGACCATGACGGAGATCGGAGGGGGTTCGGACGTAGCCAATCAGCGCCGGTCACGTGACGTAGCTTGCCCTGAACCGACGCCTGAAGACCTCGCTGATATAGTAAGCAATGCCGAGGATACTGTTGAAATATTATCTGAAAATGAGGAATTAGAAGTTTGGACGAGCCTCACCGGTTGGTCCCCCTACCTTGTCGATTCGTGTAACCACCGTGACGTCATCGCTAACGCTGCCTTGAATACGAGGACACTTTGTCCGTACACGTACGAGGAACAGACGGATACTCATAGGTAAGAATTAACTCAAAAAAGACAAATCTGCTGGATGAAAGTAATTGCTTTGCAAAATTGCTGAAAAAAATTTGCCTTAAATCTTTAGTTAGCGAAGAAAAAACCTAGGGAAGAAGGGGAGGTCATTCTTCCTTGGGTGAAGGAGATGAGGAAATATCAGAAAGTGGTTTCAGGTTTGTTTGACCTGATCAATTATTATTTACAAAGACTCCTTTCGAGCAACAGTGATAACGCATGACTTTTATCACCAATGAGAAATGTTTCCAAAAGTCAATCCACCCACTTCAACCCTTCCACGCAACTTCACCCAACTCCACCCCTCCACCCAACTACACCCACCTTCACCCCTCCACCCAACTTCACCCACCTTCATTCACCTTCTCCCAATATCACCCCAAATAGATACAGTAAAAAATAATATTGCAAAAAAAGAGACAGAAAACATTATACGTTCATATATGGCAAATATATAGCCTACCGTATAACCCTATTGTATATATTTCAAAAACTAACCATGCTCGTTCAAAGTGTAATCAAGTGTAGGATAACAACATACACGTTCACATATGACGAATATATAGCCTACCGTATCACCCTATCGTATACATTTCAATCATAACCTTGTTTCACCACTGTTTTTTTCCTTGACAGATATCCACAAACAATACCGCAAGTGAGATGTAACTGTACGGACTGCTACAATCCTAACGATGTACATCAGGATAATACGTGCCGTCCTGTATTCAAAGATATACCAGTGCTCAGACGAGGAGGAAGTGAAGACGATAGCAATGATCCCTGCAGGTTGGTTTTAATTATGATAATTCTCCTGAACGCATGCGCACTGCGAATCCATTTGGGTTGATGATTTGTCGTACCGCATTTTACCCTTTCAACAATAAGCGGTATTTTATGTTAGGCTCCAATAATAAGCCTGCACTCTACCTCCTTATAGATACTGTAGAACGAAGATAAAGAATTTCGGCGATCGCAGCGTGGTAGCTTCTCTCTGCATGATCTAATCGTTTGGAATGAATTCCTTTCGCCTCTATATGTTCCATTGACTGTCTGAGCTTTGTTCTAAACCAAGCTGAAATCTTTAGTGTAGTGCGCGCTACAATATTGGCATTTGTTGGCCAAGTGAACGATGCCTACATGACTAGACGTTGAAACTTAAAGTTTTATATAGTCTCTGTACATTTGCAGTTTCAGATGCTATCTTCGTAGCCAACTTATTCTGAGCCTGTCACGGGCTCACAAGCGCCCTTACTTTTTAGGTATACCTGTATGACTATACTCCCTGGTGTGTTGTCCGCCCCAAAAAATAACACCATGAACAACCGAAAAGTTCTTCCCAATACTGCAAGCATTCAACGCGCACTTCAATACTGCGTATTTGCATTCACATACTATTCTAGTTTGTATTGATTTCCGTTAAATTGCACAATAATTTCATTTTATTGCAAAGCGCATTAGAATCCTCGGCAGACTTGTACGCAAATGAATATGTATTATTATTAATATTATTATTTATATTGTTATTATAAACAATGGATTGCATGTAGTTTCCTTACCTTTGTCTGCCAAAGAACAAAAGACTGTCGTTCGCTCGTGATCTGATACAAATGCATGGCCCGCCATATAACCGGTTGGCATTTAAGCAACGACTTCAATGATACGATGCCAAAATAATGCATTTTCGGCTACCGTGTCACAATGGCTTCTTTGCCACTACACTATAACTACAGGATTGTACAGTTAGTATATGTATCATGTATTAAGGCCACGTGATGTCATATCTAGCTGATCTGGTTCTTAAGTCGATTCGAAATGTCCAATTTTGAATTACTGAGACTCTTCGATAAATTATGAGATTTAAATTCTCATTAAATTATTTTGTTTTGTTTTCTCCAAAAGATACCACCTGACCTACGAACCTGTTTCCGTCGGATGTGTGTGTACGAGGGCATCGTCTGTACGTAGCAATGGAACAAGAAGCAACGATTCGTAGAGAGAGGAAATATCATCAAATTATCATCTATCAATTGATCGTGACGGTTATAACTTCAAGCTTGAAGGTGCAAAAACCACTAACATAAGGGGAATGTCAATATACTAGTCTAAAAGATGATTTTATGGCAGAATATTGGTCTCTATATGTTTTTGATGGTTTTAAGGTAGAAAACAGTCTAAAAATATATGGAAATTAAATGGAGTTGCTTAAATTCTCCTTTAAGAATCGATACACCATATAGTTTTAACCTGACGATCAATAAATTCAAAGTAGCAATGAAAATTTCGGAAATACAAAATTCGAATGAAATATCAAAGTTTATTGATTTTCTTACTATTTATATGTATTATAATATAGTAACCTATTCGAAATATTTATATACATATTTATTTATTTATATATTTATTTATATATTTATTCATACATTCATTGATTTGTTTTCTACTATATACCTATCTTTAATTGTTTTTCCCAAATGGAGATTAAGTATTCATCAAAAACAACTTCCGTAAAGAGCATACTTTGTCTCTGCTTTTGGGGGATATTGGAGACAGAGGGTGTAGGGGGGTGGGGGGGGGGGAGCGGGGGGCGGGGGGTTCTAGTGATTGTTTGTGTGTGGAGGTGGGTTGATGGATAGTGGGGATTAATTAAAGCATATGGGATAACACATCGTGGTAGAAGAGGGTAGTGGAGGGACGGAGGAAGGTTAGAAAGTGTGTTTGTGGAGAGGGGGTGGGGGTTTACATGATGTGGGGTGGGGGTTCCATATACCTTAAAAATCCTTGTTACACTTTTATAATATATCGTTCTTCTTCTTCTTTCATATTTCTATATTTATATTGTACTTCTATATTTATCAAGACTTCCAAGTAGCATAAAAGAACGTCACAATGGCGTCATAAGGTTTCATGGTCAACAGGGGATGTATTAATAGTATATATATATATATATATATATATATCGTTCTTCTTCTTCTTTCATATTTCTATATTTATATTGTACTTCTATATTTATCAAGACTTCCAAGTAGCATAAAAGAACGTCACAATGGCGTCATAAGGTTTCATGGTCAACAGGGGATGTATTAATAGTATATATATATATATATATATATATATATATATATATATATATATATATATATATATATATATATATATATATATATATCATATATAATATTAATATATCAAAGTTATAGATCAAAATCAGAAGAAACACGAATATTCAGTCAAGAGTTAAATACCTTTTGCATAATACTAATGATCATATTTAAGAAGTACATACATTCATTCCTTCATTCATTCATTAACTCAATCATTAATAACGTTATTCATTAAGGTAGTTCTTATATTTATAATGCTTATTATTCATATATATTTATTATATTAATTAATTCATAAATATAGATATATTTTCATGTATAGATTTTTCGATTTTTTGGAATATATATTTGTAATTTGTTAATTAAGTTGACAATGCAGATTACAAAATTGTCATCTAATTTCACTATGATTGCCAAATAAAACCTGTCCTTTTTGAATAGCAGGTTAAGTACAATAACAATGAAATAATGAATTCATCAACTTCGGGAAATGAATGCCAGATATATCTTTTAATTAAGAACGTTAATAACTTATATGAAGTTTGTCTGTTTAAATTTTTGCAATGAAACATTGCTTTTAATTACACCTTTTTCAATCAAGGTTATTTGTTGCATATTAAGTCTTGTATATTACTTGTTTTATAACATTCAGTCTGAAAAAAACTATATGCTTGTCATCTTTACTTCTACTCTTTCCTCTTAAATGTACCAGTCTATCTGTAATATTATTATTATTTTTTGTTAACCTACAGAAGCTGTGCTTCTCACACCTCGATCAGCCTGCCCCTCCAAACCCCACCTCCCCCCCCCCCCTCCCTTCACTAGATTCAGTCTAAATAAGATATTAGAACAAACGAACGAATCAATGGATATTAATTGCAGAAGAGGATTAGACGCTATCTGATGCCAAATCGATCCATTTTGTACTCTTTCCCATCCATTCCAAGTTCCATAGGCGTTGGAGGCGGGTGTGCTGGGGGCTGCAGCCCCCAACCAAATATTTTTGTGAAAATTTGGGCAATATGCTGCTAATTTTTCGGGCACCTAATGAAAGAAAATAAATTGCAATGTGGTTTTCAATGGTTAAACTGATATTATTATCATCATTATTATTGTAACGACTTCCCAAAAAATTAAAATCAACATGGAAGGGTATAAACACGGTAAATGATTGTATGTAATTGGCATGCGATGTTATAACCGATGTACGCCTATATGATATGCATATTAAGATGTTGAACGCGCGAAAAAGTTTGGTTATATTTTCAGACAAGTCGTTACAGCCCCCCCCCCCTTTCCTCCTCTATCAAATTGGGCTCCTACGCCAATGCCAAGTTCTATTATATCCCTCCACTGACACCCTCCCCTTCACCTCCGCCAACTTCCCACCCCTCCCCTCCCCAATATTTTTTTTTACAATAACGCCATATGCGATATCCAAAACGGATGATATATCGGGCCTGGAGATGTATATAAAACATAACGAAATCAAAGATTTGACACTGGTCAGCATTGTGCAAGGTAATAGTGCAGGATTTTATGCAGATATGTTATAGTAAAAAGAAGAAAAAATATCAGATCTAATAATGTTCCTTGTTATGTTCTATTCGGGATTTCAAGATATGCACCTTTATGGTATGTTTAAAAACTCAACGGACTGCTCCTTTAAAGCTGATGACGTTGGATCCTCGGTACAGGCATGTCGATGTTAACCTATTGCCTTAGATATACATAAAAAGAAAGTTATAATTACTCAACTACAATAGGTGTTCTTTTAAGTCATATATAACAACAAAGCATCCTCCCGTGACATCCAATATCATTGCGCCTTGAAAATATGTTGTAACCACCCGATACTCATAGGTAGTACAGTAACTACTGTTCATGTTCCACAACCGTGCATCAGTAACTACTGCGTTGTGTTCGAAACACGGTAACATGTGTTACAGGTGGCACAGTCACTACTGCAAGTTTTTCCTTACTGCAATTTTTTTTTTAAATTTAAAATTTAATTTTAAAAATTTAAACTAAAAAATATATATATTTTTTTTTTAAATTACCGCAAATTTTCACCTGTCGGACTCGAAGTGTAACAGCTTTGCAGTTATTACTGTGCCAACTGTAACACATATTACGGTGTTTCGAACACAGCGCAGTAGTTACTGATGCACGGTTGTGGAACATGAACAGTAGTTACTGTACTAGCTATGAGTATCGGGTGGTTGCTTGTAATACATGATTGCAAACATGTCATTTGAAGCTGTAAAACTCTTACGCTGTCCCATTGCATTGCGTTTTCGTAAGATCTAAGGGACTGGCATAATGCTGCAGTGTATTAGACTATATGGTCCAGTCACTTTAAGTGTTTAACCTTAGCTACTTTAAAGGGATTAGTTTCTCAAACAAATTAAAAGTATTCTATACAAACATAACCTGGACTGGTAATAGTGGTTTCTAGCTGTCTACAGCCAAACATAGTAACATTAATGTTTGTTCCTAAAGTCTTCCAAAGGGCCTTAATATATAAATAATTTGAAATATATTGTATGTATTATAGTATTGTATTGTGTATATTGTATGGAATATTGTTCTTTCAAGGTGGTGATATTTTCATCAATTTTTTTTTTAACTATTACATTCTTTTTAAAGTAACCACTCCTTATTCACCGCCTATCCCCAACCCTCCTCATCCACCGCCGCTTCAAACCCCTCTTTTTCCATTTCCCCTTCCCACCCTCCTTTTCACCGCCCCATCCCACCCCTCCATGTCCAAGCCCCTCCCAGCCCTCCTTTCCACCGCCCCTTCCCACCCCTCCTTCTCCACGTCCCCTCCCCTCCCCACCCCTCCTTCCCCACCGCCCCTCCAACTCTCAATCTCCACCGACCCTGAACTTAAAAGTTAAAAAGCAAAAGAAGGTGCTGGTAGAGTCTTAAAATCAGGACACATCTAAGCAGAACATTTTTTTTTTAAATCGAATGATATATATAGCGTTTTCGTTACAAATCCAAAATATTACAACAACATTGAAAGCTAAACATTTGACGTAGATTTTCTTGTGATATCTCATGTCATTTACCGTCGGTGGCGTACCTGTACTAGTTGGCACCCGGGCGGATCCTTCCTTTTTCATCCCGTATACAAGGGATGCCGTCCCTGGGGAAGGAATCTTAGGGGCAAAATGGTGCTATCTTTGGCAAAGATTTAGGCCGTGGCATTGCACTCCCCTGACTGGTACCCGGGCGGATCGCCACTCCCCCCCCCCTCGCCACCCATGCCTTTATCACGCCACTGTAAACCATCCAAATGTAGGAATAGTATGTAACATAACGAATGAGTCGTAATGCAATAAAAGTAACCTAAAGTAAGTTTCATATATGTCAATTCGGAAACAATTAGTCGAGATGCCTATAGGGAACTATTAACATTTGTAACAACCTTGGGTTCATTATATATCTTTGTCGTATACAGACAGTATGAACTAATTTGAAGGAACTATTATTCTTTCATTTAAATCCGTCTGCCTTTCCGTTCTTCGGTAGAACGAAACCGATACACTCTTAAGGATTCGAAAGTCAACAGGTATCTTGATTTGATTGATCCACAATAACGAAAGTAAAACCGATAGTAAATTGACAATATTTCACAAGTCTGAAACAAGGAAGTTACAATTTTTTTATTTTTTTATTGTATTTTTAATCTTCATCATCATATCCCGTCACAGATGACTTGACTTTTTGTCAGACGGATATAATTCAAGAAAGTATAATGAATTGTAAAAAGGATTAAAGAAAGACTAAACATTGGCGGAGCAAGGGGTATTGGTTACGGGGGGGGGGGGGCGAGAATGGTCTGTAGGGGCGCTTTCGACACATTCTAAGCGGAGCGCCACCACAGGTTGGCGCGGAGCGTACAGACATTTTTCGAGTAAAGATACTCCCTAGATCGCCGGAAAAGACCCTTTCCAGGCCTTACTAATTTGTAGATAAACGACGAATAAATAGGTGTCATCGCCATTTTGTCAGAAAACTACACCAACAAAATGTGACAAATGTCAATAGGTATTTGAGAGCGCAATAAAAAAAGTCAATAATCGCGAATAAGTAAAAATTGGTAAAAAGCTGAAAAGGGCGCCAGCAGTCCATTTGAGTCCGTCGGGAGGGGGGGGGGGGCATCCGCCCCTCTGACTGTATGGACGCTCCGCGGCTGAGATTAAAATAAAACCTTTGTGAAATATGGCATTAGTTTATTGTAAGTTTGGGTTCATAAATATGTCTGGTTTATTATTTATTTTTATTACTTTTTTGATCGTTTGTTTGCGTCGTTAAATTGCTTCTTTCTTTTCTTTCTTGTTCTTTTTTCAATCGCTTGCTTGATTTGTTGAATTCTTTCTTGTTTGCTTACTTGCTCGTTTCATCGAATACTCGATCGATCCATTGATCGACTAATTGTTTACCTGTTGGATCGCTGTGCGCACAATCTGTGCCTAAAATCGGTGCATTGGTGCATATTTTGGTGCATAAAATCGGTGCATATGTTGTTTCTTTTCTTTTCTTTTCTTTCTTCAGGGAGTCTTCCACATTGTTAAGCTTTTAAGCTTTGTGGAAGACTTCCCTCCACTTTGTACTTTTGTGGCACAAAATAATAAAAATCAATCAATCAATCAATCAATCAATCAATCAATCAATCAATCAATCAATCAATCAATCAATCAATCAATCAATCAATCAATCAATAAATAAATAAATAAATAAATAAATAAATAAATAAATAAATAAATAAATAAATAAAAAAATAAATAAATAAATAAATAAATAAATAAATAAATAAATAAATAAATAAATAAATAAATAAAAAAATAAATAAATAAATAAATAAATAAATAAATAAATAAATAAATAAATAAATAAATAAATAAATAAATAAATAAATAAATAAATAAATAAAAAAATAAATAAATAAATAAATAAATAAAAAAATAAATAAATAAATAAATAAATAAATAAATAAATAAATAAATAAATAAATAAATAAATAAATAAATAAATAAATAAATAAATAAATAAATAAATAAATAAATAAATAAATAAATAAATAAATAAATAAATAAATAAATAAATAAATAAATAAATAAATAAATAAATAAATAAATAAATAAATAAATAAATAAATAAATAAATAAATAAATAAATAAATAAATAAATAAATAAATAAATAAATAAATTGGAAAGCAGACTATAGTACAAACTATAATACAAACTATACGTGTTAATCTATTCCACTATATATCTGCAGTGTTAACAGCCAAAGTATATGGTTGATTCCATTTTGCATGGCAACCAACAAGCCAGAAGAGGGGTCCGGACCTGGTCCTCCCTCCTGGACCCTGCTCGCTGGACCCTCCCCTGTAAACATGCTTTAGGGATATTATTTTTAAGATACGTGTTTTCTCTGTCAAACCCCGCGTAGGTCTTACGATAAAGCATTTAATCATTCTGACAAGAACTTTAGAAGATAATAATAAAATATAAAGAAAAACTACTACTGGGTTCCCTTGTACTCGGACTGAAACCACTAAATCCAGAGTGCGAGATAAATACTTTTACGAGACAAACCGGTTCCAAGTCTCCACAGGAAATGGAGTCGATTCTAAGTTCCGGAAAGTATAACTTATATACAGCCCAATGGGTATGCTTGTTTTTCGATGACTATCTTTTCAGCAAAAACACGAAAGGGAGGGAGAAAAAAAAAATTGAATCTAACGAAAGTATACTGACATTATAATGACGATTTACTTAGCATTTATTACGCCAATTAATTAACCAAGGATGCGCTCATACAAGTTTTGGTTTCATTCTATCATGCAATGAATGCCCGTTTCTTAGAAATCATTTGGGAATTTGCTAAGTTACGAAACAAG
The DNA here is from genome assembly GCF_037975245.1 of Apostichopus japonicus. Classification (NCBI taxonomy): domain Eukaryota; kingdom Metazoa; phylum Echinodermata; class Holothuroidea; order Aspidochirotida; family Stichopodidae; genus Apostichopus; species Apostichopus japonicus. The sequence continues at coordinate 15,712,108 of NC_092576.1, read as the reverse complement.
TTTATAGCCAAGCGAAGTTTTCACACAATACTCATTGAATTCTGTCATGTCACCCCCCCCCCCCCGCCCCTCTTTTTCTTACACTTAATAAAATGCATTTAATTTCAATTGCAAATGAACGAGGTAGATTTGAATCCCCATATATGATCACTCGCGGCTACCGTACTACTTTGGGTGTCTCCCGGAGTTAAAACCACTAGATTTGTTGATACAAACGTTTTGTCACTTAAAACAACACTCGTTGGTTAAACGTTTATGTAGAATATTCCCGGCTGCGGTCGCACTTAGTTTTGACATTTATCTGGAAAACGTTCATATCTGAATACAATCATTTCCTGACACGGTGAAATTGACTTAACTAAAGAGAGAGAGAGTTGGGGGGGGGGGGGATCAACTGACGTAATGGTAACTATACCAAGCATTATGTGGGAGGGAGGGAGAGATGACACACTTCGAATGGCAATGGGTTTTCTTTGACAGGGGGAAATCACAAGCTATAGTTACGTCAAATCTTTTCAACAAGATGGATTTCCTGCACATGTTCGTGGGTTACGAAGTACCAGTATTTGATATTATTTGCTTTTCCATTTCTTTCTTTCATTTTGTTCATCAAAACGGCAAGCACTTTTGAACTTTCTTAATAATAGTTTTTTTTTTTTTAAATTCCGTAACAAATGGACAGGTATAGTAAAGTATTGAAGGGTAATATTTATTGATAGTATAGCCAACCAATCAATAAAAGAGATTCCTTTTTTTTTATCTCATTGTTACTAGGGGTTAAACTGTTGAAGGGTTGCATTCCCCCTGTGCCCCCCCCCCCAACCATTTAACCCAGCTATCCTCCTCAACGGTCGCTATGTGCACATTCATCAAATATTGAATGCAGAGGACAATATTTCAACCAGTGCTAGTGTTTTAGTGTGTTCTAGGGGTAGAGAAGGTCTATAGGATACAGAGTTAGAGGGTTATAGCTTGAAAAGAAGGTACCTGTATAGGTGATCATTCTAATGCATGCTGGAGTATATATTGACCATGCAGGGGTAATACTTTCTATCGCTTTGGTGCAATGATTTAGTGGTTTAGTGAAATTTCGAGCTGTAAGCTAATACTAAGAGTGTATACGTAAATCATTCACATAGTTAATTTCTGGTTTTGCACCTTAGTTTACAAGTGGTCAACGTGTGGTCCATGAACGGTGGGGGGTGGGGGTCGGATGGGGCTCATTCTGACCCTCTTGTTATAATTTTCTGCGGCCGGCCGTGACTAAGTTGCCAAAATCAAGAACATTGTGTTGCTGGAGTATATATGCTGGAGTATATATTGACCAGGGGTAATACTTTCTATCGCTTTGGTGCAATGATTTAGTGGTTTAGTGAAATCTCGAGCTGTAAGCTAATACTTAGAGTGTATACGTTAATCATTCACATAGTTAATTGTTGATTTTGCACCTTAGTTTACAAGTAGTCAACGTGTGGTCCATGAACGGTGGGGGGGGGGGGGGCTGGGGGTCTGATGGGTCTCATTCTGACCCTCTTGTTAATTTTCTGCGGCCCGTGACTAAGTTGCCACAATCAAGAACATTGTGTTGCATGATATGTGTATATGCTTTGCCTATGCCTGTATCGATGCATACATGACACATAGCATATGGTTAATGCGCATGCGCAGCTGTCTGACTTGATGACCATATAATGTCATATTGAGTAATTCCATTTCACGGGAGGTAGGTAGGTAGGTATAACAACTTAAACTGTTGTAGATCCCGGATTTGGTACAAGAAGTTCAATTAGGCTAGCAAGGTTCATTTCCGTATGTACCAAATCCTGGTTAGTTAATGACTTCAATGTGGGTACAAAATAAGTGCAAGGCACTCTGAGATAAATGTGTCTAGATAGATGTAGGCTATATAAATATAGTCTAGGTCAAATGATACCTTATCAGGGATGTGCTCAGGAATATTTGAGTGCCGGGCAGATTGTGCGGTAGTGTGATCCACACCCTGTGAGAGGGATCTCATGGGTGGGGTATCCCCCTCCCCAATGGACAAATTTTGCAGATGAAGTATACTTATAGGTGGTGCTATTTTTCCTATTCTGTGCCATGTATTCTCCCAGATTTTGGTTATGGAAAAATTTGTTAAATTATCATCAAAAAAGTACCGCGCGGAAATTTTTAAAATACTGTTTGTACTGGGCGGCATTCAGAACTGCTGGCCGCCGCCGCCCGGTGCCGTCCAGTGTGAGCACATCCCTGCCTAATATAGAAAAGTTATATAAGAGTTGAAAGAGAACGTTACAAACTAGATAAAAGTTAATGTATGATATACAAGTTAACATAATGAAATAATGAGTTTGTTCATAGGCATTAAACGAAGGCAGCTATAGGGTTGGGTGGAGTGCTATACCAACAGGGATCATCAAGTATAATGCAGTGAATATGTATATAGTTATAAGTAGTTAATATTATTTAAGGCTTTGTAAGGTACAGCAGAGGGAAATATTCTATACTTACTATTGTGTCACAGTGTGTGCCACTATACTTATTATAGTGTCACAGTATGTGCCGCACTATACTTATAACTGTATCACAGTGTGTGCCATTATACTTATTATAGTGTCACAGTATGTGCCGCACTATACTTATAACTGTATTACAGTGTGTGCCATTATACTTATTATAGTGTCACAGTATGTGCCGCACTATACTTATTACTCAGGCTGTATCACAGTGTGTGCCATTATACCATCTACTATGTGTCACAGTACTTACTAGTGCTATTACTTACTATTACTTGTACTCGCTATCGTACTCGAGATATCTTCATTTGCAAAATCGTTGAATATGCACTATAGTAGTATATAATGATGGACTAGGTACGTGTACTTAGAACCTAGTACGTACACATACTTCAACTCATTGGCAGTGCACGTACTCGTACTCATTGCTATTGCACGTACTAGTATACTCATTGCTAGTACACGTACTTGTACTCATTGATAGGACACGTACTAGTATACTCATTGCTAGTACACGTACTTGTACTCATTGCTAGCACACGTACTAGTACTCATTGCTAGTACACGTACTTGTACTCATTGATAGGACACGTACTAGTATACTCATTGCTAGTACACGTACTTGTACTCATTGCTAGCACACGTACTAGTACTCATTGTTAGTGCACGTACTAGTATACTTATTGCTAGTACACGTACTTGTACTCATTGCTAGCACACGTACTAGTACTCATTGTTAGTGCACGTACTAGTATACTTATTGCTAGTACACGTACTTGTACTCATTGATAGGACACGTACTAGTATACTCATTGCTAGTACACGTACTTGTACTCATTGCTAGCACACGTACTAGTACTCATTGTTAGTGCACGTACTAGTACTCATTGTTAGTACACGTACTAGTATACTCATTGCTAGTGCACGTACTTGTACTAATTGCTAATACACGTACTACTTTTTAATAAAAAGTCACCAAGGAAAGAATCTGGGCACGAAAACCAAACTACCAAACGACTGATTCGCTCTCAAGCCCAGTCCCCTTGCACCGGGACTGTGACTGTGTGATCATCGTCAGGTGTGTATCACCATTCCCGAAGGGAACAGATACTACACATGATCTTAGCCAAAAGGCCGAGAAGCGTACTAGTACTCATTGCTAGTACACGTACTTGTACTCATTGCTACAAGTCGGCCACTAATAGCTGACCCCTTTAAATATATCACAGATCAAATGTTTACTGTTGAAACGAAAAGTGCCTAATTTAGATACAGTTGCGAGTCTTTTGCTTTAAAATCGAAACTATAGACTTTTGTGTTACTAAATATAGCTATGTCCGTTGCAATTAGAATGTATACAATTAATAACCGTCGTTTCCGCTTTATGCTGAAATAATAGATCAGAGAAATATAGTTAGTAGAATTTTAGTGTAATATGATAGTTTCGGATGTTGGTTCTTTGAAAAACAGATCTCAGTATAAAGGCGGTGACGTCAATAGTGAGGGCGTACAGTATATCATTGCCCGCGCCGTAAATATACAGTCACGTGATTAGAAGCGCCATTTTGGATCCGTTTACAAAGTCTATACGGAAGCGTGAGGCGTGGGTTGCCATTGGTATTTGATGTATCGATTCCCTTCAGACCAGTGGCGTAGGAAGGTACTTTTGAGTGGGGGGGGGGGGGGGCTGAAGACTGATGGCCAGCCTGGGGAGGGGTCTAAGATGAGGGGGTGTCCCCCTCCCCTTTGGAATTTTTTGCATTTCCAGGTGGCCTCAGATGCAATTTGGTGCAATATAGCACACTTCAACAGCCACTCCATTTTGTAAACTTATAACTTTGTATTTTCACCTGGCCTTAGATGCAATTTGGTGCTCCAAATAAAATTTCTTTTCTCATTTGGAAATGAAAAAGGGGTTTTCTGACTTGCGAACCGGGGGGGGGGGGGGGCGGAATGGTACTTCCGCCCCTCCACATTTTCACTGGGGGGGGGGGCTGGCGCCCCCCAGCCCCCGGTTCCTACGCCCTTGCTTCAGACATTGAAAGACGGAGGGGTTCCCGTTGGTTATATGCATTGATAAGAACCCTAAAAGAAAAAGTGTATTTACTTTCACAACACAACATTTCCCGAACTGCATTCTGAAAATTACGCCTTTTTATACTGAAATTTCGACTTTTTCTCTCAAAATTTCGACTTTTCGATATATCACAATTGACTATTTATGTTGAGATTTCGACGTTGTATTACGAAATTTGGCGCCGTTTTATCTCAAACTGTCAATTTTTTGAAGTTTAGATTTTTTATTTTTTTTTTGGTTTATATTGAAGTATCCAGTTTTAGTTCAACTTTTTATTAAAATTATTACCGGAACATTTTTGTATAGAAATTGCCACGTAGACTGAAAGGTTGAAACTTATATTATTTTTATAAAGGTTTTGACTGTCAATATAATGCATGTTTTCGATTTTTTTGTGGGTGTTTCGGCGAATAATGGGGTATACATTTGAAACGAAAAGTATAAATTTGATTACTGTTGACTGGAGAGCCGAGTGGGCGAGAGAGGGGGGGGGGGCGGAGTGCCTCCCCCATTTGAAAAGTTAGGGTAAGCTACCGCTCTGCCTTCATGTCCTGACACCAACGCAAATGCTTTGCATTGCGTATAATATATATCTATATATAACCATATATATGTGTGTGAGTTATGGTAACTACGGCCTAACAGGAGTAAAATGTTGAAAGTTCAATCCTACAGGAAGGAAGTCCAGTTTCCAGGGTATTTCTCTTTGTGTATATATCCTTGCATTGCAGGGGTGGTGGGGGGGGGCAATCTATTTTGATAAACTTGATGGCGATCGGGAGGAACTTGGTAACTCCATCCCCCTTCCCCCCACCTACATATATACACCAAAACAACAAAACAAATGAGAAGCACAGACTATACAAACAAGGAGTAATGGATTCAGATTTTCCATCGGTATGAAATAATAATTACGAATATGATCCAGATAAGGGGACCGCAATCAAGTTGATAATGAGGAGGAAACGACAGAGCGTTAATTAAACGTACTTTAACTGTAATTGGAGTATTGATAAAGAGGAAGGGTTAGAGCCTTAATCGATGAGGTGCATGTAGGGTGACCATGGTAGGACAAGGGGCAGGGGCGGGGGAGGGGGTAGGGTAGGAAAGGCAGCAGTCGGTATCATATTGGGAACAACATTTAGCCGTCCAATCACTTGTGACTCTGTGGATAATTCTGAATTTCGTGCAAGTATGAAATAGGACGAAGTTTGCACCATAGCCATCATCTGTCGTCTGAAAACGGAAGATGATTGCGTGTACTGAAATCATGCACTATGGAAATGGCGACCAGGTGAATATATATATATATATATATATATATATATATATATATATATATATATATATATATATAAATATATATATATATATATATATATATATATATATATATATATATATATATATATATATATATGTATAGTTTAAACTTCAGAAGGAAATATTTTCGGAACACTATCGATTCTTGTATACGTTTTTAGTCCATTTAGAAGCACGATCCGTTTGATGTTATAGATGGGGATTTCCCTGGATATCATCGAGGGTGCACAAGGTACTTTGACGTCATTAATCATTTCCTGTGTTTCCAAGGTAACTTGACGGATACGTTCAAGATGTGAATTTTTAACCGCAGACCGGAGCTATTAACAAGATCAAATCTATAGGGGGAGTGTGATTTGTATAAACAGACAGCTCTCATTTCGTTCTCCGATAAAAAAAGATATAGGCTATATAAATATATGTAGCAATATCGGGCTTACAGCTATAAAAAAAATGGTGCTCGTTGATTCGCGGGGGCCCTTGTTAATTATAAAAATATATATGAACATAAAAAATAATATTGAAACAAAATTAATCAAAATATTTGGCATATAAAGGTCGTAACTTGGATAACTATTGCGAAACACATGAGATATATCGTAAAAATGGCCCACTCTCCTAGCTAATCTATGTGTTTAGACGGTTTTATATAAATATATGTTTATATAAACTTGTATATCTTAACACACTAGAATAAAAATCTACTTCACGACCGATTTCATTACTTCCGTCGAAAACTGTAGCCGTATAATCATGACGATTCACGAGTCCCTTGGATAGGCCAGGCTGAGAAGATATTTGAAACAGACACCTACAAACACCAGTGGTGCCACTGAAGGGGGTGGGGAGGGGCGGGGTGGTGGACGCATGATGGGAAATCCCCCCCAAATTTTACTCTTTCCCCACCCCCTCCCCTAGTTGTCCCCGATAAGATCTGGAACTTATCCGACATATAAAGAGCTAGGCTAATCATTTGTATTATAGAAACGGCTTTCAACGCAACTCATTAATGTGACAAAATGTCAAATGATATCACTACTTGCATTTTTACTTGTAGAAAAATTCCCTTAGGGTAGGAGGGGTCACACCTCCCTTAGACCCTCCCCCATACCAGAGTTATATTTCCTAAGAAATTATTTGCCATACCATAGTTAACCCCCACCTCCAGAAAGCGTAGGCTGGTTCCGCCACTGTACCACACTGAACAGTAATACGTTGACTATACCGCGTATTATCATTGGCGGAGGGGGGGGGGGGGGGTTAACCAAAGGATGTTCTAAGAAAAAGACAGATTTGACATAAAGTCCAGTGAGCAATCAAGGAAATTTGTTATTAAATATGCATGTGTAATTAAATATGCACAACTGTGTCTGTAGATACGCGATGTTTGAGTTGAGCTATCGTTCATGACAGCCAGAAAACGCTACTGGATAACAATTTCAAAGAAAAAAAAAACGCAATGACAACATCACTAGTTCCATCGAACAGTAATAGACTGTTGTTTCCGTGCCTAATGTTTATCTTGGCTGAATCTTCTAAAGAAAACACAAAATAGTATTACAAAAACAGTAAAGGGTATGTAAGTACTACGCAGAATAAACACTTCCGTATAAGACTAAGCCTTCAAGGGGGGGGGGGGGGAGTTGGTTACGTCATACTTTCGAGACGAATCATTTACAAGGAGGGATTATTGGACCAAATAAAGCAGGTGCATTGTAAGTATATATAGCGATGAAGTGTATTTACGTTAATAAATACAACCTTAGGGATGAATGTGGACAGGGGGAGGGGGGGGGGGGGTTGGAGAGGTTGGGAGGGTATGGTGACATCTGGGTACTGCGTGCTGCTACGACCCAACCGTAAGTGTTTCAAGAAATCGATTTCAGCAAAGCATAAGGAGTTATATCAGTAGAAAGATATTGCGCGAGACGTATTAAACGTCTCCCTTTTTCGAATATCTGTTTATTAGCATGATAATACCGACAGTATTACTCAGTCTTGCAAATGATTGAGACTTACTGAGAGATAGATCATTTTATCAAACATATCGTCAGAGGAAAATGAAATTTCACAAAAGTACCTATCACATATCGTTTAGAATCCCCACTAGTCATCCTCCCTGCGATTCTGGGCCAGCGCCGATCCATTGTTCGCTTTAAGTTACACAGACGGCACCCCCTCGCCTCTCTCCTCAATGTTCATCCCCCAAATTGTCACACAAAAGATTCAACGATTAAAAGAACCGAGCACCCCCCAACTTCCCCTCCCCTCCACGTGTCACCCATTACAATCTTAAAATAGTCCAATGCGTTCGGTTTGACCATATATATACATTGAACTAGGAAGAATGCTGACACAGTGTACCGCCGTGTGTTAAAGCATTGAAGCCTTGAAAAAGTGAGGGCGCTTTGCGTTGTATACGGCAAAAACCATGCAGATCATTTGTAGGTCTTCGTACATACATTGTGCATTCGACTTTGAAACTGAATTTGATTTTACCCGCTTTTCCGCAAGGGTAGGTGTACTTTGCACAACAGAGACATATTATGGGGACCAGAGTGGTAAGTATATACTCCTGGCTTAAGAACCAACTTTACAAACATTTTTGGCCGCTTCTTACGACTTGAGTATTTGGAGTGTTTTAAGCAGCTTTTAATGTATGGAAGTGTCATTTCCGGTATCTGAGAGGCACATGGCAAACATTGTTCTTTCTTGTATTATTTTAGTGCTCCACTTAAATAGTGTCATAGTTTTCCCTGAAAAAATTGCCGTGAAAAGCAACCCTCCCTCCTCCCCACCCCCTTCACACACACACCTATACGTTTGTGTAATGCTTCTATATTAGTCTGTGCATGCAGTTCTCAATTTAATGTTAATGTTGCAAAGTATGTGGTAGCCTATTTTCCTATTAGTGATAAGCCCAGGACATTATAACCACCATCCCATGTTATTCTGGCATGTAGATCTATCGTTAGGGATACAGTTTTGAGTAAAATGAGGTGGTGATAATTATTGTCATTCCGTTTTAGTAATATCGCATCCGAAAGATAAACCGCAGCCTGTCTAGGGGCCAAGGCTAACTATATCCAGGGTCCAGTGAATAACAACACAACAGCTGAGCAGATAACACTACTAAAGTAATTAGATTCTTATGTAATTGCTTATACTATCGCTTCCTAAGAATGACCAGTTAAACTGCAGTCCACTGCCACATTTTTTGACGATTTCGGCACCCAAATGCGGCACACGATATCACCATTTCCAGTGATTTATGTCAACTTTATCACTTTAGTTATGTCAAAGACGTAGTGTATGTATTACGCACCGGTAGTTTCTTGCCGCACGAGCAAAGCACCACCAGTGGGATGGGTGACTTCGGTATATGTCGCATAACGTTATTCTCCCTACTTCAATTTTTATGGTCCAAATCAAGTTTAAGGCAATTTTTGTTGGTAATATCTGTATTTGACTGCTGACATCAATCATATACTAATATAAATAAAAAAGGAAAGGCAATTACGTAGTCACAACAATTCCTCACGGTAGCTTCATAATGACGTCACTATATAGTTGAGTTATACCCAGTTATGTGTGTTTTGCTTGTCTTTATCAATGAGTGTTAAAACTTTTACATGGAAACGTAATTGTGAGGCAGAGGAGATGGCGCTACCTTAGAACGTACCACAGCCGGAGGTATTATCGCCTCCGACCTGTCTCAAACTCTAGTACGTTTTACACGGTTAGCAGTGTAAGGTCCTAATGACAAAAAGTCTTAACAATTATCCCCATAATTATCCCGCATTCTACTTTGTATTCTACTTAAGTAAAATAGAGGCAATACTGTCGCATTTAACTTAACTTAGTAAGATATGAGTTTTACTTAAGTAAAATGTAATTTTAAATAAATGATATAAGTTTACTTAATTGAAATCGAATTCTATTTGATTGAAATGAAATTCCATTAAAGTAGAATTGAATTCTCTTGAAGTGAAATGGCATTTTACTTAAGTGAATTGAATTCCACTTACGTATAATTGAATTCCACTTAAGTCGAACTCAGTTCATCTCTAATGGAATTATATTTCACTCCCGTAAAACAGGCAATATACTTTAATATAGTAGTATGCTTAATTCGAACTAGATTCTACTTAAGTAGGACTCAATTCTAATTAAGTGAAACTGCATTCCAATCAGGTAAAATAAAACATTTGCATTCTGTTTAAAGTGGAATTCCACTTCACTTAAGTGGAATACATTTTACTTATGCCGAATTCTATTTCAATTAAGTTGAATTGAATTAGTATTTATTTTTAAGTATTATTTTACACCTAAGTAGAATTTGGAGGTAAATGTTAAAACGACTTGCTATAGGGTCTCTCGTTTACACCATCGCGATAACCGACACGTCAATTGGGAAAATAGCTCCAGAATGAATATATGAGGATTTCGACCAAGAAATAGGTTGTAAATGAAAACTAATTTTAACCACCCACTTTGAATAAGAATCAAACTCAGTTGGTATAGTACATTTTGATTCGTTTAGCCCCTGAGCTATTTGACTGGTCGATGATGAACATCAGTATTGACTTTACTATCACTCCTGCAATAACTATTCCTTTATATGACCAATGAGATGTATAGCCTTACGAAGTATCGTTTATTCACTGTATGCCTGGGCCTGTATAAAAGTAATTGATGAATACGAGAATTCTTAAAAGGCAAATACTGAAGTTACGCAGTCGTTTTCTCTTCATTCAACACATCACTGGGGGATAAGAACATTTCGAACTAATTGCTACTCCTTGTTCCTTATTCCAATCTGCAAATATTTGTTAATCTAACGTTTCATTGTTTTCAATCTCCGTTCAAGTTAATCTCTTATTTCATTATCGGATCTGCGTTTTATTTATAAGTAACGGACTGAGAACATGTACCGGTCCGCCATCTTTCTTAACTCTGTAGAATATGTCACAAGTTGATTGTGACAGTGACTTCACACAAAATACGGCCTTAGACAGACTTATGTAATAACTGGAAGCTGATAGTTGGTGCAGTGTATATACAGTCAAACATATATAGGCCGTTAAAGTTATATATTTACGCCACCTTATACATTTCTATTTATGGCACAATGTGGCGCTATTCATCTATCTACAGCTCTGCATGCGCTAGTGTCTAAGCCATCACACATTTTCATTAACATCTTTCGTACGTGCCCATGGAAGTGTTCTATGCATCCATGTCTGACGTTAGGTACCATACCACAATTATAGTAACATACATCCAATCGAAAGGTTAACCATCGGGACAAAAAAAAAAACGTAAAATTACCTAATTTGCTGCTTTTTCGTGGCATATTGTTGTGTTTGTTTATTGCACACTAGATTAGAAAGACATCTCAGATTTATTAACAATAATAAAAAACACAAGCAAGGTCTGATTCGACTCCAGTTTAGTTGATGTTTCTCTGCGTCTGTTTTTACAATTAATCACTTAACAACTCCCAGGACGTGACTGGTTGGAAATCCAGAAAAGCTCCTTCCAGAAGCTTCGATCATCTCTTGAACATATTACATGACATCACTTGACACAATAATGAATAGTTATACATTGATAACCAATCACAATACTAAAGATGATACCCTTTGATTTTACCGAGGAGATCGGTATTAGAATTCCTCTACACAACAACATTATCATTTACCATTTATTGTTTTGTGTTTGTCTGCATTTATGTGAAAGATCATACAACAAGTTACAGATGGTATTAAGATACTGAGGATTGACTCAAACTTCCTTCAACAAAAAAATGGTGAGTTATCATGTTTACTAGATCTTCAGAATTTGAGCTATGTTGGCCTTAAATGACGTTCAACCTCCGCCACTTTCACTAGGGAACTTGTACTTACCAGTGAGGATCTACGTAGCACACATTAACTTCCTCCAAGAATAAATTCGCGAGTTATCATGTTTACAAAGTCTTCAAACTTTGAGCTGTGCTGACGTCAAAGGATATTTGACTTCCATCATTATTCACCGTGTGCATTGCTAGGTGATCTCAGAAATGGACCATTTTTAACGTCAGTTCTAGACTGCTCGGGGATTAGTAGTTTCATAGGCACCGTTCATCGCTTTGGCTACCTGTGTTAAAGTATGCCAACACGAGTGTTAAAAAGAGTTTACCCACATATATGCGTGGCTCCAGTAATTTTAGCAATAATCCTGTAATTAGAATCTTTCAGACGGAACCATTGTACTTGTTTAGGATATAGAAGAACATGTCAACTATTGAAAGGTTTGGACGACTAAAATGTAAGCAAACTGTAAGCAGCCTAATTTTAAATTAGGAGTGCAAGCAAAGCAAGCACTAACGACTTGATAGCAATGCGATATTCACGAAGAACATTTGAAATTTTCGAAATGCAACTTTTCAACATTAACAACTTAAAATAGGTAAAACGTCAAAACAAGTTGAGAAATGTTACATTTACGGAAAAAATAGAAAATTAGAACCCCCCCCCACCTCTTCGGGATTTTCACCCACCATGTTTTTCGGTTAGCTATGACCCTCAGCTGTCACAATCTACTTGTTTTCCAATAAATTAGTGGTGGGTGTGGCCACCAGGGCTGGTGCCATGGCAGCACTATATAAAATGGAAAAATCATATCTTTGGGAGTTAACAACATAAACGCACAATCTAAGTGTTTAGTAACATCAATTGTAAGGTGCCTGGTTGATTACAGTCAAGATCTGAGTGATTTGAGGTTTTTATTATACCCAATCAGGACCGTTGCGATGAAAACGCTTCCAAAAATATTGGGGGAATTTAAGGTACTTCATATAATTGTTACTAAACAACATGAAAACACAACCAATGTATCTTTGGCATATATTTTTCAGACTTTCTGGTTGATTGAGCTCAAGATCAAGCCCATTTAAGGTCACAATCGAGCTCAATCAAGACCAAAACAAAGAAAGTAAATTTGAATCAATGGTAAATAATTTGAAAAAAAAATCTTGTACACATTATTTTCCCTAGTAGTGAGGAGGGAAACTTCGCCTGACCTCTGCTAATCGTAGTTCATGTGATTGAAAGATTGAAAACAGGTGTGACACGGTTGTATCAATCCCTTTTCTTTCGATCTAATGTCGTTAGTTTTAAATCCATAGAGAGGATAAAGCAGCATATAGCTCTGTTATGATTGTATGAAGTGTATTTTTCAAAGAGAATTTCTTATAAGAATGCTTTCCTTTTAGCTTTCCTTCCATTTCATGGCGGTTAGTTTTTGGAATCAACGTAATCCCTATTCCTCCATGACTTGAAACGGAATACAAAGAATGTTTCTATTGTTCACATATTCTCATTGGTTCTTCCTTCCTTTTGATACTTACAACACTTACAATACTTTGTAATATGATGTTCTTTTTTTCAAGATTAAACTTGTTGCATGAATTAATTTGGGTCAGGTGATGACGTTAAAGTTAGTAAGGAGAGGGTGTCTCCGTTGGCCCATAGTCTAATTAAATAATGATGGTCCCACCCAATTTTGCATGTTTTTGATTATAAGATATATTTGCGTCAAACCGTATGAAGTGAGTGTGACATATTTACTTGTTACCCAATTGCAATATCAGATAAATACAAGACGATACCATGGTAACGTACATAAGTTACCCAATTTACCGAGCTACGTTTATACATTTCATGCTTAAACCTGATGTTTGTCATGTCACGCCTATTTCTTGATACAACATCTTTTGTTAAACAGAGTAAAACAGAGTTCTGGATGAAAGACAAATAATAACTTAAGACAGAGTTCTGGATGAAAGACAAATAATAAATTAAAGCAGAGTTCTGGATGAATTAGGTCAATTATTTCAAACCCACACTCTATGAAATACCTCTATAAAATACCTCTTTCAAATCACTAGGAGGAGGAAACTTAATTTTTATTCCGTTCGTTTATTTCTTTGTTATAGAGATCTGATCTTAGAAACAATTTTCATTGTTCAGTAACGTATCAGCATATGAACTGAGAAGGAGGGGCGGCGGTGAAGGGAGAGTAGCTACGACCTCGGAAGGCATCCTATTGCCTCCTATAACTTATGCTTTATAGAGATTTTAGCTGCTGATAGAGTCGACCATGTCAGAGTGTTGACGAAATGTATTGCACATATAAAAACTATAAAAACATCCAAACTCCGTCTTCGTCACCGTCCCTTCCACATTACCATTCAGTCTTTCAAAATGCAACACTTGTAAACGACGTAATCAAGTTGGCTGCTAATAGATCAAAACTTGGCTGCTAATAGATCAAAACTTGATATTTATAAAGATGTTTCTAATATTTGGTATTAAATACCGTTGCTGTATGTGTGTAGAACACAGTTATTGGAGGGGGGCATATACACGCAAATGCCGCAGTTTCAGAGGATCAATAAACACATCAAGTCATTGCAGACTAAACAAAGTTTTGTAGTTGACGAATTCCCGATCCCAGTGATTCCCAAATCTACTTGCAAAACTCCTATTAATCCTGTTTCGGGTTTCGAATAACTGTGTTATTCCAAGCCCATCATATCCTTATATAAGATTAGTCACATGAAATTAACGTGTTTGACTTAATCAGTATTGTCCCTTCCTCATTCAAAAAGGTCTTGACATGTGAATAGGCATTGTTTGTTGAAATTTCAGGCTTAATACCAGTTCATGATCGACTGCATCGAATATAGTTGTAAAGGGAAAAACTTACAGCAAGAAATCTCTTGCGAGCATTATCTTAAGCAAGCTTTTGTGAATAAGAAGATTTCACGGAATCCGTTTTTCTTTACCGCCTGCTTCGAAGTCATCGATAATATCGAGGTATAAGCCTATTGTATATTTACGTCTTGAGAGGAAACGACATTCTTTCTGCTTGCTGCAATGTAAACAAAGACATTGAAGCGTGAGCTTCTTGTTAATAAAGATATTCAGATCCGTTGTTCTAATGAGAGTAAAACAGGATGAATAGAGATTTCGTTGAAGGCAGTGTCATTCTCTGCCCCAATAGATTGTAGCCAACCAACAATACCAATTTAAGCTCGAAGAAAGTTAACTCGTCTAATGGCTCAGTTGGTAAAGCAGTGGACTGGTAACCCTGATGAACTGAGTTCGACTCCATCAATGGTTGGTTAAACACGTTTAAAATTTCTTTTTCTATTTCAGTAGTCGACGCTGAAGTCTTGATATATTAATTCAACCATTTAAATTACTAGCTGATGTGATGGCCGATATGGTTAAGAGGGTGACGAAAGACTCAATCCTCGTCGGTCGTGTAAATCGTGGCTAGGGTTCAAGACAGGCCTCTGGCGATAATACCATTGGCTGTAGGTATGGTGCTTTTTGTGGCCTAGGATCCCGTGCCATGTCTCCCTTGTTGTCGCAAAAGAACCCGGGGGGATGCGCAGAGGGTCGGTCAAATCGACCAGAAGCGTACTAGGTGGCGTGCGTGAATCCTTGCCTTTGGCCAGAGGTGGTGACATCTCTGCGACCGGCATGCTTGCAGCCACCGTCCACTGAATACGTGGCCTAATGAGGCCTTATTCTCCTAAAAAAGACTCTACGGATGCCTTTAAGAGCCATTTAAATATTTTATATTAAAAAAACTCCATGTTTCCAACTAGCGCCATCAAATTCTTTGAATGACCTTTTTTTTGTCACTCTGAAGGTGGAATGGATTTCATTGTAATGGGTTATTTGTGGTAAGTCAAGCAACACATTCAAACAGTCATGCGGTTCACAAGGGTTTGCAGGAACTTTATTAAACTCATTGTTTGACATAAATGTGTTGGTAAAGATTTACACAACCTTTACCAAAACAAGCAATATATTCGTTGCAATAATATAAACATACAAGCCAGCAAGACCATGAAATAAAATTGTAATATACATATAATTCAATCTATTTCACTTTTGCAAAGAACACCAAAGTATACTAGTGTCAATGTGGTTCCATTCTAAGCCGCAGTGTTGTAGCAAA
This sequence comes from Apostichopus japonicus, assembly GCF_037975245.1. Classification (NCBI taxonomy): domain Eukaryota; kingdom Metazoa; phylum Echinodermata; class Holothuroidea; order Aspidochirotida; family Stichopodidae; genus Apostichopus; species Apostichopus japonicus. The sequence continues at coordinate 15,696,172 of NC_092576.1, read as the reverse complement.
TTCTCATAGAGGATATTTAGTTTCGGAAACTGGGTGATTTTAAGAACTTTGTTTGAGATTCACAAAAAAAAAACGGTATTGTGTTTTGATAACTTCAATTACAAAATTAACTTTGTTATGCCGTGGACCATTAAAAACCACTGCTCTCGATCTTGCTAGGGTTTTTATTTATATAGCACATTTACTACAGAACTAAATGGGAGATATTAAGATTATATGGTCTCAAATGACATGTTTATTATTAATTACAGATTTTGTTAAGAACAAATGATGTTGAATGCCATCCAAGGGTGCTCTGTTGCTTACATGAACATTAAAGAACATATTCTGGGTGACCTCAAAAACAACGGAATAACATTAACTATGTGAGTGAGGAGCCGACGTAACCATCAAGCTAGCCTAAACGAATATTCCAGAAATAATTATCTTTGACGAAACATAATTTGCAAAATACTGGAATAGCTACAGAAACATTATTGGACTCAAAGATGTCTGTTTTCTTTGTATTATACATATCAAGACTCTGCCTTATGCATTATTTAATTATGTAAGTGAGTTATCAAGTTACAGCAAAATCTATCTGTCTATCATTCTCCCATAATTGATTACAGGGGATACTTTTTAAGAAAAGTCGCGAAAACCAGACTACCGAACGTCTGATTCGCTCTCAACCCCAGTCCCCTTGCATCGAGACTATGACTGTGTGATCATCGTCAGGTGTTTATAACCATACCCCTCGAAAGCAAACAGATACTACACATGATCTTCGGTGATGTCTTTAACTCTTCGGTATATATGTTCGTTGTACACGTCTCAGGATAAAACTAGTTTGAACTAGTTTGATCTCGGAAGAATGTTATCCGATTCCTTGTTCTTTATGCTACTTGTTTTACAAGTCAATGGACTACATTCTGATGAACAATGAACAGAAGAATGAAACATGACTGGAATACCAAGTAGCCCCCGTTATGTCCAACACGTAACACACTAATGGACTTTATCGATACTCTTTGAAGAACCACATCTTCCTTATTCTAGACAAGTTTATAACAATAGAGAGAGATTAATGCCATTCAAGTGGTGCATTTGCTTTCGTATTACTGAAACCTGTACGACAAGATGTTTACGCTATGTGAGCAGTCAAGAATTCACAATAAAAGTTTAGCGTTTTAATCGGCTTCCGGTTACATGTATCAAGCATTCAATTGATGACTATATAACGACGAATAGATATTAAGCACATGGACATTAATACTTACTTGAGGTACGTATGTGAGGCTCGTTTGCATCCATTATTATCATTTACTGTACAATAAACTTTGTTAGCATATATTTTTCGCAATCTGAGAAATCAAACTCAACCACTTCGAGGAAACATAAGGTCCCTGAAAAAGCACCGTGTAATGGTACCCTCTCGGAAGGACCAGGGACGATTATATAAGAAAACCCATTTCATGGGTTCCAAATGGGAAAAATAGAAGACTATAAATTAAATTCGTTGACAATTCGTTACTTGTTGGTGGATAGATCCAGTTATATTTTTGTATTACGTTTGTTTGGTAAAGTAACGCCAACCCGGTCACGATGTGGTTCCAAGCGGTACCATTATCTTCTTAGAAGAGTCTTAGTTAATGTAGCAGAAGCACACCCAACCATTATCAGGTGTCAATGTGATAGAGATGAACGACATACCCTCCAAATGGTAACAACATGTTTGTTCCACCCTGCAGGGAAATAACAACTTAAAAGTTCTTTGACATACAAAGGTGATAGCTTGAACAAATCAAAATATTACAGACCGATTCTCATTTGCATTGATATTTCTAGACTTTTAATTTATTGCATTAATTACCTATTTTCCGTTATAAAGTTGGGCTTCCAAAAGTAATGGTGGATTGAACATGTTGAATTTCTGAGCATGTATCTAATAAGTTATGCTTTCAATGTTTTCAATGTGAAGTGTGTAAATTCAGCTTGAAAATGAAAAATAAAGGAAATAGGAAAAGAACAAAAAGGAAGAAGAATAGCTAAGAGAATAGCCATGTTTGCACCTTCTGGCAACACTTTGTCATCATGACCTGACCAAATGACACACTGATGACACAAAGTTTAATCCTGATATCTCCCAAATATTTCGATTTATTCCTTCAAATTGTAACGTTTAAATAGTTCAACAGACTATTTTAAACTCAAAATATCAACTTTCTTGAAACCTCGGAATAATGATAATTAGGTGGTACTCAATAGAGTAGGAGAGTGTATGAGGGTATAACGAAAGTTCCAAATAACCTGTTGAATGATTTCGGTGTTTTCCTCAAACTTTCGACCTTAAAGACAGTTTTAAGAAAATGCCAAACTTTCCCATTGACTGTGGTAGGCCTATGACAAAACACAAAATGATAATTTGACGGTTAGCTAGCTGTCAATTTCCTCGTAGAAATGAACAGGGCATTGCCTTGACGTCGGTATACCAATGTGCTATGCAGTCATACTTGTTACGTTATCTCGAATTCTCAATGATTACAGCAGCCTGGGTTATTATTACACATGTTTAGACACAGCAAAACAAAAAGTGACGGATAAATCCACACATCATCTCCCCCTTCTCCGTCGTTCACGTAGAAGGTGTATAACCGGCACGCGATTGTAGTAGGCTATATATAGAAATGTTCAGACGGATGCAGACTCAGTGTGATGCAAAGTCATCCCTATAAAACGGAAGTGCTTCGAATGCTTGAGCTTTTGTGATGGATGTTATGTTTTCATGTAACGTTGAACCTTCGCGGTTCACGATCCACACGCTTATGGTTGCCTGAATAATTCTTGCGTCACGTTTTGGTTCATTCTCCTCCTTTAGTTTTGACCTCTAACGACTGTGTTTAGTACATTGGCTCTATACGAATCGCCAATACACACGCTTTGTCTTTATTATTGATTACTTGCAGTGAGTTTATATATACATTACACACACATGCATCATATATATATATATATATATATATATATATATATATATATATATATATATATATATATATATATATATATATATATATATATATATGTATATGTATATATATATATGTATATGTATATATATATATATATATATATATATATATATATATATATATATATATATATATATATATATATATATATATATATATATAGTTTAAACTTCAGGAGGAAATATTTCGGAGTACTATCGATTCTTTTATCCGTTTGCTAGCTATGTGCAAGATCAATTCTGTATGGGGAGTGTGATTTGGAGAGCTCTCATTTATTTATCCGATGAAAAAAAGAGAGATATATATAGCAATATCGGACTTACAGTGATAAAAAAGAAAAAAATGGTGCTCGTTGATTCGCGGGGCCCTTGTTAAGTATAAAAATATATAAAAATATATATGAATATAATAATATTCAACGCAACTCATTAATGTGACAAAATGAAAAATGATATCACTACTCACATATTTACTTGTAGAAAAATTCCCTAAGGGTAGGATGGGTCACACCTCCCTTAGATCCTCCCCCATACCAGAGTTATATTTCCTAACAAAATATATGCCATACCCCCTAGTTACCCCCCCCCCCCACCTCCCGATAGCGTAGGCTGGTTCCGCCACTGTACCACACTGAACAGTAATACGTTGACTATACCGTGTATTATCATTGGGGCGGGGTTAACCAAAGAATGTTCTAAGAAAAGACAGATTTGACTTAAAGTCCAGTGAGCAATCAAGGAAATTTGTAATTAAATATACATGTGTAATTAAATATGAACAACGGTGTCTGTAGATACGAGAGTTTTGAGTTGAGCTATCGTTCACGACAGTAAGAAGAACGCTACTGGATTCCAATAATGGCAAAAACGCACTAACAATATCACTAGTTCCATCGAACAGAAATAGACCGTTTCCGTGCCTAATGTTTATCTTGGCTGAATCTTCTAAAGAAAACACAAAATAGTATTAAAAAAAAACAGTGAAGGGCATGTAAGTACTACGCAGGATAAATACTTCCGTATAAGAGTAAGCCTTAAGGGGGGGGGGGGTGGTGGTTACGTCATAATTTCGAGACGAATCATTTACAAGGAGGGATTATTGGACCAAATAAAGCAGGTGCATTGTAAGTATATATAGCGATGACGTGTCTTTACGTAAATAAATACAAGCATAGGGATAAAGGTGGACAGGGGGGAGGGGGAGGGAGAGGTTGGGAGGTTATGGTGACATCTGGGTACTGCGTGCTGCTAAGACCCGAACCGCAATGTTTCAAGAAATCGATTAAAGCAAAGCATAAGGAGGTATATCAGTAGAAAGACATTTGTGTGCGAGACGTATTTAACGTCAGCTTTCGAATATCCGTTTATGCATGATAATACCGACAGTATTACTCAGTCTTGCAATTTATTGAGATTTGATGAGAGATAGCTCATTTTATCAAACATATCGTCAGAGAAAAATACATTTCACAAAAGTATCCATCACATATCGTTAGAGTCCCCACTAATCATCCTCCGTGCGATTCTGGGCCAGCGATCCATTGTTCGCTTTAAGTTACATAGACGGCACCCTCTCGCCTCTCTCCTCAATGTTTACCCCCAAATCGTCACACACAAAAAATCAACGATTAAAAGAACCGAGCACCCCCTAACTTCCCTTCCCCTCCACGTGTCACCCATTACAATATTAAAATAGTCAAATGCGTTCAGTTCGACCATATACATTGAACTAGGAAGAATGCTCACACAGTGTATCGCCGTGTGTTAAAGCATTGAAGCCTTGAAAAAGTGAGGGCGCTTTGCGTTGTATACGGCCAGAGCCGTATATAGAGATACGGCTCTGTATACGGCAAAAAGCCAGATCATTTGTAGGTCTTCATACATACATTGTACATTCGACTTTGAAACTGAATTTGATTTTACCTGCTTTTCCGAAAGAGTAGGTGGAATTTGCACAACAGATACATGTTATGGCGACCAGTGGTAAGTATTATACTCCTGACTTAAGAACCAACTTTGAAAACATTTCTTCCCGCTTCTAATGACTCGAGTAATTGGAGTGTTTTGTGCAACTTTTAATGTCTGGAAGTGTCATTTCCGGTATCTGAGAGGCACATGGCAAACATTGTTCTTGCTTGTATTATTTTAGTGCTCCACTCAAATAGTGTAATTGGTTTCCCCGAAAAATTGCCGTGAAAAGTAACCCTCCCTCCTCCCCACCCCCTTCTCACACACCAACCTATACGTTTGTGTAATGCTTCTATATTAGTCTGTGCATGCAGTTCTCAATTTAATGTTAATGTTGCAAAGTATATGGTAGCCTATTTTCCTATTAGTGATAAGCCCAGGACATTATAACCACCATCCCATGTTATTCTGACATGTAGATCTATCGTTAGGGATACAGTTTTGAGTAAAATGAGGTGGTTATAATTATTGTCATTCCGCTTTAGTAATATCGCATCCGAAAGGAAAACCGCAGCCTGTATAGGGGCCAAGGCTAACTATATCCAGGGTCCAGTGAATAACAACACAACAGCTGAGCAGATAACACTACTAAAGTAATTAGATTCTTATGTAATTGCTTATACTATCGCTTCCTAAGAATGACCTGTTAAACTGCAGTCCACTGCCACATTTTTTTGACGATTTCGGCACCCAAATGCGGCACACGATATCACCATTTCGAGTGATTTATGTCAACTTTATCACTTTAGTTATGTCAAAGACGTAGTGTATGTATTACGCACCGGTAGTTTCTTGCCGTACGAGCAAAGCGCCACCAGTGGGATGACTTCGGTATATGTCGCATAACGTCATTCTCCCTACTTCAATTTTTATGGTCCAAATCAAGTTTAAGGCAATTTTTGTTGGTAATATCTGTATTTGACTGCTGACATCAATCATATACTAATATAAATAAAAAAGGAAAGGCAATTACGTAGTCACAACAATTCCTCACGGTAGCTTCATAATGACGTCACTATATAGTTGAGATATACCCAGTTATGTGTGTTTTGCTTGTCTTTATCAATGAGTGTTAAAACTTTTACATGGAAACGTAATTGTGAGGCAGAGGAGATGGCGCTACCTTAGAACGTACCACAGCCGGAGGTATTATCGCCTCCGACCTGTCTCAAACTCTAGTACGTTTTACACGGTTAGCAGTGTAATGTCCTAATGACAAAAAGTCTTAACAATTATCCCCATAATTATCCCGCATTCTACTTTGTATTCTTCTTAAGTAAAATAGAGGCAATACTGTCCCATTTAACTTAACTTAGTAAGATATAAGTTTTACTTAAGTAAAATGTAATTCTAAATAAATGATATAAGTTTACTTAATTGAAATCGAATTCTATTTGATTGAAATGAAATTCCATTAAAGTAGAATTGAATTTTCTTGAAGTGAAATGGCATTTTACTTAAGTGAATTGAATTCCACTTACGTATAATTGAATTCCACTTAAGTCGAACTCAGTTCATCTCTAATGGAATTATATTTCACTCCCGTAAAACAGGCAATATACTTGAATATAGTAATATGCTTAATTCGAACTAGATTCTACTTAAGTAGGACTCAATTCTAATTAAGTGAAATTGCATTCCAATCAGGTAAAATAGAACATTTGCATTCTGTTTCAAAGTGGAATTCCACTTCACTTAAGTGGAATACATTTTACTTATGCCGAATTCTATTTCAATTAAGTTGAATTGAATTATACTTAAGTAAAATATTTTACATCTAAGTAGAATTTTGAGGTAAATGTTAAAACGACTTGCTATACGGTCTCTCGTTTACACCATCGCGATAAACGACACGTCAACTGGTAAAATAGCTCCAGAATGAATATATAAAGATTTAGACCATGAAATAGGTTGTAAATGAAAACTAATTTGATTCGCCCACTTTCAATGGGAATCAAACTCAGTTGGTATAGTACATTTTGATTCGTTTAGCCCCTGAGCTATTTGATTGGTCGATGGTGAACATCAGTATTGACTTTACTATCACTCAACTATTCCTTTATACGAACAATGAGATGTATAGCCTTACGAAGTATCGTTTATTCACTGTATGTCTGGGCCTGTATAACATTAATTGATGAATACGAAAATTGTAATAGAAAAGCAAAAACTGAAGTTACACAGCCGTTTTCTCTCCCTTCAACACCATGGGGAATAAGAACATTTCGAACTTATTACTACTCCTTGTTCCTTATTCCAATCTGCAAATATTTGTTAATCCAACGTTACCTCCTTTTAACCTTTTTTTTAATCGCTGTTCAAGTTAATCTCTAATTTCATTTTCGGATCTGCGTATTATTTGTATGTAACGGACTGAGTACATGCACCGGTCCTCCATTTATCTTTAATCTGTGGAATATGTCCCACGTTGATTGTGACAGTGACAGTCGCGCAAGATACGGTCTTAGACAGACTTATGTAATAACTCGAGGCTGATGGCTGAAGTAGAACGTCGAAACAATGTGCAGTATATAAACGGACAAACATACACAGGCCGTTAAGGTTATATATATATATATATATATATATATATATATATATATATATATATTTACGTTATCGTTTACATTTCTATGTATGGCTCGATGTGGTGCTATTCGTCTATCTACGGCTCTGTTTGCGCTATCTAGGAGAAGTTTTACAAAAGCCATATTATTATCTTATCAAAATCTTTCGTACGTGCCCATGGAATTGCTAAATGCATCCATGTCCGAGGTTAGGTACCATATCACAATTAGATTAACGCGTTCATTCAATTGAAAGGTTAACTGTCGGGACAAAGAAAAAAGGCAACAATGACATCATTTAACACTTTTCCTTGGCATATTGTTGTTTTTTTTCGATTGCACACTTGATTAGATAAAACTTCTCAGGTTAATTAACAATAATCAGAAACACAATTAATGTCTTTTTCGACTCCCAATTTATTTGATATTTCTCTGCGTCTGATTTTACAATTAATCACTTAACAACTCCAAGGGCGTGACTGGCTGGAAAGCCAGCAAAGGTCCTTCCAGAAGCTTCGATCTGGGTTCCTTTGACCTTATGACTTGAAATGACATGACACAATATGAACAATTATACATTAATAACCAATCAGAATACTAAAGATGATACCATTTGATTTTACCGAGGAGAGGTATTAGAATTCCTCTACACAACAATATTATCAGTTACCACGTCATTGTTATGTGTTTGTCTGCAATTATATGAAAGGGCATAAAACAAGTTACAGATGGTGTTAAGTTACTGAGAATGACTCACTTTTCCTTCAAAAAAAAAATTGGTGAGTTATCATGTTTACTAGGTCTTCAGACTTTGAGCTATGTTGACCTCAAATGACGTTCGACCTCCGCCACTTTCACTAGGGAACTTGTACTTAACAGTGAGGATCTACGTAACACACATTAGCTTCCTCCAAGAATAAATTCACGAGTTATCATGTGTACAAAGTCTTCAAACTATGAGCAATGCTGACTTCAAATGATATTTGACTCCCAATCATTATTCACCGTCTGGATTGCACTGTGATCTCGGAAATGGACTATAACTAAAATCAGTTTTAGACTGCTCGGGGATTAGTGGTTTTGTAGGCACCGTTCATGGCTTTGGCTTTCTGTGTTAAAGTATGCCAACACGAGTGTTAAAAGGAGTCCCACATATATGCGTGGCTCCAGTAATGTTAGCAATAATCCTGTAATTAGAATCTTTCAGACGGAACCATCGTACTTGTTAAGGATATAGAAGAACATGTTAATTATTTTAAGGTTTGGTTTACTAAAATGTAAGCAAACTGTAAGCAGCCTAATTTTAAATTAGGAGTGCAAGCAAAGCAAACACTAACGACTTGAAAGCTATGCGATAACAAGAAGAACATTTGAAATTTTCGACATGCAACTTTTCAACATTAACAACTTAAAATAGGTAAAACGTCAAAATAAGTTGAGAAATGTTACATTAACGGAAAAAATAGAAAACTGGACCCCCACCCCTAAGGGATTTTCACCCACCATGTTTTTCGGTTAGCTAGAACCCTCAGCTGTCACAATCTACTTGTTTGCCATGAAATTAGTGGTAGGTGTGGCCACCAGGGATGGTGCCATGGCAGCACTACATAAAATGGAAAAATCATATCTTTGGGAGTTTACAACAAAAACACACAATCTAAGTGTTTAGTAACATCAATTGTAAGGTGCCTGGTTGATTACAGTCAAGATCTGAGTCACTTAAGTTTTTATTTTTTATTATACCCAATCAGGACCGTTGCGATGAAAACGCTTCAAAACATTTTGGGGGAATTTAAGGTACTTTATATAATTGTTACTAAACAACATGAAAACACAATCAATGTATCTTTGGCATATATTTTTCAGACTTTCTGCTTGATTGAGCTCAAGATCAGGCCCATTTACGGTCACGATCGAGCTCAATCAAGACCAAAACAAAGAAACAAAGAAAGTAAATTTGAATCAATGGTAAATAATATGAATAAAAATGACTTGACTTTACAATATTTCGTATATAGCCACTCATCGATCTTGTAGACATAATTATATCCTCTCACTCATACGCACAATGGGAGCAGGGACATCCAGCAGGCAAGCAGGGAGAATCTCCAGCTAGGGAGAATCCCCCAGTAGTGAGGAGGGAAACTTCGTCTGACCTCTGCTAATCGTAGTTCATGTGATTGAAAGATTGAAAACAGGTGTGACACGGTTGTATCAATCCCTTCTCTTTCAATCTAATGCCGTTAGTTTTAAAGCCATAGAAAGGATAAAGCAGCATATAGCTCTGTTATAATTGTATAAACTGTATTCAAAGGGAATTTCTTATAAGAATGCTTTCCTTTTTAGCTTTCCTTCCATTTCATGGCGGTGAGTTCTTGGGATCAACGTAATCTCTAATCCTCCATGACTTGAAACGGAATAGGGCAGGTCCAAGCTATTTGCACTGTGACGTACGGGACATTTCAGAGACTTAAATGTGTCTAAAAGTTATATAAAATCTATTTTCCAGAAACTTTTTCAGGTTTTCATATTTTTTATTGCTGCTACTTTATTATAAACTCATGAAGATTTCCTACACTTGCTTTAATTAGGTCCCATCTTAATTATATACAGTGTGACGTACGGGACCAGAGAATTTTGTGTGTTTTTTACTAAAGAGCAAAGCTAAAATTCCTCTGAAATTAGGAGGGCAGTGATCAAGCTGTTATAACTAGTGAATAGCCTAACCTTACAAGGGCTAAGCTGTCACATATTAGAAAAAATATGAAGCCATTCCAGTACAGTGGTTACACAAATGAAAATTTTCCTGTGACATACGGGACAATTTGTCCATATACAAATTGGCTATGAATACTCATATTTTTATTCCTGAATAAACCATAACAAGCTAATTTCTACATAAAAACATTAATTTGGATATGCCAGAACAATGTCATTTGTAATTTCATGCCATATTTCCTTCTTTCTGGGATCAAAAAGAGCAGTGACTGTACTTGTGAGATCATTCCACGTAAAACATGGAATGCGTAAAGTATTAATCTACTCTACACATACATCAAATGCTCATAACATCAATTCTAGCTTTATTAGACCACAATGATTCAAGATGCAATGTTTCGGTGCAAAACTGTTTTGGTATATACTGTACAACACTGTATCATACTACCAACTAATGACCCTGAAGTTGAAATATGATCCATCCCATTCAAAATATACCAAAATGTCCACAGTAATGCCACGTAATGTCCATCTATGAAACTAGTACAACAAAGAAAACTCTATAAACCTAATACTGGTTATTGAACAAACTCATGAGTGATTGTCCTATGCAAAAATTGGGCGAGCGAAACTCTACATTTGTAACTAAAAATCTCAATATCTACTATCTAAGTTCAGGACACAAGAACATAGTTGCACATTATCATAGTAACACTTCACAATAAGCCTACGAAATTTTGAAATGCAAACTCATTCTTGAAGTCGTCCCCATTCAATGTTGAATAGCATTGTAGATGATTCTGTATCCCCCCACACACAATTGACTTCCCAATAGTCAAACAACACCCGGGCTGTTGGTGGTCATCAGTCAATAGTTTATTTGGTGCCATGATACATGTGCTCTTCAGGCATGCAGGGATTATAAGTTGCAACTACCAGCTTTCAACAAAGGAAACTTGTAAGCATTGGAAGGTTTCTGGTGGAGGTCCCCATTGGAGCGCATGCATGTTTATTATGTATAAATACAGGGTTTCCACCAGACTATGTCCCGTACGTCACATTTTGTCCTGTACGTCACATTTTTAAATTTGATAATTAGATTTGCAGTGAATATTATTTCATTTTTTTGGGAATGTATATTGTTGAGCAATGTTCTTAATTAGAACTTTATAGAAAATCACCAAAAAATTGTTCCTCCATATCAAAACTTGAAAAAGGTGCTGAAAATTGTGACGTACGGGACATCAGTATTTGGACACTAGCTAATTAGCATATTTAATTGATGAACCCCCAAACATAATATGTCAAAATTATTGAAAGGAAGGGTGTATCATGTCCCACATAACTTATATTCAATAAGTTCATATTGCTGGCACGGAAATAGGATTCCAAATGTACCGTACGTCACACTGCAATTTAAATTGATGCAAATTAGCTGGCTGTAATTGTTTGAATAGGCAAAAAAATTCAATACAAAATTATGAAAATCTGAAACTTCAATAATACAGCTTTAAACATGACACCACAATTAGGGTGCTTTAGTAAAGTTTGAAATTTGGCTTATAGGGATACAATAGCTTGGACCTGCCCAATACAAAGAATGTTTCTATAGTTTACATGCTCTCATTGGTTCTTCCTTCCTTTTGACACTTACAATACTTTGAAACATGATGGGTTTTTTTCAAATTAAACTTGTTGCAAGAATTAATTTGGGTCAGGTGATAAAGTTAAAGTTAGTTAGGGGAGGGGGTGTCTCCTTTGGCCCATATTCTAATTTAATATGATGGTCCCATCCAATTTTTCATATTTTTGGTAATAAGATATATTTGCGTCAAACCATATGAAGTGAGTGTGACATATTTACTTGTTGCCCATTGGCAATATCAGATAAATACAAGACGATACCATGGTTACGTACATAAGGTTACCCAATTTACCGAGCTACGTTTATACATTTCATGCTTAAACCTGATGTTCGTCATGTCACACCTATTTCATTGATACAACATCTTTTGTTAAACAGAGTAAAACAGAGTTCTGGATGAAAGACAAATAGAAAAATAAAGCAGAGTCCTGGATGAATTATGTCAATTATTTCAAACCCACACTCTATGAGAGATGACGCAAATATATCTTGTCAAATCAATAGGAGGAGGAATCTTGATATCTATTTCGCTCGTTTATTTCTTTGTTATAGAGATCTGATCTAGGAAACAATTTTCATCGTTCAGTAACGTATCAGCATATGAAATGAGAAGGAGGGGCGGCGGTGAAGGGAGGGTAGCTACGACCTTGGAAGGCATGCTAGTGCCTCCTATAACTTATGCTTTATAGCGATCTTAGCTGCTGATAGAGTCGACATATAATAGCTATGAAAACATCCAAAATCCGTCCTCGTCACCGTCCCTTCCTCATTACCATTCCGTCTTTCAAAATGCAACAATTGTAAACGACGTAATCAAGTTGTCTGCTAATAGATCAAAACTTGATATTTATAAAGATGTTTCTAATATTTGAAAATTAAACTAAATACACACTGCTGTATGTGTGTGAAACACAGTCATTGAAGAGGGGCATATACACGCAAATGCCGCAGTTTCAGAGGATCAATAAACACATCATGTCACTGCAGACTAAACAGAGTTTTGTAGTTGACGAATTCCCGATCCCAGTGATTCCCAAATCTACTTGCATAAACTCAAACTCCTATGAATCCTGTTTCGGGTTTCGAATTACTGTGTTATTTCAAGCCCATCATAACCTTATATTAAGATTAGTCACATGAAATTAACATCTTTGACTTAATAAGTATTGTCCCTTCCTCATTCAAAAAGGTCTTGAAATGTGAATAGGTATTGTTTGTTGAAATTTCAGGCTTAATCCCAGTTCATGATCGTCTGCATCAAATATAGTTGTAAAGGGAAAAAACTTACAGCAAGAAATCTATTGCGAGCATTATCTTAAGCAAGCTTTTGTGAATAAGGAGATTTCACGAAATCCGTTTTTCTTTACCGCCTGCTTCGAAGTCATCGATAATATCGAGGTATAAGCCTATTGTCTATTTACGTCTTGAGAGGAAACGACATTCTTACTGCTTGCTGCAATGTAAACAAAGACATTGAAGCATTAGCCTCTTGTTAATAAAGTTATTCAGATCCGTTGATCTAATGAGAGTAAAACAGGATGAATAGAGATTTCGTTGAAGGCAGTGTCATTCTCTCCCCCAATAGATTGTAGCCAACCAACAATACAAATTTAAGCTCGAAGAAAGTTAACTCGTCTAATGGCTCAGTTGGTAGAGCAGTGGACTGGTAACCCTGATGAACTGAGTTCGACTCCATCAATGGTTGGTTTAAAATTTCTTTTTCTATTTCAGTAGTCGACCCTGAATTCTTGATATATTAATTCAACCATCTAAATTACTAGCTGATGTGATGGCCGATGTGGTTAAGAGGGTGACGAAAGACTCATTCCTCGTCGGTCGTGTAAATCGTGGCTAGGGTTCAAGACAGGCCTCTGGCGATAATACCATTGGCTGTAGGTATGGTGCTTTTTGTGGCCTAGGATCCCGTGCCATGTCTCCCTTGTTGTCGCAAAAGAACCCGGGGGGATGCGCAGAGGGTCGGTCAAATCGACCAGAAGCGTACTAGGTGGCGTGCGTGAATCCTTGCCTTTGGCCAGAGGTGGTGACATCTCTGCGACCGGCATGCTTGCAGCCACCGTCCACTGAATACGTGGCCTAATGAGGCGCTATTCTCCTAGAAGTGAATCTACGGATGCCTTTAAGAGCCATATAATTATTTTATATTAAAAAAACACCATGATTCAAACTAGCGCCATCGAATTCTTTGAAAGACCTTTTTTTTGTCACTCTGAAGGTGGAATGGATTTCATTGTAATGGGTTATTTGTGGTAAGTCAAGCAACACATTCAAACAGTCATGCGGTTCACAAGGGTTTGCAGAAACTTTATAAAACTCATTGTTTGACATAAATGTGTTGGTAAAGATTTACACAACCTTCACCAAAACAAGCATTATATTCGTTGCAATAAAAGAAACATACAAGCCAGCAAGACCATGAAATAAAATTGTAATATACATAGAATTCAATCTATATTACTTTTGCAAGAACACCAAAGTATACTAGTGTCAATGTGGTCCCATTCTAAGCCGCAGTGTTGTAGCAAACTCTCATAGAGGATATTTAGTTTCGGAAACTGGGTGATTTTTAAGAACTTTGTTTGAGATTCACCAAAAGCAAATCCCCTGTATTGTGTTTTGATTACTTCAGTTACAAAATTAACTTTGTTATGCGGTGGACCATTAAAAACCACTGCTCTCAATCTTGCTAGGGTTTTTATTTATAAAGCACAATTACTTATATATATATATATATTATTGGAATGACCCTTTAAACAGTTGAGGTTTCCTACATAAAGTGACTAGACCTTTTAGTTTACTACACAGCCCATCAGACTAGTTCCTCGGTTGCACTACAGAACTTAATAGGAGAAATTAAGATTATATGGTCTCAAATGACATGTTTATAATTAATTACAAATTTATTAAGGACAAATGATGTTGAATGCCATCCAAGGGTGCTCTGTTGATTACATGAACATTAAAGAACATATTCTGGGTGACCTCAAAAACAACGGAATAACATTAACTATACGAACTGCAGTGAGGAGCCGACGTAACCATCAAGCTAGCCTAAACGAATATTCCAGAAATAATTATCTTTGACGAAACATATCTTGCAAAATACTGGAATAGCTACAGAAACATTATTGGACTCAAAGTTGTCTGTTTTCTTCGTATTATACATATCAAGACTCTGCCTTATGCATTATTTAATGATTTAAGTGAGTTATCAAGTTACAGCAAAATCTATCTGTCGATCATTCTCCCATGATTGATTACAGGGGATACTTTTTAAGAAAAGTCACCCAGGAAAGAACCTGGGCATGAAAACCAAACTACCGAACGTCTGATTTGCTCTCAACCACAGTCCGCTTGTATCGAGACCATGACTGTGTGATCATCGCCAGGTGTTTATAACCATTCCACTCGAAAGCAAACAGATACTACACATGATCTTCGGTGATGTCTTTAACTCTTCGGTCTATCTGTTTGTTGTACACGTCTCAGGATAAAACTAGTTTGATCTCGGAAGAATGTTATCCGATTCCTTGTTCTTTATTCTATTTGTTTTACAAGTCAATGGACTACATTCTGATGAACAATGAACAGATGAAGATAACTGCCATAACAGGAATACCAAGTAGTCCTCGTTATGTCCAGCACGTAGCACACTAATGGACTTTATCGATACTCATTGAAGAACCACATCTTCCTTATTCGAACAAGTTTATAACAATAGAGAGAGATTTATGCCATTCAAGTGGTGCATTTGCTTACATCTTACTGAAACCTGTACGACAAGATGTTTACGCTATGTGAGCAGTCCAGAATTCACAGTGAACGTTTAGTCGTTTAATCGGCTTCCGGTGACACGTATCAAGCTTTCAATTGATGACTATATAACGACGAACAGACATTATGCACATGGACATTAATATCCTCTTTCTTGAACGAAGCCAGTCTCTTACATTCATATTTAACGTAAATGATTATGAATTGTCGATTGTCATCAACTCTGTAATTGGACGACATACATTAATCTTGTAGTGACTCGAACCGGATACCTTACGATTGGAAGGCACCGGCGTTATCCACTGAGCTAACACTCCACGGTTATTGTAGTAATTTTCATAACATAGGTTTCTGTATAAAAACATAGGTTTCTTCATAAAAGAAGTTGTTATCATTATTGTTATAAAATTAATTTCTGACAGTTTCTCTCACTTTTAGTGGACTGTACACTCTACCGTATTAGTTTGGAAGTTAGCTATAAACGTCTGGAAGCCTCATTTAGAAGCCGTAACTGTGTAGCAATATGGTATCTGTTCTTATTTAGACCCTAGACTGTACAGCCTAGTGTACCTTTGTTTTTCACAAAGCTATTTCCCCGAATCTATTTGCGGCACTTCCCATAGAACGCCCGCTGCAACGCTTTCAGTTTGTATCGGGCAGATCCTCGGTCATGTATAATAGAGTGGGCAAGCACATTCGTGGTAGGCAGAAACGGACTCTGAGGCATGCACAGTTTGCACGCGAGAAGAAGGGTACTACAACGACTTGGCCATGACTATTTATGCTTTCATGTCTTCATCGCTTGTTCTTGAAAGATGAGACATTTCCTATTCCTGTTGAATGAGCGAGCATGTTTTGACCTATAACCAAATTCATCATTTGTCAAGGACACTTAATTGATTATGAAATGTTATCCAATGTGGCTTTGTCGTTCATACGAAATTTAAAAGATCATGTTTTAGTTGAGTTAGTAGAATTGTTAAATACAAAATATGGTTTTAAATGTAACAATTATAGGTATGTAACTTGTATGGAACCGACATCATCATCGGCTTAACGTTCCAGAGAAAATCGCTCCATTTTAAATATCATTCATATAAACAACCGACGGCAGCCTTTGGAAAAAAACTATGATAGTCGCCACTTATACTCTCTCAATGTTAAATTTGATGAAGTAGCAATAACGGAAACTATAGTTACAACTAAATATACCCTTTACAAGTTCTCACAATTCCACATAACAATTTTATCAATCCATATTGACCAGATAACAGAGGTGCAAGTGGGTGTTGGAAGAGTTGGTGCTTGAATTGGTGGATTCTGCGTCCGGAACGCAGTGTTTTAGCCAGGGACGCAAAATTTTCGAACTGCTTGCGCCTTATACGGCCTAAGCAAAAGCAAAAGCATATATATTGTTAACTATTAGAAACATCATGTCAATCATTGCTAATTGACATATTTAAAAACAAAATATAATATTCAATTTATTTAGGAGGGTGGCCGGTGGGGGATTGGAGAGGTTATCTATTTCTTCTTCCATGTTGACTTTTATTTAGCAAGTTTGTATATACTGTAACAGTTTCCACTTGGACTATCTGATACGTGCATTTGGAAATAGTCAGAAAGTTTACAGAGAAATACAATTTGGGAAGTTAAATCCAAGATCGTTTAGCGTGTTGATTTATTTTTCAAACACCTGCATCATCAACCTATATACACAGCAATAATGGCATCTTGGTTGATTCATTATTGTTAGGTACTTTTCAGTTAAAAAATGCAGCAATTTTTCGACAGATATTTCGCTGAGCTTCAGCTTTTGTAGACTAAAATTGCCATAAAAATGTTTAAGAAGATGTTGTACCTTAATATGATCAAGTCGATTTGCAGTGTATATCAGTCTTTGTCATTCACTGAGTATTTGTCTAATGTGGCTTTATAAAGTTTCACAAGTAACAGCGTACTGTACCCTCGTTTAGTTATTGGTGCCCCTCCAACTCGGAGTATCTGCTCCTGTATGGATTCATATTTCGGTAAGGCCGTCTCCCTAATATGCAAACATCATTTAGTAGGTTAAATTATTATCAGTTGCAAAACAAAATTTATATTCTAGTAATTGCCTAGTAGACGCTCGTTTTACTTGATTTCCGACATTCGTATGGGTATGAATAGTCTATATAACATTTTCAAGTACGCTTTGCGTTGGAGTTGTATACCGTGCAGCAGTTTGCATTGCATGCCATCCAGGCCTGCATATATATGGTAACTAGTCTGTAGCTAGATATCCCGCATCGCAATTTCGACAGAAACTTTGTCATTGAATGTTAGATAAAGGTCTCATCATTCGATTTTTCTTGTGTACACATTACAGACCTACCACTATACGCTTCCTCTGTATCCAGGGTATTGTGTGTTCCTATAGAGGTATTTTTAAATAGTCATATTTTGACGGAGGCCGGGAGAGCAATCGTTTACGTTATAGAAATAGAAAATCAGTAAGAATTATCTGATGCTCTATTGTGGGACTTGACACTTAAGTCAAAGAAACAGTTTTCTTGAAAGCTTTGTAATAGTGAGGTGGCTTAGTAACAATTTTGGGGCTTAACGTTACCGGCCGGATAAAAGTACCAAATTTGGCATGGAGTTTCTTTTCGACCTATCTATCGATTTTATCCGTAGAACCCACTTTATCGGTTCCGATTTTTCAAGATGGCGGCCAAACCCCAAGATGGCCGCCAGAAAAGAAAGAAATGTGATATATCTGGCTGTAAAAATCGGAGATGAACAAATGAGGGGTCAATTCAGGTGTTTCCGGGGTCACTGAAACAGATCAGGCAACCTATTCAGTGGACGGTGGCTTCAAGCATGCCGGTCGACCCCCGGCAAAAGGAAGGAAGTCACGGACGCCACCTAGAAAGCTTCAGGTCGATTTCCCCGACCCTCCTCGCATCTGTTACGGGTTCTATTGCGACATCAAAGGAGAAATGACACTTGATCCAATGCAACAAAAAGTGCCAAAGCACCACCGGAGCGTTATTAAAAAAAACTCCAGTGTGCCTTGCACCCTAACACGATTTACCGAACCGGTAGAGCAAGAGTCTTTAATCTGCCCCTTTCCTGAACCGGCCATCACGTCACCTTATAAATTAGAAGTTTAAATTAACATACAAAGACTACAGAGAGGAATCCTAGTAAAGTAAAAAAGATAAGTAGTATAGTCTTACTTCAGTTGGTTTCGATCTCAAGATTTCAGGGTTACTGATCCACTGCTCTACCCACTGAGGCATATGACTAGCTAACATCTCTCAAAACGTAATTTTATCCAAGTTTGAACAAAAAGCTACTAAACACTGCCTTCAACAAAAATCTTTTTCTAAGCCGTCTTCCAATCGTTATCACAATAGATATGAATTTCTTAATTGCATATTTAAGCTGTCGTTTGCCTTTATTATATCGAAGTAAGCATAAAACGACTTTTTTCTTTGAAAGATCCTGAGGTAAAGAACACTTACGATACAATAATCAGAAAAAGAAGTTTACGAGCATTACATACCGATATTACATAGATTGAAATAAATAGTAATTGCAACATTGTATACAAACTGTTTGATATCAAACACAATTACAACTTTCACCAAACTTACATATTAGTCTGGAATTAATTATCTTATTATTCTGGACGTCACCGTGTTCCCTATTTGGTAAATTACACAGCAAATATAAGTTCAAACGTATGTTTCACTGTACGTCAGAAAGTATTGCAGGTTCAAAGTATTTTGAATCTGCACTTTGCATTTGT
Source organism: Apostichopus japonicus (assembly GCF_037975245.1). NCBI lineage: Eukaryota > Metazoa > Echinodermata > Holothuroidea > Aspidochirotida > Stichopodidae > Apostichopus > Apostichopus japonicus. The sequence goes on along the minus strand of NC_092576.1, from coordinate 15,676,676 downwards.
AAATAGAACGCCATACTTAATCAAATGAGCTATATATGTGACCACCGAACAGGTTCCACTGAGCAAGTAATACACTTTATAGAATATGAAAACTGATTACACTATCTACGTTTGTGTTTATGACTTTTTAAATTGACTTTTCCCTGTTGTGGTATTTGGAGTGTTGTATAAGAGCTGATGTTTTCACGAAACTAACCATTTGTGTTATTCCCGAGTGTTATCATTTCAAATTCAACTTATTCCAAATAAAGAGAGTTATACTTCAATATATATATATATATATATATATATATATATATATATATATATATATGTTTATATATATATATATATATGTTTATATATATATATATATATATATATATATATATATATATATATATATAAATATATATATATATATATATAATATATATATATATATATATATAAATATATATATATATGTATATATATATACACGTCGGGTGGCTTCCAATTCAACAAAAATGATATGAGCAAGAGTTGTTTTATTTAACTGAACTCACATAATCATCCCTTAATAAGAATTTTAACAAAACCAAACAAAACCTTGATCTCTAATAACTTTGCAAAAAGGTTGCAGAGGAGTCAACTTATGAACAATTTAGATCGGAAAATGCCAACAAAAATTCAAATAATCAAACGTGACTTTGCAGTTTGAGTTGTAAACCGATGCAAAATTCCGACTTCCAGTCGAGTAAACGCCAGATGCTGAGTATCCTAGACTAAAACCGATGTTTGGAAGTTCTCAAAACCTGCAACTCCTCATCAGACAAAGTCCATCAGCACATGCAAACTGAACGAGTATCCATTTTCTGCCTATAACGTTATACCACCGAATGTACATATATTCAAGCTAGTAACAAAAACCCGGAACACTAGCTGTCCTATCCGCAATAATACTAGTAACATTCACGATAGATAGGCTTTGACTACTGATTTAATAGGATGTTTCGCCAAGGAACGAAACCGTAAGTGCAATATTTAGTCGTCACGGCAACACCATTGACATGTGTTCACTGTTTTTTTTTTTTTGTTTTTTTTTGAGTAGAGCTTAGTTAATAACTTAATGCAGGCTTCTGCATTTTCACTTTTCATTGTCTGTTTGAACGACTAAATGGCAAAGTATTTCAAAGCGAACGAGGAAGTTGGTGATCGATTCAACTCAAATAGGGACTACAGTTAAACATATTATTGATTAACTCGGGTCAAGTGCCCTCCACTTGGTGAAGAAAAGGAATATTAAAGTTCACTTCAGTGATAAAACTTGCATGTAATCTTCTGAAGGTTATCAATGCCATTAAGGATGATGTGAAAAATTACCAGATTCTTGCACATAGATGAGCTGGGGTTCAATGAAACATCTGTGTTATGGATGGAATTAGGAAAACGTTATGGACGGAATGTGAATGTTATGGATGGAAGTTACTATCTTTGGAAAACTATGCAGAAAGTTTTTGAATAAGATGCCTCAAAGACATCAAATGTCTGGAAGATGGAGGGGGGGGGGGGGCAATACCAAATGGGAGCCTTGTGTAACGGTAGAGTCCTTTATGCGTATTAATAGAACATAATTCCCTTGACTCAGCATCTAATATCAATTGTTGGTAAGCCTAACTAAGGTCTAACTTAGTAAATAATATCCCACCAGAAACCTTTACAAAAAACTCCTCAACTCTGGGTAATGGATACTTGTCAGGAACTACAACTTGGTTTACTGTGACTTTAGAGTCACCACATATTCTCATGTCCCCATTTTCTTTTATCACTGGGACAATAGGTGCCGCCCACTTAAAGAATGACACCTTCTCAAAAATTCCTTCATTTTCCAGGCGATCCATTTCTGCTTTTCTCCTCAACCTTATATTTGAATGCAAAACGCACAGGGCTAGCTTTACAAAAGCGAGGCTGTGCGTTAGGATCGATTGCAATATGCACTTCATGGTCTTGAAGTGCACCAAGATCGTTTTAGAAAAGTGAGGCATGTTGGGACATGACACTGACACAAGATTCAGATGTGCTCAACCATTTAACATGCATTATTTGCTTCCAATCTAACTGAAGCTCAAGTAGCAAATTTCTGCCTAATAAGGTTGGCCCATTACCTTTGACAACATAAAGAGGTAAAACTTACCTTACCCAAAATTTGCAATGACTCACCAGTGCAAGTTCACAAATTGTAAACTGAGCTCATAAGGGGCAGTGCTTTGTCACCCCGAAGTAGATCAACATATTTTGTTTCACTAATGATTGAAAAACCTGAGCCTGTGTCAACCTCCATTCCAACATCAGAATTGTTAATGCACATAGTAATCCGAGGTGGGGCTGTCACATGACCTGTAGTTGGCATTGTACAAGCCATATGCGTCAGGCATCTCTGTGCCAGTTCGAGCACTTAGCCTGGACAAATCTGAAGCTACAGGAGGCCTATCAGTCCGTGGACTCCTCAGAAACAAAGTTGGTACCTGTAACTGGCATAACACCTGTTTTATAATGCCCTTTCTGTCGAGCTAATTTTTTACAAGCACATCTAATATGGCCCTTACTTTTACAATAATAGCATGTCCTAGCTATTGCTCAGCACTCTCCAGGGTCGTGACTAGATTGGCAAGAACGAAAACAACGCTTGTTTCTTTCAGTGTTAGGTGATTTACGTGGTTTACCTTTTGCGCGAAACTTGTTGACTGTAGTAGTGCTAGTAGTAGCGCTAGAAGTAGTAGTAGCTGTGCTCCCAGGAGTGACATTTCTAGCATATTCCTCAGCTAGCTGGTAAGTATGTGCTAGTTCAACTGCTTTATCAAAGGTTAGTTTATCCTCTTGTGGGAGAAGACTCCTTGTGATGTTATCGTTCTTTAATCCGCACACAAAACGATCGCGCAGCATCATATCCAAGGTGCTACCATAATCACATTTCTCAGCCAGACCTCTCAGTTCCTCTACAAAGGTGAATATTATCTTCGCGGAATGTCGACGTCGTGTGCTAAATCTGTAAAACTCCACAATAACACCCGTGGAAGGAACGGAGTGTTTAAGCATTGCGTCAGTGATAACTTGAAAAAAACAATCTTTTGGTTTTCGCGGAGCCAAAAGTTTACGAAACAGGGCGTATGTAGTGGGGCCTACAACTGCTTTAAATTTGAAGACAAGATCCACAGGATTTGTAGGTAGGGTTAACAATGGGACTATCTATCCTAGACAATTTCATGAAAATGAGATGTATGTCTTACTTGAAACTTGAAATAACGATTTTTGGCTTCTTAATAGAAGTTACAATGAAGTGCATAAATTCGGACCACTATGATGATTTGTAATGTCCATAGACTATCTTTAAGCCTATACCTGATTTAAGTTTGCATGATATTAAATCACCAGCCGATACGCAGACTATAAGTCCACTAAATTAGCCATAACACCTCCAAAAAAATTACGCGCCCGATGGACTAATATAAGTGTGAACCAAATACTCAAGTCAGAATCAATGGCACATTAGTTGGACGACAGGTTTTAATTAACACGGCTATCACGGCAATACATGAAGAAGTGGAAGGTGTTCCATCTTGGGCGAGTTTGTGTATGTGTGATTTCCTTTTCTTTAAGTCGGTTTTGAACTCGTCTATGTGGTGTACTTTCTTATTTGTTTATGTGAACTACATACACTAATTTCCATCATTTGATGCTCTGCACATAGGCTGCCAACTTTCCCGTTGCGGTGTAATTGGTGTAATTCGGGAGGCTGTGTCTAGGAACGGAGGGACAATAACTTTTACCAGGTCCCGACAAGAGTAAACGTACCCGCCCCTATACCGTACAGTGAATGGGTCACTAGTCACACGTCGGATGAGTCGGTTATCTACAACTATAGAAAAATCTATGTTTTGCACAAGTACCTCAAAAGTATATGAAGTCAATATATTGCACTAACCAAAGAAGGAATTATGGAAGGTGGGGCTAGTTTAAACTTAATTCTGTGTTTGCTTTCTTGTTTGCTCCTCACCACCTCGCCAATGATATTGTTCAGTGACGTATTATGGGGAATAATATCCACTGAGAAGACTTTTGAAGTTGGATATTTCCATCTTTTCCAACTCAAATGACTCACTTAATATATATATATATATCACTTTCGGTGATCATGCACTGAAGAAGAGCTAGTTTTGCTCGAAAGCTCTGCAAAAACCAAACATTGGCTGTTTTACTTCCAATCACTTACCTAATTCAATTATTGTATCTCACTCGAGATCCAGCCTTTCTCTAAATGTAGCATAGTTGTTTAACAGTTTTTCCGTTATTCCTATATATATATATATATATATATATATATATATATATATATATATATATATATATATATATATATATATATATATATATATATATATATATATATATATATATATATATATATATATATATATATATATATATATATAGATATATAGATATATATATATATATATATTTATATATATATATATATATATATATATATATATATATATATAAATGAAAATCGTAATGAGTTGGAAAATCAAGAACAGTGAAAAAAACTTTCAGCATCCCCCGGGATTCGAACCACGGGCCTTCTATATATATATTTAGTGAGTCATTTTTTTTAGTAGCAAAATATAGACAGTACATAAATGAATTCAGATTTGGACACTATAGAAAATTGTGAGTAGTTGTTGGATGAGCATGTGCATAGGAATATGTTTCTTATGATTATGATCATGAGGTCATAGTCTGCAGTTCTTATTGTAGTAGTAGTTTTATCATTGTGTATTATAACATTTTTTGGTTCGTTGTTACAGGTCAGTTGTATTCCGTAGTGTGACAACCGCATAACTTCTGCGAAGGCTTTTTCTTCTGGTTAATGAGGGCATTAACTGACCGTAAGTAGGGGAGCATGTGACAGTTAGAAACTTACCTTACTCCACAGTCTTAACTTCATCCCTTGTTTACTTATTGATTATTGACATGTACTAGTCAGGTGATCAGTCATGCTCTTTGTATTTTAAGTTACTGTTTATATTTTTATATGAGGGCAGCAGGCTACAACTGACTTCCTTTGTCACAGACACATGACAGATCCTTAGTCTAGATATATTCCATCAGATTCACAGAGAAATTCATCAAATTCATGCAGTAAAGGTTATTGTTTATGGGATAGACTGCCATTAGGGGTAAGTTAATGTATAAATCCTCATTTTCTAACTTTCAAGACCCAAGACAATGTTAACTTTATAGAGATAATTAAGATAGAAATAATATGGTATGCAGCCACATTGTTCTATTATTCCTGTAGGCTTTTATAGCTTAGGCTATGTGCTGAACAATGGTTTCCATTCAAAGCTTAGACTAATGCCCATGATCATAATGGTAAAGAGTATTAAGAAGGTTTTATACCCATATGAGCCATTTTAAGAAGGATGGACTGTACTTTTATTAGTTTGTTGAAGCCAGAGATGTCCAGGAGTATCAACTTCAACCTTAAATTATCAGTATCAACTAATGTTTGGAATTGATTGTACTCCGTAGTTCGTGACTCTATGAGAGATATTATCCAACTGTTTATGTTTGAGGAAATATTATTAGTATCTGTGTATTGTAATTATGTAACTTCAAGGGTTATTCCCACATAACGGATTACTAAGGTTATATCTGAATTCCCAGGGGGCACTTAGGAATCAGTTATGAATAATAGTTTATCTTTTATTGTTTGAATATTCTGCCTGGCCAATGCAGAATAAGAGGATATGCATAGTTTCTGATTTTAGTGGACTGCTCTTTTCGAATCGCATGTTGATTTATTGTCGTTTGCACTTTCTTTTTGCAATATTAGTGTAAATATATACGTGGACTTTAACCACCATTGTCATATACTGTGGTAAACCTGTTTGCTCAATGACTGACTATATACTTATGAGTTACAGAATTGTTGCATACTTAAAGCCAACGCTCCGTTCAATAGCTGATCATCATACAAACATAGCTTAGCTGTTACGAAACTACTATAATGTGTATGTGCAGTTAGTTAATATTTATGTGGCGGCTGTAGTTATTTTCACCATAACCTGACTCAGAGGATATTGTTTAGTTTCGAAATTTTATATGAAGGTAAGCAAGCCACCGTTTGTTTAAAATAAGTTCCATAAACCAAAAAAACTATCAAGCTAATAACTGTAGGATACGTACCTTTCTCTCGTTATAGACATTGCATGTGTCAAGAGTTCCCGCCTGATGTCATATAATATTATATTATTTTTCCCTGTTCCATCAAAACGATCAAATGGGTATATTAAATTCCTTTTAGCCACTTAGAACTGATTGATTATTTTAAATACAAGTTTGAGCCGATGAAAGACATACGATGCATCAATTAATGTCTAAATAACTCCTTCAATATAACACAAATTTCTTTACTCTGAGGAAAACAAACGCCATCTTGTATTTATATTACTTCTATTGTAATACAAAAACAAATCGTTAAGATGTTTCGTTGTGTTTGTTACCATTAAATAGACACCGTATTGTTTCTTTGATTTTTATATATATTCATGCAGGTATCCCTTTGTTGCTACACTTGCTTTATATTTCATTTTTTTACCAGCAAGTCTAGCAGCTCACACCCCAAAAAAGGGTAATTTTTCATCGCATTCGTGATTGTCATCATTGAATTATTATCATCATTAAATCTTCATAGCCACCGGTATCACCATTACCGTCATCACCATCAACAACATTATTAATTCATTAATATGCTAATTTGTCAACATTATTCTTGTTTCATGGAAAATTACTTTTCAGAAGAAAGAGAAAAAAGAAACAGAGTGGCTAATACATCTCTCTCTACCAACATTCTATCGAATAATACCAACATGCGTAAGTAATGAAAGAAATGTGTGTCTTGAAGAGCATCAAAAAGAAAGGAAAATGTAGAACAAAGCAAACAGTGACCTTCTCTGCCATAGCTCCATGGGAAAGCATTAAACTGAATTGGCACATTCACAGATGTAATGGGTATGTCATGTAATATCAAGACATATCTTGACCATGTAAACTGAGTTGAAAGATCAACTCAAGGTAAACTTTGAGATATTAACAATGACAACTTTCACAGATGAAGTTGACATTGCAGGTAGTATCAATATAAGTGTTGGCCATAGAAACTGAGTTGAAAGAACAACTAAAAATAAAAAAGAATGGACTTTAAGCCATAGCTCTACGAGGAAGCATTGTATTGAGTTTCAGCTTTCACCGGCGTATTTTGTGTATTACGTACTATCAAAGTATGTGATTGCTATGTTAACCGAGTTGAAACACCAACTAAAGTTCAAAGGTAACTTGGAGAAATGTCAATTAAGCAAACATGTTTTGTGTTACAACTGCACATGAAGTCATCATGAATTAACTTAAGAGTTTCACGGCTGGATGGACTTGTCAAAATGCCTAAATGCCTTACATAAATAGATCAAATGGGAACTCAACTTCAAGAAATAGATGACTCCAATCTTCAAACTTAAGATCAAGGCGGTATACTCTCATATCGTTCTTTATACACAAAAGAAAAAAGACCAGTAGTCTCGTGCGCCAGAATACGCTTGTGTATTTACTTTAGTTTTTGTTATAGTGACAATCCGCTCATAAATTCCATATAAAGTGAAACCAACTTCCGAATGTATGTGCTCGTATTTGGGAGATACCGGTTTTTATCCGGAAACTGTTTTGCCTAATACCGTAACGATGGTGACTAGATATAAACATTTTGTCGAACTTCCTGTTCCATAATATCAGACAAGCCCAAAATAACGTTTTTCAATGTGTGAAATCTGTGCTCATCGACTCCGTCCTGCATGTACAGCGATTTAGTGTTACTTTGGGGCGCTCAGTTCCTGTTAACTATAGCAGTTTTCTATCTAGCTAAGCTCAATTCATGAATTTCTTACGCTTTTTGGTCAAGTCAAAACGTTTTAGAAAAGTTTCTAACACCCAAGAAACTTTATGTTGTTATCTTACTCACAATACTCTAACTTGGTCACTGGGAATACTATAGTGCTTGGTTTACTATTTGCTGGTAAACATCATATATGAGTTTAGCTCTTGTGAACTAGAATGCAATATCCTTTGAAGAATATTCTTTATTGGTTTGCTGTGAGGTTTTGTTATGCCTATAGGGTGACGGTACTCAGTTGTGGGGAATACCGTACTTCACTGCAATGTACACACTGCAAAAGTTATGCTTGTGTGTACGTGCAAACTGTACACGCAGTGTACATTAAATCGCATGTATGGCTAATTTGAACATACGACCACATGGCAAGTTTGCTAAATAAAGTTGTTATTGAGTAAACATTAGTTCCCAATCACTGAAAATATAGAGAATATCACTGCAAGACAGGGTAGGTGACCTGTTATATAAAAACAAAGGTAAACCAAATGCATGTATACTAAACGAAACCTCGGTCGGCCCGGGTGTGGGACATGGCATTCAAATCAAGGTAAGCATGTATTATCATTAAACCGTAAACAAACCAAATAAGGTGGCGCTAAATAAATTTACTATAGTCAAGGCATTGATATCCGCATCGTTTGATTCTTATATCTGAGAAGGTACTTACTTAGCCTAGACTATCAGTGCTTAACGTAGCACTATATATATATAGGCTTAAAAGTAGTATATTACTAGTATGCTAGTAAACATATTGGTGCGATAAAACCGCTTAAAAAAGAAGCTTGGTGAAAATTGAATTGAACACAATATTAACATAATTAGGAATAGGCACGTGCTGAGATAATCAATAAATATGTGTATAAAAATAACGCCTGCAGAAACATCTTCCTAACACACTTTTGTGAGCATAGAATGTCTTCATATGTATACGTGTGTATCGTAGAATCGTGATGTGTTTGCTGAGCAATGCATAGGGCTAAAAACGGCAAAAAAACGGTTTGAAAAAGGTTCAAAGGGGTATAATATTCCAATCTAATGAACTACCAGAATATGATACGTTTCGTTAGCTTTTATTGCGATTGTGGATTAGAAAAATGGCACTTATTACATCATGAATAATTTTCTCAGAGAGCCCGATGTTATTTGAAATAAAAAATCATCCAAAATGTCAATTATTATTTTTAAATAAATACACCAAAAAAGAAACTGCAGTTGAGTCAATGGATTAGTACCCCGTAAGTTTGTCTTGAACGCAGAATGCTTCACGCGTTACTTTGAGAGTGAGGATATATTTTGTTTAGTAACAATGCTTTTTTTTCAATTTGAATTTAGAAATTTTAAAGCGGACTGGAATGTTTGTATAAATATTCAATAGATTCCTAAGATTACATAATGAGTGAAATATAGAATATCATGAACTAATACAATCGATGTAAAATATATCGTAAAAAATATCACGTATCATACGATCCATAGTTTTCACAAAGAGCTTGATATAATTTGAAACAATCAAATCATCCAAAATGTCAATCTCTTAACTAATGAATTTATATCTCTGAAAGAGAAGCCAAGCGCTGTTAAGATAAAGGATTAGTACCCCGTAAGAATATATCCTGAACGCACCACGCTTAACGTATATAGTAAGTGTTTATCTTGATCGGTATAAGAACAATTCCTTTTCAATTTGAATTTAGAAATTTGAAAGCGGTTTGAATTGTTGGCTAAACGTTTCTAAGTTTATATTCGAAATGAAATATTGAATATCATAAATGATGCAATGGACATCCAATCTCATGGACTACCTGGATATTATACGTTTCGTTAGCTGTCTTTTACAACGGTTGCGGATAAGAAAATTCCACTTATTTGAATTTCAAAATTTGCATACGGTTACAATTATTTGGCTAAACATTCAACAGTTTACTTAGATTACATATCAAATGAATATCGAAATGTCATGAAATGATACAATAAGCATAAACCTGTACTATAGTTTACTATCGGGATATTATAAGTTTCGTTAACTTTATTTTAAAACGGATGCATGTGGATAAGAAAATACAATTTAGTCAATCGATGAGTACCGTAGTTATATTAGACAGCTCGAAAGTACTATGCGTACCTTAGTGTAGTGCCGTATGCGAGTTTAATTCAGAGATTAATGTTAAAATTTCCATTGATGTAGAATTAAGGTCGGTGCGCATTCAACCATGATTAACGCGTTCTAACCAGTTCCCATATAAACATTAATAATCAAGCATACCTTAATGTGGTTTCATATGCTGAATTAAATAACAGAGAAAATCACCCATTTACGAATGTCCGTGTGCTTTCAACCATAGCCTAACTAACGAGAACTAATTAGTACTCAGTAGTGACGTGGCGGAGCTAGGGGTATTGGTCAGGGGGCGCGAGAATGGTCTGTAGGGGCGCTTTCGACACTAAGCGGAGCGCCACCACAGGTTGAGTAAAGATACTCCCTAGATCGCCGGAAATGACCCTTTTCGGGCCTTGCTAATTTGCAGATAAACGAAGAATAAATAGGTGTCATCGCCATTTTGTCAGAAAATTACACCAACAAAATGTGACAAATGTCAATAGGTATTTGAGAGCACAATAAAAAAGTCAATAATCGCGAATAAATGAAAAGTGGTAAAAAGCTGAAAAGGGCGCCAGCAGTCCATTTGAGTCCGTCAAGGGGGGGGGGGGGGGCATCCGCCCCCTCTGACTGTATGGACGCTCTTCCACTACTCACATATTCAAGTTGGTGACACGAAAGTTGATGTTGCTCCGGAAGTACGGAATCTCGGCGCGTTGATGGACCGACACATTTCGCTTCAATCGCATGTGCAGTGTGTCGCTCTGCAAGTATTGGGATATCAAAGATTGGTCGTATAAGGAAATATATAGATCGGACGACTGCTGAACGACTTGTACACGCCTTCGTAACATCTCATATCGATGTCAATAACAGTCTTCTCTATGGCCTACCAAATTCTGCCATTGCCAAGCTACAACGTGTGCAGAATAGTGCCGCTCGAGTTGTCCTGGGTGTAAGTGGTAGGGTGTTAACATAAATGCCTTGCAAAAGAACGAGCTCCATTGGCTTCCAGTAAAAGACCGCATTATGTATACAGTTCTAATGCTTACATACAAGTCCCTCAACGGTCTTATTATAACGTGTTTATTACCAAGCATTCTCTAATGTAGTATCACATTTTCCACTACTTCAGAGATTTGTACTAAAATCACGACTTTATGTGGAATAAAGGACCGTGTGCATGATTAACGAGCAAAAAATAGTTTTCCCAAAGTATGTTTATTGTCAAGTATATCTTACTATAGGATGGCCAGGAAGTAGTACAATCGCCGGTATATGTAACATAGCAATCGGTGTACACCAAACCATGATTAGCGTGCACTAATTAGTATTCAGATAACGTTAAATATAACTTAATATAACAATATATGTTCAGGGAGTTAAGGGAGTTGTACTACAATATGTAGTATAGCAACCCGTGTGAACTGAACCATGACTGATGAGCACTAATTAGTGTTCAGATAATATATATTACCTCAATGTTGTAATATATGGTCAGGTAGTTAAGAGATTTGTATTAAAATCGTCTCTTTATGTATAGTTACGGATGGTGTGCACTCAACCATGAGGACTAATTAGTATTCACATAGCATGTTTATTAGCACTAGCCTTCACTAATTGTTTAATTTTATCATCTGCTGGGAGTCTCTCTATCAATTCCACAAGTGGTCTGGGATTCCTCCGTATACACAATTTTTTTCCTTTTTTTACTGGATTTAGGGTATCTTGTATTAACACCATCTTGTTGATATGGAGTCCACAGTAAAATATGTAAATGTTCATGATAGGAATTCTTCAAAGGATCTCACTTTTTATTTTCTTACCACGCTTGCTATCTTAATTGGTAACATTCTTATGCCATATCGAATATATTGGGATACAAAAAGGTCAAAAACCTTTTACAAGTAATGATAAGTGCATACAAAAACAATGATGCATCGTAATTAACTGAACAGTATAGTGCAATTACTAAATAAGTCTTTTAATTGCTCGTAAGAAATAAAAGCTTTGTCTCTTTGCTGGAGTTCTTTCTCAAGTTTAATAGCACATTTTAACTTATATAAAGAATCCCTACATCTCATTTCCGTGTTTGTAATTATTTTTACTGAAGACGAATTACTTGAGATGAAAAATTAAGAAAATATATGGGTGATTCACAGAATAATGAAACCTGCAGCAAGTGTCATTCTTCGAAAATATAAATTGACTGCCAAAAAAAAGCTTGCCCCACATCTAATATAAAGTTGGAAATAACAGGGCAGTCCCAAAACAGATGTAACAGGGTCTCATCATATCGGCCACAAAAGTGACATCGTGGGTTATCGATTTGCCCTATTTTATGACGGTAGTGGTTTCTTCCAATAATGCGATGGAGGAAGCGAAATTGGAAATATTGCATCTTGGAATCTCTGACAGAATGAAACGGGGCTTGAAAGGTATTCTCCCATTGGGTGGTTGTGATATTGAAACAAAGATTCCATTTTGCTACAACCGCAGGAGGAGTACTAACACGAGTAATAAGGTTATTATAAATTTGTCTAGAGATAAATGTGTCTATAAACCGGGGATAATCACTAGAGCTATCAACAATACCCTCGGTTACCTTCACCAGTTCATCCTTCCATGCTCTAGGCATAGAGGATATAATTCCATAATAAACAGTAAATGGGCAATAATGTAGTCTATACTCCTCTTTTAAACGCAGTATTGACTATGGACGATTGTCATTGCCAAACAGATGTTTTACCTGTCTAATCCCTTTTTGGAACATTGATTTGTAAAATACCATCTTATTGTTAATTTTAATAAACGAATTGTTCCAAATTATCTGTTCTCCATGGTTGTAATTAGGAGTAATGAAAAAGTGCAATGACCATGCATGACAGACGTCATAAATAAATGCATTACTAATATGAATGTCGTTTATTTAATAATTACAGTTAGACAAAAGGGATTTGCCGTACTTTAAATGAAAATCGAAAAACAGTTTCCAGTAGTTATCGCTACTGTCGTTATATCTGTTCACCCCAGTATACACAATTCTGCTACAAAGTATACATAGCTGCTTACTACCTCGGTTAGCTCCTCCAAATTACTACAAATCTTAGTGAATACTGTCCAATCAGTCCTATACAGCACATCCTGTAAATTGGTTATATTACCATCGTTTGAGTCTCTTTCCGCTGTTTATTTTGGGTACAGTCCCGATATTTCTCTGTAACGTTTGGAAGGACACCTATAGTATAACGATCCGACGTAGGTAATGCATGCAGTTGCTTAAAAGTATAGCAGTCCCCTATACAAATACAGCATCAAGTAAAGACTAAGAACGGGATAAGTAACACAGTCTACAAGATTCTTATAACTCATATTTAGTTTTTAAGAATACGTACAAGATCCATGTTAAAATCTTCAATTATAACGATATGTGAGCGTAAAATTCTATCTTGTTTCAGTCAGTGCTCGATTAGTTCTTTGCCAGCCATAATTGCAAAGTTAGAGGTAGGCCGAGTATATACATTCACAACATTTTCGAGACTGAACTCGGAATGAAGCGCGGTCGTGTGCTCACGGTGAGATTATTCGATGTCTTGCGTCGAGATACCGTGCTTCATTGTCGGAGGAGTAACTTTGGCTATTATAATTGTCTTACTGATCTGTGATAACAACTTGATACATTTAGAATGTTGGCATATATGTTGTGAAAGTAGTATGTGCTAAGAATTTCATTTTATTTCTGTTTTGTTTATTTGTTTTGAAATTCTTAGCACAGAAAACTTTCATCAAAACTGCTACGAGGACGAGTATTCCGCCTAAAGATACACGGCACTTTCAGCATTTTGCTGAGAACTCGACTTTAGTCACCAAGATTCCTTTCAACCGACTTCCATCGATATACATACTTTTATTTTCACGGAGATTTCACTGCGACATGGAAATGTACGCTACGAGTTGTTAAACGCTTTATACAGTCATACTTCTATAGTGAACTGGAATGTTGGTATTTCTACAGTGTACTGGAATGTTGATATTTAGCCAATTTGTCAGTGCAAAGGTACACCTTTGTCTGGTCAAACTCGAAACTGCTCATAGCCTATTTTCCAGATACAACTATTTCAGTCATTCCTGCCCCTAGTGATGAATGAAGAATATTTCTTGCTAACGTCTCCAGACACTCAACACGGGGGCACCGGTACAAGGTTCAATCTGATAGTTAAACAGGGGCACACGAATTGCGAATAGCAATAAATAACTGGTGATAGAATTCAACTACCAGTCATGCAATAGTATGGAGCAGTTGGGATAAATCAGTTGAGTGTAAGGTTAATGACATATGCAGACCAAAAATTATAAGTAAATAAACACCATCTGACCTATCATAACATCAGAAGAAATTGTATCGTTATTGAGACTCGTAGTGTTTCGAAATATCTTATTGGGTATCAAAACTGGAAGACAATATAAAACATATAATGAATTGTGAACTCCATTTTTGTACTGTTTAACTGTTGATACGTCGGTGACCATTAAGAAAGTCACTGTCATCAGTTCAAGTTATATCGCGGATACAGAAGGTCAGCAGTTTGCTAATAAATTCCCAACTCAGGCTACTTTTTTTGTGAATTTTGTAACTGACTTTTGTGATTCTAAATTCGATTAATGTAATTTAATGATGCATTCTTCCATTTCCAATTCATTCTATACTTTGAGCAACAATATTGGAACTTAACTGTACCCCTATCGAAGGAGCTGGGTTTGTCAAAATATTAAGCTTCAGTATATACACGTTCCTGTACACCCGATGAAATATGTGACAAAACTCATTCAGTCATCTGTCAATCTAACTAGATAATAAAGCTGACATAGAATATCAATTATTAGCCAATATATAGGGTCAATTGTTTTGCCGAAAAAAATGGGAGAGCTCAATCATAATTAAATTTGAAGTAACATTAACTATTAAAATTCATAGACATGGAAATAGGTTGGTAATTTTTAATGGGGGGGGGGGTGGCATCCGAATCCCAAGAACCCTCCTCTCTTTGTACGGGCGTGTATATGCTAAAGAGCGTGCAAATAACCTGATATTTCCTTCTATGTTTATATAATATATTATGTATATAATATATAATATTTTTCCTTCAATCAGAAAATCGTCATGCAGATGAAACACGTTCTGGTTTTATTCAAGTCTTCGTTAAGACCGATAAGACTATAACTCTGAACGTCAAGCTCTCAGAAACCATTGGGAGAGTTAAGCTAAAAATCCAAGACAGACAAGGCATTCCTCCTAATCTACAGCGGCTTATCTTTGCAGGTTATCAGTTAGAAGATGAAAAACTTCTTTCTGATTACAATGTTCAGAAGGAGAGTACTCTCCATCTTTTTGTAAAAAATCGTCATGCAGATGAAACACGTTCTGGTTTTATTCAAGTCTTCGTTATGACCGATAAGACTATAACTCTGAACGTCAAGCTCTCAGAAACCATTGGAAGAGTTAAGCTCGAAATCCAAGACAAACAAGGCATTCCTCCTAATCTACAGCGGCTTATGTTTGCAGGTTATCAGTTAGAAGACGAAAGACTTCTTTCTGATTACAATGTGCAGAACGAGAGCACTCTCCGTCTTTTTGTAAAAAATCGTCATGAAAATGAAACACGTTCTGGCTTTATGAAATTCGTTTATGACATACTAAGTTGGTGGAGGGGGTAAATATTCTGAAAGGTTTACCTTACGATACCATTAAAATTATTAAGTCCACACTAAGAACACTGGGTTTATATTTTGTTTTATACAACAACACAAACAAACATGTTATTATCAAACGTTCTAATAAAATTACTTACATATTTAGTAATACTTAGTCTATGAGCATTCTTCATGTTTTTGCAGAACATTCCCAGAGAGCACAACAAACTTGGGCCAACATTCGCAAATTGGCATAGCGAAGTGATGGGCCAAAGGATCGCTGTTGGTTGGGTGCTTTTTGGCAAAAGTTTGGCCAACAAATATTTTTAAAGTTGGTCCAAATATTGTCTTTGTATATACTGTAAACCTTTGGCCATCGTTACCAGTCAATTGTTGGCTATAAACTTGCTGTTTGTTAGCAAACATTGGGCCAGCCAACGACTATTATGTTGTTGGTCAACTTGTTGCCAAAGGAATTATGTCAACGATGGTCAAACATTAGTAAATTCATTCTAGACAAATCTATCAACGCATATGTAGTCCATACTCGAGGTTATCATCATTCTGGGAGCGGTGAGGAACTCCATAACTTATAAAAACAGTCGGCCTATTACTTGTGTGTGTGTATATGTGTGTTTGTGTTTGCTGCAAGTCGGATAGTTGTAATGTTATTTGCCTTTTAGCCAAATCTTAAGGATAATTAAGACGTCTCCCTGAAGAAAAGTAACCGTTAGTACATTTCATTCTTATCTCTTTATCTCTATTTGTTATATGTTACTTTATCTGTCAGTGACATCACAAGCCTGCAGAGTATTGCTCACATTATATTCAAGTAATCAGACTTTAAGTATATACTGCTTCTTTTATATATGCTTTTTAGATACTGCTTTCTTTCTTATGTGTCCTTCTTCATTTTTCACTTTCTTTGTCTTTCATTTGGTTGCTAGCTCGATAAACTTTCCTTGTTTTTCTAGTGTCCTGTTTATACTATTCTACATTTTTATTACGGTATAAGCATGTACCAACGAAATCGATAAATTAAAATTGAAGAACGATCTTGTGGTGTAATCTCTGTGAAGTATATGGATTGTATGTTACGTTGACATATCAAACTTGAAACACTTGTAGCTTGTATGACACATGGTCATACATTACTTGAAGAGATACGTAAGAATCGCCATGACGTTTGATAACTACTGACACATGGAACCCGACAAATAAAGACAGAAAATTCCCATCGACTGTTACATTGTTTATTGCGTACATTTAGTACATATATAAACACCACATATCTCAGTATGTTGTCTTGGTTCAGACTTATTCATGTGACGCTTCCATACCATCCGCTCACTACGATTCTACATTGCCGAGTTCACATATTCTCGTGGAACTGTTATGGCCTAATCAACGTTATATACCACGGTGAATACTGTTTGACATTGCCATACACAAGGCAGTGGAAAGGTCATCTGATGATCACTTGACCTGTACAGCGCATTCTGATTGGTGCGAATTTGAATGATTATCACGACCATGCTACTTCTGTTGTTGTGAACGTGAATTGATATAAATCCCGATAAAAAGCTCGTCTCTTCTTGAATATTTACACCTCACGGACTGTCCAACATGCAGAAATATTTTCAATAGTACCCCGAAAATACTGTCTCTTTAGGAGGTGTTGTGACAGTTCTTTGGTGCGGGAATCAAAATCGACTTCAGAGGAGCAAATGCGTCGAATGCGCAACGCTTGACTGTACGGAATATTTCTGGTAGAGTGACGTGGATGGCAACTGCTTGGTAAAAGATAGTAGTGCTTGTTCGTGGGTTTATTGAACAAGTCTGTTTTGAGTGAACCATTTTGTAGTGTCACAGTCGTGTCCAGGAAGTGAACGCCATGTCCAGAAACGAGTTTATATCATCAATGAAGAGTTTTAGATTTGCCTCGCCATGGGTCCATATCATGAAGATATCGTAAATGAAACGTAACTACGTGTGTGGTTTCCAGTTTTGTCGAGATAGAAATTCTTTCTCGAGGTTTCCCATATGTTGGCAAAATACGGTGCCATTTTTGTTACCCATTGCGTGCCACGATTTGCCATGAATTACTTCCAATCACTTACCCTAATTTAATTATTGTATCTCACTCGAGATCCAGCCTTTCTCTAAGTGTAGCATAGTTGTTTAACAGTTTTTCCGTTTTTCCTATCTATATCTTTCACTGTTTGTATCTAATTGATCCAACTATACTTCAAAATGGAGAGCACCTTTGAAACTTTGAAAACGCTTCGACGCCTTTCCGAAAAAAAAGGGTTAGGCATCGGCATCACCTTTCCAACTACAGACTATACCTTATGAACAAAACGGTACCCAAAGGACTTAAAGTCACGGTCCGTGCTGGTTTACTACTTTCTGATAGCGACAGCTTTGCAAATTGGAGTGGAATCCTTAAGAATGCTCCGCTTGAATTAATGGCTGTGTTTTGGCCCTACCGTCCTATGTGCAGGACACTACGGATTTCACCCGAAAATTGGGGATATAAACAATCTTCCAATGTCTACTCTGTTAGTTACCTTGAATGTGTCTTCGTTATACAAAAATATCCTTAACGAAGAGGGAATTTCGGCCTGCACAAAAGCATTCAAACCAAAACGTGGCAAAACCCCCAGGAAGAAAGAATAGGCCGAATTGATGCAATTAATATTGACTAGCAATAATCTGGTATTTGGCAACAAACACTACCTCCAAATTCATGGCACCGCAATGGGTACCAAAATGGCACCGTCTTTTGCCAGCATCTTTATGGGAAACCTCGAGAAAGAATTTCTATCTCGACAAAACTTGAAACCACAAACTTCGTTACCTTTCATGACAATATCTGTATGATATGGACCTACAACACTTCTATGAACTATGAATCTAAAACACTTCATTGATGACACAAACTCGTTTCATCACATTATCAAATTTACTGCATTATATTTTTTTTTTAATTATATTCCGTACAGTTAAGCGTTGCGCATTCGACGCATTTGTTCCTCTGAAGTCGATTTTGATTCCCGCACTAAAGAACTGTCACAACACCTCCTGAACAGACATTTTTGTCGGGGTACTATTGAAAATACCATCGAAAAGGCTAAAAAACAAACGTACCGAAACATTGACGAACAAAACTCGTCAAACCAGTTCCAAAAGGGTACCATTGGTTACTGAATTCCACCTGGTCTCCCACCGCTGGCTAATATCTTTCAGAAGATTTTTCACCAACTTCAAGGCACCGTACGCCTGAAATCATTTTTCTCAGAACTACCAGTCATCGCCTTTAAAAGACCCAGTAACCTACGGGATATTTTAGTTCGGGCATCCTTTCAGGTTGACACCTCATTATGGAAAACAAAACAGAAATTACGGGACCATCGCCCTGTACAAAACATTGCAAAACGTGATTACTTGTCGATTCGACTAGGGCCTTTCAGAGCAACCAAACAAAACGCACGTTTCAAATTCTGCATAAAATAAACTGCCTATCCAAAAATGTCATTTACCTCATCTACTGCAATATTGCAACTTACAATACATTGGAGAGGGAAGGAAAAGCAAAAGAAAAGACATGAGAACTAAACTTAAAGACCACGGGCATCATTCGGTTTAAACATCAGAAATGATTTGCCGTCCCAAATAAACCAAAACAATTCTTTGCAATTACCACAGAATTGGTTTAAAATAATCCGACACGGATTAAAATAATCCGATTTCTAAAACTTCTCTCAATTCAGCAGAAATCTGTTAGTCGCTTTGACTTCACAACGATGCTGACACTCTTCCCTATAAAATAGTTTCAATTCCTGCTACTCCTTGTCACTTTCGGTGATCATGCACTGAAGAAGAGCTAGTTGTGCCTGAAAGCTCTGCAAAAACTAAACATTGGCTGTTTTACTTCCAATCACTTACCTATATATATATATATATATATATATATATATATATATATATATATATATATATATATATATATGTATATATATACATGTATATATATATATATATATATATATATATATATATATATATATATATATATATATATATATATATATATATATATATATAAGAGAATAAATAACAATACAGCGGCTGAGCAGACGACACTAGTGAAGTAATTAGATTCATATGTAATTGCTCCAATACTATTGCTTACTTAGAAATACCTGTGCAACTAGTTCACTGGCACATTTTTTGACGATTTTGACAACCAAATGGCTTTGACACAATATCAACATTTCGAGTGATTTATGTCAACTTTAACACTTAAGTTATGTCAAAGACGTAGTGTTTGTATTACGCGCCGGTAATTTCTTGCCGCACGGGCAAAGCGCCACTAGCCGGGTGGGTGACTTCAGTATATGTCGCATGACGTCATTCTCCCTACTTCAATTTATATGGTCCAAACCAAGTTTAAAGGCAATTTTTGCTGGTAATAATTGGTTTTGATTGCTCACATCAATCATAAACATATAAATAAAAATAGGAAAAGGCAATCAGGTAGTGGCAACAATTCCTTACGGTAGCTTCATAATGACGTCACTATATAGTTGAGTTATACCCAGTTATGTACGTTAAGCTTGTCTTTATCAATGAGTGTTAACTTTTACATGGAAACGTACATGTGAGTCAGAGGAGATGGCGCTAGTTTAGTACGTACCACAGCCGGAGGTATTATCGCCTCTGACCAGTCTCAAACTCTAGCACGTTTTACACGGTTAGCAGTGTAAGGTCCTACTGACAAGAAGTCTTAACACTTATCCCCATAATTATAAAAGTGAAACGCATTCTACTTTGTATTCCACTTTAGTTAAATAGAGGCCGGTACAGTCCCATTTCATCTAAGTAAGATATGAATTTTACTGAAGTAAAATGTAATTCTAGTTAAATGATATCATTTTACTTCATTGAAATCGAATTCTATTTGAATGAAATGGCATTTTACCTAAGTAAATTGAAATTCCACTTAGGTCTAATTGAATTCCACTGAAGTTGAATTCAGTTCATCTCTAATGGAATAATATTTCACTTCCGTAAACCAGGCAATATACTTTACTTAAGTAAAATATTAAGACTCAATTCTATATAGTGAAATTGCATTCCAATCAGGTAAATAGAACATTTGTATTCTATCTAAGTGGAATTCCACTTCACTTAAGTGGAAAACATTTTATTTATGCCGAATTCTATTTCAATTAAGTTGAATTGAGTTATACTTAAGTATAATATTTTACACCTCAGTAGAACTCGGAGGTAAATGTTAAAACGACTTGCTATAAGGTCTCTCGTTTACACCATCGCGCTTAACGACACGTCAAATGGGAAATAGCTCCAGAATGAATAAAAAAAATTTCGACCAAGAAATAGGTTGTAAATGAATGCTTATTTGATCCTCCCACTTTCCAAGGGAAACAAACTCAGTTCGTGTATTTCATTTTGATTCGTTTAGCCACTGGGCTATTTGATTGGTCGATGATGAACATCCGTATTGACTTTACTATCACTCTTGCAATAACTATTTCTTTATATGACCAATGAGATGTATAGCCTTACGAAGTATCGTTTATTCACTGTATGCCTGGGCCTGTATCACAGTAATTGATGAATACGAGAATTGTAAAAAAAAAGCAAAAACTGAAGTTACACAGTCGTTGTCTCTTCATTCAACACATCAATGGGGGATAAGAACATTTCGAACTAATTACTACTCAATGTTCCTTATGCAAATCTGCAAATATGTTTTTTTAATCGATATAATCCTTTTGTTTTAAATCTCCGTTCAAGTTAATCTCAAACTTCATTATCGGATCTGCGTTTTATATATACGTAACATACTGAGTACATGTACATGTTATATTTTTACGCAATCTTATACATTTCTATTTATGGCTCGATGTGGCGCTATCCGTCTATTTACGGCTCTGTATGCGCTGTCTACGAGAAGTTTTACAAAAGCCTTCACATTATCTTACTAAAATCTTAAACAACTTAACACAATAGTGCCAATCCTTTTTACTTAACGTTTTGTACGTGCCCATTGAAGTGCTCTATGCATCAATGTCCGAGGTTAGGTACCATACCACAATTAGAGTAACGTACATCCAATCGAAAGGTTCACCCTCGGGACAAAGGAAAAAGGCAACAATGACATCATTTAACACTTTTCCTTGGCATATTGTTGTTGTTTTTTCGATTGCACACTTGATTAGATAAAACTTCTCAGGTTAATTAACAATAATCAGAAACACAATTAATGTCTTTTTCGACTCCCAATTTATTTGATATTTCTCTGCGTCTGATTTTACAATTAATCACTTAACAACTCCCAGGGTGTGACAGGTTGGAAAGCCAGCAAAGGTCCTTCCAGAAGCTTCGATCTGGGTCTCTTGACCTCATGACATGACATCACCTGACACAATCATGAATAATTATACATTAATAACCAATCACAATACTAAATATTTTACCTTTGATTATACCGAGTAGAGGCATTGGAATTCCTCTACACAACAATATTATCAGTTACCACGTCATTGTTTTGTGTTTGTCTTCATTTATGTGAAAGAGCATAAAACAAGTTACAGATGGTGTTAAGATACTGAGGATTGACTCACACTTCCTTAAAAAATAAATAAATAAATAAACAAATTAAGTTACCATGTTTACTAGGTCTTCAGACTTTGAGGTATGTTGACCTCAAATGACGCTCGACCTCCGCCATTTTCACTAGAGAACTTGTAGTTCTTGAGTTAGAACTTGAGTTATTTCTGTGTTATAGAGATCTGATCTAAGAAAAGAATTTTCATCGTTCAGTAACGTATCAGCATATGAAATGAGAAGGAGGGGCGTTGGTGAAGGGAGAGTAGCTACGACCTTAGAAGGCATGCTATTGCCTCCTATAACTTATGTTTGAAGAGATTTTAGCTGCTGATAGAGTCGACCATGTCAGAGTGTTGACAAAATGTATTGCACATATAAAAGCTATAAAAACATCCAAACTCCGCCCTCGTCACCGTCCCTTCCTCATTACCATTCAGTCCTTCAAAATGCAACAATTTTAAACAACGTTGGCTGATAATAGATCAAAATTTAAATATTTATAAAGATGATGCTAATATTTTGTATTAAACTTAGCACACACTTCTGTATATGTGTGAAACACAGTCAATGGGGGGGGGGGGGCTTTACACGCAAATACCGCAGTTCAAAGAATCAATAAACACATCTAGTCATTTGTGGACTAAAACAAAGTCTTGTAGTTGACGAGTTCCCGATCCCCGTGTTTCCCAAATCTACTTGCATAAACTCAAAACCCTATGAATTCTGTTTCGGGTTTCGAATTACTGTGCTATTTCCAGCCATTCAGATCCCTAAATAAGATTATTCACATGTAGTAAACGTGTTTGATTTAATAAGTATTGACCCTTCCTCATTCAAAAAGGTCTTGAAATGTGAATAGGTATTGTTTGTTGAAATTTCAGGCTTAATCCCAGTTCACGATCGCCTGCATCGAATATAGTTGTAAAGGGGTACAACTTACAACAAGTAATCTCCTGTGAGCGTTATCTTAAGCAAGCTTTTGTGAATAAGATTTCACGGAATCCGTTTTTTCTTTACCGCCTGCTTCGGAGTCATCGATAATATCGGGGCATAAGCCTATTGTATATTTACGTCTTGAGAGGAAACGACATTCTTACTGCTTGCTGCAATGTAAACAAAGCCATTGAAGCGTGAGCTTCTTGTTAATAAAGATATTCAGATCCGTTGTTCTAATTAGAGTAAAACAGGATGAATAGAGATTTCGTTGAAGGCAGTGTCATTCTCTGCTACCAATAGATTGTAGCCAATCAACAATACCAATTTAAGCTCGAAGAAAGTTAACTCGTCTAATGGCTCAGTTGGTAGAGCAGTGGACTGGTAACCCTGATGAACTGAGTTCGACTCCATCAATGGTTGGTGAAACACGTTTAAAATTTCTTTTTCTATTTCAGCAGTCGACCCTGAAGTCTTGATGTATTAATTCAACCATTTAAATTACTAGCTAATGTGATGGCCGATATGGTTAAGAGGGTGACGAAAGACTCATTCCTCGTCGGTCGTGTAAATCGTGGCTAGGGTTCAAGACAGGCCTCTGGCGATAATACCATTGGCTGTAGGTATGGTGCTTTTTGTGGCCTAGGATCCCGTGCCATGTCTCCCTTGTTGTCGCAAAAGAACCCGGGGGGATGCGCAGAGGGTCGGTCAAATCGACCAGAAGCGTACTAGGTGGCGTGCGTGAATCCTTGCCTTTGGCCAGAGGTGGTGACATCTCTGCGACCGGCATGCTTGCAGCCACCGTCCACTGAATACGTGGCCTAATGAGGCACTATTCTCCTAAAAGTAAATCTACGGATGCCTTTAAAAGCCATATAATTATTTTATATTAAAAAAACATCATGATTCTAACTAGCGCCATCGAATTCTTTGAAAGACCTTTTTTTTTGTCACTCTGAAGGTGGAATGGATTTCATTGTAATGGGTTATTTGTGGTGAGTCAAGCAACACATTCAAACAGTCATGCGGTTCACAAGGGTTTGCAGGAACTAAACTCATTGTTTGACATAAATGTGTTGGTAAAGATTTACACAACCTTCACCAAAACAATCATTATATTCGTTGCAATAATAGAAACATACAAGCCAGCAAGACCATGAAATAAAATTGTAATATACATAGAATTCAATCTATATCACTTTGCAAGAACACCAAAGTATACTAATGTCAATGTGGTCCCATTGTAAGCCGCAGTGTTGTAGCAAATTCTCATAGAGGATATTTAGTTTCGGAAACTGGGTGATTTTTAAGAACTTTGTTTGAGATTCACACAAAAAAAATCCCATGTATTGTGTTTTGATAACTTCAGTTACAAAATTAATTTTGTTATGCGGTGGACCATTAAAAATCACTGCTCTCAATCTTGCTAGGTTTTTTTTATATTTATATAGCACATTTATATATATATATATATATATATATATATATATATATATATATATATATATATATATATATATATATATATATATATATATATATATATATATATATATATATATATATATATATATATATATATATATATATATTATTGGAATGACCCTTTAAACAGTTGAGGTTTCCTAGATAAAGTGACTAGACCTTTTAGTTTACTACACAGCCCATCAGACTAGTTCCTTGGTTGCGCATGGTCTCAAATGACATGTTTATAATTAATTACACATTTAGTAAGGAATATGATGTCAAATGTCATCCAAGGGTGCTCTGTTGCTTACATGATCATTAAAGAACATTTACCTCAAAAACAACGGAATAACATTAAATATACGAACTGCAGTGAGGAGCCGACGTAACCATCAAGCTAGCCTAAACGAATATTCCAGAAATAATTATCTTTGACGAAACATATCTTGCAAAATACTGGAATAGCTACAGAAACATTATTGGACTCAAAGTTGTCTGTTTCCTTTGTATTATAACATATCAAGACTCTGCCTTATGCATTATTTAATTATTTAGGTGAGTTATCAAGTTACAGCAAAATCTATCTGTCGATCATTCTCCCATGATTGATTACAGGGGATACTTTTTAAGAAAAGTAACCCGGGAAAGAACCTGGGCACGAAAACCAAACTACCGTCTGATTCGCTCTCAATCCCAGTCCCCTTGAATCGAGACTATGATTGTGTGATCATCGCCAGGTGTTTATAACCATTCCACTCGAAAGGGAACAGATACTACACATGATCTTCGAGATATCTTTAACTCTTCGGTTCGTTGTACACGTCTCAGGATAAAACTAGTTTGATCTCGAAAAAATGTTATCAGATTCCTTGTTCTTTATTCTATTTGTTTACAAGTCAATGGACTACATTCTGATGAACAATGAACAGATGAAGATTACTGCCATGACTGGAATACCAAGTAGTCCTCGTTATGTCCAGCACGTAACACACTAATGGACTTTATCGATACTCATTGACGAACCACGTCTCTAGCCCCATCGAATCTAGCGCCAGCGTCTCTCTTATTCGAAACAAGTTTATAACAATAGAAAGAGATTAATGCTGTTCAAGTGGTGCATTTGCTTTCATATTATTAAAACCTGTACGACATGATTTTTTACGCTATGTGAGCAGTCCAGAATTTACAGTGAACGTTTAGCGTTTTAATCGGCTTCCGGTAACACGTATCAAGCTTTCAATTGATGACTATATAACGACGAACAGACATTATGCACATGGACATTAATATCCTCTTTCTTGACCGAAGCCAGTCTCTTACATTCATATTTAACGTCCATGATTATGAATTGTCGATTGTCATCAACTCTGTAACTGGACGACATACATTAATCTTGTAGTGACTCGAACCGGATACCTTACGATTGAAAGGCACCGGCGTTATTCACTGAGCTAACACTCCACGGTTATTGCAGTAATTGTCAAAACATAGGTTTCTTCATAAAACAAGTTGTTATCATTATTGTTATTAACTTAATTTCTGACTGTTTCTCTCACTTTTAGTGGACTGTACACTCTACCGTATTAGTTTGGAAGTTAGCTTTGAACGTCTGGAAGCCTCATTTAGAAACCGTAACTGTGTAGCAATATGGTATCTGTTATTGTTAAGACCCTACACTGTACAGCCTAGTGTACCTTTGTTTTTCACAAAGGTATTCCCCGTATTGTTTGCTGCACTTCCCAAAGAACGCCGCGGTAACGCTTTATGTTTGTATCGGACAGATCTTCGGTCATGTAAAATAGAGTGGGCAAGCACATTCTTGGTAGGCAGAAACGGACTCTGAGGCATGCACAGTTTGCACGCGAGAAAAAGAGTAAAACATACAACTTGGCAAGACTATATATGTTATCATGACTTTATCGCTTTTTTTCTTGAAAGATGAGACATTTCCTATTCTTGCTTAATGAGCGAGCGTGTTTCGACCTATATAACCAAATTCAACATTTGTCCCGTTCATACGAAGTTTAAAAGAACATGTTTTAGTTGAGTTAGTAGAATTTTTAAATTTAAAATATGGATTAAATGTAACAATTATAGGTATGTACCTTGTAAAGAACCGACGTCATCATCGGCTTAACTTTAAAAGAACGTTCCAGAGAAAATCGCTCCATCTTTACTATCATTCATATAAACAACCGACGGTAGCCCTTGGAAAAATTTTGATTATCGTCACCACCTGTACTCTCTCAATGTTAAATTGAGAAGTTGCAATAACGGAAACTATGGTTACAACTAAATATACCTTTAACAAATTCTCACAATTCCACATAACAATTTTATCAATCCATATTGACCAGATAACAGAGGTGCAGGTAGGTGTTGGAGGAGTTGGTGCTTGAATTGGTGGATTCTGCGTCCGGGACGCAGTGTTTTAGCCAGGGACGCAAAATATTCGAACTGCTTGCGTCCTACACGGCATAAGCAAAAGCAAAAGCATATATGTTCTTAAATATTAGAAACAGCATGTCAATCACTGCTAATTGACATATTTAAAAACAAAAGATTATATTTAATTTATTTAGGAGGGCGGCCGGTGGGGGGGGGGGGGTTGGAGAGGTTATCTTTTTTTTTTCTTCCATGTTGACTTTTATTTAGCAAGTTTGTATGTACTTATAACAGTTTCCACTTGGACTATCTGATACGTGCATTTAAACAAACTTAGATAAATACAGAGACATACATTTTGGGGAGTTAAATCCAAGATCGTTTAGCGTGTTGATCTATTTTTCAAACACCTACATCATCAACCTATATACACAAAAATAATGGCATCTTGGTTGTTTCATTATTGTCAGGTACTTTTCAGTTAAAAAATGCAGCAATTTTTCGAAAGATACTTCACTGAGCTTCAGCTTTTGTAGACTAAAATTGCCATAAAAATGTTCAGGAAGATGTTGTACCTGAACATGATCAAGTCGATTTGCAGTGTAT
The DNA here is from genome assembly GCF_037975245.1 of Apostichopus japonicus. Lineage (NCBI taxonomy): Eukaryota > Metazoa > Echinodermata > Holothuroidea > Aspidochirotida > Stichopodidae > Apostichopus > Apostichopus japonicus. The sequence goes on along the minus strand of NC_092576.1, from coordinate 15,648,888 downwards.
ATCAGTCTTTGTCATTCACTGAGAATCTGTCTAATGTGGCTATATAAAGTTTCACAAGTAACAGCGTACTGTGCCCTCGTTTAGTTATTGGTGCCCCTCCAACTCTATGGATTCAAATATTTCGGTAAGGCCGTAGTAGTGTATAGACCCACACCGGGGCATAATCGACAAGGGGGACCGCAACCGGGGCATAATCGGTGACCGGAACTAGGGCAAAATGGACAGTGGGGACCCAGACCGGGCAAAATGGACATTGGGGACCGAAACTAGGGCAAAATGGACATTGGGGACCGGAACTAGGGCAAAATGGACATTGGGGACCCAGACCGGGGCAAAATGGACAGTGGGGACCCCAACCGGGGCATAATCGACAAGGGGGACCCGAACTAGGGCAAAATGGACATTGGGGACCGGAACTAGGGCAAAATGGACAGTGGGGACCCGAACTAGGGCATTTCTGGAAAATGAGAACAAAAGCGATGTGTTGTACAGTTTTGTTTTTTATTCGAGTGCATCACAGCATATCTTCACATCAAACAAGAAAATACGGGTGCTTAAGTCATACATGTAAAAACAAAAATGATATCGATAGTACATCACTACTTTGGTTATCGTTTTACCATAACGGTGAGGAGACGGTCGGTAAACCCGTTCCGACGAAATTCATTTCGGATACTAGCACATTTTAATATTATTATTATTTTAAAGTATGGAACATTTGAACAACAAAACAAAAATTGGTAAACACAGTAAATCATGCATGATTATGTTTAGAACAACAACTTGGTAAACACATAAAATAGTGAGCACTGCAATGATCAATCGTTAAAGATATGGATTGATGAAATAATATACATCTTGGTCATTACGGTGAACGTCATCGGTAAACCTGCCAACGATATCCGCCATACGTTGTCCACGGCACCGATGTAAGAGATAATACAAACAGTAATGTCCACACACATGAGAGCTCAGCGATTGTAACTGGCGTGTGTTGTAACGAACAACTTCGTTTCGAAGAAACCGTGCGATGCCTGGTATCGTCGTGGGTGGTCGGCCAAAAGAATCGAAATATTCTACGACGGTGCGGTCTCGTGACACGAACAAGCACGTCCAGTGTTGACCCTCATAAGCCGATGGATCTGTGTTGAACACGTAACAGTTGCCTGGTTCAGGACGCCGTGTTGGCAAATTGTCGGATGCAAACACACCTCGGAATGTAGGTGCTGTAAACGTATCTCTCTCGAGGATCTTCGTCAGCGTCGTGCTGTCCATTTTCAACGAATAAAGTCGAATGAAACGTTACCGTGCTGATCGATTTCGATAAGATTGTCAAACTCGGCATACAGAATCAGCATAACACTCTCGGTTAAGGCTTCGTCAAAGCGTAGCGTCAGATCCAATGTACCTTCATCCTTACGGTTATAATGGGCACCGTCGGCGAGATCGGGTGTAAAATCGAAGGCATATAATGTGTAGCCTTTTTCGTAGTCGTTGCGAGTGACGTCTATCCCTTCATCTAAATTCTTTTTGTGTAGAGCCGTGAAAAGCGAGTCATAGGCTCTTATCGTTTGATTGGCAGATCCGTCCTCGTTAAAGCGTAATTTCAATGCCTCTGAAGGATGGATACGTCCAGCGTAGCGCAGAGAGACTTCGTTAACTTTGAAATGGTGAAAGTTGAATGGATTTTTAGCATAATGGCCGTTGAATGCTGCTGTTTTCACGATCCCAAGGATAAGTCGTCTCGGTAGCTGCCCTAACCATAAGTGATCGGATATGACGTTCGTACTGCCGGCCTGGACGGCTTTGGTTCGAACTTGTACGCGGTTGATGGGGTATTTAGCAGTAGTACCACTCGCCAACACTTTCGCATGTTGAAGTAGCATCGTAGCACTCGGTGTCACTCTACGTATATAGAGAGCTACTTCTGTGAACTGAACTCTGTATCCTGCAGCATCATTGGTAGTCATTAACACGAACGCATCGTTGTTGGGGATTAATTTCAACTTCATGGTAACACCGTTCACGAAGTATCGATCCATGTGGAAAATGTCACAATGTAGGCGACCCATCAGTTCCACTTCTACACTGTCTTTGAAATGTTTTGCTCTGGTTTTGAGTCCTTGGTTAGAGCCGTTGACTGCATTGCTGTCCTCCATGTGTCCTGGTGTATCTTTCTGGTACAAGGCAGTACTCAGATGATTCGTCTTGGCTTCACGACCATAGTTGAGTAACGCTTCCATGTATGATCTGTACGGATAACATGCCGAAGAATCCGAAATTTGTTGACCGTTGAGTGAAACATCGACCTGTTTAAAGAGTGCATGGAGGGGATAATTGACGGGTCCGACACTGTCCACGTTATCTCCAGTATGTACGAGAGCACCACCGTTGGATTTGGTAATTTTACACCTGACGAAAAGTTGCGTCTCTTCGAGATCGAGGTATTGGTCTCCGGTGCCCGGAATCTCAAATTCAAAAAGTTGAGACAATCCGGCGATGGGGTTGATTTTCTCCCACGCACCTCGATCGATGACGATCTGTGTCGGTGGGACACTAAAAATGTCCATTTCACTTTTGCTGCACTCACACGAATGAGGATGAATGGTCGTCATGTTGCCTTAACTGAAAATATCCCGATGAAGTCTTTGTCGCTTGAAGGCACGAGTCGAAATGAGTTTTTTCGCAGGTTTTCGTCGTTTTATAGCTTTCGGTTTCCTGCCTCTTGATCTGGGAATGACTTTGGCACGGGGTCTCCTGACGGGTATCCTTCGTCTACGCATACCGCTGCCCTTCTGATTCACACGTCGTTTCACTTCTTCGACGGTTCTTCTTTTCAATGACGAACCCACTTTTTGGCCATCTAGTACATCCGTTGCCACGTTGACACCAGCTCTGAGTGCACTTTTACCCAGAGATTTAAAAACAGGTTTCAGAAACGGAATGGCTCCACGAAGAATACCTAACACAGCTCCAAGTCCATGACCACGCTGGTAGTAGGGAGCTTGAAACACAGGAAGACCTTGACTCATGATGCTTCACAATAAGACGGAACGTTTTTGGCGGAAATGTAACGTCAAGACGACGCGTCCAGTTTGAAATGGTACTCGCTCTCCGGTTTCGTCTCTTATATCGATTTCGATCGTGGAAATGAGACTAGAGATGACGGAATGGTATTCCAGTCTATCGTATTTAAATGTCACCATCTGTGGAAAGCGGCCTTTGGATGCCACCGTCTTTAACAGCGGTGCACTGGTATCACCGACCAATTGATTTTCGATGATGTTAGTATAAATAAATAGTTCATGAAGTGGATCTCGATCCATGGGGCGATCGCCGGTGTATCTGTTACCGTCAAGTTCGAACTCGCGATCACCACCGAAATACGGGACACTTTCTCTGACGGGATGATAGAATCCCATGAGTGTTGCCACTCTTCCCGTTGCTTCCACTTCGAAAAACGGCTCGTTTACTTCCGTAGAAACCGTCATTTTACCAGTTTTTGGTTGGAAATCGAACGTTAGATTGGGACACGCATCGCGGAACCAGTCCATGATGTCGCGATGTGGCTGTTCACTCGTTCGAAAGTCTTTGAAGGTCACACTGGTAAATGATTCGTTTGGACCCATGCGATACTTAAAAGCACCATGATGAGATTCGATATCATACCAGGAGCGAGGGTAAGAAATACTGGAGAGTGCTACTTCCCAAGCACCTTGGAGAGTTAACGGTTTGCTCAATTGCGTGAAGTAGTGAGCCAATGAGTTATCCGGAAAAATATCCAGAGAACTGTTACTAGGTAGTGTGACGTAAAAACTGTCCATGATGCCGCATCAATCCGTTTTCTTCCAACGTCGGTGTCGATGTGAAGCTGAACCCAGTATGTTACAAATTTATGAGTTGATCCGTCCAACTATTGAACTTTGATGGATAACCGGTCCATTTGACGAAATATTCCATCTTCCCGTCTTGCTTTCTGCGACGCCGTAACACTCTCTCCACTCTGTACACGTCCTTGTCATGTTTGTCGACACGTTGAATTTCCGTTTCGTAAAACGTACCATGGATCACCTCACCATCCCAATCTTTGATGCGATATACGGGTGGACGTCTCGGTAGTCGTGCGCTCACCGTAAAAATTTCTTCCGTCCATCGAGGTAAGTAACCTTTACGGAATGGACGGACCGTCATGCTCAGTCGTACTTTATCACCGACGTCAAATCGAAAGACCTGTGGCTGTTGTGAAGTCTGACGTGGATACAATGTGCGCCACACGTCGAGTTCATTTTTGAGGGTCACGGAGTTGGGAGATCGGCCGATACTGCGATGATGCGCACTGTTGTAGCTGGTCACCAGTTTCGGTAGCACATTAAGATAAGTCATCGTATGGTTTGCCGTAAACTTCCACATTTTTTCCTTTAAGGTCCTATTAAATCTTTCCACGACGCTTGCCTTGGTCTCGTTGTGTGTGGCGAAGAGGTGGATCTCTTTTTCGATCAAAAGGTTCTTGACCTGCCGGTTGAAAAATTCGGACCCCTTATCAGTTTGTAACTTTCGAGGTTGACGTCCATCTTTCAAAATATCCAGGAAGGCCCTTTTCAGAGATGTACCCGTCTTATCCTTGAGAGGAATGACCCATGCATATTTAGAGAAAATGTCGATGCACGTCAGTAGATATTTAAAACCACGATTTTGACGAGAGAGCTGTCTGACGTCAACAAGATCGGCTTGCCACTGATCATCAATCCCTTTGACGTAGATGCGATTGCGGCTGTAACGCTTTCGGCTCGGTTTGTGTAACGTGTAAGGGTCCTGTGTCCTCAACCATGCTTTGACCACTTGTAACTTTGTGTTTGGTCTTCGCTTCCTGGCGTGACGAAGTAGGGCATTTACGCCTCTGTAACCAGCGGGATGCGAAGCGTCGTAGTAGAGATCGTGAAGAATGGTCGCTAGCGAGTCCGTCGACATCGGTGACGATCTTACCATTGCAGCAGGCACAGAGACAACGGATTTGCTTCAGTCTACTCTGAATCTGTACGAAAGGCCGACTTTGCATGAATGCCATGTCGTTCTAAAGTGATCTGAGAAACCGTCAAGGTACGTCACACTTAATATTTCTGCCATTGCCGTACACCATACAGATGTGTAGCATCTCTACTCTTTCGACGTTGACGTCCTTTGGATGACGGTGGGTTCACAGAGATGTTGGTGATGGTACGCCATCGCTCTTCATTACCGACGAGTTCACGAGGGATATTGGTATCACTCAGCTGTCGTGCTAATGCTTCCCGCCCGTTTGGCTTCACGGTTTTCCTGTGTCGCAAGAGATCGTTGACCAAGTCTACGATATGAGTACTCGGTATGCTATGACTGTCCGTCCCAATTAATTCTCCGGTAGGTAACCACTTGATATGGTGATCTGTGAGGAAGCGAACCAGCTTTTCTGCTTTTGCCTGAAATGTTTTTGGGACACTTCCTATAATCGTCTCGAAAAGTGGTATGTCTGCAACGGTCTGTACATCACGTGATGGTTCATCTTCTCTGCCTTGTCTCTGAAACATGCGCTGTCTCTGTATGGCTTGCGCATAGTGTTTGGCTTTCTCTTCTTCCGTCAAATCCGTCTGTGATAAAATAGCTTTAATGACATCATCGAGACGTCTAGATTGTTGCGTTTCCGGTGATGCTTTTTCTTCCAGTAGCTGCTGAATGTGTTTCAACGTCTCCACCGTCTCATCGGATTTACCGACAGTACTTCCCTGTGGCACAAGAATCATTTTCCTTCCATAGTCCATTTTATAGCAAACGTAGCACGGCCTCTAACATCGACTGGAGAAATGCCCCACTTCCTCGTTGGAGAAGCGCTTTCTTCTTTTTGCCTCTCGACACCTGGCGATCAGCAAGTAGACGTAGACAATGCTTGTGCCGCTTGAGTCGTTTTTCTTGTTGGTTATTCAAAGGCACGTTTCCGTGTAAGATGTTCAATGCACATTCACAGAGGGTAAGCAACAGTTTTGGATCAATGTTCTTCAAGACAGTTGAACGTTTTGCTGGTGAACAGTGGGCTAAGCGTTCTAAAAGGGGGAATTGATCCCGAATCCTCTCCATCCTACGATCAAATGACACGAAGCGTGTTTGATATGTTGCTTTATGACCTGAAAGGTACGAGGCGTCCACGGAACCGTCTAATCATGGGTCTATCTACACGAAACCAGTCTTGGTAATTGGTCGGTCCGATCACACCGTTGAGAATGAGCATATCCACCATATACATGATGAACACGGCGACGTGTGTGAAGGTCACGTTTTCGTCGAGAGAGAACGCCGCTTCCAAATGTTGAAAATCAATCATGACGACTTCCTTCAGGAGTTTCCGATAATCGTCTTGATGATCCACACACTCGGCAATGAGACAAATGCGTTCAGTGAGTCCATCCTGTGCGATATCATGTATCAACCGTAATCGCCGACGAACGAGCGTATCGTAAAGTACACGCAAGACTCGATCATCGAGGTCGATGGTTTTTGCGCTTGAGGAGATACACCGTAATGCGATCTCCATCTTCTTCAGGCATAACGTTGGTCCTGAAGCGAGTGCGTTCATCGCTATTTGGCTTAAAGTCAAACACCAGGTAACCATAGGGACGTGACGTAGCCTCTTCGTAAACCTCATGTAAGAATCTGGTACTGCCCGGTAAAAGTTGTCTAGCAAAGTGATGCACCACAGAAGCATCTCTAGGATTCTTGAAGAGCACGACGTAGTGACTGTTGAGACTGATCGTTCTGGAATGTTTGCCTTGATGAAACAAATTCTGAAGCACGAGAATGATGGATAAATTTTTATGGTGACTGCCTTTGGTAAACAATTGTGCGATTCGCTCGTCCGTCTCGTGCATGAGATCGTCGATGATCAATAAATTTGGTTTGCTTCGATCGATGTAGTCATCAAATCGATCCGGTAAATCTTCAACAAATCTGACGCTCGGACAATCTTTGAGAATCTCGTCGTACACTTTCTGGTATTCACCGTAAAACCATACAATGTTCTCTGGCGGTGGATCAATCAACGTGTGTCGATGTTTCAGCAGTCTGGATAACCAAACGGTTTTACCACTACCTGTTGGTCCTGCGACGAGACATGTAAATGGATGCTTGAATCGGACATCGAGTGTTTCCTTCGACATCTCGTTGGTAATTGTGTCAAGATCTGGACACCCCGTCTTATTTGTAATGTTTCAGACTTCAATATCCGTATGGTACGGTGTTAAAGTCGGGTTGAATAACTCTTTTATCGTAAACGATACGATATGTTTTCTTCGTGGCGGCGGTGTAGACTTTACCGATGCCCTTCCTGACAATGTCATGCTCTTTAATGATGGTAATTTTTTCCTCTTCCTTCGACGTACCGTTGGTGATATGATCCAAGAGTTTAGACATGGTATCAAAGTTAACCTTTCTGGCCGCATCCGGTGTTAAGGTAATACCCCTCACTTTGCAATGGGTTGTTTTTTGTTTCGTTTTTGTGCTATACACTTCGTAAGCATAGTTCTTTGGACCGCCAGACACAAATCGGGTAATGTAACTCCCTTCTCCAAATGGTTTTGCCAACTCGTCCGTCATATCGCCAAGAAATGATCCGATCGGTGGATCGTAGAGCCCTTCGCGAGACACATAGATGATAGAATCGGTGTCAAAATAAAGCACTCTCTCGTCCAGGCGTTCCAGGTAATAGTATAACTTTAAGCGTGCTTGGGCAGTAGTATAAGCAGCAATAAAAATATTTTTATTGCTACCCGTCTCGACGAAAGTTTCTTTATCCGTCCACGTCAATTCGATGATTTCTTCTGTGATCCTATTGATGGTCACCTCTTTAGAGGTATCTCCAACGAGTTTCATCAGAAGGGAAATATCGTTGCAAATTTCTTTCATTGGTAAATTATCACGTTGACCGAACTTTCCCCAAAACGAATTGAGCATCAGCTTTGCCAGACACCGACGTCCTCGTTCTTCTCGACATGTTCGAGTCGAACGCCTTCTCTCGCAGCGTAAGCCTCGACATACTCTTTCCGTTTATCTTCTGTGTCACAGGAGGTTGGCCAACCATCGGCTTCTTGTTTCATCTTCAGGAAGGTATTGATGTAATCTGCAAATAGGCCACCTTCCTTCTTTTCAGTATTGTATTGAGCAAACTCATCAAAGTGCCATACCTCAAATATCTCTACAATACGGTACCCCTTCTCCACCGCTTTTTCCAATTCCAGTGTCACCCAAGTCCCTTCCAAAGCTCTGTCATTGTCGTCATGTAGACACAATGATTGTTGTTTTTCATCGGCACACTTTCGACAAAGGGGAAAGAGTAGCTTATTTCCGGTTCGATAAGGAAGCACTGGGTGGTATAGTTTTCTGGGAGGTACCACTCTGCAGTACATCAAACCGTGATAGGTCTCCCAGCCATCAAAATTTTCCGTCACGATCGTTGGATGACCGATGGGAAATATGCCAAACTTATTGACGAACGGATAGAGCGAACACACGTCGATATATTTGATCTGTTCTCCCTCCTTTGCATCGTAACGTAATACTGTCGCATTGGTTCTACCACCGAAAAAGGCCCGTCGAGGGTGAAGTGCTTCTCGAAAAGTCAGGGTGTTGACGAATGCTTTCATGGTGGTGTCGGTTTTCAAAAGCCGGTCAAAGTCACATTCCCACATTTTGACGACATTCTTGAACTGTTTGCGCAAGTGATTCATCTTGGTTTGTGTCTTGATGAAGGCATCTGCCATCGTAAATGATGATCCCGGCACTTGTTTTGTTCTATCCGGATAACATCGGGGACATCCATGCCACACACAGCCGTGAAATTCATAGACCGTATCGTTCTGGAACCCGTCGACTTTGTACTCTGCCAACACCGTGTCGTTATCTTGCCAGCATTTCACAGTGGTTTCCCCACCGTTACGTGCGTGTTGAATACGGACACCTGCCACATGTCCTTGCCAGGCCAACCATTGTGTGGCTTTCTTGGAATGTGTGTCCATACGACGGTAACCAAGAGACGGCACGAGTGCGATAGTGTCCTCCTTTAAGAATTTACGTCGGAACACTTGTTGACAGGCTTGCGCGATCGTCATGGCATTGACAAAGGGATCCATTTGGTTCATGGCCAGGAAATCACGACGAAACCTAAGACAGCCCTTTCGCAGTAGATTGACGTCATCGATACAATATTTCTTCATCTCTTCCGCCATGTTGAAGGTGCTGTGCTTTTGTGTCTCATACCAAGCGTAGAACGATTTCTGTTTTTCAGCTGACATGACCTCTGGGTGATAGTAGTGAGCTGCTGGCCAAGGTCCCTCGTACGTTTCGTGAACACTCGTGTTGAAGAGATAGGGGAAGTATCCTTTTGTTTCCTCCAAGCCGAATGTTTTAGAGAAACGACTTAAAGCCATGGGTATAAAGTTATAAGAATCTTTAAATTTGATGGTCTCTCTCTTCTCATTGCGTGACGTTCTAATCAACGTGAATTCCATATAGGCAATTTTTGTACCCATGGTTACGAGTTGAGAAGGTGGCATACCACTCTTACTCATGTGATCAAGAATGAATTGCCCATCGTAACCTTTCAGGTTGTGGGCAATAAAGAGCGCATTGGGTTGCTGACAGGCCCACTGACAAAATGTCTCTACACTATGGAATGTCCACTGTCGCTTGAGACCACATTCTTCACATGGGATGTCAATATCCTCCTCTGTCAAGCATTGGTCGCACACGACTTGCGCCACACACAAATTCGGCACGTGTTGTCCATCGGCTTCGATGCGTGACTCAAAATAAAAAAAAATCATCCTTTTTAGATTCTTCTGCTGGTCGTCGTCCTCTTTGGTGCCATCCGCGTCATCGCTCAACAAAGGTTGCATGTAACAAAGGTGATCACACGGTTGCCTCTTTTGACACTTTGAACAATACTCAATACCACATTCGTGCGTTTCACGAGGATTGTAGCTACGGAAACACGTTCCGCAACGTTTGTACGACATGCAGGTACTGTTCTCCGGACGACCACGCTTTCCGATTGGACAAATGAGATGATTACTCAAGCATGTTTGATTTTTGAAGGTATGGTGACACGACTCACAGTACCATCTTTGACCATCTGTTTGACAATCGGCACCCTCTGTTTTGCATGCTAAACAACGTTTGGTACACGCATGTTTGTTACGATGCGTATAGGTCTTCAAACACTTGATGCAAAAGAATTTGCTATTCAGGAACCCTGCGACGCTGACGATCGTATCAAAATGTTGGTGATGATAATACAGGAAAAGCGGTTTACCTTGAACGTTTTGACCAGCGTACAAAATGGGATTCTTTTGTCCGGTCGTGAGGACAATGATACGGTAGTCGGAATAAACGGTTTCAAACTGTGGTATCGCGTCTAAACCGCAAGATCCGATAGGAATCCCGGCTCGCAGATGCAATTGCTCGGCTAACTTGGTTTGCTTAGATCGACCCTTCCTAATATTTGACCAATCAGTCTTCTTTCCTTGTTGTTTGGTACTGTGAGACATAGCTGTAACGATTGCCCGCGCGAGACACATGTCGTCGTCATTGCCAATCCTAACGATACTCTGCTTTTTTCGTCGCCATTCTGAAAGTGTAAGCGGGGAGGGTTGTCCACCTTTGGTTTCTTTCACACGAATTAGTTTAACACGTAGTGTATCATCTAGTGTGAAGGCATCGTTTGATTGTAGAATGCGTTCCAAAATACTCAGGATACGATCAGCATCAATCTGGTCTCTGCGCATGAGCGGTACAAAGATAGTCTTGTGTAAATTAACGTGATCGAATTCCATCCCGACGAGATCACCGGTTTGAAAGGTGTCCATGATGTTACGGATCAAGCTATCGAAGATGTCGTAAAAGGCCGTTAAAATAGTACTCTGTTGTTGAACAAACGTTTCGACCGCTTTTTTCTTGAAGATCACGACAAATTCACTTGCCTCGGCATTGAAGCGACGGATGCGCCTGATATTCCTGCTCTGAATGAACCAGCAATCCTCGGCATTCACTTTTTCTGCTTCAGTGTTGTGTGTGTCAGCAGCCTCCATTATTTGTGCCTATGCTGAAGCACCACCAATCATGACCATATCTTCCGTGGACGAGCCACTCTGCTGAATTTGATTGACTGGCTGCTCGGTCTCCTCATGATTATGCGACACCGTTGTGTTTTCTTCTGTCAAGGGGTGAGTAGTCATATCCTCGATCCATCGCGATTCACCGGTGAACCGGTTGAACAAGTAAGGTCTTCCCCATGAACGACTCCTGTACACTTGCCAATGTTTCGATGCCTCGGAGTTGTTCATGCTTCAGTGTCTCGAAACGAACTGATACTTAGCAGTATCCTGGCGATTTATTAAAGCCTGGGATATCACGATCAGATCCTCTCTCCCTTTTCCCTTTCTGCTTATCTGAGACGATCAAGCTTTGCACAACGTTGTTGCAAAGCTTCGGTTAACATCCTTTTGACTTCTTTTGAAATCATAGTGCTCTGTTCCATCAATGAGAACCACTCTTCGACGGTTAGATTAATACCCTTCTTCCCAGATAAAAACCGTTTGCTATGTTTCGGGTGTGGATGGCATTCTCGAATGGTCACATACGCTTGCGATCCAATCATTTTCACCTTAACCCTGCGCAGACCACCAAGTACAAAGGGTGTAGAATGCATACAGATGTGCTGTTTGTGATAGAGACGTCATATAAATGAAACAAAAACGTTGTATGGCATATCTTCACGGTGTTTATTCACTCACGTGCAAATGTAAAATGATCGTTTTTTCATTCATAGCAGAACATGATACGTTAATCTCAAGTTAATGGTATTTACAGTAAAATGTCAACACCAGACAACAGTATCATCACTCACACCTCAAACAAAGATGATATAGGTTCATTAAACAACTAAATAACGTCACACCAAAATAGTAAATTTAACTGTTACGTATAGGAAAAAATGTCAAGTGTCAACGTTTTGTTTTACACATTAAACTTCACTTATTATGCCTCAAAATAACATCAACTAGCTGATGTGTTCGTCACATCCATGTAACAATCCATTATTCGATAACTGAGTTGGTCGAACCGGCAGTGTCGTACCCCGTTGAATCAACGCTATCTGACAGCTTCAGTTTCAAATGGGTGACGCCTCGTCTTTTGAGTAATCCATGAGACGCCTCAGCTTGTGCTTCCTCTTTGCGGTGCAAGGCATCTTCGATGAGAGGCAGCTTTTCAATTAAGGTTGACCATTGCGGGGGTGTGAGAGCAATGCCTCTTGACGTCGGTAACATTCTTCCTGCTTGGTTGTAGAAAAATTCTCTGACATGAATGTACAGTTTTCCATTAAAGACGTTGACAGTCACAAAGCGGTCATCTCCGATGGGGATCCTTATGTCAGTATCGTTTGAAACGTGTCGTTTCCTTTGAGTATGTCCTTTGATATTCAGAGGTTTTGGTGATATGGACTGGTTGAAATGAGGTTTGATCACGGTCTGGACTGGTTTCGAAGGGAGTGGCTGATCGTAGGTGGCTTCACTTGTCTCCGAGTTAAAGTACACGGTCTTCCCTTCAGTATCTTTCAATGATGTCCATGCAGAGTCCATGATACCTTTCGAGGATACGATGACGAAGCGATAACACCTTAGCGTCAGAAGCGAAGTACGAACTGATGGTTGGTAGTTGTGAGTTTGTCGAGTCCAACTCAAGGAATGAACTCACTGGTAGGCAAACGCCCCTTTTATACCCAAATCAGAGATGCACCATACGCTTCGATGGTCAGTGGCAGTTTTACATTCATATCCATTTCAGATTTTCGCAGTAAAAACGATATGCGATCATCCCTGAGGACAAGATTGTTTAGATGATCCCTCGAAGCTCCATTTGTAGGTAAATCCTCAAAGATTTCAGAAAATTCGAGATGGTCCCTGAAATAACCAAAGAAAGGTTTGTCTTCTTCGCTCAGTTCAGCTTTGAACCGTTGTAGTATTTGAAGTTCGTTGAGGGTAAGCTTTGCTTCCTCGTAACTGATACCATGCCATGCTCCCACCAGGGCCTTCAGAACGATCAAACGCAATCGGTATCGAAAGGCATTGTTTTTCTTTTCGATCGCATGACTCCGTACGGCTTCCCTCACGATATCCGACCCATACTTTGTGCGAGCCTCTCTGATGAGGTCTTGACGCGTCTCCAGTGTGAAAATGGTATTCGGTAATAAAGCGTTTTCTTTCACGTGTGAGATACCTCCTTTTTCGCCTTTCCATAATCCCAGGACAAACGGGTACATCCTGCCAAACTCAAATTCTACAGTTTCCTTCACTTTAAGGATGGCTAAAATACGGTCAAAAATTCTGTGGACGACGTCACGGTCAATACAGTCTACGATAGATTGCCACATAGAGTGATCATAAAGGATGTCATCCATGACACACGGGTGATGCGTTTGACTGGGGTGATTAATGTCACAACCGTAGCAGATCCTGTAAGGATAAGCAGTGATCGCATCCTCCAAACAGTGTAAGAACGATGCCTCCAAGACGTTGAATATCATCTCTTCAGACACTTTGTTGTGAGAGAGTACAGACATGATGCACAGCGTTTGATCAGCAACCGATAAATGAGAGACGGATTCACAACTCTAACCCTTTTATACACGTCATGCCTCACACAAATCGTCAATGTATCGAGTGAAAAACTCAATCACTGCTAGTAAGTCCGTTGTGTACAATGAAAACACGATATTGGCACGGGATGTCGCCTCTGTCGTTCGGAAAGCTCGAAACGCAAATGCTGCCTCATCGACGAACGCTAGCTCACGAAGTGCATTTGTCAGACTTTGAAGATGCATTTCAACCTCTTCCAAAAATTGTCTTGATCCATTCACTTCTGCGTGGTGTGTGTGTGATAAGCCGACTTCATCACTCTTTGCTTTGTGTAGCAAAAAATGATATCTTTCATTTTTCAAAATCTTCAGAACACCGTGTTTTAGGTAGTATACAAATCCTTGAGGCGGTTTCATGATGTTGTTCTACTCAGTGTCTGGGAAAGACTGAACGATGAGCATGATGTGAATGCATTATATAGACACAGAGCGAAACCACGTGACGTGTGAGGTCAAAGTACCTAAGGTAAACAAAAATAATAAAGTGATTTGACTTACCCTCTAACCGTCTTCCATCAGACGACACAACAATATCGTATGAATCCACGGATCTGGTTCCGTCACAAAACTGTATATCGTATTAATCCACGGGACGGGTTACGAAACAACAATATCGTATGAATCCACGGATCTGGTTCCGTCACAAAACTGTATATCGTATTAATCCACGGGACGGGTTACGACTAAACAATATCGTATGAATCCACCGCTCTGGTTCCCGATACAAAAATATATATCATAGTAATCCACGGAACAGGTTCCCACACAAAGTGACGAGTTTGTAGATGAGAAAGAAATCCAGTAAATGCATCCAGACCTATGTGTAACAAGTGTTATGTCGTGTATGTGACACAGGCGAAAGGCCCTCCAGTATTGGGGGCTAATCAAGCCTGCTCGTGTAATGCACCAGCCAAAAACGCAATCGACATGGTTACTTCCCAGCCATGACGCACTTTGCCTGCAATGCAGAGGATATCATGGGCTGACAGAGAAGTAGTCGAAGGTTCTCAAAGCCATCATTATCCGTGTGTGATCATGTACCAGTCTTTGACACAGAATGAATCTGTCGTATCAAATCGGTGCCTTTATATAGTCTGCTCCGTGATAGCGTCCTCTCTCTCAAACTTTTTGACCTTTGACACATCATCTCACTCTCAGTATATGACTGACTTCATCACATACATAGAAACTGGTCGGACGGTCGATATTCGACCACTGTTTATTCTACAAACCATCGATAGAACTTTAGACTAATCCTCATTGATTTTCTACATGGACCACAATTTACTGCACAGTGTGCTGTGCTTTTATGTACAGTTCTCTATATATGCATGGTACACCGTACGGCATATACACATATATAACTGTTAGAATCCAACTCAAGCCATTGTAATTTGCTTTGGATATCGTCTTGGTTAATTTTTGGTTGTGTTATCGGCTCACGTTTTCATTTTTCTGACATCTGTGCATTTCGTCAATATAATTTGAGACACATACGCGGAAGGATTTTCGTTCGGCAATGGAACTTTTTACGAAACATCGACCTTATTGAACGTGAAGAATGTTGAATAAAATCGTCATCAACCTGTTTTTGAAATGTGGCACAGACAAATCTATTGAGCTGATACAGTCAAGCAGCCAAAATCAACTGTAAAAGTGGTTATTTGCAAAACACGCTTAACACTTCTTTACTTTACGTATTCCTGCCCACAACATCTTTCTAAAAAGGAAGTCACGGTTTTTAGCGTAAGTTAGTAAGATAAGCGTAAAATGACAGTGAGTAAATCGAAACGGAAAAATATCAAAAAGCAATGAAAAACCACAAAAGCGATTAGAAGAAACCATAGTTTAAGAGGGAAAAACAGAAGGAAAAGTATCAAGAAAAAACTCGTCGATACAATTACGAGAGGTTGATTCGCGGAGTAGTGTAAGTGTTAGCGCTAAATAAAATGTAGGCCTAAAAGTACTTAAACAAAGCCTAAATCTTACAACTTAGTCTTGGGAGCCTATCAGTAAAAAACGATACATATGATAAACATAAATGAATCGACACATTGCATGTTTTTAGAGAGGAAAAAGTCTGCTCTTTCTGGAATATATGGTGGCCCTATTCAGAGCCGATGACAAAAAAAATAATAATAATAATTCAGCTTCATCTCTTATAATTCCTCGTCTGAAGATATATCTTCATAAACGAGGATTGGTATTTCTGCCACTGTTTTAAACTCCTCTTCATGATCTTCTTCTTCTTCTTCTTCTTCTTCTTCTTCTTCTTCCTCTTTCTTCTCCCTCATCAAAAGTTCCTTATCAACTTCATCATCCACCTCAAAAAATACCCATGGTGGAATACAAATGCATTCCACCTGGTTAAAATGTAAGATGAAAGTGGTCGGTGTGTCAAACCGTTCCAAACAGAATTCACAAAAGACACGGCTAGTCATCTTGTTTCGATAGTATAAACTTATAAAATGAGATGATGTCCGGAGAAGCATCCGCTTATATTGGATTCCATATCTGTATATGTGTTAATGTGTTAGATTACAACACAGGTATAGGGAGTTATGTACGCATACATCGAATACACCCCTCCCCAAATGTTCCCGCCACATGCTCTAAAACCGTTAAAAAATACCGCCAAATTGTTTTCTATGACAATAAAGGAAAACTTGGCTCCTATACAGTTTTAGTAAAAAATACCGCCAAATTGTTTTCTATGACAATAAAGGAAAACTTGGCTCCTATACAGTTTTAGTAAAAAATACCGCCAAATTATTTTCTATGACAATAAAGAAAACTTCTCCGGGTGATTTCTATTTTTGGCTCCTACAGTTTTAGATAATATGCTCTTACGTAACCTTACATCTTTACGTAGACTTCATTTATTCTTCTTTATGTTTTGTTAATTGTTTACCAAAACTCACGTCGAACACTTTAAAAAGGGACAGCATTTCGAGATCTCATCCATTCTGCAATCACCATGCCTCAAACAAAATTGTACAATTACTTTCCTATTATCATCAGAGATGATGATGAAGAGATACCGCAAACTTTGTCGACGGTCCCATCTGAATCGGAAGATTTAATGTTGCTGGATTTGTTCGAGGAGGCGTTATCACTTACGGTACTGGACAGTGATTTCATGGTATCTATTTCGGAGGATTTCCTGTCCATACCCAGCATCGAAGAATTATGGAACATCCTCAATAATGACTTATTTTCGTGATCATGTGTTTTCAACGTACGACGCGTGAAACACGCGAAACGCAATAAAAAAAATCCAATATGAAAGAGGACTCAAATATAGCATCGGTTCCTGTGATGAAGGATGACCACGGACTTGTTCTAGCAGTTACGCCTTCATTTCCATGACGTGTGGGGCATTCTCTAAAATGACTCTTTTTCGTGGTGGAGTGAATTTACCGTTCGAATGGCTAACACTTTTCAAGGAGCACGTTATGGAGATATTATTCAAATCAGAAGTACCAAAACACGCTACCAATGTTTTCTTGCGATATGAAAGAGGGTTCAACTGTACCATTGATTACTGTGATGGAGGAACTACCTACCTTCCAGGAGATATGAATGTGCGGATCATAGACGAAACCTAGACGGAAAATAGGTGTTTGTCGGGACAAAGTGTAATACTTTACCTTCATTTGTCGTCATGGACTCGTGAACTTAAAATCAGACATGATACCTAGTATGCTCGCTGTGTTTTTCATTTTCTACTCCCAGTTGGAAACTACCAATCTTCGGTAAAGTACATTTTATTAGTTAGATTGAAAGAATTTTTCTATTTTAACTTTTACATTAGCATTATTATTATTTTTTAAACGTGTACAATGGTTGTGATTTTTTTTTTTTTTTTATTTATTTATTTTTTATCTATTTAACTTGTACTATGTTTGTGAACCAAAATTAATTTTAAACGAAGAGCTTTCTTCTGTTCATATGATGATATTTGTTAAATGTTGCAGCTAAAATATTTTTGTAAATTTTGATTTACAAATAAGGGTGAACTGTTAATTGCAAACGTGTTTTGAGTTAAAAAACATGTGAAAAGTGTTGTTGTAAAGCACTGAAATGGTTGTAAACCTTTTACGTATATACTTTATTTTTCTTTAATATATAAAACTGTCTATGCACCGTTTGTTTCCGAATGAAATGAACATTTTTATTGGTTAGTTTGTTAAAAGAATGTTTCTATTTTAACTTTAACATTGCGATGAATTGTGTACTTTTTTTTTTTGTGGAAAATCCGTCCCCCGCTACATTACTGTACCACACAAAATATATCCTAAAGGAAAGGTTAAGACCCCAAAGGAGAACATTGAGTTTCATTGTGTACTGAGCGCGAAAATAGCTAACGGACGATGATCTTAGGGGTTAGTAATTGTTTGCCTCAAACAGAAATCGATATCCTACCTAACGGACGAGTCGCTATTGTTATTGTCACTTAAGCCACTATTGACTTATCCTTTTGTTCAATATATTTTCTTGTTTGATGTGAAGAAATGATGCACTCGAATAAAAAACAAAACTGTACAACACATCGCTTTTGTTCTCATTTTCCAGAAATGCCCTAGTTCGGGTCCCCACTGTCCATTTTGCCCTAGTTCCGGTCCCCAATGTCCATTTTGCCCCGGTTGGGGTCCCCCTTGTCGATTATGCCCCGGTTGGGGTCCCCACTGTCCATTTTGCCCCGGTCTGGGTCCCCACTGTTCATTTTGCCCCGGTCTGGGTCCCCACTGTCCATTTTGCCCTAGTTCCGGTCACCGATTATGCCCCGGTTGCGGTCCCCCTTGTCGATTATGCCCCGGTTGGGGTCCCCACTGTCCATTTTGCCCTAGTTCCGGTCACCGATTATGCCCCGGTTGGGGTCCCCACTGTCCATTTTGTCCCGGTCTGGGTCCCCACTGTCCATTTTGCCCCGGTCTGGGTCCCCACTGTCCATTTTGCCCTAGTTCCGGTCACCGATTATGCCCCGGTTGCGGTCCCCCTTGTCGATTATGCCCCGGTTGGGGTCCCCACTGTCCATTTTGCCCTAGTTCCGGTCACCGATTATGCCCCGGTTGGGGTCCCCACTGTCCATTTTGCCCCGGTCTGGGTCCCCACTGTCCATTTTGCCCTAGTTCCGGTCACCGATTATGCCCCGGTTGCGGTCCCCCTTGTCGATTATGCCCCGGTGTGGGTCTATACACTACTGGCCGTTTCCCTAATATCCAAACATCATTTAGTGGACTAAATTATTATCAGTTGCAAAACAAAATTGATTTTCTAGCATATTTGCCTAGACGCTCGTTTTACTTGATTTCCGACATTCGTATGGGTATGCATAGCCTATGTAACATTTTCAAGGACTCTTAGCGTTGTAAACCGTGTAGCAGTTTGCATTGTATGCCATTCAGGACTGCATATATATGGTAACTAGTCTGCAGCTAAATATCCCGCATCGCAATTTCGACAGAAACTTTGTTATTGAACGTTAGTTAAGGTCTCATCATTCGATTTTTCTTGTGTACACATTATAGACCTACCACTATACGCTTCCCCTGTGGCCAGGGTATTGTGTGTTCATATATAGAGGTATTTTTAAATAGTCATATTTTGACGGAGGCCGGGAGAGCAACCGTTTACTTTATAGAGATAGAAAATCAGTATGAATTATCTGGTGCTCTGTTGTGGAATTAACTGAACACTAATGTTAAAGAAACAGTTTTCTTGAAAGCTTTGTAAAGCATATGAAGGCCTTTGTTTCATGAGATTTTGGTTGGATTAAAGCACTCTTATCTTCGTTTAAGAATTTGTTCACCCTGTACACGTGCATTGATTAGACCCACCCTGGGAAAGACCCGCCCTGGTATAGACCCGCACTGGTATAGACCCGCCCTGGTATATACCCGCCCTGGTATAGACCCGCCCTGGTTTCACAACTTTCAGGATTGAACCTGGTGTAAATACCTGAACGTCATTTTATGTTGGAGTGGGGACCAAGGAAATAGGAAAGGGTATAAGCCTGGGCGGTGTACATAGTTAGTTGGCCAACTTACATATGATATATGGACGGGCTGGGTAAGCAGGAATCAATCCCAAACCAGAGTTCGCTCCACGACTATTTTCCTTCAACTTCCTGCTCAGTTTCGATAACGATGATTGTTTCGAAGTACAATTGTCTACAGATTCTTTAGAAAATATAACTAGAACAAATTTTGTATTCCAAAATAATTATTTCTTTCCCTGTGAACTATTTTAACGTTAGGTTAATATTGTAATGAACCGATATTAATCTAACCAGCAATAAAAAAATCCTTCTATTGTCGACATTGAATCGTGTAGAATGAATCGTGAAGAATAAATTTGTTGCTCTCAGATATTCTGTATTATTGACACTCCAAAATGGTCTCTGTTTAATCACTAGTACTTTTTACTTGAACTCAAGCCTCATTACTGAAGAAGGTTTTCCAGGGGACCGATAATTCAATACATATTTCAAAATAATCGGTATTCATACTTTGTTAAAATTGAGTACTTTCTCACTTTGTTTGAACATAACAGACGTTAAATACATTATTAAAGATTAACACACCAGAAAATTAAATTTCACGACAGGTTTCGTACCTCACGGACTGATCAGGCGAAGGTAGAAATCAAAATCGGACATTCATTTGACATGTCTAAGTCCGTACCATTAAGCAGTGACTCTTCTGGTGGAATACGTATTGTACATCGTCTTTAACTTTCAATGAGAGCGTATGTCACACGTTCTACCATTTTAAAGAATGCATCCTGGTGGTTTGCAGTTTGATAATGTACAAAGATTTAACATGTCAGAAATATCCCCAATCATTTATTCCGCGTTTTGTTTAACTTTATTAGTTCCTTGAACAACTTCAAATCAATCGTAAAAGGCTCCTGCGATAAAAGAGAGGGTTAGTGTTACAATTGGTTTTCAGGTAAGAAAAATTGTTGAATGTTGAATAAATGGATACATTTCCAATGGTTAAAAAAAAAACTTTCGTGTTGGTGGCTATGAAATGTCCCCACGCAGTGATGACATTACAATAGTCATAAGACCAATATTTTGATGAGATTAGCATCTCCATGGATTTATTGCTTTTTTTGTTATTTCTGTTACTTCCTTACCAGGCTTTACCTATAAAGGGCAAATGTGGTTTCAACCAAAATAATCTTACACTACACATACTTAGAAAGTATAGCCTGCTCACCTTCATCAATCACATCAATTCTTTCCACAGCACCATCAAATTCACCTCTTATTACTCTCACCAACAGGTGAACTTTATCGATGTGACTGTTTGCAAGGAACACGGTTCTCTCCCTAAAGACTTATTCACCAAGCCACAGACACACACCAGTATCTCCATTCTTCAAGCTGCCATCCCCGTCACTGCAAGTCCCGAATTGCCTACAGTCAAGCACTTCGTCCTCGTCGCATTTGCTCTAACAATTCCTCTTTCATTCGCCATACAGATGCTTTGGAAAAGCACCTAACTGCCACGGGCCATAGTGCCAGAAGAGTGTGTAATGCCATTTAGAGAGTCCGCTCCCTTTCCAGACCATCTACGTTGGCAATGAAGAACAAAAATGGTCGAGATTGCGACAACAAGCTCCCCTTGGTGGTTACTTTCCACCCAAATCTTCCTCCTCTTCAGAAAATCACCTCTAACAACCACAACATTCTCCTCACTTCACATAGACTCCAACGAGCCGTCCCTGAAAAACCCATCATCGTCTACAGACGAACCCGCAACCTACGAGACCTTCTTGTGCGTGCTGCTGTTCCACCTCTAATATCTAACACTACACCCATTCAGCATGGTATTTCAAATGTGATCGTACTTCGACATGCATCATCTGCAGCCACCACATTGTTGAATCCGTATTCTTTCAAAGATCTTATCAAGTGATGGGAGACAAAGTTGGGCGGTATTTAGTCGGGTTTGTAAGATCTTTATTTGGTTTGGATATAAGAATGACTTCCAAGGTAGGAGATCCTGTCACAACAAGGAGAGGGGGTATTTTTCCAAGGGAAGTTTTCCAGTCCTGTAGGGTTATAGGACTATTTGGGGCAGTCAAATTTGAGAATGCCAGAAGGGTTTGTGATGAATTTGCGGTTTGAGATGATTCTGCGATCGATCTCATGTTTATACTTATTGTCAAAGTGGTATTATTGAAATGGATTTCTAGAAGTTTAGTTTTGGTCTTTAATATTAATATGGATCTTGCCGATTTTGTTTGTTCCGTAAGTTTGGGCTAGCATAACGATTGGTGATTCTCTTGGTTTTATTCCAGAAGGTCCTGGTGTTCATTATCGGTGATATGGTTACATTATTTTCGATTTTTTAAATGTCTATCAGCGGTGATAAGCCTATTAATATCATATTTAGTCTTATCGATGGGTGTAGTATGTGAGTCATGAGTACACATGTGAAATCTGCTGAGCGTTCTCCTTGCTTGATAAGATTAAGAATTTATTTGGTTAAATTCCACAGCTTTATAGGTTTATGAATCTTAAAAGAGGGGTGTTTGTGGCAGGTTTTAACAAATTATTTGGTAATTTAATCGGTGTACCTGTCAATGTAATCTAAGGTTTTCTCACGGAAGGGATATGTGTCCAAGAGTGATGTCACCCCCACCCCCTCCTCCCGTTTGCATTCTACAGATCAAAATAGCCTGATTTAGGGTTATATTTACGTTGGTTTCGAAGATAATAGGGTAGTGGTCACTAATAAGATCGTCTTTAATATTATGGATAGTGTAACGTGAATGGCCTTTATACTCATCCGTAGTAAACTGCACTTAGCTTCATAGCCAGCCATGTCATGAATATTCATAATCTATTAGGATGTAATTTTAGGGGGTTAAATGTTAATTGATGTGTTTTGTTGTCTAATTAAGAGAGTTATTGTTTTAGTAAACCAACATTATCATTAAATTAAATGTCTACAACATGTCTGCACATGTTTGGGGGCATAATGTTATTGTTGTTAATTAAATAGTTAAAGGGATTGTACTTCCCATGTTGTACTGTTCTATTGCGTGGTATATGGACCAGAATGAGACATTCAATTAAACCCCCTGTAAAATTGTACTTTTCCAAATCACTGGCACTCACACTCTCGTCTTATGCACAGAGTCATTTTTGTTGTGTGTTTGTAACCTGGCCTGGCCTCCAGTTGCTGCCCTGCGGTGGTTAACTGATACACAGGCTAGCATCGATTTCTCCATACAGAACTTCTGGCAGTATTCTTGGCCGTGCTAAGGACCCCTCGGAGCCCAACAATAGAGTGGATTTCAGTATGGAGTCATGGGATCTGAGCAAACAATGAAATCAAGGTGTTTTTCTGAAAATCTGATAATCTAGGGTATGTACCATGACTTGAAACTGACATTTCTTGGAACTGCGTGCGTTTACATATTGTAGATCAGTACATACTAAGTGGAATCATCGGCTCTCTCTAACCACAAGAGGTGACTTGCGATAACATGAACAAAACATTTTTATAGGTGTTCTCTTTCTTGATTCAGTACGGTAGGTCTTGTTGGCCTAGACTTACCAGAAGAAAATTGTGGATGAGGAGGGATGGGGTGGGGATATTGGACATACTTTGTATACGGTGAGACAGACGTTATGAGATATTGACACATGAGTCGGTAGAGACAACAACAGTGCACCATGTCTTCTTTGATTTGGCAGCTTTCAGTTTGGTCATTCTGCATTCCATGTGATATGTCCCTTTAGTAGACAAATGTAGCAATATATTTAATAGTTGTAAAGCTATCAATTAACCTTATTAGATCGCATTCTTTTAGTTAGTGCTATGTATACTACCGAACAAATATTAATGATATTTACAAAGGAATATCTTCAAACAATGCATACAATATTTCATGTTCAATAATATGGAAAGATTATAGTATTGTTGGAAAATCTTAAATGAGATACTTTTTACTTCTCAATGTTCGCTTTGATTAATCACAAAGAATGTGACCCAAATATAACAAGTAGACTATAAAGTAATTTGCATTATCTACGTTGAACGGCTGTAAAGTAAACAAGGTTGTTCTTAATGAAAATCTCCCTTCTTAAGTAACCGTTACTCATTTTCTAACATGTTTCATAAATGTTCTATCCGATGAACATATGAAGTATTACCTATATGTAATTTAAATGTATAGTACAAATAATAGGTCTTGGTCAAATATTCTACTTGATTCAGTGTGCGGTGTAACTTCTTTATTCATCAAATACACAACACAACAGAAAGCTATACATTGTTGGCTCGTTCATTTATAATTACACTATAAAAAGCAAATGTTTCAGAAATGTAGGGTCTTTTAAAACAGATTGTCTACAGTTGCCTTGGAGCTATCACACTTTCTAGCAGATGCATATGGTATATCTAAATTGCATGAACCATGGTTATTAATTGCTCAAACTTCCAACCATATGAACGTTGATCCAAATTATGGCTGCTAAAAAGCCAAGTGCCACAACGAACTTGATAAAACACCACAATGGGAATCGTATTACGAATTGAGTACATGTGCATGTACTTGCGTCTTTCGCCATGACGGGTGCAGGAATGTGAAGGGGAATTGGAGAACCTTCAGCACTTTTGCTGTCAAGATTTTTGTTTTGGGCTTTCATTTCGGTTTTGTCGCCGGGATTTGGTTTTGGTCGGTCATTTCCACGTAAACGTTCATATTCTTTTATCTTCTTTCTGTTGCGCCGGGACTCCTTCTTCTTGAGGATTAAGCAACGGATATTCTTCATCTTGGAGACAATGTATATGACATCTTCTATGCCCATATTTATTACAGAAAAGACCGTTTCGAAAGCCACTGCAATACTTAAAAAAGCTAAGGATTGACCTGAAAAAGTCATAGGAAGATACAGACACACTATGTAAGGTTACTTAAAACATTTACTATCACTTTATCGGCATCTGTATATATATTATATCTTCTCGTTTTTATTGACGTATAAACTGAATGAAACATTTTCTTATCTAATAGGAGTAGGTTTGAGACACCAAAACGTATTTCTCGAACCAAACAAAAGCTGACAAGTCAAAATGTATCGAATAATAGGAAAAAATCAGATAAATACCGTCAAAAATAACCTGACAAAGAAACAAGCAAAACACTTTCAGTGGCAACTAAGGGCTATCATAAAAGTCATACATCCTAGATGGGCGCCATGGTTTTGATATTTTTTCATTTGGTTTTCGAGTAATGACCAAAATGCAATTTTACCTTTGTTGTCTGAAGTTAATCATGTCACAGACACGCAACAGTCAAGTCCCTTGGTCTTAGGGTTTAAGAGGACTTCGTGAAATAATTTGTGTTCACAACACATTAACTAACATAACTTATTTTACCCTATAACTCCGTACGGGTAAGCACACTCACTGTGTTACCACTTTGTTACACCTAATTTTGCGCATTAATTCATCAAGTTTCAGGTAAGTGCTACTAACGATGAAAGGTGGGAAGAATTGTACATACTTTAATTTATCAGTTGATGAACGAGTTCAATGTCTCAACTCCAATATACACACTTGATTAAAGAGGGGTCATTTGATTGAAGCCATATATTATGTTAAGTTGTATGTTCGAATCCAACGCAGTATGATAGATTCCGGGTGGTCAAGTGCTAGTCCACACAAAATTAATAATGGTTTGATCCTAAAGTCGCTTCCGGATGCTGATCACTACAAACATTGTGATTGTGCGTCTAACTTGAGCAATGTTAATCTTTTGTTGAAATTCGTTAATATGTTTGCAGATGTGCATATCTGATATAAATAGCCTAAGTTAATATATAAGGTACTAATATAAAGGTGGAACCGTTATAGGGGGACTGTACTTACCAACTTTAGAGAAAGCAGTATCAGGAAGTACTTGGTATAGTATCCCAAGTTGAATGATTAAAGCCAGAAGGCACATCAGACCAAACGCTGGTCCGTTGCGGTCTCCACTTGGAAAGCAGATAGTAAACACACTCAAAACTGATACCAAAATGTTTGGGACCACTAATGTGTACATGCCGAAGTTTGTGTCAAGTCTTTCCAAAGTGGCGATGTACCGAACATATGATTGGTTTTTAAGGTAGTGGTCGCATCTGTAGAGGGGGTCATTACCTCCAAGATCAGTGAATTTTAAACGCCAAGTAAGATGCTCAAATTCACATGAATCCATGTTGCCCAAAATGTGTAGTTTTTGCTGCATAGTTAAAGTAAAAAAGAGCATAATAAGTCCGATGCTTTAAAGGAATATGAATAGGAATATGTATAGGAATAGGAATGTGTATAGGAATAGGAATAGGAATAGGAATAGGAGTAGGAAAAGGAATAGGAATAGGAATAGAAATGTGTATAGAAATAGGAATAGAAATAGGAATAGGAATAGGGATAGGGATAGGAATAGGAATAGGAATAGGAATAGGAATAGAAATAGAAATAGAAATAGAAATAGGAATAGGAATAGGAATAGGTATAGGAATGAGAATGAGAATGAGAATGAGAATGAGAATGAGAATAGGAATAGGAATCGGATCGGAATCGGAATCGGAATGGGAATGGGAATGGGAATGGGAATAGAGGTGGAGAGGTGGAGAGGTGGAGGGAGGCTGAGAGGAGAGGTGGAGGGAGAGGTGGAGGGAGAGGTGGAGGGAGAGGGGGAGGAGGACAAGGAGGGCAAGGAGGGCAAGGAGGGCAAGGAGGGCAAGGAGGGCAAGGAGGGGAAGAAGGGGAAGGAGGGAAGAAGGGGAAGAAGGGGAAGGAGGGGAAGAAGGGGAAGGAGGGAAAGGAGGGAAGGAGGGAAAGGAGGGAAAGGAGGGAAAGGAGGGAAAGGAGGGAAAGGAGGGAAAGGAGGGAAAGGAGGGAAAGGAGGGAAAGGAGGGGAAGGAGGGGAAGGAGGGGAAGGAGGGGAAGGAGGGAAGCAGGGGAAGAAGGGGAAGAGAAAAAGGAGGAAGAATGCGAAGGACAATGAGAAGAAATGGAATTAGAAGGAGGAGAAGAAGAAGAAGTATGAGAAACAGAATAGAGTATTAAGAATTAAGAAGAAGAAGAACTAACTTGTTTCATATCAACTTTGAGGGTTCATAACGTTGTGAGCCAAATTGCTACAATACTGAACTACATATTATGTTTGTGCAACCACATTAAACCCCCACCCCTCAGTCTGTACGTAAAAGAACGATTATGCTATGAGTTATTTGACAAAACAGTTTTCAAAACTTGAATAAAGCTTTGGAACGTTTAATTTCAACGACGGAAAAGATGTAAGTTTTACAGATGTCTATCTATTGACAATATCCTTCAGCATTGATGTGGTTATCTGTATCAAAAATTCTTCCTCACAAAAAAGAAAGAAAAAAAGACAGCTTCAAATAGACAGACAAAATTGTACTCACCAAGGCAAAACCAAATGGAAACGATATTTATGATTTCTAGAAGAATGATGCAACCGTACTTCATTTTGTGACCTATTTATCAATTTGTATGTAATTTTCACAATTAAATTACTTTCTCTGTTTTCATTACGCCTGTAACGATAGTTCAATGTTTACCTCATTGTCCTGGTGCAGCCAAGTTGTAAACGTTACGTCACAAGTATGTTCGTCTTTTGGAAATTTATCCACGTTTATCGAGCAAAACGTTCTCGTCGACGCTATGGTTACCCAGTCCACTTTACCAGTGTTATATACTTTTACGATATCGGTCTCCGTTTGGAAACTTTCATCGTTATGTTTTGACATTCTGAAAATAAAAAACAACAGGCAACACATTGATGATACCAACATATAAGCATGCAAGACATAAATCTTTGGAAGCAAACTGGGTCGATTTGATAAAATGGACTGTGTATTTGTTCATTCCTGTTAAGTATCTCTATTATCGTTTTGGTGATATAGTTATTGTCTGTTGGTTTACGGAGAAATTATACAAAGTGTACTTGTTTTAATGATACTTGGCTTTGAGGATTCCACAAATGAAACAGAAGAAGGAGAAAGGAGAAGGACGAAAAAACGTTAGGGATTAGGATCTGTGGTCAGCGAGTATTTCATAACCTTGCCCGTCATGTGATTATAAAGGGAATCCGAAGTGAAGAGGCCCAAATATAAGCTGATTTTGATGAAAGAGTTTGAATCAAGTCTCTAGGGGTTACGAGCGATTCAGTTATACCTAGCATTTCCTTACATTAGGATAGACAGCGGTTAAGATAAACCTTCAAAATTCCTTGATATATATTTGACCAATTCTGCTAAGGAAGTCGCAAGTTATAGGACAGTCATTAAGTTAATAAAGAACAACACACGAAAGAAAATGGAGAAAAGGTATTCCAATTTGGAATGGCATCTTACCTTTCATACAAAATCAATTCCGGTTGCCATATTTCATTGAGGGGAAGTTCTATGTATTGTAAGTCATCGTAGTCATCAGGATTCCAAGAAAGACGAAAGTCATACCAAGTCTGTAAATATATATATATGTATATATATATATATATATATATATATATATATATATATATATATATATATATATATATATATATACAATATATGTTGATACTAGATGAGACTAGTGGAACACTAGTACTAGTGGAACAACTACTAGTGTTCCACTAGTCTCATCTAGTATCAACATATGTTCCGCTCTGTCCAATGGACATAGAGCACTCTGCGCCAAGATAGACGCCTACCTACTCTATATATACAATATATATATATATATATATTTATATATATTTATATATATATATATATATATATATATATATATATATGTCGCAAGTTATAGGACTTCCTTACCGGTTTCGAACCTCTGGACATACAATCAGGGTCCATGGCCTAGTGGTTGGGGTGTCCGCGTGCAGTGTGAGGGCCCGGGTTCGAGTCCCGGTGGAGGCTGGAAGTGTTTCCACGGTTCTTGGTTTTCCAACTCATTACGAATTTAATTTATATATATTCATTTGCCTTTGTCGTTTACCTCCATTGCATTAACATAAAGTCTATTCAAAGTATCTCTTTCGAGATCCGGCTTTAGGAATCACAAATGATTTCGAGTTGGATAGCATCATGTTTGATTTCTAGAGTAAGGCAAAATATGTCACCAAAAATAGAACTAGTATTGATCGATAAAGGTGACAAACGCCTACAGTGGAATTACGACCTTCCTTACCAGTTTCGAACCTCTGGACATACAATCAGCGTCCATGGCCTAGAGGCTGGAAGTTTTTTCACTGTTCTTGATTTTCCAACTCATTACAATATCTATTTATATATATCTATATATATATATATATATGTATGTATGTATATATATATGTATATATATGTATATATATATATATATATATATATATATATATATATATATATATATATACACACCCTGTTAATTTGTCAGTTATATAAGGTTGAGGGGCTTCCTACGGAGAAGTATAAGCAAAAATGTTTAACAATTTTCTGTCACTGGAAACATTTCTCATTTTTAAACATAATAAAGAAAACAAACAAACCATGTCCAAGGTGCCTCTTAACTGCAATTCCTGATTAATGTAATCCTGAAAGAAATAAGCAACACAAATACCGCAAATGTTCCATAATCAAAGTGAAGTATTAGCATCACAGTTAGCAATACTATTAATTTATTTTATCGTACCGACAACAATTTTTCTGCTGATTTCAACTGCATCTAACAATGAATAAATGAACAACCATTTATTTACTCAATAACATTTCAGCATTATATCCTTGGCCAATGACAACTGTTTTTACTCATTTCTTTCATTATTAGCAAACTCATTTCCCAATTTCGTTGTACTATGTTTTGGTTGATTGGATTTTTCATTTAGGGATCAGGACTTTTTCCTGGCTTCATTCAGAGGCGGCATGGTTTACAAGTTTTCCGGCTACGAGCCCGTGAACCAACAGGTTTAGGTGCTGAAGTTGCGGATTTCCTCTTGGTCGTAAAAAGTGTTAGTTTCACTTGTGATAGAAAATACGCCCTACTCTCAATGCCCAGCGTCATCGACTGGATCACTGAGCTGGTAAAAATAATACCTCAGTCCGCCCTGGTCCCGAGTGAAATATTGGAAAACACGCATCGCGTTGTAATATATACTTTGCCATGTGTGCTGTTTAAAGGCCTGTATACTTTATACAGGCCTGGTGATGATGACTTTTGACAATTCCCCTTGATCGTATGTCGTAATACGTTAAAAGCAAAGGCATTACAGTTCGTGTCCAATACATCCATCATGTTTTAATGTACAGTTCCGGAGACAACGTTCCCGCGTAACTGTGGCTAACTTGATCCCCGATCTCCATTGACTTAGCGCCGTTCAGAATGTGCACTTTAATCGTGCAAATAAATATTGTAAGAATTTACATTATTTGGCATATGTCACGCTAGTAAAGGTTCCAAAATATATATATATTTTTTATGAACCAAGCTATGACGTCGTCATGATGTAATTCAATAGCCATATTCGTTCATATATTCATACGTTCTGGGTGTGAGATGAGCAGAGATCTAACTACTACGCTGTACAAATGGGCTTGTCTTAGTACATTTATATGGATGAAATAATCGGCACATTTTTATACAGTACAATTACAACATTAGGACACTAGATATAAATATATATATATATATATATATATATATATATATATATATATATATATAGATATATATATATATATATATATATATATACATATATATATATATAGAGAGAGAGAGAGAGAGAGAGAGAGAGAGAGGTGGAGAGAGATAAAAAATAAATATTTAACATTACCAACTCATGTATAAACGGATCAAATCGGAATCCAACTTCTACCGTTTGGTATGAATCATTCACAGGTCTCAAATATTTCACATACTCTTTTGTGTCGGTGAGGTTCCGATACAACCAATTTCGAGTTGTCATGTCAGCACTCTCTACTATAGAAGGATGTGAAGGAGATCACTGTTATTAATATCACAAGATTTTAGGCCTACATGGTATTGAATTCCATTTTTTGTTTCTTTTTTTGGTAACATTTTTAAGATGGAGCTAACGTGTGAGGGACAAATAGGTTTTTGCGAATAGGTTTTGGCTGAAGTTTTGGCGAATGCATTATATATTAAAGGGGACACATACACAATGATTATATTGAGCTATATTGAACAATGCCCCGGAGAAATCTTATTTGTCATAGTGACGCTTGGATCTGAAACTTAATTTTCATTGGTTTTCAACAAACACCATTATTTTGTCACTATAAGAAATACAGTATGGTAGAAAATAAACAGAGTCATTTATTAAGCAAAATCACTTCAATTGACTCGTGACTCGATGATGTCATATTTAGAATAGCTCGTCTTCCATTTTATGTATGACCGAACATTAAATCTGTGATATCTTCTACCTGGAATACTATAATATTCAGCTGTTTGAGGAAGCTTTCATCACAGTTATCTTTATTAAGTATAGTAATGATTATGGTTACGGGTTTTGTCAACCTAAAAAGGAAAAATACTCCTATTATCTACGCAAAACTTCAAAACAGATTCCTTACGATAGATCGCAACTTTTTTTTACAAAAGAGCTGAGCGTTCCATGCATTAAAAATCCAAATTCTCTAACAGGGCTTGCAGGTATTGGTAATAACGAACAATTATTTGCAGCAAACAAATTAAATACAATTGGCAAAATTTATTGATATACTCACCGAAAGGTAAGGTAAATGCAATACACATTAACGTAAGCAGAAAGCAGTGAGAGAAAAACATGATGCTCCTGATTACGAAGACGCCACAGCTCATCCAAACCCCAAACTTTAAAGATCAAGAATGAAACAATATGGGCTACATGATATCGATCTATATAGCTTTCTTTCATATGCTGGTGTCATACTTTATCAGGAATAATCAACATACGACAACAAAACATACGTAGGCGTCTCTTAGCGAACGACTGTAAAGATACTTGTGCAAACATTAAAGTTTGTTGAAGTATTTACTACTTCAGATATAAAATTTTACTAGAGGTTGTTCAACTGCTGCGACATGACTATGAACTGATGTAACCCCTGTTTAGGCCCAATTGTAATACCCTACTTGAAATCGTGCTAAGTATGACCATTTGAACTCTTAGTATCTGAATGAAGAGTTCAGTACGTTGATCTATCTGAAATGAAGAGGACAGGCTTTCGCAACTTAGGACCGTTTACATTAGACCCTTTCTCGGTGTAAGAACCAGTGATCATCTAATTGCATTGTAAGTTTTCTTAATAGGAAAGCAATCCGCGAAACTATGTCTTTTGATGTTCAGTGCTGAGGCTAATTCAAATTACTTTTAGATGTAAGCACCCTCCATTTAGCAAATTTTCTTCAAAGGGAGCGGCTACCCCACACCGGCACGTCATAATTCTAAGCCCCTCCTTACAAACTTGGTGGCTGTGTTGCCGAACAAACAACGCTCGTAACAAATCAAACACGGAAGGTAAATATCATCGCTGATTCCGATTCAACCCCAAACTACCTTTTATACATTACATATTCAACATCGTGCGAAGGTGTCAATGCCGTGCTTGCAGTCAAAGGGGTGTGTAGATCATATTTACCAAGACTGTTGGATGAATCACTTGAACGAACATTTCGTGTGACCTTTCACAAACAATCTGTACAATTTAACTGCTCTATTTTTATGAATATATTGATCTCGTTTTTGTAAACAACATGGCATAAAGTAACTTAGAACCCTGGAAACATCAGTAGCATGGGTGCAAAAAAAACCCAGAATATTACCACTTAGTGGAGTCATGTCAATTTAATTGTAAAGAAGCTTGAGCAGAAACGAAAGGCATGCTAAATAGTGAATGGAAAATAGAACTTTGAAACGAAAGAGATCCGCCATAATTATTATACATCAATGGAGAAATCATGGTTTGGCTACTAATGCGAACTTGCGAGTTATCCCACAACATTTGAATATCACCACATCTTTCAACTACAGCACAAAAAGAGACTTTGAAGAAATACAGTAGCAAAGAAATGCAGCTACAAAAGAAATGGACAATTGCACAAAGGTATTAGTGATACTAGCAAGTTTAAACTTGAAAAATTGCTCTGAAAAGAACGAAAGTTAACATTAAATGGACGACCATGAATGTTTGCCTTGCCGCTGTAAACGTGCACATGGTAGTATTTGCTGTAACATTTAGGAGGGGTATTGCCGTAAATAGCCATTGTGAATCATTCAAGGTGAAAAATATATTTGTTCTACGGACCATGGCAAGCAAAATGTCAAGTCTTTATCATTCAGCGAGTACTATACACTGTATAGGACATATAAATAATAAAAGCCCACGCACAAATCACATGATATGAAGGGAGGCAGTAGCAGTAATTGGTCTAAAGTGTCACACTCTACTAACAGCAATCAACAAATAACACTGAAAAGAACGAAAGTTAATATGAAAAGGATGAATGTTTACCCTGCCGCTGTAGACGTGCACATGGTAGTTTTTGTTGTAAAACGTAGGAGGGGTATTGTTAAAAGTAGACACATTGAGTCAAGCCCATAAAAGTTGGTCAACAGCTGAATGATACGGAAATATATCCAAGGCTAGAACACTAGGGCTATGGGAAGGATTATTCGGTTTCCAGTGTTTTAAGGCTGATAGTCTCACAACTGCCGTCCGCGCACCGAAACACTGGTGAGTGCATTCAACGACTGATATCTAAAAGTAACCAGATATTGTATGTAAAGGTGACTTTGCAGTATTAGTTGTAAACTGATGCAAACTACCGACTTCCAGTTGAGTTAACGCCACATGCTGAGCTTCCTAGACTAAAACCGATGTTTGGAAGTTCTCAAAACCAGCAACTCCTGATCAGACAAAGTCTATCAGCACATGCCAACTGAACGAGTATCCATTTTCTACCTATAAGGTTATACCACTGACTGTACATATATTCAAGCTAGTAACAAAAACCCGGAAGCCTAGCTGTCCTATCCGCAATAATACTAGTAATATTCAATATGGAGGCATAGCCTATTATTGATTGACTCGGGTCAAGTGTTTTCCACTTGGTGAAAAAAGGGGCGTAGGTAATTCGCACCTGTGTTATGAAATTTCTTCTCCTTTACCACTGTAAAGTAAGACAACAACAAAAAACAGACTGCAGGGCATCAGTGACATAGCCACTCGTACATTTGCATTATATTACACAAGTCCCAAGTTTCTGTAGATCTTGTCTTCGTTAAAGCTTCACGTAGACGGGTATCAACATGTAAGTTATTAACCTCAAAATCTCGAATATACAAGCGTCTTGTTCTTTTACTTTTGTTCAAAAGTTTACCTCACTTTCCGAGTAAAATTTAAAAAGAATCATGACAGGTATATGGGCCTAAACTTCTTTAGTTAAGCTAATTGTAACACAATTGATCATACATGCAATGGAACAATAATTTTATGGAAATACGTCATTAATGAACGTCAACAAGTTATATGCGAAAACTCTCAAAGCTGTGATAAGGTTAAATATCGACTAATTCTCAAACGGTTAACCCTAATTAGAGCAGTATTGAAATGAGCGTAGTTCATGATATATACAATATTGAATGTTTATTCAGGTGTGCATACCAGAGTGTTTTATGTAGTTAGTTCACCATATACTCGCTTGTTTCCTTACTACTTTTGGCTGTAGCACACGGAATGCCTAATTCAGCATAATCTGTCCCCATCGCTTTAACAAACGTAAACAAAGGAAGCCATTTTAGTTTGCTATAAAAGGCTTCGTTAAATGTAATGTTATGTAAATAAATCAAACATATATATATATATATATATATATATATATATATAAATGATAACGTAATGAGAGGGAAAATCCAGAACAGTGAAAAAACTTCCAGCCTCCACCGGGATTCGAACCCGGGCCTTCCGCTTTGTACGCGGACACCCTAACCAACTAGGCCATGGACGCTGATTGTATGTCCAGAGGTTCGAAACCAGTAAGGAAGGTCGCAATTTCACTGTAGGCGTTTGACACCTGTATCGAACAATACTAGTTCTGTTTTTGGTGACATATGTTGCCTTACTCTAGAGATCAAACATGATGCTAACCAACTCGAAAATCATTTGTGATTCCTAAAGCCGGATCTCGAAAGAGATACTTTGAACAGACTTTATGTTAATGGAACGGAGGTAAACGACAAAGGCAAATGAATATATATAAATGATAACGTAATATATATATATATATATATATATATATATATATATATATATATATATATATATATATTTATATATATATATATATATATGAAACTTTTCAATTGCCCTAACCATTACATCATGATCTTAGAATTTCAACTACTCAGGCTCTGCAAACGTCAAAATATTTAAAACAATTTAACAAAATGTTAACAAAAGCAGGCTAACGTGTCCACGGCAAACATTTGTTAACCAACTCAAATATATAAAATTATGCAGGCTACTATTTTGGTTTGGGCGATACTCACTGACAAAAACAGTTAGCTGGCGTGACTTATCTGTCTGCCTGATAGCGTTTGGATGTATTGGTATAGATGGTGCACTAAGCTGGTGACAAATGTAGGGATCCACTAAAATGAGAGAACGCACCTACACCTGTTGGTAGGAGGAACAAAGTGGAACCAGTAGGCAGCAAAATGAAAATGAAAACTGTTGAACTATGCAGATTAATTTTTGACAGGTATTAACCAGC
Organism: Apostichopus japonicus; assembly: GCF_037975245.1. Taxonomy (NCBI): domain Eukaryota; kingdom Metazoa; phylum Echinodermata; class Holothuroidea; order Aspidochirotida; family Stichopodidae; genus Apostichopus; species Apostichopus japonicus. Next base: position 15,613,398 of record NC_092576.1, on the reverse strand, counting down.
ACGGTCTACGATAAGTTACACCAAAACTAAAGCTAGGGTTCGTTGAGCATTTTGAATGAGTGAGCGTTATTGCCGTAAATAGCCATTGTGAATCATTCAAGGTGAACAATATGTTTGTTCTACACATAAATACGGATCGTGGCAAGCAAAATGCCAAGTCTTTATCATTCAGCGAGTATTCTACACTGTATAGGACATATAAATAATAAAAGCCTATGAGCAAATCACATGATATGAAAGGAGGAAGTAGCAGTAGCTGGTCCAAAGTGTCTTATTCTAATACCAGCAATCAACAAATAACACTGTAGTTGCGTGACGTTCAATTGCAAATCTCTTGGTCGGAAACACTTTCACATAAGCGATTGACTGGCATTACGTCATTGACTGCTGCTTCGTCCTGTATGGTTGTCATCATCGTCAGATTCATCTGTTTCTGGCTCAAACAAATAGGGTTGTGTATCTCTTTGAGGTACAAATTCGAAATCCTCATCCCTATCTTCTTCAGACTATAGAATTTTATCTGATTCTGAGCCGTCTGTCTCAGTCCCCCCCCCCTCGCTATCTCCCCTTGTTTCCCCCTTGTCACATCCCTTCTCCTAGATCTCTTTGACCCTTTTTTTCTACACACCCTTCCTGTCTTTGTCCTTCTGCAGTTTATATTTACCCTCTTCCCTAAATCCTCTCTTTTGTCCCTTTCTTCCTACATCTCCTCTTCCCCCCGTTTGTTTCTTTCTTCTCTCCATCCTTTGTCTACCAATCCTCTTACATCAATCTCTTTTGTGTTCACCCTGCCTGTGTTCTGTGTATTTGTATTTGTCCAATGTAGTTTATGTTACTTGTCATTCAGCCTTTGAGAAGATACTGCTAGGATAGTTAGATAGAGGATACTTTACACATGCTTTTATTAATGCTTACATGCTTTCATTTGAAGTTCTGATTTACGACGAAGGGTTTTAAGAAACATTGTAGATTGAAAGTTGTTAATTTTTTGATTGGTAGATGTTTTGACATGATTTAGTCACCACACGTTAAGACACGAAAGAAAAAATAAAGACAGTGCACCATGGAAAATGATTTCTTGACTGTATTTCTGCAATTTGAAATGACAGTGATGACGTCATAACTGTAACCGAGTAATCGCGAGAAGAACTATGTGATTACTCGACTACAAAATAAAGAGTCGAATATCAGCACTACTGTAACTCTTCTTATTAATATACATATTTCATACATTTCAGAGACTTCGAAAATATTTTCATTCTGCATGAATGTCAAATATTAAGAGATGAACTGTAATAGGAAAGTTTATTCCAAACCTTTGCACTGTCTCTACTATATGCACTGGAAACTTAAAATTCCTTCCAAAGCATCACAATGTAACTGTGGAATTGCTCTAATACTAACTTAAACTAAGTTAAAGTTAGAACACATGCCTAGGCTAACGATCGCTTAAGCCTAACTTACCATAGGCTAGGGCAAATAGGGGACCTAAGTTAGGGCATGGATACTTAGGCCTAATAAGTTACATTGTAGCCTAGTTTATAGGCCTAAGTGAGTTGGCTAGTATTACTGGATCAAGTCTTTCTCGGATCCGGCCGGAGTGTTATAATTTGCACTATACCATTGGATAATAGTTTGGCATCGAGTTTAACATTGGAAAAGAGTGTGGCATAGGTTAGGGATTTCAAATGTGGTACTTGTGAATAGTTATTGGTAGTTGTTATTTGTCTCTGTCTGTACATTTTGTCGTTGCATTTAAACGCTTTATTATCATTTTGATATATGTTGTATTTGTGAAAGATTATTGGTAATTATATGTGGTGATAGTGTACACGGAGAAGAAAATGATATTCTTCATTTGTCTCTGTGTGTTTACTATGTCGCTGCATTGAAGTCATGGTTTATTATGACAAATAACAATGGTGATAGTGTAAATAACAGGAATATAAAACATTTCATTTGTCTCCATGTGCGTCAAAGTCAGGCGCGTAGCCAATGGGGGGGGGGGCGGAAGGGGCAGACGCCCCCCTTGAGCATATTTTTTTTTAATTGTTTTTATGATATCGATAGTAATTTCAAAAGAGAAAATGCTAAGATGTAACTAACAAGGCCTGGGAAGTGCCATTTCCAGCAATCTAGGAGGCATTTTCAGCCAATATTTTCCTGTACGCTTCGCGCCAACTCATGGTGGCGCTACGCTTAGATAGTTTGCAATGCCGTATCTACGGCTCTGATAATTTGCCTACATTTTCGCCCCTCCCTTGGAAAAAACCTGGATACGCGCCTGGTCAAAGTGATATAGTTACATATGAACGAAATGAAACGACACAGCATTTGAGTTCAAATAAAAATTTCATTTCATTCTTATTCCGTCCTATATTTGCCACAACTTATGGTCACTACAATAAACCATGACATAGCCTGGTTAGGAAGCTTTATGCGATTACGATATTCCTTCCTATTCTGCTTTTACTAAAACAAGCCAGAACCTTGATGACGGCAGTGTCTGTATGAGTTTATACGCCAATCGGGTCCATCAATGTATTTCCACAAAGCATATGTAATTAACAATATGAAAAGCGAAGGTTCATTCTGCCAATAACTTGGACCAGTTTTACTTACGTACTTAGACCTAGCCTATGCTTCTCTATCCTCCTAAACTATTTCAACATGCCTAATCACTTCGGTAAGCTTTTCCGCTCCTTCCCCCAAAAAACGGTATTTTCCGCTGACAAAAACGTTGTTTTCCGCTGAAAAATTTGGTGTGCGGAAAGCACCGTTTTTTGTCAGTAGAAAGTACCATGTGCGGAAAATAACGGTACCCCTACTAGGCTGCTCCTTACTAATCTAATTCCCCCCTCCTTCTTCCCTTGTTCCCCCTCCCCCCCCCCCCACATCACTCCTCTTCTCATAGCTCTATTCCACTCTTTTATCTCCACATCTTTCTGTCTTTGTTCTTCTCCAGTTCATTCCCTACCCCCTTCCCTCAATCCTCTCTTTGTCCCTTCACTGTTTATCTCCTACCTCTCCTCTTCCCCTGTTGATTTCTTTCTTTCTCCTCTACATCCCTTGTCTACTAATCCCTTTACATCTATCGCTTAGTGTTCACCATGCTCATCACCCTGTTTGTATTCTGTGAGTGTTTTTGTCCCTTCTGTTACTGTTACTTGTCATTCAGCCTTTGAAGAAGATCCTGCTAGGATCGAAACGTCAGGCCAACTTACTTTTACACATTCTCCTACACAGGCTCTCTAGTGGATAAGCAGTTTGCTAACAGTTGTATTTTAACCTAATTTTGTGCAGCTAGGGAATTAATGTAACTGTTACTTCGAGAATCCTATATCTAAAGCTTTCAAATGAATTTCGTGTCTATAACTTCTTACCACCCAAAATTTCTTACAAAATGATACCTGTGTTCAAAAAGAGCTATTTTATTGGTACAGCTAACATCACTGTTAGCCTTACATTTTTACAAATGGCAAAGAGATCTTATTTCGTTCATGGTATTTTGCGTCCTCCAAAAATCCATTTTTATATATCCATATATAACTTGATGTCGGTCTACTCATTATACGAACATTTGATAGGCCTTCCCAATATCACAGATCTATGACAGACAGCATATTGCAGATCAAAGTACTAGATAGCAATCTTTATTTTCTTTTAAGAACATGTCTACGGAGTAGATCAAGCCATTATACCTCAATTATTTTTTATTCATATTGTACTTATCTGAATTTGAATTTGAATTTATTGTCCACAATCGGAAATTCGGCTTACACAGGTCGTAAACGAAAGAAACAAAAATAGCAATAGTTTAAGTCAATAATCTGCGATACACATGCAATAATACAACAAATATGCAGCAAGTCCTACAAATAAGAAACCTATCTTCTCACTTGTGAATTAAATATATGAATAGAGTTAGGCACAAATGAGTATCTGGAACCCTTTTTTTTTTTTTTTTTTTTTTTTTTTAGATATTTCAGTATAAATGGTGATCAAAAGGTTATCTATGTAAACCGAGAAGACGGAAAACAATATATATTGTAAAGGTTGGACCCAGACATACATCGAAAAAGAATCAGATAACTAATTCTAACCATGAGTAACGTTTGGACCAGTTGTTTCTAAAACTCAATGAAACATAGGGTACAGTAAAAACCAGGTGTCAAAGTTAACGTGCTATAAAAGTGAGGGGGATGGGTAAAGAGTTGTGTAACTTTTACACAACTTTGAGTAAATCATGCGATACAAAGTCATGTGTAATGGTATACAAACGCGTATTGAGTACAATTTTGACCCGGTTGCCCGTTGCTACCGGTAAAACAAAATATAAACAGCGTAATTTGGTACACTGCACTGTTTAAACTTTCATATTGCAACTTTGATGTGTATAAACCTGCTTTCATACCGCGCGCTGCTTGTAGAACGACAACACGAAAGCCACTAAAAGTTCGAGAGTTGTTTTAACAATTTCTGGAAACCATCAGCCTAGCGGAATTGAAGCCACAAATGGAATGTATAGGATGATGTATTTCGTGCATCACCGTGGTATATAACGTGGATTAGGCCGCAACAGTTCCACGAGAATATGTGAACTCGTCAATGTTGAATCGTAGAGCGGATGGTATGGAAGCGTCACATGAAGAAGTCTGAACTAAGACAAAATACTGAGATATGTGGTGTTTATATATGGACCAAACGTACGCAATAAACAATATAACCATCGAAGGAGGTTTTCTGTCTTTATTTGTCGTGTTCTCTAACTTCCATGTGTCAGTAGTTATCAAACGTCATGGCGTTTCCTACGTATCTCTCCATGTAGTGTATGACCATGTGTCATACAAGCTACGGGTGTTTCAAGTTAACATACATATCAAGGTAACATACAATCTATATACTCCAAAGTGATTACACTACAAGATCGTTCTTCAATTTCAATTTATCGATTTTTTTTTTGGTACATGCTTATACTAATATATATTATAATAAAAACGTAGAATAGTATAAACAGGACACTAGAAAAACAAGGAAAGTTTATCGAGCTAGCAACCAAATGAAAGACAAAGAAAGTGAAAATGAAGTAGGACAAATTAGAAAGAGAGAAAGAAGCAGTATATACGTACAGTCAGATTGCTTGAATATAAAAATAAAATAAAACTTTTAGGAAACTGCTTCTCCACTAGAGAGCCTGTGTAAGAGAATATGTAAAAGTAAGTTAGCCTGACGTTTCGATCCTAGCAGGATCTTCTTCAAAGGCTAAATGGCAAGTAACAGTAACATAAGGGACAAAAACACGCACAGAATACAGACAGGTTAATGAGCATGGTGACAGAAAGAGATAGATGTAAGGGGAATAGTAGACAAGGGATGGAGAGAAGAGTGCAACAGGGGAAGAGGAGAGGTTGGAGATAAACGTAACTTTTACACTTGCTTGAATATAATGTGAGCAATGCTCTGCAGGCTGGTGATATCACTGACAGATAAAGTAACAGATAACAAATATATATACAAAGACAAGAATTAAATGAACTAACGGTTACTTTTCTTCAGGGAGACGTCTTAATTATCCTTAACATTTCGCTAAAAGACAAATAACATTACAACTATCCGACTTGCAGCAAACACAAACACAAAAATATACACACACACACAAGTAATAGGCCGACTGTTTTTATAAGTTATGGAGTTCCTCGCCGCTCCCAGAATGACGATAACCTCGATAATGGACTACATATGCTTTGATAGATTTGTCTAGAACCAATTTACTAATGTTTGACCATCGTTGACATAATTCCTTTGGCAAGAAGTTGACCAACAACATAATAGTCGTTGGCTGGCCCAATGTTTTGCTAACGAACAGCAAGTTTATAGCCAACAATTGGCTGGTAACGATGGCTTAAGGTTAACAGTATATACATAAACAATATTTGGACCAACTTTACAAATATTTGTTGGCCAAACTTTTGCCAAAAAAGAACCCAACCAACAGCGATCCTTTGGCCCATCACTTCGCCAAGCCAATTTGCGAATGTTGGCCCAAGTTTATTGTGCTCTCTGGGAATGTTCTGCAAAAACATGAAGAATGCTCATAGACTAAATATTACAAAATATGTAAGTAATTGTATAAGAACGTTTGATAATAACATGTTTGTTTGTTTGTGTTGTTTTATAAAACAAAATATACAGCTGAGTGTTCTTAGTGTAGAATTAATGATTTTAATGGTATCGCAAGGTAAACCTTTCAGAATATTTACCTTCTCACCCTACTTAGTATTCCATATACGAATTTCATAAAACCAGACCGTGTTGCAATTTCATTACGATTTTTTACAAAAAGATGGAGAGTGCTCTCGTTCTGCACATTGTAATCACAAAGTATTCCTCTATCTTCCAACAGTTTTCCGGCGTAAATAATTCCCTGTAGATTAGTAGGAATGCCTTGCCTGTCTTGGATTTCGAGCTTAACACTTTCAATGGTATCTGAGGGCGTGACGTTCAGAGTCATTGTCTTACCGGTAACTGTTTTCACAAAGACTTGAATAAAACCAGAAAGTGCTGCATCTTTACGACTATAATTTAAAAAAAGGTGGACAGTGCTGTCGTTCTGCACATTGTAATCAGAAAGTAGTCTTTCATCTTCCAACAGTTTTCCAGCGAACATAATTCCCTGTAGATTAGTAGGAATGCCTTCACTGTCTTGGATTTCGAACTTAACTCTTTCAATGGTATCTGAGGGCGTGACGTTCAGAGTTATTGTCTTACCGGTAATTGTTTTCACGAAGACTGGAATAAAAACGAAACATGTTTCATCTGCATGACGATTTTCTGATTGAAGGCAAAAATATTATATATTATATATATAAAATATTATATATACATAGTAGAAACTATCAGGTTAGCATATACATGCCCGTCCAATGAGAGGAGGGTTCTTGGGGTTCGGATGCCACCCCCCGTACCCATAACAAAATTACCAACCTATTTCCATGTCTATGAATTTGAATGTTACTTCAAATTTAATTTTGATTAAGCTCTCCCAATTTTTTTCGGCAAAACAATTGACCCTATATTGGCTAATAATTGATATTCATTGTCAGCTTAATTATCTAGTTAGGTTGACAGCTGACTGAATGAGTTTTGTCGCATATTTCATCGGTTATACAGGAACGTGTATATACTGAAGTTTAATATTTTGCCAAACCCAGCTCTTTCGATAAGGGTACAGTTAAGTTCCAATATTGTTGCTCAAAGTATAGAATGAATTGGAAATGGAGGAATGCATCATTAAATTGCATTAATCGAATTTAGAATCACAAAAGTCAGCTACAAAATTCACGAAAAAAGTAGCCTGCGTTGGGAATTTATGAGCAAACTACTAACCTTCTGTATCCGCGACTTAACCGGAACTGAACTGTACTGACTTTTTTAATGGTCACCAACTTATCAACAGTTAAAAAGTACAAAACTTGAGTTCACAATTCATATTTTTTTTATTTTTGTCTTCCAGTTTTGATACCCAATAAGATATTTCGAAACACTACGAGTCTCACTAATGATACAATTTCTTCTGACGTTATGATAGGTCAGATATTGATTATTTACTTACGAGTTCTGGTCTGCATATGTCATTAACCTTACACTCAACTGATTTATCCAAACTTCTCCATACTATGGTATGACTGGTAGTTGAATTCTATCACCAGTTATTAATTGCTATTCGCAGTTCGTGTGCCCCTGTTTAACTATCAGATTGAACCTTGTACAGGTGCCCCCGTGTTGAGTGTCTGGGGACGTTAGCAAGAAATATTCTTCATTCATCACTAGGGGCAGCAATGTCTGAAATGGTTGTCTGGAAAATAGGCTATGAGCAGTTTCGAGTTTGACCAGACAAGGGTGTACCTTTGCACTGACAAATTGGCTAAATACCAATATTCCAGTACACTGTAGAAATACCAGCATTCCAGTACACTGTAGAAGTATGACTGTAAGAAAGCGTTTAACGGCTCGTAGCGTACATTTCCATGTCGCAGTGAAATCTCCGTGAAGATAAAAAGTATGTATATCGATTGAAATCGGTTGAAAGGATTTTCTGGTGACTGAAGTTGAGTTCTCAGCAAAATTATTGAAAGTTTCGTGTATCTTTAGGCGGAATACCCGTCCTTGTAGTAGTTTTCATGAATAGTTTTTTGTGCTAAGAATTTCAAAACAAATAAACAAAACAGAAATGAAATTCTTAGCACATACAACTTTCACAACATATATGCCAACATTCTAAATGTATCAAGTTGTTATCACAGGTCAGTAAGACAATTATAATAGCCAAAGTTATTTCTCCGACAATGGAGCAGAGTATCTCGACGCCAGACATCGAATAATCTCGCCGTGAGCACACGACCGCGCTTCATTCCGAGTTCAGTCTCGAAAATATTGTGAATGTATATACCCGGCCTATATTTTTGCAATGGCTGACAAAGAACTAATCGAGCACTGACTGAAACAAGGTAGAAATCCACGCTAACATATCGTTATAATTGAAGATTTTAACATGGAGCTTGTACGTATTCTTAAAATCTATGAGTTATAAGAATCTTGTAGACTTTCTTACTTTTCCCGTTCTTAGTCTTTACTTGATGCTGTATTTGTATAGGGGACTGCTATATTTGTAAGCAACTGCATGCATTAGCTACATCGGATCATTATACTATCGGTGTCCTGCCAAACTTTACAGAGAAATATCGGAACTGTACCCAAAATAGAAATAAAAGGAAGACAGTGGAAAGAGGCTCAAATTATGCTAATATAACCAATTTACAGGATGTGCTGGATAGAACTGATTGGACAGTATTCACTGGGACTTGTAGTAATTTGGAGGAGCTAACCGAGGTAGTAAGTGGCTGTGTTAACTTGCAGAATTGTGTATACGGAGGAATCCCAGACCACTTGTGGATCTGATTGAGAGACTCCCAGCAGATGACAAAATTAAACAAGTAGTAAAGGCTAAAGTGCTAATAAACATGCTTTATGAATACTAATTAGTCGTAATCACGTAATCATGGTTGAGTGCACACGATCTGTAACTATACATAAAGAGACGATCTTAATACAAATCTCTTAACTCACTGACCATATATTGCAACATTGAGGTAATATAATATTATCTGAATACCAATTAGTGCTCATCAGTAATGGTTGAGTTCACACGGGTTGCTAAACTACATATATGGGCGATTGTAGTACAACTCCCTGAACATATGTTGTTATATTAAGGTATATGTGGTAATATAACGTTATCTGAATACTAATTAGTGCTCGCTAATCATGGTTGAGTGTACACTGATTGCTATGTTACATATACCGGCGATTGTATTACAACTACCTGGTCATCCTATAGTAAGATATACTTGACAATAAACATGCTTTGGAAAACTATTTATTGCTCGTTAATCATGCACACGGTCCTTTATTCCACATAATGAGGTGATTTTAGTACAAATCTCTGAAGTAGTCGAAAATGTGATACTACATTAAAGAATGCTTGGTAATAAACATGTTATGTGAGTACTAATTAGTTCTCGTTAGTTAGGATATGGTTGGTCTCTGAAATAAACGCGCATATGGCGCTACACTAAGGTACGCATAGTACTTTCGAGCTGTCTAATATAACTACGGTACTCATCGTTTGACTAAATTGTATTTTCTTATCCACATGCATCCGTTTTAAAATAAAGTTAACGAAACTTATAATATCCCGATAGTAAACTTTAGTACAGGTTTATGCTTATTGAATCATTTCATGACATTTCGATATTTCATTTGATATGTAATCTAAGTAAACAGTTGAATGTTTAGCCAAATAATTGTAACCGCATTCAAATTTTGAAATTCAAATAAGTGAAATGTTCTTATCCGCAACCGTTGTAAAATACAGCTAACGAAACGTATAATATCCCGGTAGTCCACTGATAGGCTAGGCTACGTAAGTACCTTCTAAGATATAAGAATCAAACGATTCGTATAACAACGCCTTGACTATATAGTATATTTATTTAGCGCCGCCTTATATAGTTTGTTTACGTTTTAATGATAATACATGCATACCTTGATTTGAATGCCATGCTGCCACACCCGAGCCGCGAATATTTTTTTCCCAAACTGAACTGACACTGAAATTATTTCCTCGATTCTGATTGGCTCTCAGCGAGCCAATATGTTTCCGTATAGGTTTCCGAGTCAAAAGACACAGACGTATCGTCAAATGCCTTATTTGTGTACACTCACTGGCTGGCACCACTGTTGGTGTACAGATCAGTGGCTGGCACACACTCGCTGGCCGTCTGAGTGTTTGTATCTTCAGTTTGTTTTCCTCTCCTATATGGTCCTTGATGGGGACTTGAGTGTCACTCCTGATCCTTTTTTCAAACATTTAACTAAACTCCGAATGTACACTAACACCTCGTACATATGTCCATCAGCTACATGTATACAATCACAAATGCACTGTGTTTTATAGTGTTGTATATTATACACAGTACAATAGGCTACATTACATGTGTTGTGTAGAGCGGAGTTAAGCGAGTAAACAAACGATGGAGGACTGCCTATAATGGGTGCAGTAGTTGGGAATAGTTGCTTCATTGTGTTAAGAACACTATATTCTTTCGTTCATATATATCTATCAAAAGTTCTGGAAAGTTGCTTATGTGAATATCTTGAATTTGTTCGTGTTGATCATACTGATCTCGACAGAGTATGGAGAGATCCATATTGAATACTAAAGTATGTCACGTGCTCGCTGAGAGCCAACCAGAAACGAGGAAATAATTTCAGTGTCAGTTCAGTTTGGGAAAAATATATTCGCACCCGGGCCGACCGAGGTTTCGTTTATGTTATGCATGCATTTGGTTTACTTGTGTTTCTTTATAACAGGTCACCTACCCTGTCTTGCAGTGATATTCTCTATATTTTCAGTGATTGTGGACTACTGTTTACTCAATAACAACCTCATTTAGCAAAACTGACATGTGGTCGTTTGTTCAAATACTAGCCATACATGCGATTTAATGTACACTGCATGTACAGTTTGCACGTACGTACATGCACAACTTTTGCAGTGTGTACATTGCAGTGAAGTACGGTATTCCCCACAACTGTATACCGTCACCGTATAGGCATTACAAAACCTCACAGCAAACCAATAAAGAATATTCTCCGAAGGATATTGCATTCTAGTTTACAAGAGATGAACTCATATAATATATACCAGAAAATAGTATACCGAGCACTATAGTATTCCCAGTCACCAAGTTAGAGTCTTGTGAGTAAGATAACAACATAAAGTTTCTTGGGTGTTAGAAACTTTTCCAAAACTTTTTGACTTGACCAAAAAACATAAGGAAATTCATGAATTGAGCTTAGCTGGGATAGATAACTGCTTCAGTCAACAGAAACTGAGCGCCCCAAAGTAACACTAAATCGCTATACATGCAGGACGGAGTCGATTAGCGCAGAAATCACACATTGGAAAACGTAATTATGGATTCGTCTGATATTATGGAACAGGAAGTTCGACAAAATGTTCATATCTAGTCACCATCGTTACGGTATAAGGCAAAGCAGTTTCTGGATAAAAACCGTATATCACAAACACGAGCACATACATTTGCAAGTTGGTTTCACTGCATATGGGAATATATAAGCGTATTCTGGCGCACGAGAGTACTGGCCTTTTTTTTTTTTCGTGTATAAAGAACGATATGAGAGTATACCGCCTTGATCTTAAGTTTGAAGATTGGAGTCATCTATTTCTTGAAGTTGAGTTCCCATTTGATTTATTTTTTTAAGGCATTTTGACAAGTCCAACCAGCCGTGAAACTCTTAAGTCAATTCATGATGACTACATATGCAGTTGTAACAAAAAAACATGTTTGCTTAATTGACATTTCCCGAAGTTACCTTTGAACTTTAGTTGGTGTTTCAACTCGGTTAACATAGCAATCACATATTTTGATGGTACGTAATACACACCATACGCCGATGAAAGCTGCAACTCAATACAATACTTCCTCGTAGAGCATATAGCTTAAAGTCCATTCTTCCTTTTTTACATTTAGTTGTTCTTTCAACTCAGTTTCCACGGCCAACACTTATATTGATACTACCTGCAATGTCAACTTCATCTGTGAAAGTTGTCATTGTTAATATTTCAAAGTTTACCTTGAGTTGATCTTTCAACTCAGTTTACATGGTCAAGATATGTCTTGATATTACATGACATACCCATTACATCTGTGAATGTTCCAATTCAGTTTAATGCTTTCCCATGGAGCTATGGCAGAGAAGGTCATTGTTTGCTTAGTTCTACATTTTCCTTTCTTTTTGATGCTCTTCAAGACACACATTCCTTTCATTACTTACGCATGTTGGTATTATTCGATAGAATTTTGGTAGCGAGAGATGTATTAGCCACTCTGTTTCTTTTGTCTCCTTCTTCTCTCTGATAAAATGAAAATTAATATTCCATGAAACAAGAATAATGTTAACAAATTAGCATATTAATGAATTAATAATTTTGTTGATGGTGATGACGGTAATGGTGATATCGGTGGCTATGAAGATTTAATGATGATAATAATTCAATGATGACAATGACGAATGCGACAACAATTACCCTTTTTTTTGGGGGGGGGGGTGAGCTTGAGCCACTATGAATATGTCCAATAGGACAGGTAAAAATATATTTCCATCAACTTAGGGCCAATAATGTTTTTTAAATATTCATATATATATAATGTTTATATATATAAATACTTTTGTTTTTTAATATATGATTCAAGCAGGTATATACCTTTGTTGCTAGACTTGCTGGTAAAAAATGAAATATAAAGCAAGTCTAGCAACAAAGGGATACCTGCTTGAATATATATAACAATCAAAGAAACAATACGGTGTCTACTTAATCGTAACAAACACAACGAAATATCTTAACGATTTGTTTTTGTATTACAATAGAAGCAATATAAATACAAGATGGCGTTTGTTTTCCTCAGAGTAAATAAATTTGTGTTATATTGAAGGAGTTATTTAGACATAAATTGATGCATCGTAGGTCTTTCATCGGCTCAAACTTGTATTTAATATCATCAAGCAGTTCTAAGTGGCTAAAAGGAACTTAATATACCCATTTGATCGTTTTGATGGAACAGGGAAAAATAATATAATAATATTTGACATCAGGCGGGAACTCTTGGCACATGCAATATCTATAACGAGAGATAGGTAAGTATCCTACAGTTTGATTTTTTTAAGGTTTATGGAACTTATTTTAAACAAACGGTGGCTTGCTTACCTTCTTATAAAATTTCAAAACTAAACAAAATCCTCTGAGTCAGGTTATGGTGGAAATAACGACAGCCGCCACATAAATATTAACTAACTGCACATACACATTAGAGTAGTTTCGTAACAGCTAAGCTATGTTTGTATGTTAACGACAGAGAATATGATGATCAGCTATTGAAAGGAGCGTTGGTTTTAAGAATGCAACAATTCTGTAACTCATAAGTATATAGTCAGTCATTGAGCAAACAGGTTTACCACAGTATATGGAAATGACGGTTGAAGTCCACGTCTGCGACTGTTGCTGTTAGCACTTACACGTGGCGCGCAAATTTCAATTTTTCAAAAGGATATTAATATATATATATATATATATATATATATATATATATATATATATATATATATATATATATATATATATATATATATGTATATGTATATATATATATATATATATATATATATATATATATATATATATATATATATATATATATATATACACTGGAAAAACAAGGAAAGTTTATCGAGCTAGCAACCAAATGAAAGACAACGAAAAGCAAGTGAAAATCGTCTATAGTAGGAAAAGGCAAATAACATTACAACTATCCGACTTGAAGCAGACAGGTATTCACATATGCAAGTAATAGACCGACTGTTTGTATTATTTTAGTGCGCGTGCGCGCTACAATATTGACATCACAGGCCAAGTGACCCATACCTACATGACTGGACGATGAAACTTAAAGTTTAAATATAGTCTATGTACATTTGCAGTTTCAGAGGCTATGGTTGCGTGGCCAACTTTTTCTGAGCCTGTCACGGCGCTCACAAACGCCCTCACTTTGTAGGTACTTACATGACTAAATTCCCTGTTGTCTTGTCCGCCCAATGAAAAATAACACAATGAACAACCGAATCGTCATTCCTTATACTGCAAACCCTCCACGCGCACTACAAATACTGCGTATTTGCCGGCAAATGCAGATCTAGTTAGTTATGGAGTTCGTCTCCGATCCAAGAATGATGATAGCCTCAGTCTATTACGAACTACATTAGCGTTGATATATTTCTCGTATTTACGAAGTGATTTTATTCAATATACCTCCAGGGAAGGTCATCATCACCTCAGTCATACTTATAAATATTAGAGAATATAATATCAATAATACGAATGGATTATCTGCTCCATCGTAGTACTTACAATAATAAGCTGGGAGTTGGGAAAACTATGCTATATTATATAGGATACAGTTTTAAGTAAAATTAGGTGGTAATAAGTTTTGTCATTAGACTTTAGTCATATCGCATCCCGAAAGGACAGCCGTAGCCGGTCTAGGGGCCTAGGCTAACTATATCCAGGGTCCATTGAATAACAATACAGCAGTAAGTTATTAAATTGACGTAATTAGATTCCCATGTAATTGCTTCTACTATCGCTTCCTAAGAATTATCTGTGAAATTGGAGTCCACTGCCGCAGTTTTGACGATTTTGGCACCCGAATGCGGCACACGATATCACCATTTCGAGTGATTTATGTCAACTTTATCACTTTAGTTATGTCAAAGAAGTAATGTTTGTATGACGCGCAGGTACTTTCTTGCCGCCCAAGTAAAGCTATAGTATATGTCGCATGACGTCATTCTCCCTACTTCAATTTTTGGCACTACCCTGTCTCTCTTCGCAAGAAGTGAAAATGAAGAGAGAAACGACCGAGGTGTGCGAACGAGACTACATGATGTAGGTTAGGTTTGGCACTTTGCAATTAGTCATATAGCTGAACTGAACGTTAGACCTTACAGTAACAATTAGTCCTAAAGATAAACATGATTGAGGCCTAGGCGAATTGTATATACCACATAAACAGTTTTTGTTCACCATCCAACGATGACATTGTATTTCATGAGTTAATTCAAATATTGTGCTTTCCGCATAAACCGAAGGCAAGTACTGATGCACGAAATACATCATCCTATACCTTCCATTTGTGGCTTCAATTGATGGTTTCCAGAAATTGTTAAAACAACTCTCGGACTTTTAGTGGCTTCCGTGTTGTCGTTCTACAAGCAGCGCGTGGTATGAAAGCAGGTTTATACACATCAAAATTGCAATATGAATGTAATTTACACAGTGCAGTGCTACAAAATACGCCGGTATTTTGTTTTACCGGTAGAAACTGGCAAACGGGTCCAAATTTTACCCAGTATACGCATTTGCAAACCATTATCAACATGTCTTTGTATCGCCTGATATGCATGATGTACTCAGAGTTGTGTAAAAGTTACACAACTCTTACCCACATACCCTCCCCCCCCCCCCCACCTCACATTTATACCACGTTAACTTTTACACCTGGTTTTTAAAGTGTACCAGTGTTTTTAAAATGTTCCATTCCGTGTTAGAAATAACTGTTCGAAACGTTATTCATAGTTGGAAATGTAATCTGATTATATCTCGATGTATGTCTGGGTCCAAACTTTATACACAAATATAGTTTCTAGATTTTGATCACCATTTATACCGAAATATTTATAAAATAAATTAAAAAAATCCAGATAAGTACACTATGCATTAATATAATTGAGGTATAAAGGCTTAATCTACTCCGTAGAAATTGTTTAAAAAATGTCACCGTATTGTAACAGATGAATATCATAATGATATATCGCTATAGCCGGCGCATATACATTATTGATTGGTTAAGTCATTATTGACCAATAAATTATTCTTCAATTAAACAGGTCTATGATTCCAAACCTATGTTGTTTCAATCACACCTGGAGGTCACACACCTGTCGATGAACGGGTGATTTCGTCATGCCAACGCATGACCAGGTAGGTATACCACCATACCCCGCAACGATAAAACGGTATTTCTATGAGCGTCAATTAAACCTGAAAATAACAAAAACAGTTTAGTTGGAAAGGTTTGCAGATATTTTACTGTCTCTGCTCTGTTGCTTTCTTTCTTTCTTTTTTCTTTTATTTATTTTTTATTTTTTATTGTTGTCCATTTAGATTGTGGAGATAACTTTGCTTAAAATTAGATGGTTATAATTCAAAGAATTCCTACAATGTGTCATACCCATATTTAGCAAGACCTAGACCTTCGCTAAATCACGGGCGCTTCTATTTCTACCGAATGCGAGTTATTGTGGTGTATGGTAACTTCTGAGGGCACACCTAACAAAAGCCACACATTTATACACAGCAATATTTTACGCTTGGGTCAGCACACTTTAGAACCCGTAGATTGCCTTCGCTTTTAAAAAGACTAGGCCTAAGCTAAACAGTGGATATGTTTAGACCACGTGTGGTCTACATGTTCGGGAAAATGGCTATACTAGTGATTGCCGACATTGAAAGAAGAAAATATAGCTGTTGCATGTGATGCATTTATTGTAGTGGCCTAGACTAACCTAGTGTAAATCTTACGCAGGCTAGGCTATAGCAATTAAGCTCTATTAGGTTTTATGTATTGATAATGTGAAATGTATTGAGAATAATGATAATTTTATGATATTCATTTATAAAAACCATGAAACTCGTGTATGGTTAATCTTAATTTAGACTATACTTCAATCTAAATTGGTCAACAATCAATGCTTTAAGGTATGGGGGGGGGGGTGGCCTGGTGAGTCAAACTCTAATAGGTTTTGGCTGAAATGTAAGTTAATTAGGCTAAGCCTATCCATGCAATGATATAGGTATAGTCTAGCCCTAGTCACATGTAAGTTTTAACCACATGAGAAATGTAAAATGAAACACCACATGACTAGGTCACAGCTTTGCATTCCTTACACTCCTAGCAATATGAAACAGACATGAATATGAATCGTTGGATTAATACATCTCGTGTTGTTCTATACTATTATTATACTCCCCAAAAGTAGGTTTTGGAGCACTGTAAGTTAGGCAGATTATATTTCCATTTAGGAACAGCAGATCATGAAATTGGTGTTAACCTCAATAAACTGAACTGCCCATAGCAGGGACTCCCCATGGCATGATTTTCTGAATATTCAAAAAGGGAGACATTTACAGTTTTCATTGGAGATGTCACTGCCCTATCATTCATCTCTTGAAAGAGGAATGTTTACAACTATACATAGATATAAACTGGTATGTATTTAAACTTGGTAAAAAACTCAAATAGAGACCTTTGGAATTAATTTTGTTTTACTTTTAAAATATTTTCAAACAAATGTGACCAGCTTCTGTTAGGTGCAGAAATAAATAACTCTTTGCTGCTGTTATGAGTCATTTTGTTTTGGCAGAAATAGAAGATTTGTCCCAAGAGCAGCTAACAGCCATGACAGAGTACAGTACATTAAACACAACCTCGAGCCTTCCATACCATTGCAAACTACATGGAAAAAAACTGATAGCTGCAGTATACTTAGCCCTGGGATGGTAAGCACTGTTCAATGTAATGCAACTGAATACTGTCAAGCAGAATTAAAAATATCTCCATACCAAAATACTGATATGCTTAACTACAGAAGATTTGCCGTTCAAATGTATATACCATTTTCATATGAAAATAAGCAACAAGTGAACATTTTTTTATGTTGCTGCAATGTTTATGCTGTATGCCATGAGCTGAACCTGTTTCTGGAAAGGATCGGAAACGATTACAGAAATCATTTGTCAATACCAGATAATTCCCGCAACCCAACATGATTAATCTTAAACAGTGTCATACACTTAAAATGTCTATAACTCTTGGTTTTTACCAAGATTTGAAAGTTGACACGTCTTGAGAATGTTTGCGTCCGCTCAGAAAACCTTGCATTCCTACAGACCTCCATGAAAAACTTTAAAGTACTTCTACAGGAACGCACAATACTTACTTATAATGACCCCTGACAATCATTGGCTTGTGCACAACAAAATCAAATGATGAAAGCTGTAACTAGTATACAACAACAAAATTATTGTCAAATTCTGAAGCACGAAGTTTGCAGTAAACTAGTTTCCATATAGTTACAAGTAGTTGAAAGTAAACAACATCCTTTGTGTTCGTTGGAAACTATGGATGCAAGAATGCTTCCAGACAATGATATGAGCTATTAGCCAATTAAATCACACAAAGAATAGAAACCACCATTGACTACCTTTATCGAGCAAATCTCTGTAATCGAATTGTTGTTAACAAAATACTTGCGTTGATTGTTTTGATATATTTGTTTTCAAACAAATTCAATCATCTGTGTAAAGGATTGGAATTTGGTTCTTCGAGGAGAAGTTGTGGTTTTTGAAAAGAAAGAAAGATATTTATTCAAAAAATTGTTATGTTTTTCATAGGCCTAGCTGTGAGTGAGTGTACTTCGGGTTTGTTAACCCCAAAATGTAGGAGGAAGCAACTTGAAAAGCCAAATCTGGGGACTGTACAACATATAATCGTACACTATTCTAAGCATATCGTACAGTCTATATTGTATATAGATGGCAAGTCTCTGATTTCTAGTTTATTTTTCCGTGGTGTATGTGAGTCTTACATGCAATTCTTAATTTGTTTCATCTGTTTTAGTCAATGTAAGAACGGTTAACATGTGTGTCCATGCCATTGCATTATAATTACAGATAGAGCAAGACTTTGATTATTTGCAACAAAGGTGTAAGAGCTCTCTTTATCAGAAATGGATGCTTTGGCACAACAGGAAATCACTCTGCAGATCATGTGTATTCCACATGGCCATGACTACCGATTACCTTCCACTGTATAATTGTTCCTCACCATATGTGATTCCTATATTGCTTTCACCTTCTGATACAATATCCAAAATATTGATTGTTACAACATAAAAAAAACTAAACCTCACTAGTGTTGGTATTTACATGCAAAGATACTTACCTAACTGTCTTCAAGTTGATGAGATGCAAAACACAACTGAAAACAGTGAAAAGGTATAATTCCTAACTAAGGATTTTTTAGATAGAATTAAGCATTGAATAGCATTGAGACAAGTAAGAGAGGAGCGCAGTTCATTACAAACTATCAGGAAGCCTGAAATATGTCCACAAATAGAGGGTCAATCAAGCTGCTTTTCCTGTTTTCTAAATCATAAAAGTGAATTGAATTGTGAAATTACACATCTGTTGGACACAAAGTGTGTGACCATGGCCTTCAGTAAGTGTCAGTCCTTGTTAAAAGTGTAACCATAGAGCAGTGAGATACATTGGTGATCTCAGAAGGGGGGAGGGGGGTTGGGGGAAGAAACTTCAGTGAATGTTATTTTACTGTATCAAACTTATACTAATTTCACAAATCTTTTCTTGCAGATGAAATTAAGTACTTGGCATTTTCTCTTCTCACTCTGTTGGTTTGGGGAAGTTCAACATCGAAGGGTGCATAACACTGCATGTTCTATTGCAACCTCCTTGCAATCATTCATAGGTGTAAGTCAAGTACGTTTTATTGTTTAGCTTAATGTTTAATTCACATGGAATTGCATTGATAGCCCACCGATTATTGGTAAAGTGGGACCAGTTTGATATGTTGGGAAATTGAACAATTACTTTACTGGGGTGTCAGCCAGAAGTGACAGGACTTTGCAAAGCAAACACAAACTTGTCTAAAATGAAAGGAAACCGCTTTGACAGAGATCTTTCAGTGCTCCTACCTTCATGTACCGTAAAATGACGAGAACAAAAACAATCTCGAACCGATCCCATTTGGTTTTGAAGTGATTTAAGTAACAAACACTATTGACTCACTTTGCTCCAAGCGACTGTCGTTTACTGCAGTTTTACACATTTGACCTTCGCCTATTATGAAAGTTCATGAACACAGGCTGTGTGTACTGAAGTCTCCATTTTCTTGTTCGTCGGAAAAGATCAGAGCAAAACCACCGTAAAGAATCGTGATCATTATTGGCTGCCAACGCAGCCTGTTACTGCACTTGCTATAAAAGACAGGCTCATGCAATTTATTCCTTTCCTACAGCCGGAACTGATAAAGAAAAGGTTTTCAAAAATATTTGGTACAAACTAGTAGTGACTGAAAAACCTGATTAATCCTCTTTTTCATCCTATAGTTCGTTAACACACCAATACTTTAATTGGTATACCCAATAGCATTAACAAGCAAAGTGGGGATTTAGCCAGGAATGAGGCGGCAAATTCTTTGATATTAACCAGGATAGTAGTCACATCAATCAGAAAATATTTAATGTAACCAGGAAAGAGGTAGCATGTTCTATGATATTAACCAGGATAGTATTGGCACCAGCCAGGAAATGTTGGTTAATGTAACCAGGAAAGAGGTGTAATACGTTTGATATTAACTAGGATAGTAGTCACATCAACCAAGAAATGTTGGTTAATTTAACCAGGAATGAGGTGAAATACCCATTGATATTAACCAGAATAGTGATAATATCTAACCAGGAAATTTAACCAGGATATCCTGGTTATTTCTACCAGGATTTTGTTAAAGTCTCATTCACTAAGAAACCTGGGGAAAACATCCAGGATATGGAGGGTGGCATATAAACACAGCTCCTGGTGAAAGTTTCACCAGTTCCTGGTGAACTTTCACCAGGTTGTTTTCAGAGTGTATGGAGCCTTGATGGTATCGGGACAGGGGTCATTTCACTGGGTATATTTTCATGCAGGTTATACTGGTGACAATAACTGATTAGAATAACTGGTCCCTGATAGGGCTCAGATGAAATATGTGCAGACAGTGACTGCATATCATTATGACAAGTTTTTATCAATTTTTATAACATTTCGCCCAAAGAAATTTACATTTGGTTTGTCCGAGCCTTTCAGTTACTATGAAAGATTAATGGTGCTGTCATATACAGTTGCCATGGCCACAGAGATCCACCACTCCCATTTATCCTCCATACCAATTCAATATCAGTACCACAATGCTCCTATACACGAAATATGGGTCACAAAGGAAACCTCCTATAGTTGATCCATGGGTGAGTCATGTATATACAGTGACAAACTACTGCTTGTGGGCAGAGTAACATTAAAATCAAGGGTACATGGTCTCGGGGGGAAAATGCACAACTGGGTTAATTTGAGATAAAACCATGGTGAAGATCAAATAGAAAGTTAAAACAAAAACATTGTAAATTTGTGGATAAATTGTGGTATGGTACTATCGTAAAACTGTGGTAAACCGCATCCGTAGGCCCAGAATACGTACCCCAGTCAAATTGTGGTATGGTACCACAGTTTACCATGGAAAAGGGTGGTATTTTGTCGTGGTTAGCATGGGGTAATTTTATCCCTACTCTCTTAAAATGATAGACTGACTTCTTCAGTCTTCTTTGAGACTGAAATTTATTTCAGTGTTTTACACTGAGCTTAGACTGAGAAACACTCTACGTAGACTATATTATCAGTTACACCGTTCAGTCGCTGCTTTGGACTGACTGTATTAACCAATCAGCTAATCACATGTGGCATGGCATATTACCATTTTCAGTCTCTGTATTCCACTGAAAAATGTATCCAATCAGAGAATAGAAATGCTCTTACGTCATCCGAAAACTTGCAAATATGCCGCACAAAAATAAGTGACAACGAGCGCTACAACTTGTGTACGTATACTACTATATACTTCGCTTTATGAGCGAAGCCAGGTACTCGCTTTACTGCACGTACGTACGTCGTACACAGAGCTAGTCATGAACGAGACAGACGACCGTATGTCTAAGCTAGAGTAGAGTTTATAAATTATCAATGGCTGAGTCTTTAAGAACTTTTCTTACAAATAAAGATTTCCACGAAGAAGTGATTACACTGTTCGAGGGTATGTATGTATTTTTTTTTTTTTCAATTAATACAGAATAAAAGCTTGGCAGTTCGTAACGTTAGTTATTCTAGGCTAGTGCGCGAGGTAGGCTAGGTAGGCCTAGCTAGGCTATACTATAGCAAATATGGCCTAGGTAGTATTATTATAATTGGTGGGGCCTATTTACCCGATCGTCGGGCGAATAAGCACGCCTGTCCTGCAATATGTACTCGATCGTCCCAAATGGATCTAGGTTAACCTCATAAATAATACTTGAAAATAATTTGCTGAAGAAATTGCAAAACACAGTAATGTACTATTATGCATAGATTGTAAGCACCCTTAATCATTTGAAAAATGTAGTTTACTGCTACAGCCATTACAGCATGAAGCTATCACGATTCTGTTAAACCATTACCATTGTATTTAAATCATGTGGAAACTGGAAAAGAATTGGTATGCTTTTGTTATTTCATTAAACATATAGTGGGCCATCAGTCATTATTATAACTGTTACAGTAATATTCACTAATCTTATGAAATCAGTTTCTTTTACAAGCAGATAGACATATTAGTGAAATCAGTAGGCTAAAATGTAAATCATATTCCTTGTTCACTGGATTTTTTTATGCTGATGTAATGGAATCAGGAGATGTCATGAACAATTTGTCATTAGAAATATAAATTTCTGAAAACAACTAACAAGAAACCTTGTTTGGTAACCATGTACCTGCCGCAATAAAAATGATAACCCATAAATGTTAGGTTGAATTTGAATCCACCTTCGCAAAACACATCTCACCCGCCATGGATGACATATTGCTGCCTATCGTGAATTGATATATCTCCTTCGTACAATGCCAGTCATGTTCTTGTTTCTCCATTCTCTCCTAAATAATATTCTAGTCTAGTCCACATCGAACTCTTCCTCTCAACATATCTTTTTTGAAGAATGTTTTGATTTATACCATATTGCTTGTCTTTCATCACATTTATTTTTATCTTCACCAAACAGGAGGGCACAGATATTGAGAGCGCAGCACAAGGCAGACAAGGACAATATTGGCAGCCTTTCATCCTATCTCTCGGACCAGAATTGAACCCCAAACAATTCTTCACTGTAGCAGATAAACTGGCCATTCAAGCAGGGACAGAGGCGTAGAGGCGACAGACCGACTTTTCAAATGTCACTATACATTTAACGTAGAATACGCTCCCCCTCTACAACACTAGTTTTGGGAGTTCCTTGCTTCCATGGTGTATGGAATTTTGCAACCAACAGAAGTGAAGTCTCTCGTCCGTATCCTTGCCACATCTATAAGGGCTGTCAGCATGGAGTAACTTCAAGGAGTGAATGTTACTTTTTTTATTGCTCTGTAGTCCGGAACCACGTCTGTAAAGACTCGCGCAAAAAGAAACGTCTAATGCCGGTAATCTGACCTAGTTTCGAATGAGGTGTAACAGAAGTGTTAGACACCACCATCGATCCTAGAAAATACACACACAGCTTGCTACCGTCGGTAATTAGACACTAGTGTACAGTAAGTACATACAGCTGCGGTCAATACCCACATCACAGTGTATAAACGATACGGCGATGAACATCTCAGGTCCAGCTAAATATTACAAGGTATCACGTTTCATTACTGTCTGCCTTTTGTAGCGACACGAACAAAACGTCACTTGCAAGCAACAGAAAGTTACCTTTTAAGATGGCCGCATGCTGTTTGGGACGAGTCTTCAATGCCTTTAAGGAGTAACTAACACATACCCTAAAACGTTTATTTGATTACCCAAAGCCTAAACATGTTTACCAACAGTTTTATATGAATGGGGCTCCAGAAATAAATATTTCATTGATTTTTGGTTGTCAAAAATGTTTTTTAATGATACTGACCTAATTATGGATGTAATTAAACAAACACCTAGTTACCAAAGAAACTTTGTTGTATGATATTTCGAACACAATCTATGTTATTTTAATGTTTACTTTAATGTTACCACATTTCACTCCACTCACTATGTTGAAGGTTTATTTAATTAAGCAATTAGTTAAGCTAATATTATCGATTATGCACAATATTCCATAATTTGTGCCATGAAGAGCAAGTAACCTGATTATTATACAGTCAGTAACTGCAGACAATTCCATTTGAGAATATCCTTTCCTCATTATATCTCCCCCACCCCCCCCCCCCTCTAAAAAAACCGGGAAACTTTAGTGTTGTAATGAGTCAAAACTGTTCTCAATTTTTTATTCGACTCTCGAGTGACATTTCTTTTTCAGCTAGAGCCCCTACATTAAATAATTCAAGTCAGATAATTTATAAAGCTTCAAAATTTGATTGAAATCCCAATAAAAATCACTATACATGATTACTATCAGAAAGTTAAGGAATAATTGAGGGTGGTATAATAGTCACATGTACTGTTTTTGCATACAAATTTGCTTTATATGAATGCCATATCATGAAATCGTGAATGCAGTATATAATAATTCATGTTTATCTAATAGCCATTATGAAGTTAGTGCCATTCTGTCAACTGCTTGTAATATTTTGTTTTGTGTGTGCTGGATAATGACTTGCAGCAATTGCCAATCTATATCATTGAAACACAAAATATTAATTGTTGACCCCACTGATGTATAGTTTAACCATTCCTAATATTTTATAAATAACCTGCTGAAAATTTGTTATTTTTTTCCCCATTTTAATCATTCTAAGAAATTGTTGCTACAATACATTAATGATTCACAACTGGAAAAAAGGCAATTTACCAGATCCATCGTTCTATTGTCGTGTTTCCATTCGATCCCTTTTGTAAAGGCAGCATCGTATAGTTACTATATCCTTTACAGTGGAAAATTTAAAGTTCAGTGAGATTGGGAGATGGGATCAGCTGGGTATATAAGGACTCAATTTACAGCTGTGTTGTCAATGAACTCCAGGGTTTTAGCACCTGGTGGTGACATACAAAGAATCTAACGTGCTTTCTGTTGCAGTGGTGTTGCCAGACATTTGAATCTTGGTTGGTGATATGTCTATTTGTGAATTCCCTCCTGGGGAGGGGTTCCCAAGGCCACCCATTTGGCGACACCACTGATCTGTTCTCAGCTCACCTAATCCTTTTCAAAAAAATCAAACAATATTTAAAATGGCCCAATTCAAGCAATTCAAGCAAGAAATTTTACGGATTAATATTGAACTGAAAATATGTCACTGTTATTCAAAGTATCTTTATAATTTGAACGTTTGTTGGAAAGATAACATGTTTTGTTGAACATATCTCAGAATATTGTTTTTGATTTCTGTTTTTTTTTTTTAAATGATAACGAAAATTATATATGCATATATTAGTGGGTTAGTGGAAATACAATTACTGTTCGGTGAATATTGACCATTATATTTCTTGATGGAATACCATTTTTAATGTACTTTGTGTGTGACTATCACAACGATTTTCTGGTCTTTATAGCCTTACATGATTGGATGTGAAGGCGAAGTCGCTCCATGAAGTAGCAGCTGTAGGGAATTTTATTCAGAGAGGCAACCCTATTGACAAATACGCACTGATTATTTGTAAGCTGCCACTAGCTCCAGTGACATTTTCAGACATACTGATAGTGAATCTATTGTGTGGTGCAACAATTCAGTTTAAAACCTTTCAGTCTAAAATGTTCCATTTTCAGCCTAATTTAGACTGACGTTCAGTCTTTGTTTCAGTTTCTCTTCAGTCTAATAGAGACATTTTCCAGTCTAATAATGATTTTTTCAGTTTAATAGACTGACACTTCCAGTCTACAAGACTGATGGTCAGCCATTTCTGGTGCTTTAATTCAGTTTAAAAGACTGGCTTTTCAGTCTAAAAAGGTTTCATTTTCAGTGTAATTTTGACTGACGTTCAGTCTTTATGGTTCAGTCTAAAAAGGTTTCATTTTCAGTCTAATAGCCACATTTTTCAGTCTAGTAGCCTGACCTTTTCAGTGTATAAGACTGATGGTGAACCTATTATGTGGTGCAACAATTCAGTTTAAAAGGTTTCATTTTCATTCTCTATGTTTTAGATTGAAAGTCAGTCTAGAAAGTTTGATCCCTTATCCCATCCATGCTCCGACTTAAATTCCAATCTATTAGACTGAAATTTCAGTCTATCATTTTCAAAGAGTAGGCTACACTTCATCTTCGGAGCTTGTAAAATGTGTTGAAAGAAGATGAGCATTTTCTGCTCATATTTCATGGTCATAGTAAAATAATGACTATGAGGTGTGTATACTATAGTTTGACATGGGCGTTTTACACGAACTAAAGCAATGTACATCATTACATGTAAACGCAGAGCCAATACAAAGTCCTAACATCTGTATTTCATAACGCTGTGTTTTTGCCGTAAGTTAGTTAGTTGATAGTTGACAAGACTAGTGCGTTATACATATATATATATATATATATATATATATATATATATAGTAATCATTGTAATCACAATAATAATCATCATTAATAGCTAACAGCTGAAAAGCTAACAGGTGAGAAGTCATAGAATGACATTGACCCAATTGTTTGTACCTTTAAAAAGTTCAGTATACCCAGCCTTCATAAACGAAAGAGGAAAACAACATCAAATATAACAATATCATGGAACTATATGGAACTATATAGAACTATGTGGAATTATATGGAACTACGTGGAATTATATAGACCTAGATAAAGCTCGATAAACTAGCATAATTCTACCAATCTAAATCTGATGTGATCCTTCGTAAATTTAAGTCGGTATTGCTCTAAAATACAAGACCACCGTCTTTTTTTAATTGATCATAAACTCATGTGCCAGTGGTATTGTGCTGATCGCCTTCCTCCACATTTCAATTGCACTTCACTTATAATTCATAAATGGTTCATAATTTGTTTCTACTCTAGTTCTTTCTTTTAATTCCCAAATAGGCTCCTTCTCTGTTATCCTACTTAAGTCTTATATTAACAATGTCGCCATTTCATGTTTTGAATACTGTGTAAATGTATATTTTACCAGTCTCTTGCACCTCTTTGAGGATGAAATAAGTAAGTAAAAGTTGTATAAGATATGTTTTTTGTTTTTAATTTACATCGATTTTTGGTTTTGCCCTTCAGAATCGAGATAGCATCTCAACATGAACAAACCACAGTGACTAGCATATTGTTAAATTCATACCCCCCCCCCCACACTTAACCGCCACCCACCAAACACACACACACACCATTTAGGTAAGGTTTGAATGTAGTAAACAGTCAAGTTAAAACAAGAGATAACAAACTAAAATAAAAAGAAATAACAAAACACACTATATAACTGCATAATAAATATAACTATATGAGGTCACACCTGTGTTGCTTAAAGTTCACTAATGGCACACACTAAGATAGTGTCAGCTTAATATCAAATATGCATGGGGTGGTGTTTTACTATCTTTTCGCAACTTTATGTAAATAAGAAAAACCTGACTAAATTAACCCAACTAATAACCCCCACAACCTCTCCTTTTGGGGGTAATCCTTAAAACTAAAATTAAAAAGTGAAGATGACCACCTCTCAATCAGTTTTTCCAGTTGAAAGTAGTTCGTTAAAGTTTCCAGCTTAACTATTGATATATTCTTTTGAAATAAAACCCCAAAGAT
This sequence comes from Apostichopus japonicus, assembly GCF_037975245.1. Lineage (NCBI taxonomy): Eukaryota > Metazoa > Echinodermata > Holothuroidea > Aspidochirotida > Stichopodidae > Apostichopus > Apostichopus japonicus. The sequence goes on along the minus strand of NC_092576.1, from coordinate 15,585,637 downwards.
AACGCCTACCTTGTGCCAGGAGAGTGCTAGCACAGATGATTATAGTCAATTGAAGGACACCCATCTTGCTGGATGTCTATCTCAGAAACTAATCAATTCACGTTTGTGCTCAAAAATATATTTCGAATTGACCACTGTGGCCATACAATATAACCATCCAGCATGCAATGGTATGGGAGTGTCAATGATTATAGTGTTATTCACGCATCAATCAATCACACACTCATCGGTCATCCCCATGATTGTACAAAACACAACTGCCTGCCTGATTCGCTAGTGCATCACCCAAATTCGTATAAGAATCTTTCATTGGCTTCCTGTGACGTACCGACCCAATATATATATGTATCATTGAAATCGTAGTGAGTTGGGAAATCCAGAACAGTGAAGAAACTTTTAGCCTCCACACAGATTCGAACCCGGGCCTCCCGCTTCATATGCGGACACCCTAACCACTAATCTATGTAGATATATATATTACGATTTTCATTGATATATATATATATATATATATATATATATATATATATATATATATATATATATATATATATATAATATATATATATATATATATATATATATATACATATATATATATATATATATATATAATAGTCATATGCTACGATACGGTCGGTCGCAAAACATTAGTAACATAGAACTGATTAAAAAAGAAAATTATGTAGCGAAACATAACAAACATATGCAACCGAAGGATAAACAAGGATCACCGGGAAGCGAATTTATTTTCCTAAACAGGTTTGCAATTACCGGAGTAATTACGGAGTTTTCAACCAATCAGATTGCCCGTGACGTCAGCATCAATAATAACCATTGCCTGGAAGTTTGAAGACATACACTGTGTGCTAAACACTGACACTAAATTAATCTAGTTACGGGGTTTCCCTTCAAACGTCCTAACTTTACTTTTATATACTTGAATCACATGTTGACCTTACTTATGATACATACGCTACATTCTATTGGGTTCGTGTTTACGTTATCCAAGATTCGTGAGCCGTTCTATTGCAATCGGAAATCGTTTCGTGGAATATGCCTATAGCGCATATATGCCTACAGCGCATGTGTGATGCACCCTGTACGAAACTTTCACTGGATGCAGTCATTTTGGTAACCTCGAAGTGGAGGTTTCTATTGTGATGACATAACTTTTCCGACCAATCATGAGCGACTTTTTACGCCCAATTTGCAAACCTGTTTGAGAAAAATAAATTCGCCACCGGGAAGTCAAAATTTGATCCACTTGTTATAACAAAAAGAGTAAGCGCCACCATAGAACGAAGATCTACTGTAAGCCAAACGAACGCTCACGCGAAACGAACGAGTGTTCAGAACAAAAAAGAACAAGCGCCAATATAATAAGGAGCACCAGGAAGTCAAAATTGATCCACTTGTCAGAACAAAAAGATCAATCGCCACCAAAAACACGAAGATGTATTGAAAACAAAGAAAATTCGCGCGAAATCAAAACGAACGCCCACGTGGTCAGAACAAAAAGAGCAAACGCCACCATAACTAGAATGCAACATGCATTGAGGTTGCGATGACTTCAGTGCACTAGACTTCTGGTTGTGAGTATAACCAGAACTAGCTGTTACAATAGAAATGGCCCGAGCCACCATTTTGATACAATAACACTATGGCATGATGAAAACAGGTCAGTCTACTGTATGTGGCTATACACCAAAAACAATAGGGGTCTTGTACTCAGTGTTATGAATCCACACACCAAGTATTAGAGGTATCCACGATTTCCATCGTTAGATTTCATGTAAAAGGCTTTTCAGAGTTTGACCTCTGGTGACCTATAGGAGATTTGACCATACAAGCAGCAGGATTCTTGTACTCACAATGGCAAATCCATATACCATGTATGAAAATTAGTCATATAATTAGTCACACATGTAGTAGGCTGTATCTTGCTCTACATGAAAGTTGTAGAAACGTGTTGATGTGAGCTTATAGTACTTTCTTACAATTTGAAGCAGACTCATCGCTGATTGGTTGCCTATTTCCTTCGTTTAAGTCTGAATTGTGACAATCAGGATAATGTGACTATGAAAGTTGAGGCCAAACTGACGTTTTCCACACCCACCTTTTTTGAGATTGATTCCTGCTTACCCAGCCCGTCCATATATCATCTGTAGGTTGGCCAACTAACTATGTATTTGTATTTGTATGTATTTTAGATCCTCCTGCAAGCAGGAACTCGCGAAGAAGCCTCATTGGCTTATCAAAGCCGCAGGCTTACCGAGGTCAGTCTCTTACATTTATATTTAACGTCCCATGATTATGAATTGTCATCAACTCTGTATATAACTGGACGACTCACATTAATCTTGGAGTGACTCGAACCGTGGACCATATGATTGGCTATGTACACTGCCCATGTGCACTGACTATGTACACTGCCCAGGCTTATACCTATTCCTGTCCCCTTGGTCCCCACTCCGACATAAAATGACGTCCAGGTATGATCACCAGGGAGTCTCAAGGTTCACTCCTGAAAGTTGTGATACCAGGGCGGGTCTATACCAGGGCGGGTCTATACCAGGGCGGGTCTATACTAGGGCGGGTCTATACCAGGGCGGGTCTATACCAGGGCGGGTCTATACCAGGGCGGGTCTATACTAGGGCGGGTCTATACTAGGGCGGGTCTATACCAGGGCGGGTCTATACTAGGGCGGGTCTACACCAGGGCGGGTCTATACCAGGGCGGGTCTATACCAGGGCGGGTCTATACCAGGCTCATCATTAGCTTGTCTCTCTAGACTGTCTCTGCACATATAAAGTCTATCTACTAAACCCATACTGGTGAAAGAGTAGAATATATGCAGGAACTATTCCAATTTGTGTTGTATCAACTCAACCACGGAGCGGCTACAAATATACAAATTGCCAACATTTGAAAGAGTTGGGGTCTATTCATTTTTACATTGCAGTAGGGTAAGCCCATGTATCTTAATTTCTGGTTCTTAAGCACATAGAATATGAGATGTGGTCCTTCAAACCAATCATTGACTTTTCTTCAAAGTATATCCAGAACTACTTTATTGCAAATTGGTGACCTCTCTAAAGTTCCAACCAGTCCATCATTCACCCCAATGAAGTGATCTGGCCCAACCCCTCCCCCCCCCCCCCACACACACACGCGCGCACCTACTCATTAAAACACTTCTGGCTGAAAGAAAACTCACCGTTTTTATATAATACCATATTCGTCGGAACCTGCTCGACAACCCATTACCCTTATTTAATTAATGCTGTTGGTATATATCCAGTCTCCGTTTAGTATTGGCACGTTGGTATTTCATATTACTTTCACTTGCAGGCCCAAATGTCAATTTACCGTAGTCAATTCATTGTTTGAAAAAGAGCGGTCTGATTCGATAGATGTTTGCATATTGATGCCTTAATTAATTGTAATTATCTTCTCTAAATATTTAATGATCATTTATTGCTGGTCCGGTTTTCAAGTTTTAATACAATGTTAGCTCTGAATCAGTTCGTTGGTCTCCATGTTGTAGGTAATATAGATTTTTGATATGTGTGTTATGAAAGAGGTATGTGTTAATTTGTGAACAGAGAGCAGCATTTCTTCAAGTTGCTTGTCAAAGTCAATGTGTGTTTTCAATGTTACTATATTGAAAAGACACACATATGCATAGTATGTGTGTTTTCTATTTTACCATATGAAAAAAGACACACATCTGCATACTACGTGTGTTTTCAATTTTACCATATCGAAAAGACACACATATGATGCATAATATGTGTGTTTTCAATTTCTACCATATTGAAAAGACACACATATGATGCATACTATGTGTGTTTTCAATTTTACCATATTGAAAAGACGCACATATGTTGCATACTATGTGTGTTTTCAATTTTACCATATTGAAAAGACACACATATGCATACTATGTGTGTTTTCAATTTTACCATATTGAAAGACACACATATGATGCATACTATGTGTGTTTTCAATTTACCATATTGAAAAGACACACATATGCATACTATGTGTGCAAAGAGATGATCTTCTTGAAACTTTGAGAGAAGAAAGATGGCAGCATGACGATGGCTATGAGCCAAAGAAAGTCTGAGGACCGGGTTTGTGGTCCTGTCTTCTTAAAATGTCCTGCCCTTTATGGTGTATTTCCCAGCACCGGTCCTGGCATTCTGGAGGAGGTTCATCCACACATACACACTCTCCGCCAGACTGCATAGGTTACGATTACTATCGAAACCAAAAATGCCTTTAGGAGACGTTTTGCCATCTCAAGTGCATTCGTATTCTGACTGGTATTCTTCATGTTGTTGTGTTAACGAACCCAATTTTACACCATTGGTGTGCGAAAAATATCGCTATTACTCCATTACACTGCATGAATCAAAGTGATATTTTACTGCACTGAAAATCTAAGGTTGAAAGAGCATCTATATCTTTCACTTTCACCGATGTTGTGAGTGAAAATCTTTGCAAACAAATCCTAGCAGCAAGAACAGCAAACTTGTCTTGAAACTCCTTAAATTGTAGCATATTTTGCGAATTATGACTGATGGCATGTAGGAAAATCATCAAGGGAGATGTTTTGCTACCTTAAATGTATTCGTATTTTGACTGGTATTCTTGATGTTGTTGTGTTTACGAACCCAATTTTAAACCACCATTGCTGGCCTAGACTAAATAAAATTACCCATAGGCCTAGCCAGGTTTGTTCGAGTTGTCCCATAATCATAAACGTGACCAAAAAGTACACTTTTTTGCACGCAATGTATGTAGCCAAAGTATGCTCCGGAGCGACGAGCTGAAGGCTATGGGGATTTTTTTCGCGAGTCCTGATTGGATTCTACGGATGCCCATTAGCTTATTTCCAATTGCCAACAGCCCCTATGCTTATGAGACACTGTAGATTATGAAACAATGTTCCACATTTTAGCCTATGGTGACTCAAAATGACCCTCGACCTCCACAAAAACAATAAGCTTCTTGTACTGAACGTATCACAACTACATACTAAATATGAGACTCGTCAAAGCTTTACTTCTTGAGATATCGTGTTTAAAAGTTTTTCACAAGTTGACCCCTTTTTACCCCAAATGACCTTTGACCTCCTCTAAAAACAATAGGCTTCTTCTACTCAAGGTATTTTAACAGATGTTTTATTTTTTGGTTTGAGACATTAGGCCTAGCTGCTTGTTTATGATTCTGTGACGTGCTTTACTTTGTTCAACACTTACTTTTAATGGAAAAAGTTAAAATGTCATACTGCAAAGAAACATAAGTTTCCAATGTGCAATTACGTAGCACCATGTATCTGCCTAAGTGCAGTGGCGATTGAAATTTGGCGAGTAGAGTTTTAGTCACGGTCGCCAAATAGCAAGTACTTTTAAAAATATTTGTCGTGGCCTGAAAACCTCTAAAACATGATTTTTCATGGTAGAAATCATGGATGCTTTTCATACATGGTATATGGATTTGCCATATTGAGTACAAGAATCGTGTAACTTGTGAGGTCCAATCTCATATGAGGTCACCAGAGGTCAAATTCTGAAAAGCCTTTTACATGATATCTAACGATGGGAATTGTGGGTACTTCTCATACTTGGTGTGTGGGTGCATTACATTGAGTATACAAGACCCCTATTGTTTTTGGTGGAGGTTTGTATTGTCACGTACAGTAGACTGACCTGTATTCATCGTGCCATAATGTAAATGTATCAAAATGGTGGTTCGAGCCATGTTTCTATTGTACAGCTAGTTCTGGTTACTAACAACCAGAAGTCTAGTGCAATGAAGTCATCGAAACCGCAATGCAGTTTGTATTCTGGTTCCGTGTGTTAAAGAACCCAATATCACCCTACTCATATGGGGATGACCAATCTTTATTGTTGATAACCTGTACCGGGAGTGGGGGGGGGGCTAGTAATATACTCTACCGTGTGGGGGATGCCTGCGCATAATGTTTAAATCAATGTTTATATCACTTGTTTAATTGGTTGAGAAATTAATATATGAACCCAACATATTTACGAATGCCTTTAAAACACATAACTTAATTCGTAAGCTTAAACAGTCCCAGTAATATATTGTTATTTTAGATTTTAAATGATGCTTTCGCTGTATGTTTAATATGCTCCATGAAGTTTGTGAACAATCTCCGCACATGAAAACTTCCCGTACATAATGTACGTGCAACTATCGAACTATATTTCACAGTTAATTTGCATTGAGATTGGTCATAAAAATCTAAGTAGGCAACAGCTAAATTTTCTAAACGGCGCTATGTCGTTTCACCCAACAAATCAAGATCCAAACCTGAAGGTTTATTTGGCACTGAATCTTGACAATTGCAAAATACGACGGAAAACTTTCAACAACGGTGGCAAAGATATACCGTTGGCCCAATCCCTATGATTCGCATCGGTATCGTTCATACCAATAGCAACGTCGTAAGTACAAACAGCATACCTTTGGTAATGCAACAACGTATGCAGTGAGCGGCCCACAGTAGATGTGTATATAGGCGTAGGAGCCAAATTTGATTTTTTTTTTGGGGGGGGGGGAGGCGGCTGTAACGACTTGCCCGAAAAATATAACCAAAATTCGCGCGTTCAACATATTAATGTACACTTATATAGGCTTTTACAATAGTATGGCGAATTAGTCCGGCAAGCTTAGAACTTTATTTAAATTACCAAGGAGATTTTTTGTTTGGCAACTATTCATTTCCTTGAACTACATCATTTCAATATAATTTCTTTCAATAGGTGCCCGAAAAATTCTCAGCATAGTGCCCGAATTTTCACCAAAATATTTGGTTGCAGGGCTGCAGCCACCCAGCCCTATACCCCACGCCTCCTACGCCTAGGCAATGTGTGAAGTATATGTACAGTATTACAGCAATGTCACGACCATTGTAAAGTATACTGTGTAAGAAAATGAACGGCTTTAGTAATGAATAAAGACACAGAGGATGTTATTGTATGACATTCATGATTTAGTCCTCCAAAAAAAGTGTAAAAGAAATCCTTCTCCAATGCCAAAAAAATCATTTAATAAAAGAACAAAGCACTGTGATCCCATTAAAATTTAAGACGTTACTATTACGCACACTTAATATTATGTAATGGAACGTATAGAAAACCATCAACCGGAAATATTAATACGTATTTTTAGTTTGAACAATCAAAAGAAAAAACTTGTGTTTTTGTTTACTTAAGAAATTAAAAAAAACATTGTTTCGATGTTAAGATTAGCCGGGAAGCTGTTGTTAATATTGGTCTTGCGAAGTCTTAGACCAAAGGTATGTCGGCTTCGTAGGTGACCCGTATTTCGTTGACTTGAACACCGCGGTAGACACCTCGGAAGTGAGAGTTGGTGCTCCTCGAACCGTCGTCATATACGGTAATTAGTGTAGCCTCATACGGTACATCGGCAGTATAACGGTTGCCTACGATAATAGCAGCTTTTGAAGACCGCGGTTGAACGGTTGTTTGAACGCTGATCGTATCTGAGTGAGACTTGGTTTCGGAACCGCCCCATTCATGAGAGTAAGAGGCAGTCGTAGAAACTGTGACCTGAAAATGAATCAATGCAATAGATGAAATGTTTACCTGGAAATAACTAATCCGTAACTGCATCATAAGAACAGTGACTCAAGGTATAGAACATGAGCACGAAAATCCGAACAACATTATTCACCTTCTTGCATTGAGAGTTAACCCCCCCCCCCCCCCCATTGAGTTACACTATCCACCTTCGCCTCTCCCATCCCCATTACGCCTAAAGAAACGATAGAAATAAATGAAAGAAATGTGGTCCTAGTAATTAGTTGGCTTATAACGGTCCTACCCTAAATTCACTGTATTTAGATTTCACTTGAGGTGTTTGGTAATTACCCTACCTGTTGTTGTTTAAGGTAAAAATCTAAGCTTGAACTTCTTGAATTTCTAAGAAGGTCATTAGCATATAAAGATATATATATATATATATATATATATATATATATATATATATATATATATATATAGTGATTACTCACCCCGCCTGATGCAATGAGAGGCACCCCTGTTGAGATGGTAGTCTCAACGCCAATTTCGAGACCAGCGGTGTTCCCCCAAGAGTAAGTTTCGTCGAATGAGTAATCCAACTCCCGTGTAGCTTGCTGCTCCGTTAGTCCTTCGTTTACGACTACAGTTCTTGCGATGTTATCGGGCTCTGTGCTAACAATCGTTCGGTCATTGAACAAGTACCTAATACTCTGGAGGATGTACTGCTTAGCAGGTTTTCCGATTACGTAATTGGTAATACTGGGATTAAGAACGTATGGTAGAACATTCATACCACCGTGGTGGGCGATTGTAGACATGGCCTCTACACCCTGTCCATTGCCGCTAGACATTGCTTTGAAGACGCTTACATCCCTATTAGCCCCGCTACCTGCGTCGTTCCAAACCCACTCCCATCTCCCTTGAACGGTGTACTCGGCACTCACGCATCGAAAGTCATTGCTTGGAGGTTTATCATGGTGATTTCTGACGGCAGCATGGCCAAGCGCCCGATACCCTGGGGGACACAAAGGTCGATAGAAAGCGCCATCCCAACGTGCTCCGGAACCTCGGTCGTTCCATACCTGAGCGAAATCGTAGGCCGGACGTAGTGAGTTCGCTTTGTGTTCCTTGACAACGTATCCTTTGGCGGGCCTTCCTCCCGGGACGGCGATGTCTCCCAGAGAGTACGTATTCGAGGGTCCTCGGCTTCTCCATACAGCAAGATCTCGATTAGCCCCACTTCCCCCGTCATTCCAAATTTCGTCCAAGTCAGTAACTTCGAAGACAGTGAAGACGTAGGTATCTGGTGTTAGCGTCACCAGCTGGTGGTTGATCACCTGTTTGCCGTCCATCAACCGCGGGGAACCTCCAGGTAGACTATGTGTAGCAAATGAAGTAAACGCGTTCGCGTCTATTGCGAAAACATTTGACTGCGACACACGATTTCCGTATAAGCCTGCATCTAAATTAGCTCCGGACCCTCTGTCCAGCCAGATAAGTTCATATCTGCCAGTCACTGTGTAACTTGATTTGACACACCTGAAACAACAGAGTGCAATGTAAATTTAGGTGTGATGCAGAAAACACTGCATACCAATGTAAAATATATTTCACCAAATGTATTTACTATACGTTTGAACACAATATAGCTTATAGACACAAATGAAAGTAATTATGGTTTGTTACTATTGCTACTGGAGGTATAAATTACAATTCTCTACCCGTTACAAGGTTTGTGATTGATCCCTTTTCATTGTGAAGGCTATACTTAAGAATCAATATGAAATTCGACTAACCTATGAGTCACACAATCGCTGAGTTAAGGGACTACACATAGCCCACCGTGGTGGAGTATAGAGTATCCTATATGAAATTCGACTAACTTACGAGTCCCAAAATGACTGAGTTAGGGGACTACATAAAGTCTACCGTGGTGGAGAATATAGAGTAGTCTATATGACATTCCATTGGAGAACTGAAACGTACTTTGTACTTTTAGTTTCAACGTGTCTTACAACAAATTTGCAAAAGACCAGACAATGTTGGAAGTTATATTTAACGACCTGTTATTTATATAGAACATTTTTGAACGAGTTATTCAAGTTTGGGTGCAACAACTGATTGACATTATTAATTAGGCTTAGATTGATGAACTGACGTCATCATCAAGTATGGGTCGTAAGGAAAAATTCCAGACACTTTTAACATAATTTAAATATATATCAATGTCTCGAAAACCGAAATTAAGGTTTAAAAAAGCTAATATTCAGTTAATACAAGTTTCTAGCTTGATAAACTTAAGTCTATGGCATATTAACACATGCGATCCTTGCAAGACTTTCTCAAGAGTCCAGTATATGGTAACACTAACCTGTACTTGCTGGCGTCGGGGTAACTACCGTAACCTAGGACAGCCACGTGACCTAAACATGTAAATCCACCAGGTGGATTCATTCTCATGATACGAACGTCATGGCTACCGCCGCTGCCTCTATCATGCCATATCTCAGTGAAGCTGACTGGTGCGGCCAGGGACCCACCGGTAATTTCCTTAACCATCGCGGCTGATGTGCTGGGTCGGTCGTGGGTTGCAACGGCAACGTCACCAACGGCAAAGTAACCATGTTCATTATCTATGGGACGCCAAATGGACATGTCTCGATCAGCCCCGGTACCTCTGTCATTGTAAATCCATTGGTACGTTGTCACTCTTTTGAAAACGATTGGAGGGCTTGTACCTGAATAAACAAAGAACAAAAAATTATTTGATACATCTCAGTTATAACCCCAATTGGCCTCCACTCCCACCAGAATTTAGGAGGTAAAACAAGGAAGATATCAATTTATGTAAATTTACTACATTCATAATTAGTCGGAATTTGGGTGTGGGATGGAGGGGGGAACTTCCAGCCTGGGGATGTGTTACATTCAATCTGGTAAGAATTAGACCACTCAGATGGACATAAGTCGTCTTTCCATATTTCCCGTTTTCCTATACCTAAATTGATCAAATGAGAGTTCGAATATTGGCCCCAGTATCGTCCACCTTTAAAATCCTGTGACCATCACTGCTCGGTGTTTTGGTAAATAAAGCAAACGACAAGGTTGTAGGCTATATACTTTAAAACTTCGAGAAACAGACGAGGCCCTAACTGTTGTCTACTGCGCATGCTCAAAACAACTATTGAATATATATCATGAAAGCAAAATCAGGTCCCACTAAATGTTAGGTCACCTGTAAACATCTAGAGTTTTAAAAACTCGAAAAGCTTGATATTGCCTTCTATTTGCGAGTTTCCTTTATTTAATGCAATGAAAGACCTATAATTATTGTTGTATTATAGTGGTGTAAAAGGCTTCTCGTGCCTCCTAAAACTCGCGTATTGTGTTACACATAATGTAGCTGCACTGATAGACCATGTAGTTGGCGTGTTCGTCACTCAAATTGAAACCATTCTTCAATCACAATTTTAATCCCATCCAAACGGGCAAAATTGCTAACCTCAAATTTGTATTTTGAGACACTTTCGCGGATTATTCCAGCCATTTAAAGGGAGTGGAGACTCGAACACAAAGAAATGTCTGATGCCGGTAATCTGACCTAGTTTCGAAGGAGGTGTAACAGAATTGTTAGACACCACCATCGATCTCGAGCTTGATACCGTCGGTAATTAGACCAGGGAGTTGTTTCCATAGCAACTCCCTGATTAGACACTAGTGTACAGCTAATACATGCAGCTACGGTCAATACCCACAACACAGTATACATATGAGCGATGAACATCTCAGCAGGGAGATGATGTGGAACTCCTTGATCTCAGGTCTAGATAAAAGATGACAAGGTATCACGTTTCATTACTGTCTGCATATTGTAGCGACAAGAAGAAAACTTCACTTTCAAGCAACGTAAAGCTACCTTTTGTATCAGAGGGCGCCACGCGGTTTGGGGCGAGTCTGCAATGCCTTTAACACATTTATACAGTCAGTCAACGTCAACGCAATATAGCGATGTTAAGGACATTTATTTCTCCTTGATTCGAACAGTTTAATTGCTGACGTTTACAAGTGCAATGATTTCTAATTGGGGCGGTATCTGGTCAAACCATTGATGGCATCACATAGCTGTTGGAGGATTAAACTAAACCATTGAGGAAAATCAGCGACATCGTCATATAACAGCTTAATCTTTAAAAAGAGCAGTTATCCCTTGGAATTTACCGTATACCATCATAAGTTAAATTAAATGCCTAAGTCAAATAAAGTCAATTTCAGAATGGAAATGCGTAATTACTATGTGGACACACAGGGACGATGGTTATTAACATTAAAGGGATTGTTAAGTTTTATATGTAGCTATAGTCCAGTTTTATATGTAGCTATAGTTCAGTTTTAAAGGTAGCTATGGGTCCAGTTTTCAATGTAGCTAGAGTCCAGTTTAATAGGTAACTTTAATTCCAGTTGTATGTAGCTATAGTCCAGTTTTATATGTAGCTATAAGTACAGTTTTAAATGTAGCTAGAGTCCAGTTTCCTATGTTGCTCTAAGTCCAGTTTTATATGTGTCTATATGTCCAGTTTAATAGGTAGCTATAATTCCTGTCTTATATGTAGCTATATAGTCTAGTTTTATAGGTGGCTATATGTCCAGTTTAATAGGTAACTTTAATTCCAGTTTAATGTAGCTATAGCCCAGTTTTATATGTAGATATAAGTACAGTTTTAAATGTAGCTAGAGTCCAGTTTCCTATGTTGCTCTAAGTCCAGTTTTATATGTGGCTATAAGTCCAGTTTAATAGGTAGCTATAATTCCTGTCTGATATGTAGCTATAGTCTAGTTTTATAGGTGGCTATAGTCCAGTTTCGTTTCAAGATATTCAGCTAAAGTATTGTCTGTCGTTTCGTTACTTTTCGTTTACTTCCCTTTTCATAATACAATTCCAATGTCTTTTACACCAACAATTACACACGCAAAAGTGTGGATAATCTGAATTACAAGCAAAGCCCCCCCCCCCCTCCAAAAAATCAATCAATAAATCAATAAAATCAATCAATCAATCAATCAACAAATAAATCAAATAAATCTTATAAAAATAGGAGAGAAATAGAGGCGGGAGAAAGGGAAAAAAAGAATCAAAGGAATCAATGCACATGTACAGGGTAAACACATTCTTAAACGAAGATAAGAGACTGCTTTAATCCAACCAAAATCTCATGAAACAAAGGCCTTCATATGCTTTTTCAAGAAAAGTGTTTCTTTAACATTAGTGTCAAGTAAATTCCACAATAGAGCATCAGATAATTCTTACTGATTTTCTATTTCTATAACATAAAGGCTGCTCTCCCGGCCTCCGTGAAAACATGGCTATTTAAAAAATACCTCTATAGGAACACACAATACCATTGCTATTGCACAGTGGAAGCGTATAGTGATAGGCCTATAATGTGTACACAAGAAAAATCGAATGATGAGACCTTTAACTAACATACAATAACAAAGTTTCTGTCGAAATTGCGATGCGGGATATTTAGCTGCAGACTAGTTACCCTATATATGCAGGCCTGGATGGCAGGCAATGCAAACTGCTGCCAAGGTATACAACGCTAAGCGTCCTTGAAAATGTTATATAGGCTATGCATACCCCTACGAATGTCGGAAATCAAGTAAAACGAGCGTCTAGGCAAATATGCTAGAATATCAATTTTGTTTTGCAACTGATAATAATTTAGCCCACTAAATGATGTTTGCATATTAGGGAGACGGCCTTACCGAAATGTTTGAATCCATAGAGGAGCAAGTATACTCCGAGTTGGAGGGTCAACAATAAACTAAACGAGGGCACAGTACGCTGTTACATGTGAAACTTTATAAAGCCACATTAGACAAACCTCAGTGAATGACAAAGACTGATATACACTGCAAATCGACTTGATAATGTTCAGGTACAACATCTTCTTGAACATTTTTATGGCAATTTAAGTCTACAAAAGCTGAAGCTCAGTGAAATATCTTGCGAAAAATTGCTGCATTTTTTAATTGAAAAGTACCTAACAGTAATGAAACAACCAAGATGCCATTATTGATGTGTATATAGGTTGATGATGCAGGTGTTTGAAAAATAGATCAACACGCTAAACGATCTTGAATTTAACTTCCCAAAATATGTTTCTCTGTATACTTTCTGACTATTTTCCAATGCACGTATCAGATTAGTCCAAGTGGAAACTGTTATAAGTATATACAAACTTGCTAAATAAAAGTTAACCTGGAAGAAGAAATAGATAACCTCTCCAACCCCCCCCCCCCCCACCGGCCACCCTCCTAAATAAATTGAATATAATCCTTTGTTTTAAAATATGTCAATTAGCAATAATTGACATGCTGTTTCTAATATTTAACAATATATATATGCTTTTGCTTTTGCTTATGCCGTGTAGGATGCAAGCAGTTCGAAGATTTTGCGTCCCTGGCTAAAACAATGCGTCCCGGACGCAGAATTCACCAATTCAAGCACCAACTCCTCCAACACCTACCTGCACCTCTGTTATCTGGTCAATATGGATTGATAAAATTGTAATGTGGAATTATGAGAATTTGTAAAGGGTTTACTTAGTTGTAATTATAGTTTCCGTTATTGCTACTTCATCAAATTTAACATTGCGAGAGTACAAGTGGTGACGATAATCATATTTTTTCCAAAGGCTACCGTCAGTACCGTTTATATGAATGATAGTAAAGATGGGGCGATTTTCTCTGGAACGTTCCTTTAAGGTTAAGGTTAAGGTACATACCTATAATTTTTACAGTTAAATCCATATTTTGAATTTAAAATTTTTACTAACTCAACTAAAACATGTTTTGTTTTAACTTCGTATGAACGAAAAAGCCCCATTGGATAACGTTTCATCATCAATTAAGTGTCCTGGACAAATGTTGAAATTGGTTATAGGTCGAATCACGCTCGCTCATTCAGCAGTAATATGAAATGTCTCATTTTTTTAAAGAACAAGCGATAAAGACATGATAGCATAAATAGTCTTGGCCAAATCGTTAGTTTTACTCTTTTTCTCGCGTGCAAACTGTACATGCCTCAGAGTCCGTTTCTGCCTATACCACGAATGTGCTTGCCCACTGTGTATTTTATATGCCCGAGGATCTGTCCGATACAAACCTAAAAGCGTTGCAGCGGGCGTTCTATGGGAAGTGCGGCAAATAGATACGGGGAATAACTTTGTAAAAAAGAAAGGTACACTAGGCTGTACAGTCTAGGGTCTTAACAAGACTAGATACCATATTGCTACACAGTTATTTAGCGTTATAGCTAACTTCCAAACTAATACGGTAGAGTGTACAGTCCATTAAAAGTGAGAGCAACAGTCAGAAATTAAGTTTATAACAATAATGATAACAACTTGTTCTTAGAAGAAACCTATGTTATGACAATAACTTACCCCATGGATGTATTTACAACATCCCTTTTTTCCATGGATTTGTAATTTTAAAGGAATTTGAAAATGTTGTTACTTTTCATCGACAATGAAAAAAGAAAACAACAAGGCAAAAGTGAAAAGAAGAAAATATTGCCACACAGTCATTTTTTTTATTGGACGGCGAAACATTTCAAAGGGAGGTTGTTTACTGTATGGTATCTTAAGAACGAGGCATAAGAGCTGTCATTTTATTGAAACTTGTGAAAGAAACCCACAAATCTTATTTGGAAGAGAGAAAGAAACAGGAAAATAACAATAAATACTTACTCTGAACCAGCATGGGGAGTACCACGGACACCAGGAGGAAAACCACCGTCTTCATCTTTCTGTTGTTCAAGTCTTTGTCTTTCCAGGTAAGAACAATACATCTATTCTTCTCACCCCTGAGAAATGCTTAAGTTGATTCGCTGTCGTAATTTATATACCCTCGAAAAATTTATAGCAAATCCAACGTGATCTGGGATTATACCAGCACTTAGGGTTTACCCCCATAAACGTATAATTATTATTCAAACTCACGCCATTTTTCTTAATTAGAACCAATCATATTTGAGAATGATCAGCTGTTAGTTATATTGACTGCACACGTGTGCCACTGAATATTGATAGGCAACAAGGAAACTGCGTCAAGCTTGAACTCCAGCTAACACTGGCAGTAAATGTTCAGTTACTTATACTTTAAGAAAATATCACCATAGAGAGGGCATTATAGGGGTATGTGTATATCCTGGGGCACGGGTTACTCCGTTGGCACAGGAATATGGAGGGGACCAGGGAAGTTATGGGATAAAGAAATGTGTATTCTCCATTTTACGATGTACACCACGAAGGGTATGGAACGCGAAAAGGGCAAACATTATTTTGTTGCTTAAACTAAGTTTTTTTTTTGTCTAAAGTAACGTTGTTATACTGCTGTTTTAACCATGTTGCTGTTCCAATTCACGTTGATGTCTGAACGCACGTTGGTGCTTAAACTCACGTTGATGTTTAAAGTAACGTTGATGCCTAAAGTCACGTTGATGTCTAACCTTACGTTGATGTCTAAACTCTCGTTGCTGTCTAAACTTTCGTTGCTATCTAAAGTTTCGTTGTTGTCTAATCTGACGTTGTTGTCATCGAAGCTGTTCAACAATTGATCTCGCGAAATTCAACAAACATCACCAGCCTACTAGAATGCGTTATACCTATTACTATTACAGGCTAGTGTCATAATGGTATTAGTAGACTACACTATAAGTGCATAGATATTTCTACATCTACTAAGGCCACCTTTTGTTATCTACTACTGTAGTAATACAGTAATATAAGAGATTTTGTATTGGCATAAACTGAAAGTACATTGTTTGTTTAGTACTGTTCTAAGAATATTAAAATTCAAGAGTCAAAAGTTGTGTACTAAATACCATTTCAGTACTGTTAATTGGATTTTAAAACTTGCGTCCACGGGACGCAACATCTGAAAAATGTTTGCCTCCGCTCAGTATAAACCTCGCGTCTAGACTGCATGCTGTCCTCCATGAAAAACGAACTTTTAAAATACCTAGCTCTACAGGAAATACGCAATACTTAGTTATAATGACCCCTGTCAATACGCTGGATTGTGTACAAGGGAAGCGTATAGTGTGATATGCCTATAATGTGTACAAAAGAAATTTAAAACTAATATACAACAATTTACAATACAAACTCTAACAACTCTAACTGTCAAATTGTGAAGCGGGAAATTTGTGAGTGTCTCTAAATAAAATAGCAGCATAAGAATACTGCACCTCAGTCAAACTGTTTTAACTGAGCCCCTTCAATAATTCGTATAGATATGAAGTGAACGTCGGAAATCAAATAAAACGAGTGTCGAGGATAAAATGCCAATTTAATTGAGCCGTTAGCTGATGTGCGTACATGCTGTGATTATCGGCAATCAAGTAAAACGAGTGACAGTAATATTACTAGAGAAAACAGACGGTTTTCGTCCCGATCGAACACCAATTGCGTTTATTGTATGACCTATTTTTACTAGTGTAATTGTAAAGATGGCGATCGTATCACTGCCTGTATACTTTGTGAATGCTCTACACAATATAAAGGACAGATGCCCTCAGTGGCTGAGCGTCCATACAGTCAGGGGGCGTATTTCCCCCCCCCCTCCCCCACCCTGACGGACTCAAATGGACTGCTGGCGCCCTTTTCAGCTTTTAAGCACTTTTTACTTATTCGCGATTATTGACTTTTTCATTGCGCTCTCATCTACCTATTGACATTTGTCACATTTTGTTGGCGATGACACCTATTTATTATCTGCAAATTAGCAAAGGCCTGGAAAGGGTCATTTCCGGCGATCTAGGGAGTATCTTGACTCCAAAAAATTATGTTCGCTCCGCGCCAACCTGTGGTGGCGCTCCGCTTAGATAGTGTCGAAAGCGCCCCTACAGACCATTATCGACCCCCCCCCCCCCTGACCAATACCCCTAGCTCCGCCACTGGATGCCCTCCAGTTCCCTACACACCCAACAAAGAAATGGAATAAACTTAGGCAAATAAACGTGAGTTATTCCATCCGCTATACTATGCATCGTCGTGCATAAAAGGTACCCACCTGGTTGAGTTAAGTTACACGGAAAGAGGGTATATTATAACTCAATAACCGCGCAGGTATCTTGTTCCATCCGCTATACTATGCAGGTGTGTTTAAAGTAATGCAGTGCTGTTTAAATTCACTCATCACAGTTAAAAAGCACACAGTAGAGGTTTTGCATGGTTAACGTTGTATTAATGAACATCAACTAAGGTTACATGATACATGGGTATAAGATGACATAAAAACTGAAGTTGAATAGCATTGGCGGTGGAGGACTAAATGATCTTCAATTTCTTCACGCATTCCACACTTTCAACATGTTTTAAAACAATATTGTCATCTTTCAAATACAAGTAATGAACATGGAGGGAAAGCAACGGCAAGGTAGATCAGGTGACTGTCTTGCATCTATGAAAGTCTTCATAAAATGTATGTTTTCCTACCCACCCACCCCCCCCCCAAACCCTACACACCCTTCTTTCTTTAAAATGCTACAGCTGTTTCTTCTGTGAGCTATTTTTTTAGGCGCAAGTAATAATCTACGGAAGGTAACAAAAAATACATCAGCAGTGACAGTGCTGTATCTATGACAGTCTTCATCGAGTGATAATTAAACTTCACTCCCAACCTCCCCTCCCATTCTCCACACAACCCCCTTTCAAAATGTAATAGCTGCTTAAATTATGGTAAAAACAAACTCAATTTGTCAACACAAGTAATGAACATGAAAAGAAAATAACAAAATCAAAAAAATACATCAGCAGAGGCAGTGCTATATATCTGTGATAGTCTTCATAAAATAATAGCCAACTATGCTTTCATCTTCCCCCCACATCGAATTCCACCACACACCCAAGGGCGGCGGAACCGGGGGGGCACAGGGGGCACGTGCCCCCCCACTTTTCCTCAGTTTAAAAATGTGCCCTTTTTCTACATAAAAATTGTACTCTTGATCACCCTATTAGGTCCAGTAAGAGATCTAATCCTAATTTAGAAGTATCAATGAATTGCTGTGGGTCAAACTCAAAGCTATTTCAAATGGAAAAAAATGTTAAGCACTTAACAAAAAGTAAACTCTAATTCGGCAGATTCCTACTTTAGCAATTAGCATTTTGTATAAGTACCTGAATAGTTACGCCAATCAAACATCAACTTGTAAACATAGATTGATGAAAGAAGGTGATACGCGTTGCTATTGCTACACTGCAGAGCTTGGGTCGATTTGAATGTATAGGACTAGGAGCTTTATACAGTAGCCTATACTACATGCATCGGCTTAGTTCATCTTCAGCTGCGTTTATACAATCGTACAATTTTCACAGGATTTACATTCAGTGGCGTTTCTATGGTAAGATTCTGACTTCTATTGTATTTAGATACATCGGTGTAGGAGGGGAGGGGTGCATGTCGGTCCGAATTCCGGGGACTGGAAACTTGGACCAGGTATTAGTAATGGTCGATGGAACACATAGACCTTTTTAAATGGAATCGTGGTTGTGTTAGATAACTGAATAATAAACTAGCCTATAGCTATTTTGCCGCATCCTGGGGGATGAGCGAGGTTATTGCACGGAGGCTCATTGGGTATAGCTAATGTGGGAAATTGACAATTCTATTTTGGGTAATTTTATTTTTGGGAAAATAAAGCCGGATACGAAAAATAATAAATACGTAGCACAGCAATCTATCCTGTTGCTTGTGTGAATGCGGTGGTCTATCACGTCTCCCTGATTAATTGTATGATCATATTATAGTTCCATTGTGTACCAATCCCCCCCCCCCCCCACATGCCTCTAGCTTGACCTGTAGGCCTATCATGTTGTTTGGGGAAAATATATGAATATTTATATATAATATATATTAAGGCCTCTGGAACAATCTTCTCCCTTGGATGTCGTTGCAAATGGTATAAATCCTCGCCTTTGACCTATATACAGCAGGGACAAAGTCTTTCCAGACGTCTTATAATGTATATATACACACACACACACACACACACATATATATATATATATATATATATATATATATATATATATATATATATATATATATATATATATTTGTTAATTATGAATATCAGTCGTTTTGACCAATGCTCCGTATGAATAAAGAACCTTATGAACAATGAACCTCATGAAAATCGGGATGTCCCTGCAATAATATCCTCAATAAACGTTAGAAAGTCATATATGTAACTATCAGTTGGCTTTGATAATTATATTATTTGCAGCAATTCACCCGTAGAGCCCGTTATGTCACTATGCCCCGGGCACAGAGGCAAAAACGAATGAGAGAGAAACTGTTAAAAGTAACAGCAACCAAAATTCCAAAGCTCACACAATTTTTCAATAAAGTAACTAAAGAACAGGAACCAGAACCAGAGTGTGAAACACCTCAGTATAGTAATATTGAAGTGAATGAGCAGGATGAAAATACAAACTCTCTCCAAGGAAGTTTAATGGTTCAAGAGATTACTGATACAGAAACAGCAGGGAAGTCAGCAGAATCAGAGGAACTGAATCAAGAGGAACATTGGACGCAGGATAAAGATCTTGATCCACACCAACAAAATCCGATTCAAGAGACTGGTCCCGCGAAAGTAGAACGTGCAGCAGAACTGAAGGAACCAAAAGGCTTACCATGTCAGTCACCTTGCTGCACAGGAGAGCGACCATTCCACCCAACAGTTGATAACATTAAGCAAACATCAGTTAAACAGAAAACCGGTAAAGGTAGTGCTTCAAAGACTCGACTGTGTCCCCAATCCATTTTCAGGCAATACACTTGGCTCAGTTATTGCATGACAAAAGGAACAATCTCTTGCCATATTTGTAAGCGTGCATTGGGCTACAATCTCATAACCGCTAGTCACGGGGGAGAAGAGGCTTTCTTTTCCGGAGCATTTTGTAACTGGAAGAAGTGTTATGAAAAACTCTCCAAGCATGCGTGTTCACATTTCCATGCAGAGGCGGTTGAGAAAATAGCTTGTTTTGAAGACAAACAGCAAAATATTGCGATCAAATTAGATAGCAAACAAATCCAAATGCAAGAAATGCACAGACAGCTGTTATTGAAACAGATTGAAAGTATCCAATACCTAACGCGTCAAGGATTAAGCATTCGAGGAAAAAATGATGATGAAAGTAACTTGATACAACTCTTAAGATGTAGAGCAAATGATGTACCTGGATTAGCACAATGGGTTGAAGATAGGCGCTATCTTAGTCATGAGATCATTAACGAACTAATAGAAATGATGGGCAATTCTGTGCTTCGTTCGATAATTTCAGAAATTCACACAACTTCGAAGGGCCTCTACGGGATAATTGCAGATGAATCGAGAGACATCAGTAACAAGGAACAGATGACTTGCGTATTGCGATGGATTTCTCTAGAGGAAGATATAGCTGTACATGAAGACTTCGTAGGAATGTATGAGTTGACCAGCACAGACGCCATAACAATCACTGCATCTTTAAAGGATATTCTTTTGCGATGTAATCTGCCATTAGACAACTGTCGGTGGCAATCCTACGATGGTGCCGCAAACATGTCTGGCAGTCTCAGCGGGGTAGCGACTAGAATTACGGCAGAAAACCCATCAGCTCTGTACTTGCATTGTTGCAATCATAGTTTAGATTTGGCCCTCCAAGGCTGTGTTAAGTCTAGTACTATGATTCGAGACTCGCTGAGTTTTGCGCAGGATGTGTCAGCATTCATTCACGCTTCACCTAAGCGAATGGCAAATTACCAGAATATCGCATCGGAATATACGGCAGACCACGTTGAGAACTTGCATATGCTGTGCCCAACAAGATGGACAGTTCGAACAAAGTCAATCTCTGCAATCCTGCACAATTACGAGGGTCTGTATGCCACTCTGGTTAGTACAGGTGATAATTCCTCTGGTGACAGTGCCAGTACTGCCTTTGGTTTGGCAAGCAAAATGGAGAAGTTCTCGACATTCATCGGTCTACACTCTGCATTGAATATTTTTAGCGTTTCCGAACAAGTTGCATCTACTATGCAAAAACCATCTATAACTGCACAAACAGTTGTTGAATGCGTTAATGCTTTGGAAAAAAATCTCCAACGGCAACGAAATTCTTTTCAAGTATACTACCAGCAGACCGTCTCAGCAGCAGAGCAGATTGAATTTGTAAATCCACCAGAGCTGCCTAGGCACAGAAAAGTTCCTCGTCGGTTACAGCTTGGAAATGCAGAACAACACATGTTCGCTTCCCCAGAGGATCTATATCGAGTGGAGCATTGCGGGGCAATTGACGTCTGTATCTCCGAGTTGGGGCGACGCTTTCAACAAACATCATATACAGTCCTAGTTGATATCGAGACGGCACTTATCAATTCCTCAAATGGCCACGATTTTGGGTTCAGCGAACAGACGAAGAGTCTATATAAGAATGACGTTGACTTCCACTGTCTGCAAGCGGAACTGGCATTGTTAAATGGAATCATCAAACAGAGACTTCCTCTGGTAAAGAAAGTTACATCAATGGATACCGTAGTATCTCTCCTGTCTGACCACAATGACATTCGCCTGGCATTTCCCAATGTGCTCCGCCTAATACATATATACCTTCTGGCACCAATGAGCGCAGCCTCCGGAGAGAGATCCTTCTCTGTCCAACGCCGGATAAAGACATACTTGCGGAGCACAATTGGTGAACAACGTTATAACAACATGCTAATGCTTCATATCCATAAAGCAAGAACGGACGGATTAGTCATACGGGATATCGCCAAGGAGTTTACAAGACGAAACCCACGTCGGATGAAATATTTCGGGAAGTTTTGAATGTTTTCTACCACAAGACTCTCTACCATTCTGGTGTGTGCCATTATGCATATTCAATTTGCCTAAAAAATCCTTATGCATTTCCAAAAATGCATTGCTATATTACATTGTTACTTTGTAATAAGCAGAAGCCATTTAAAGCCTACTATGAATAATGAGTATATCCCATAACCTAAACCCCATCCTTTTGTATTTTGACATATTTAATTTGCTTTCATGCATGTATCGATCGCGTGTGCAGGGACTTGGACTTTATAATGATTTCACCTCATTTTGTCTCGAAAGAAAACTTGTTCCTTGTTTCCCAATTTGCACATTGGATATTGCAGTGCTAGTATGTATTTTTTCCTTGGAGGGGGGGGGGGGGGTTGATGGAGTGATGTGTATATGCAAATAAGATAATACAATAAGAGTTATAAAGGGTTCCAAATATCAGGCTGCATCAGTCCAATCGAATTTCTGAAAAGTGCCCTTCGACGTCGGTGCCCCCCCAGATTAAAAGTGCTTCCGCCGCCCTTGCACACACCCTTCTTCAAAATTCACAGCTGTTCATTGTCTAAAACTCATGTTGTCAAGTACTAACAATACAAGGAAACAACAACAAGAAAATATATAAGCAGTGTCATTTCTGATGTCTAAAATATTCATAAAATGCGGCCAAATCCATCACTCCCCTCCTCTTCACACTCCCTCCTTCAAAATGTTACACTTGTTTATTGTATCTAATGCTCATCTTGTCAATTAATATAAATTCTTTGAAGGAAAAATAACACATCAGCAGTTGTTCTAATCTTCGCAACACAATAACATCATCATCATCATCAGTTCGACCTCGGTCGACCATTATCATCATGGAGGGGTAGGAGAAGTTGGCCGGACAATAACCTGGCATCGAGATTTCCAGTCATTTCTGTCTTCCATTAGGGATGATAGCTCAGACGTACTTTCAGCCCTACTGTCCTCTAGTAGGAAATGCAGAAAGGTTTAATGCCTTGCACCAGGGGTACCATGTTTTGGCCCCCAGAGGATGAACTTGTTGGCTGCTTCTTGAACTATGCCAAACCACCATTGGTTCTGTTTGCAGATTCTAGGAAAGAAAAATGAAAATTAAATGAAGGATAATGGTTTGTAGCTGCATTGTGATCATAATGGTGTTCATGTATTATTACATCTTGGAGAGTAACCAGATTTGAAATTTGACATTACATATATGGAAGCCTTTTAACCGAACCTTGTTAACTGCACAGGTAGACATTGACCGACATTGAACCTGATCGGAATTCCAGGTTCTAGCAAACATTTTGTTGCCATGTTAATGAAGGTAAAGGGGCATGTGATACATTTTGTGTCAGGATCTGCTCCTAAATATCTGGGACCATTTTCTTCAAATTGTCAGTTTAAGTACCCCTCTTCTTTTCTTTTTTTTTGGGGGGGGGGGGGTGGGGGAACAATTCCATTCATGTTTTATTTGTCTCCTTCCTGCATGCATCAAAATGTTTACAGATGAGGTAATTATATAGCACAGTTATAATATAATGCATTACAAAGGTACTACAACAACCCTCTAAAAATACCTGATCATTTTCTTCAGCTTTTCTAAACAGTGCTGCTTTGGATAACATCTCTGGGAGGAGAAATACCAAGGGCGTAGGAACCGGGGGGCTGGGGGCGCCAGCCCCCCTCCCCTCCCCAGTGAAAAATGAGGAGGGCGGAAGTATCATTCCGCCCCCCCCCCCCCGCTTCATCTCATTTGGAGCACCAAATTGCATCTAAGGCCAGGTGAAAATACAAAATTAAGTTTACAAAATGGATTGGGTGTTGAAGTGTGCTATATTGCACCAAATTGCATCTGAGGCCACCTGGAAATGCAAAAAGTTCCAAAGGGGAGGGGACACCCCCTCCCCTTAGACCCCCATTCCGGCCATCAGTCTTCAGCCCCCCCCCCCCCACTCAAAAGTACCTTCCTACGCCACTGAGAAAAACTGCACAGACACACTCATGATCTATAAAACGAAAATGGACTAGAAAGTATACTTTTTTCATTGAAAAATGAGTTGATTGCGTGTATGGTAATACAGTGCATATAGGTTTATATACCAAAGACTGTACTAAAGGTTTATGAGTTCATATAAAAAAAGCAGAAGTCGATGTGACTACATGATGATGGATGTATAGCTTGCTGTCCATGACAAGTTACGTGAGAGCAAAAAAGTACATTTGATGATTTTGTTCTACTGTACATACTATTTCTTTCTTTAATACTGTTTCTCAATTCAGAGACTGTTTGGTATAGATCTGTTTGTATAGAACAGTTTGGTACGGCAATGAAAGGAACGAATGGGGCTCTGGTGCTGATTAGTATTTGATATACTAAGGATATCCGTGTCACGTCCACCCACGGGTTTGCTGTTTTCACACAACAGTTTCTTAATATCCTGAAGGAGTCATAGGAAGAAGGCGATCCAGTATATATGACCAAGTTTGATGAAACTGAAACAACAGACCTTTAAGTAATGCATCAGGACACATTTGTACAATGATAACCTTCAAATTATGATTGCTTATATTCACCAAAACCAAACATTTGCACAATTGTCTGTACCTGTTTTTCGTTTTTTTTTTTTTTTTAAATCTGGGAGTGACTCGAACTCGGGACCTTATGATTGAAAGGCACCGGCGTTAACCACTGAGCTAACACTCCTTACGTACGTTGTGCCCTTCGTGTTGCTCGCGAAGCGCGGACTACATTCAATCATAGAGCAACTGATCATTTACCCAGGATGCTTTTGCATCATTTTAAATCAACTAGATCCACGAAACTGATAGTATATGTAAATAACTTTTTTTATGCAAGGTCGATTCAAATATCTCAAACTTCAATGCCTACTTTTGACGATGTATGAAATACAGTAGTTTATACACGCGAACACTGCGCCAAACTCATGATTTAAGTACGTGGTCAAAAGGACCGCGAAAATATACGCAAGTTGGCAACGATGAAAGTATACTGTGGTGTGAATACTGTGATTCGAAAAGTAATTTTCAGTATCAGAGATGTTAGCTTACCCACACAATTCATAGATTGTCTCAACTCATAACATTTTGTGATCAAAACAGTGATTCAATTATTACGTTAACAAAATCGTTAACAATGTCCTGATTTGTAGCAACTATCATGTAAAAATCGTTAACAACGTGATTGTGTTAAGGTCGTTGCTATACAAATCACGTTGTTAACGTTATATACATGGCTGTTACTACAAATGAGGACGTTAACGAATTTTGCCGTTTTCACAGGATGTTGTTTTTTCCCCTTTCGAATTTGGAAAAAAAAAAATCATTAACTATATTTAGCATGAACATCTCTGTAACAGAAATATTGTTAGCTCTGCACGGAAGCAACTTGCGGTTGTTTGTTATGACTTTATTTCGTTTCAAACAATCATCTGTAGGATT
The DNA here is from genome assembly GCF_037975245.1 of Apostichopus japonicus. Classification (NCBI taxonomy): domain Eukaryota; kingdom Metazoa; phylum Echinodermata; class Holothuroidea; order Aspidochirotida; family Stichopodidae; genus Apostichopus; species Apostichopus japonicus. Next base: position 15,559,716 of record NC_092576.1, on the reverse strand, counting down.
GGTAGAATTTTTAAGAAGAAGTGACTGTTTGAAAAGAAAGAATGATTTTCGTTCACAGCGTCTTTTGTTTCAACAACGGTACTTAAGATAGCAACCAAAGTTTAGACAACACCGTGAGTTTAGACATCAACGTGAGTTTAGTCATTAACGTAAATTTAAACATCAACGTGAGTTTAGGCATCAACGTGAGTTTAAAAATCAACGTGAGTTTAGGCATCAACGTGAGTTTAAACATCAACGTGAGTTTAGGCATCAACGTATGTTAAGACATAAACGAACAACAGCAACATGGTCAAATAGCAGCAACAACTTTAGTTTAGACAGCAACAAACTAAGTTTAAGTAACAAAATAAAGTTCCCTTGCGCGTTCCATCGAAGAGTGATTCATGCCTATAGGGTAGCATACTCCCATTAAAAGCCCCGTTGACTAACACACAAAATCACAAAAGTAATGTGGTCTCTAAGTCTAGATAGAAGTTTTCACTAGCTAAACGCTACCTATCACCGGATAGCTGACAAGTTGGCCATTCATGGCATTATCAATTTTCCGTACCATGACGCGCAGATTTTTTTGCTATCAGAGTCTGAAGTTTTCTCCACTTGTAAACAAACCTCTTCACTCAGTTGTAAACAATTTTCGTACGATGCTTCTTGGAGGCCTAAATGGGTTTAAAACTGCCTCAATTTACCCGATTGTTTCACCACATGTACTTCCATTCATGTTCTTGAACATGCAAGACACAAAAAAACTAGATCATGATTGATAACAGGTCAAAAAAGATGTTCTCCTGCTGCTTTTTTTGGCACTTTTCCTGAAGGAGAACAATCGAGCGGATGGATATAGACTCTAATAGGAGTATGCCACCATAGGTCTTGCACCACAATTAATTGTTCCATTGACTTACACACTAAACTCCTCACTTTCAAGACCTGCCAAAGCATAGATAGAAAATTTCAACTGGCATATCCTACCCACCGCATGATAGCTGAGATCTTGGCATATCATGGCACTTACAAACTTCTTTATCATGACCGTTAAGATTTTGAGCTAGAAGAGGAGCAAGTTTAGCATACTGAACCCCCACCCTTCCATCTGCTCGCTCGGAGTAATAACAACATTTAAGCAAGATTTTCTAAAATGGTTTATATCACCTTCGATCCTCCCATATTTTCACACCATCTGTATTTTAGTTATGATCTTCCATATAAAGGCAGAACAAACAATGATGGTAACTGATAACATGCTTAAACAAGCATTACATTAGGTACTTTTACCTGTTTTCGCGGATGTACACTGCTCAGGCTAATTGTGGTGCCAAACCTATACCGCATCTCCTGGTACACGAGTATGACAAGCCATATGGGACAAACACCGCATAATTTATCCTCGAATTAATATGAATATATACACGTTTTAATTCAGACAATCACTGGCATGTTTTATAGTTTACACAAGCGAGTTTCGAGAGTGATCATATTGTAGCTTCGTCAGTGCAATAGATGAGAGATTGGTCTCTATTTGACGGCCAAACGTACTTGATCTACACAACAGCATGCCTTAATACGCACCCGAACCGAATTGTACAGTTGCTTATAATAGCGTTTTCGACTTGAATATATTGCGCATTTATATGCATCTGTGTTATAACATGATAACACGTGTTATGCTAGAGGCACATTTTATTGCGGCCTGTGTTAAAAATATATAAAAAATAAATAAATAAAAATATATTTTATATTAAATAAAAATATTAAAAAAAAAAAAAAATATATGTATAAAAAATATATATATATAATACCACTACGATTTACTGTATTGTATCTTTAACATATCTAGCTCTCGCATGCTCCCAAAACATAACACGTGTTAGTGTGTTATAACACCCTGGCATATAAATGCATAATATGCTTCACGTTAAGAACAAATATAACCTCACACCTTTTCGGCTTGGGTGCAATACGTGTATATATTCGAAATAATCCTCATATGTATTCGAATTAATACGTGTTTATATTCGAATTAATACGCGGATATATTTAAGCCTTATGAATGGCTTATAATATATACGTGTATAAATTCGAATTCATACGCGTATATCTTTAAGTTAATCCGCGGATATATTATGCGGTGTTTGTTCCATATGTTTTGCCATACACTATGCTGCACTATGGTCATGTATATGATCTTGGCGACGCCATGTATTCATTGTCAGTGTCACGATTCCCTTTAGATCTGAGATGCGCATGTCAGCGAATGACGTCAGTTCTTGACCCAGGTCACACATTTAACGACGAGAGAGTAGTGGCGGGAAGTGAAGTGTTTCGGCAAATGCGTCCCATAGTGACATTACAAAATATATACCAGTATTAAGTTAAGGCATATACCATTTTCGTTCCCCTTTCTAAAGTTATTCAAACGAATGGTTCTGCTTGGAGTGATTACACCATGAAAGGGAATTATACAGTCGTTCCATTGTCCACGGATGGTGTCTTTGATTTTGTTCAGAAGATCTCGTTAGATTAATTAATTAATTAAAACTTAAGAGAACTAACCAATGTGGAGGAAAAAAGCTGAATCTTGATTTTTTTTTTTTTTTTTTTCAATTTCACACACGATCGATCATTAGGATCCGAACTTGTATATCGGTGTGATTAATAGCTTGTCTATTCTGTTATATTGAGATGGAAAGAGCGAAACTGGGTGAAAACACGTAACATTGACGTCACAAGCTTGGGAAGAGGACAGGTTATATCTATACCCGCACTCAGTTCCTCTAATTGATACCCTTTGGGGAGACATGAGGGGAGAATGGGGTTAAGGGGACTGGGGTCAATTAGGAGGCGGGAAGAAAAAAACATGCATGGGTAGATTATTCAAGTAATTCTCCTTTTTCTTAATATATCCCCACTGGTATTCAAAGACCCCTTTCTAGGTTCGCCAAAAGTTTATGAAAGGTCACCAAACAATTCAGAGGGGGAAAAAAAAGAAAATCAAAGATAGAATATCAATCAAATTACTGACATAACTAATTAATAAATTATAATCACCAATGTCTCAAGGGGCAAGGATTCATTGTCTCCGCTGAAGCCTTTTTAAAAAGAAATCATTTTGCATCACCCCCCCCCCCCCCCATCTCCGACCAAGCCCTCTACAGTACCGCTTCTGGGTATTAAGGAGAGGAGCAGCTCGCTAGCAAATAAGAAAATAATTTAAAAAAATAAATAAATCATGGTTGAGGTCAGTCTATTATTCAGGCGCAGATTTATATATATATATATTTTTTTATATTAATGTTTAAGCTGTGTCAATTTTATTCTTCATATTCATAATTTAAGGGTTTTGTCATTTTGTTGTCATTGTAAAGCGCTCTTGAACATGCTTAAGCATGAAAAGAGCGCTATATAAATTTGGTAAAATAATAATAAATAATAAAAGCCATTCGACACGCTCAAAACGACATGCAAGATGCATGCAAAGATTACAAGCTATTCGCTTTTATTTTCAGTGTTATTTTTCAAAAATATAAAATATGAGACGAAAAGATCACTCATTTAAGTCACTTCAATTTTGTTCCATGGAAATGACACTATGTATGATGATATCAATGGGTTGGAATGAAACAGAGCTTAATAAAGATTGACACACCTAATATCGATTTATAGACTGATTTATTAATCGGCCGTATATTTAGAAAAGAATTTGTGAAATCACTTAAACTGTATACATCTCATTTACTATCTGCATGCGCGAAAAGAAAAAAAAAAAAAAGAGGTGATGCTATTAGGATATGTATATAGATATTAGCCTGATGAAATATTGAAATTCTAACCATTATCACTGTACTTTTCCGTATCGTGACCTGATATACCCTATCAGGGTTGCATTGAAACATAAGATCGAAGAGGCAAGCAGGTACTCTATATAAATATATGAAAGCAAACAATCTTTATTGTCCACCATATTGATATTTTTAGTTTAACGACAGGACAATCCTGATCATATTTCAGATAAAATTCAGATACAATTACAAACCCCGGTGCTGTGGTCGAGTGGATAAAGGTGGTGGTGGTGGTTATTTGAATCAATGCGGCTTAGCAATTCAGGAGGTTCGTGGTTCGATCCCCGGCCGTATGGAAAGCCGTTTTAACATTTAATAAGGAATTTCAGATATCTCGAAATAATTTCAGATATCTCAAATTAAAATACAGATATCTCCAATTTATTTAAGATATCTACAAATAATTGCAGATATCTTAAAATCAATTTCAGATATCTCGAAATACCAGGGAATTTCAGATATCTGAAATTCAATTCGAGATATCTCGAATTCAATTTCAGATATCTCGAATTCAATTTCAGATATCTCGAATTCAATTTAAGATATCTGAAATAGAATTTCAGATATCTCGAATTGAATTTCAGATATCTCGAATTGAATTTCAGATATCTCGAATTCAATTTCAGATATCTGAAATAAAATTTCAGATATCTCGAATTCATTTTCAGATATCTCGAATTCAATTTCAGATATCTCGAATTCAATTTCAGATATCTCGAATTGAATTTCAGATATCTCGAATTCAATTTCAGATATCTGAAATAAAATTTCAGATATCTCGAATTCATTTTCAGATATCTCGAATTCAATTTCAGATATCTCGAATTCAATTTCAGATATTTGAAATAGAATTTTAGATATCTCGAATTCAATTTCAGATATCTCGAATTCAATAACAGATATCTGAAATTTCCCGATTAAATGTTAAAATGGCTTTCCATACGTGCCATTTTAACATTTAATCGGAAATTTATTCATATGCATTTCAGATATCTCGAATTCAATTTCAGATATCTCGAATTAAATTTCAGATATCTGAAATAGAATTTCAGATATCTCGAATTCAATTTCGGATATCTCGAATTCAATTTCAGATATCTCGAATTGAATTTCAGATATCTGAATAAGAATTTCAGATATCTCGAAATCTATTTTAGATATCTCGAATTCAATTTCAGATATCTCGAAATCTATATAAGACATCTCGAATTCAATTTCAGATATCTGAATTAGAATTTCAGATATCTCGAAATCTATTTAAGATATCTCGAATTCAATTTCAGATATCTGAAATAAGAAACAATTTTAGATATCTAAAATTCCCGATTAAATGTTAAAATGGCTTTCCATACGGCCGGGTCATAGTAAGGTGGGTTTCCTCATCCAAGAGCAATCTACGATTTTCCCATTTGAAATGACTTTCTAAAATTGAAAAGATTCCAGATTTGAGTTGTAACGTTGATACTGGAAGCCACCTGGCGTGAAAGTTGTCATCCCTTGCAGGTTTCTCCTACATTCGTGATGGCCTGATTATTATTAATATTATTGTCATTAAATTCGATCTCCAATAATTACTAGCTAAACCTGACATCGGATTCCTACAGAATCAAGGTATCGATATGTAATCTGTCTTTCCTGGTATATTCAATTGTAAACAAATATGCAGTCACGAAGCGTTCTAAAGGTGAAGGTTAGAGAAATTGGATATTTTTTGTTCCTCAAACTATGCATTTCAAATTATTCGAAATAATTCCATCGTAGTGTTTATGGCAAAGTAAGGACTCCTCCAAATCAAAGTATCATGTAGTGTATCAATGATTCTGTTTCAGAAATAAGTTATCCCGATGGCGGGGTGGGGGGCAACAATGATGATGTTGTCCTGCCTTCAATCTAAACTAAGCTGCTTAAGTTGTAAAATAGTCAGATAGCTCAGAGGTTTGAGTAGTGGACTTTTAACCCGGTGTATCGGATTCGAGTCCAACTGTAGTTACAATTATCTTTTTCCCTTACTGATACTCCTCTCTCTAGTCTTTATATATTAATTAATTCGATTAATTCGATTCATTCGATTCATTCGATTGATTCGATTCATTCGATTGATTCGATTCATTCGATTGATTCGATTGATTCGATTCATTTCATTTCTTTATTCCAGTATAAATTTACAGAGAAATTTATAAATAGGATAAAAATATAACAATATACAAAACATCAAAATACAGGTTAAGACATATAAAAGTTTATGAGACTAAGTTAATAGTGAAAACATAAAAAGCGTTACAAAAGTTATCAAAATTATCAAGAAGCTACAACAAATGATCTAAGAAGCTGTCTTTACCAGTTTACAAAAAGGGGCTGTTCTATTGGGGCTGTTCTATTGATTCGATTGATTCGATTGATTCAATTGATTCAATTGATTCAATTAATTCATAACACAACAACACCGTAGAGTACAGCGATTTCAATTATCCAGTTCTTGCACACGATAGGCCCTTTGTTTACAGAGCTTTCTAGGATCAAGGAATTGGTTAGTATTTGGACACTGAAACGGTTATATCTAGGGTTCAAAGCAATGATCCATCTTGCGGCTGGGCTAGTATTTGGAAAATGGTGTTTCACCCTAGTTTATGTAATAAGTTTAAAGTTTTAAATTGGAGAATTACTCACGGGACAATGTGCACTGCAGAGAAGCTGCACAGGTGCGAAATCGGTGATGGTATGTGTTTCATTATGCAAAACCAGAGAGGATTAGGCACGTGTTTTGGGAGTGTACAAACATATCAAGAGTCATATCCTTTGTATATAAAGTTGTTGAAAGGGTAGTTGGTAGGAATGTTTTCCTCACTTGTGATGCCTTCTTACTCGCGGTTCTTAACCCTGGATTACATAGGCGGACATGGGAAAGACTGGTCTTTGTATTTGGTATCGTTAGAAAAGTAGTTTGGAATAGAAGGTGTCAACTTGTGTTTGGTAAGAGTATTATTGATGAAAAGGAGGTAGTGAAATTGATTAAAAGAGAAATGCAAGAGCGCAATGAAATTGATTTAAGTAGATTAGAAGTCAAATTTATGAAAACTTGGATTCATGGTTCGTCTTTTTGTGAAATGGTAAACGGGGAAGTACAATCAAGTACCATATTGTTAGAGTGTTGATAAACTTATTATTTAATGTTTAGCTTGTACATATAGGTAATAGTTTTCTTTCTTTCTCCTTTGTATAATCCTGTATTTGCTGATTTCTGGTAGTTTTGTATAGCGAAAAGTCAATAAACCGGAAAGAAATAAATCAAACCTCTAATTTATTAGCTGACGTGATGGCTGGTTCAAGAAAGGGGCAGATGGAAGACTCTTGCTCTGCCGGTTCGGTAAATCGTGGTAGGGTTCAAGGCACACTGGAGTTCTCATAACCCTCCGGTGGTGGTATGGCACTTTTTGTGGCCTATAGGATCCCGTGTCATGCCTCCCTTGATGTCGTAAAAGAACCCGGGAGGATGCGAAGAGGGTCGGTCAAATCGACCGGAAGCGTGCTAGGTGGCGTGCGCGAATTCTAACCAGATTGTCGAAACACTCGTTGCGACCGGCATGCTTGCAGCCACCGTCCACTCAATACGTGGCCTGATTACGCGGCTATCCTCCTAATTGTGTACGTACGGATGCCTTTAAGTGCCATATAATCATTTTCTGTGAAATGGTGTGCCGTTTTAAAATAGCGCCATCATCTTGAAAAGAAACCAGATATAAGTGGTATCTTTTAAATACAAAGAAAAGACAATCGGAAACAGGTCGTTATGTAAGGAACTTATTTGGTCAGTTGGAAAAACCGTTTCGAAAGTTCAGTTGATTTGTAAGAACATTTGCTTTTGACCGACAATACTTTTTCAATGTCTTGTTTCATAATAATACTTTTAATTCATGCAAGATCGAGCCTTGGGCATGAAATAAATAGATAACTTAATTTGGTCCATTCTCAACCACAATCCACCCACATTGATACTGTAGCCTTGTAATATAGTGTTACGTGAAAGTGAGGTTTGTTTTAGTATATTTGAGCAAACAGGGAGTTAGCAAATCTCTCTTTAGAGTTTGCAAATGAAGTTACTGTGGAATGAACTTCAGTGTTCAACCTTGACAATAATGCAGGTGTCGATAATAGCGTCATTACTGAATGGAACATTTACCAATTGTTTTTATTGTCTCTACTCAGCAAGTGAATGATCCTTACATCTATCGAAAACAATGGATAGCCGTCATTACTGAAATTCCAATTATCTCCCGTTGTGGTCGAGTGGTACGGACTTCGGTTCGTGACACAAGATCCGGGGGTTCGATTCCTATATATATATATATGTATATATATATATATATATATATATATATATATATATATATATATATATTTATATATATATATATATTTTTTTTTTATAAAAGCTAGAGTGAACAACAATAGCCCATGAAGATTGACATAAGTCAAGAGCTAATATAGGCTGTAAGGCACTATAAAATAAATCAACATGGGCCAATCAGTGGTTCACAGCAGCTTAGGAACTACTGACGGGTGGGGGGGGGGGTTGCTGGCCCCCTCACCCCAGAAGCACACCTAAGCGGTGCGGTGGGAGGTGTGCACTATACATGACCTAAACTGAAAGCATCCAGAGATTCAGAACAGTTCGGGCATCCAGATGGCAGATGAACACCTCTCGGTCAAGGATTGGGTGATCAGTGCCTATAAAATATACCACCCACTCCCCTTCTATAAATATATATAGGCCTATATATATATATATATATATATATATATATATATATATATATATATATATGCACAAACCTACACACACACACACGCACACATACACACAGTCTCCGCCTGCATGAATGCATAGGTTACGATTTCATCGAAACCAAAAACTGTTGCAATCGAAAGAGAAATTTATTTTCTGTTGCCTTTATGGCGCGAACGATTTACCGTAAAATCACCGCGACCGCCGAAATCAGCATGTTCATTACACAAATGTGACCTATATATACTAATATCGTACACTTTTTTGACCCAATTTCACGGAGGAAACGTCTGAAAACACTTGTTTCTCCCTGGCAATGGGAGAAAATGACATAATTAAGCAAGCTACATCGGTAAAACCGAAAGAAAGATACTATGCAAATGAATGAACCTACCACAGGCTAGCCACGAAAGTGAAAGTAACCCTAGGCCAAACTATCGTAAACAAAACAGAGAGATTTGATTGGCTCATGATCTGTTGGGCGGGGCTTGTAAATTTTGATTGACGTTTGTAGAGTCTACGGACTCGTTAAAATATCTGGCGAATTGTAATCAGCTCAAAATGTTTAACGACAGATAACTCAATACAAATAATGATTATTGATATGCTAATTGCATAGAACGGTGTTATTTTCACTGCAGCTTGTAGGGCAGTCAGTATCCCTGGGATAGAGGATACTATCTTTAATTCAAAACAAAATACAGGGTTTGCCAAATTGCCGGTAAGCTGTGATATTGTGTCTGTCGTGTTATGTGGCTGAATGGAACTTCTAGAAACCCGCTCGTCGGTTTGAAAGTTTATATTTCCCTATTGTGTTGTTGGCGGGGTCAGTGATATGCAAGTTGGACGCCTAGCGGTTGAAAATCCGAGTACTGCAGGAAGCTAAAACAGTCCCATGTTAAGAAGTGGTATCGGCTTAATTCGAATCACTCCCGTCTCCCAAACTCAAACCCCTCTCCCCAGAAAATGAGAATTTCTATAGAGAAACAGTAAAGAACAGCTTATCCGGTTTGTCTGCCCCTTAGCTGTGCCTAATTGATCGACCACGATGTTTGCAGGAATACCTCATATCTACATATTTGCATATGGAGGAGGGGATAGGGGTGAGATGTATACATCTTATAGTTACAGGTGTATGGCAAGCCATGTGTGACAAACACCGCATAATATATCCGCGTAGGTTCGAATATATACGCGTATTAATTCGAATATATATGTGTTGTACATGTGTAAAGTTTCGCTTTATGAAGCGATCTCGCGAGCCCGCCAAAACATTTATCGTTGGTATATGTACACAGCAAGAGCGGAAATGTGTTTTCGTGTATATTCTAATTAATCCGTGCATATATTGGATTTTATCCCCATATGTAATCTATTTAATACGTGTATATATTCGAGTAAATACGTGTATATATTCGAATTAATACGCGGATATATTTGGGCCATATGATTGGCTAATAATATATTCGCGTATATATTCCAATTAATACGCGTATAAATTACGATTAATACGCTGATATATTATGCAGTGTTTGTCCCACATGGCTTGCAATACAGGTGTGTAACAGTAGTATTACCTGTAGGCTGTTACCACAAAATTAAGTTTTATAAGAAAAATTCAGAAAGAAAAAAAAAATATGGTGACCTTCCACTTATGACCTTTCAGATCGTTGTTTTGCTGATGTTTGTTTTATAACTTGCCTTAAAAACTGAAGCAAAGTATATCCAGGGGATACTATTTCTCTTACTGACTCTTCACTCTTCACAGCTTGAGGTTGTCGTTTGGAATTATCGTCAACGAGTTCTCATCAAATTACTTTCCAATGACGATGTTTTCTTATTAATAACCAGCTTTGACCATTCACGGGTGTAAATAGAAGTCTTCGCCTTCTCTGATATAGGCCATCTTTAGATCGAGAAAGATATATCATATATAACTAGGTATTATACCACAGTCTTCAATGGAAATATAAAAGTATAATGCAGTATCATAACTATGTATTATACCACAGTCTGCAATAGGAAATATAAAGGTACATATAATGCAGTATCATAACTATGTATTATACCACATTCTTCAATAAGAAATATACAAGATAAAATGAAGTATCATAACTAGGTATTATACCACAGTCTGCAATAGGAAATATAAAGGTACATATAATGCAGTATCATAACTATGTATTATACCACATTCTTCAATAAGAAATATACAAGATAAAATGAAGTATCATAACTAGGTATTATACCACAGTCTGCAATAGGAAATATAAAGGTACATATAATGCAGTATCATAACTATGTATTATACCACATTCTTCAATAAGAAATATACAAGATAAAATGAAGTATCATAACTAGGTATTATACCACAGTCTGCAATAGGAAATAGAAACGTTATAATGCAGTATCATAACTAGGTAACACAACAGTGTTCAATAGGAAAGATAAATATATAATGCAATGTCATAACTAGATATTACCACAGTCTTCAATAGGAAATATAAAAGTGGTTCTGCAATATAGCAGGAGGTGGGTGCAGTTCATAGGAGATTGAGATTAGAGTAGGATTAGGGGTGGAAGGGGTTTGGGGGAGTGGGGAGTGGAATGACAGAGGTGAGAGTAATAATGACTTGAGTGGGGAGACTAGGTACTTCGGTACAGGTTTCAGATGTGAGAGGAGAGCGGAGGAGCGGCCGGGGGGGGGGGGGGGTGAGACATGAATCAGAGCAATGTTCAATATTGTCAGTGCCGCCAGCTGTGCCCGAGTGAAATTTATTGATGTGGTAACTATTGGGAACCATGTACACCCATCCCACTCTTCTCTCCCCTGTAATGCACGAGACACTGCTAGTTCATATCTTTATCGTCGAATGATTCTGTGTATAGTTGACTGTTTTTGTGTGTTCGGGTGCGTCTCATGCAAAATACGTACGGTCCTCGTATTTTAGAAACGTCACTTCCGCTCGTACGTCGTGTGCTTACGGTGAGGTGAATCCTGCATGTTTGTGTGTGAGAGAGAGAGAGGGCAAATGTTACGTTAAAAAAAAACTACAGCATCGTGTACCTAACAATTCGGTTTATTCAAAGAAAAAACAAAACTACAACAACAGAAGGACTATATGGCAGCATCCAGTGCTTGCTCGATGTTGCTATCGATGTATATTTCCTCCTCAGGCCAGAAACCTGGCCGGACACAGTAGCCTAGCTACCCTCTATCACTCGCCGTTCAAACTACTCTACCCTCTATCCCATCTAATCCCTCCTTAAATTGTGGTCCCACTCCTCTCATTCAATTATTGGTGCCCCTTCCAACTCCGAATTCCTGGCTACGGGTCGTTCCCTCCACATCCCTCATTGGCACCCACACTCACATTCCTTTAACCTCCTCTCGGTCCTTCCTTCGTTCCTCCAAATACCCCCCCCCCCCCCCGGCCTCCAAATCTCACCATCGCATTTACATGCACGAAGGAAGCCCGTTCAAAATGCCATAGCAACCGGTGTTAAGGAGATACTCCCTATATCACGAATAATGCCAACTAACTATATATCTTTAAGAGAATAACATACACATAACACATCGGTGATTAGCAAGGTTAGGGACTTGAAAAAGTTAATAGCAGGGTTTCTTACTCTGTTTACTCAATTGCCGTCATTCTTTTTAAGGTCAAAGGTTGTGTCAAGATTAGCGGAAAAGTGTGCATGTCTTCTTTCACTCGAATATCGCATCATATACATTACAGGTACATGTTAGTATTATATTTAATATATTCCTTTCAATTGGCTGGCAGTCTTGTTAAAAAAAAACGAAACTAAAACGAATTATGTTCAAATGGTTTACGTCTGGTAAATCTCACAGACGTTTTTTTGTTTTTTTTTTGTTTTTTTTTGACAATCCCCAGTAAAATATTTGCTGTTTATTGGTGATAGGTTCTTAACAGGGAGGCGACCAATGTTTGTACTATCATATAATAGCCTATGATGCATGGTTGTCGAGTTTTCTGGAATGGTACTAGGTCACATACTGGCCTATATTTAATTTTTACCGGGTTCATCCAACGTCCTACTTTTCATCACAATTATGCGATATGATTCTCATCACGTTGCTGGAAGAAAAACACAATTATCCCTCAAAATGTCACGCGCGTTCTTTTTGGTGATTCATTTTGTTTTAAGGATTGCGTTCCCAATTATCTGACTAACCAAAGGCGACAGTCAACCGTAGCTTTTAAGTTCCACTAAGAATTGCGTCGTTCGGTATTAAATTATATAAGGATGCCTTTGGGCGAGAAATTAATGTTTCATATTTCGTGGACCGTTCAAAAATTACACTGTTAAAAAGATATTAGTCCGTGTGATGACTGGCTACTCCGTGATGACCTAAATGTTATAATATTAATCCTTTATTTTAAGAATTCTTAAGAACTAAACACATATTTTATTCTGTAAAGTTTATATAACAACGGAGCCCCGTTTGGATAACAATCAACTTCATTTGTCCTTGTGACAAATTCTTACAGGTATAAAAATGTTGGTAATTAGACAAAAAATGAATGTATTTTTGTAGTAATTTTTAATTTCCTTTTTAGGAATATGACAGGAATGAATGAAGGGAAAAGCTCAGTACTTAACGTCCTAAACAAAATATATAGCCGGAGACTTTGATAATTTGAAGGACCATGAGAAGAAACTTCGCTTTTCTGAACAATAGTGCTGCGACACTGTCCTGGTGTATTTCTCAAGAGGAAAGCAAGCTTGCGTCCTTTTTTGGTTTCGATGATAATCGTAACCTATGCAGTCATGCTTGCGGATAGTGTGTATGTGTGTGCGTGGGTGTTCTTACTAGCCATACATATGTTGGACAAGTGGGACAATACACACCTGCATTTGTGGGTCAGTTTTCTGTGTAACGTGCACTTGTTGGTCGTCCTACAAGTGATTATGCATTCAAAAACTCCAAAACGCTTAATTTGATTATTATAGTTCATATACAGCAAAACATAATTTGTCCAAAAAGTGAATCTATTCTTGGTTCATTTGTGTATAAACGTGAATATAGCAAAAGTTCAACATCGCCCTCTATTATGAACTGTCCCACAACAGTGTTGTCTGATATTAACTGAATCTTCTGCCTAAGTTACAAACATGTCTAACAAATGGTGGTGTGTTAGAGAACATTAGTCATAGCATGGCCCTATACGGTACTGGTTCAAGGTAAGTTGGAAGGAGTCTCCTATGTTTATTTGCATGAACACCTTTTATGAAGTTAAATTATCCTTCTCATCTTTTAAAATACACTTTCAAAATTACTACAAAGAATGCTATTCACATAATTCACTGAAGCTTGAAAATTTATATCAACAGTAAGTTTCTCATGTGAGACATTGACACAGGTTTATATTTTTGAAAGTGAGTAGAGGAGGCCAAACAGGGTCATATAGCAGTCCAACTCATCTTCTAACCAACTATCACGACTAAGCGTAATCGCAATAAAAATAGTCCATGTATATGTACCCAGTTCAAACACTTCACTAAAGATCTGACTTCATAGCCAACAGCATCTGCTACCCGCAGGCAAATATGTCGTTTGAAAATGTGCCACCTCCAAGTGTAATAGCAGTTACAAGCGAAAAATAATAATTCGTTATTTTGCAAATCTAAACAATAAATTAGGCATGGACAACAATACAAGGGGAGAGGGAGGGGCCTGTCCCCTCACATAACACTAAATGTCCCCCCCCCCCACTTTTGGTTCGAAGAACCATCAAATTGTCCTTACATTTATAACAATCGAGCCAAGGCCCACCCGGGACGTGTTTCATATTAATCGCCTAAATGTGATGTACATTCACATTGTAAGTAATATGTAATAAAAGTACTTCCATTTGTCAAGTCTCAGTTTTTGTGGTATCTTTAGTGCGCATGTAATACCACTTGAACATAGTGAATTAAATACTTAATTCTTATGCCAACAATTTTTTATCTTTAACATGACTAGGACATTGTACATGTGCGCATGGAAACAAGTGCAAACTTCAAGCAAAAGAAGTGGCATCGAAAGACGACCAATCCTGATCCTGGTATTGTAACTATTCATGCATGAAACTTGAGCCGATAAGGGCAAAGTATAGACGCTCATGAACCCAGACCTGCCCTTACATCTCAGAAAAAGCAGGCGAAAATAGTGTCATCAGTTCTAACGGTTGGTCGATATGATGATGCAGAAGGCTTTTGTGTGAGGACACAAACCAAACACAGACTGACCTGAACTGCCACACCCCGTACCCTACGGGGCCCAACCGTTCAGCCCACCCCCAACCACCCACCCACCCTTATAAGTAGGCAACCACAGGTACCATCAGAATGGCCTAATGACAGTGCTTTCATATCTGGTTATTTACGTAACAATAGGTACAAGTGCGTTATTGACATGGTTTGTTTAAGTGGACATTTCTCAAATCATGAGATCTCAAAATAAAGAAATTGTACATGTTACTCAAGTGCCTGGAAAGTGGCAATCTAGGAGGCTTTTTTCGCAAAGTGTTTCTTGGTACAAATATCCTCAAAATGCAGTGGCGTAGGAAGGTAATTTTGAGTGGGGGGGCTGAAGACTGATGGCCGGCCTGGGGGAGGGGTCTAAGGGGAGGGGGTGTCCCCCTCCCCTTTGGAATTTTTTGCATTTCCAGGTGGCCTCAGATGCAATTTGGTGCAATATAGCACACTTCAACACCCACTCCATTTTGTAAACTTAATTTTTTATTTTCACCTGGCCTTAGATGCAATTTGGTGCTCCAAATGAGATTTTTTTTCTCATTTGGAAATGAGAAAGGGGTTTTCTGACTTGCGGAGCGGGGGGGCGGAATGATACTTCCGCCCCTCCACATTTTTCACTGGGGGGGCTGGCGCCCCCCAGCCCCCCGGTTCCTACGCCCTTGTCAAAATGTATTAACTGACACACAATGTATTCATCTTTATAATGAAAACTTTTGCATCAACCATAAATGGAATACGAGACAGCCACCATGATATCCCACGCTAGGCAAGGACATGTAATATTACAAGAATATTTTTCAACCAATGTGCGGCTGCATAAAAAAAAAAAACATAACGGGTGTGAAGACTCTCGCAAAAATGACGTCTAAATGCCGGTACTTTGACCAATATAGTTTCAAATGAGGTGTAACAGAAGTGTTAAACACCACCATTGATCCCCGAAAATACACACAGCTTGCTGCCGTCGGTAATTAGACACTAGTGTACAGTCAGTACATACAGCTGCCGTTAATACCCACAGCACAGTGTACAAACCATACAGCGATGGACATCTCAGGTCCAGCTAAAGATAACAATTAAGGTATCACGTTTCATTACTGTCTGCATTTTGTAGCAACACGAACAAAACGTTACTTGCAAGCAACAGAGAGTTAACTTTTTCAGATTGGCCGCACGCGGTTTGTGGCGAGTCTTCAATGCCTTTAAAGGCTACGGTGAAAGAAATTCACCCACTAAAAGATGTTTATGTGTATGAACAAAACTGCACAATATATTTGTAGCAGTTTTGGGGAATGCGTAAATCAAACAGTTAAATTGCCTTGTTTGTGAAGGGGTAGAGCTGATTGCACCCTATGTTTACTTGGGGTAGAATTCCTCAATTAAGTTAGGAATAACAACACTGATGACATTCAAAAACAATGAAAAAGAAAATAGTATCAAGATTCCAAAATTTATTTAACATTCCTGTAAATAACAATATCATAACGTTTTAACGGTATACACAGGAAGTAACTAAATTGCATAATAAACTACCACTGACTTGGGAGTAACATGTTGAAAATATATATGTAACAAATGACTTCAATAATAATAACAAGCTTTTGTAAAGTGAACAGGAATTAAATTTCACAACTCCTGATGAAAATGACCCAATTAATTTATCAAATTTAAAGCACTAGATTCCTGAATAGTCTGCATATGTTCCCTCTCTCATGTTTGAATGATTTGGTAAAACCGTACAGTGCCATACTAAGAATACGTACAGCTTCTTCAGTCAGGGAAATAGAAATTGATAAACTGTATCTACAATGCTTTCAAACTTTCAATACAATGTACAATTAAATTGAATTAATTACAATAGAATTGTAATACAATATAAATTCAGAATTCAAATATTCAATTTATTCATGACAAAGTTTATATAGAAATCACATTTAAAAGAGCCTGTAAAGGAATGATGAGTTAAGATTTCACAAAGGATTTACTACGAACGTCAGTGAAAAATGAAGAAAATTGCACCAATATGATAATGTAGTGTATGTTACTTTTATGCTGCAAAAGAATGTTACCATATGCAATCATCAATGTATTACATTAGAGTTAGCATATTTTAAAATCCGCTTAAGGTGGATACAGAATCCCTAATAATGATGAAATATTTGAATCAAAATAACCAATCAAGTGTCAATTAAATGCTAAGTAGAAAAGTGACAATTGCTTTTTAGCAATTATATGAATAAACAACAATTTTGATTTAAAATGCATTATTGTAACACATGTAAACAAACAAAATGAAGGTATTTTATTATTCTAATGTTGAATTACTATTGTCGAAGAACAACAAGATTCTTGAAAATTTTGAAATGTCAGTAGTCTGCAAATGTTCCCTCTTTCATGTTTGAATTATTCGGTAAAACCTTACAGTGCCATACTAAGAATACGTACAGCTTCTCCAGTCAGGGAAATAAAAATTGATAAACTGTATCTACAATGCTTTCAAACTTTCAATACAATGTACAATTAAACTGAATTAATTACACTTAAGGCATCAATTTGCTGTACAATAGAATTGTTATACAATATAAATTCAGAATTCAAATATTCAATTTATTCATGAAAAAGTTTATATAGAAATCACAATTCAAAAGAGCCTGTAAAGGTATGATGAGTTAAAATTTTACAAAGGATTTACTACCAACTTCAGTAAAAAATGAATAGAATTGCACCAATATGATAGTGTAGTGTACAGTATGTTACTGTTATGCTGCAAAAGAATGTTACCATATGCAATCATCAATGTATTACATTAGAGTTAGCATTTTGTAAAATCCGCTTTAAGGGGGATATAAAATTCATAATAATCATAAAATAGTTTGCTTAATTAAAATAACCAATCAAGTGTCAATTAGACGCTATGCAGAAAAATTAAAAACAAATTTAGCAGTTATATGAACAAACAACAATTTTGTTTTAAAATTCATTATAGCAACACATGTAAACAGGTATGTTATTATTCTAATGTTGAATTAGTACTGTCCAAGAACATGACTCTTGTGACTTACAAACGTTGGTGAAAAAAAACCCAATATGATAGTGTATGGATGTTACTTTTATGGTTTTCCTCAGCGATATGAAAACGAATCATGATATTTAAGATCATGTGTCATGTCTGTGGTGAGTCTGTCAAAATCTGAACAATTTAGTAATTTGTGCCAGAGGTACAGCTGGCTGTACCATGTTAAGGATACATGCAAGTTGAGGGGGCGAGCTCCTTCATTTGTTTTCTCATTTGGCATTCCAAATCAAATGCACTTTTTTACTGAAAAGATACTAAAAATGAATATTTGCAATCATTCCAAAATCCCACCCCCCCCTCACTTTAAGAAAATACTATAATTACACTAATGGTTACAATTTGCTGTATGATGAAAGTGGTATACTAATACTATATTCATTCAGAAATATCCAATTGTAATCATATGAAAATTTGACATACAAATCACATGTTTGTATGTGCCTGTAAAGGAATAAAGTTCAAATTTCACAAAGGACTTACAAATGTCAGTGATAAGCAACTGTACAAATATGATAGTGTATGGAGACAACTTTTTAGCTTTATCGTAATAAGCTTTAAAAAGAAAGAAAATTTAATGAAAGATCTGCATTGGAAATCTCTTGAAGCTCGCTACAATAAGCACTTCTACTAAGTGTACCCATGGCCTACAATGCATACAGTGAGGAATCTTGCATAAAGTATGTGAGGGTCTTTAAAATTTGGGGATAATTTTTAGAAACCACACGTTTACACTACTGTTGCTGAGGAAGAGTAGAACAAGCTGTCTTTAATACTTCATTTGTTCCCTCTTATTCTTTTGTATGATGTTCCATACTTTGGACTTTATTTGTACTATGGACCTGCGCTTAAGACAGGAATTCTTTAGCTTTGCTTGAAGGCAATCTTTTGACACAGGTGGGTGCATGGCATTGATAGCCTTTCTAAGGCATGGATCATTAATAACAGCTGTCTCTTCCTCTTTTGTCCACATTGTTTTAGATATTTTCACCCTCTTAGTTGGAAGTGCCTTTGTTGGCTCTTTTGATTCAGAGTTGTCACTCTCATTTCCGTCTGACATTTCTATGTCTGACAGAAGTTGGCTTTCCTCAATCTCAACTTCTTCAAGGGACCTCCCTTTAAATTCATGAAGTTTTCCCTTCTCAGCAGTTAGTAAAAGCTTGCTCACTTTTGCAAGAAATATGACGTCTTGGGGCAGCCGGTAGTACTGCTTGTGGACGGTTACATCATGCCCTAAATGGTTGGCCAATTGTTCTAATTCAGTGTTGGATAGATTAAGGATTTGTGAAAGAGTTGCTAAATGCTTGCGCAGATTGGTGGCAGTCAGTCTGTCAGGATTTTTGGCCCCACACAAATGCGCGTATTTGTGCAAACAATCATAACCTCGAAGCGGCTGAACAGAGTTTCCTGATGGGCAAGCAAATATGTATGGGTTTTGTGGATCGATGCCAGCAATTTGACGAGTTTTGTTGAGTACTTTAACCGAATCTGCCATGTCAGGGGTTAACAAGATTGGCACCCCTCTGTCACGTTTTCCACGTGTCATTATTAGAGTAAGCCTCTTTGCTGCCAGCTTTTGTGCTATTGGAAGAGATTCAAATATTTCATCTTGGAACTCTCTCTTTTTCTTTGTTTGCTCTAAATAATCTGACATTCTCAAATATTGTGTTTCGCCAGGTCTACGGCGATTGAACATTATTAGCTGAGCAAGGGTTAAAGAAGCCAACTCCCGCCAAGTGGATGTTGATACTTCATTACCTTGTAACTTCTCTTTTGTAGTACAAACTTGGTTTGTCAGTAGCTGATTGAGCTTCACAGTGTCGGCTGTTAAGGGAACTTTCTTTGGTTTTTGCCACTTTTGCTTGCATTGTTGCTTATAAACTTTTGTGGCAATTCTTTGTTTCCATTGCAGATTCTTTAGTTTCAAGAACTGCTCTGCTTTGCACTCCTGCAAGGTATCTGATGATTTAATGGATTCTGCAATTACAATTTCAGCCAAAGTAGTTAGGCTTTGTCCCAGCTTTTTAGCAAGTGTGGGTGCTTCAAAGTTTTGGTTTGAAGTGTCAAATCCAGAGCAAATGTTAACACCAAGGATCACGTCATCGAAATGTGCTGGGTCTACTAAGTCTTTAGCAGACTTAATAGATGCATTTATTTGCTGTGTTTCAAGAAGGAGCCTTGCAATGCGCCTCATTCTTTCTGAAACAATGTTGTGATTAATTGTGCTGCTATCATCACAGTGATGCTCTCCTAATTTGCAGATCCAGGAATCTGCTCTTATGGTAACAACAACACTATCAGTTCTCATACCAGCAAGTATCTCTTGCAGTTTAGCACTGCAGGGACTTTTTGTTGGAAGCAATGCCCTACCAGCCTTTTGACACTGTGCAGTTCGAGATGTGGTTGGATTTTCCTTTGCTTTTTTTAGGGTACATTTCTTTTGATGTCGCCACAATGACTTTTTCGCAAAATAGCCTTGGCAATCTGGGCAAGGAATGTAATCTTCCACATGCATTGTGCCTAATTTTGGTCTTTTGTAGACCAAGAGCTTTCCCTTGCCTTCTTTTAGCACACGACAATTATAGGCATTGTCTCCCTTTTTTCTGATCTCTTCTAAAATTGCATTTCTTTCTGCTGACCTTTTTGGCAACAGCATAGCTTTCATTACCAATATTTCATCAGCATGATGAGTTTCTAGATGTCTTGGTAATTTGGTTACATTTTGTTCACAAAAGAGGCAACAGTGTTGTCTGTTCCATGTTCTTTTCCTACTTTTACTATAGTAAGTGGAAGATACTTTGACACCACCTGAATGATTTTTACTTGTTGAGGGCTTTTCATTTTCACTGCTTTCTTCTTCGGATTCTTCATCTGTTGAAGATTCACTCTCACTAAATGCGTCTAGGTAATCATCGCTGAAATCCTCCTCATCAGTGCTGGTGCATTCCTCACTATCATAGTCCGTTGTTTGCATATGGCTAAGATGCTTTAGCCTTTTTGGAACCTAGAAGCAAACATAGTTTTAAAGACAAATGTTGTGATTGAATTCAAGTTTATGCAAACATAGTTGGTTTGTATGGTACAACATTACATCCAGAGTTCTAGACCTTATATTTTGGACAATGGTGTCTGAGATCTGAAATAGTCAGTGTCTTGTAATATTATTGTTGCCTATTGGTCAATTAATTATTTGACTTCAGGAAAACTGGAACTTGTCATAAAACTTTCAGGCTGAAGTCACCTAATAATGAAAACCCTTTGACTTAAAACTTCCTGAGTGATAATATGTGTTCCAGTATAATTGCTTATCGTAGCTGTCAGTTAGCGCTATAACACTGCTAAGCTAACAAACTGGCTGACTGCCCAGGCAAACATTACTGTTGGGAAATCAAGTCTTAAAGTGGGAAGGAGGTAAACCTGGGGAGGGGTATAAAAAGAGAGACTCATCTTTAGGAAGTTTTGGATTTTATAAAGCTCCTAAATGTTATATGGTGCAATATTTATAAGCTATTTTCCCCTTGTCATCTCATCCCTGCTCTACTTACTTGATCTTTGGTTTATATTTTCGCAGCTGAGCAAAGTCACCTTTAATAATGGTACATATTACAAGATTCAATGAAAAGATGACTTTAACAGATTCTTAGTACATTTATTAAAATACATAAGAAACTGGCAAAGCCAAGTTATTTTAACCAGGTTCTTCATTCATTTCCAGGCAAAGGGTGCCAGTCAAAGTGACAGTACCTTGCCCAATGTTTTATAACTCCATTATTAACCAATTTTCACTTGATACAAGCCTGAAGCAGATGGGAAGTTATTTCCAGAGAAGTTCCCCATTAAAACAAACACGTGATGAAATTATAAATGGGAAACTGACTAGGAGAACTTGTAATTTGAAAAGTGCCTAGGAAATTAGGGACAGCTACCTTCATATGGCTGAGTAGCTCAGTTGGTGAAGCACAGGTCCATAATCCTGAAGTCACTGGTTTAGAATCCCATCTTGGCCTCAATTCTTTGCACTTTACAAATTTTATTAAAATATCTCCCAGTCATTTTTCCATTTATAATTTCATTATTCATTCATATATCACATTTAGATACCAAAGTTACAATACCTGAGCCTTCATTTGTTCTAGCATCCTTTCAAAGATTGGTTGCAGTTCAGGGTGAGACTGTGAACAGATAATTAAACCTCTTTAGAGCATTTGTAATTTTAATGAGAGAAGTAAACAGAGCCATAATTGTTGATACGATATAGAAGCTTGAGACTGATACCTTTATAAGGTTCTGAATAAAAACTTCATGAGGTAATATAGGTTTCTTGGCCAAAAAAAAGGAAGAGTTACTGCACTAGAAGATGGCTTTTCTCCACAATTTGTCATTTTGTCTCTGGGAGACAAGCGGCCTGAAGTAACATGGTTGAAACATTGATTACAAAGGTAGGATTACACATGTTTATTACTTGCAGCTCATTCCTTTATCTTACTTTATGTTAGAAAAAATTGAAAACCTAAATTGAATGTTTTGAAATAACAACACTTACTTCCTGACATGGTTTGTTCAAGATATCTGTTTAAAAGATAGAAATAACACATTTTATTTATCACAGTCTGAAATGCATGCAAATTGTTTCGGATTGTGTGTATTGCTTTAATATTGGTAATGCGTTTATTTGTTTACCTTGAACCTGCATTGACCTTAAACATTCTTTTAGCAGTCATAACTTTCCTTTTTGTTGAAGCATTTCCTGATTCCAAAAAGTTCAGGTAACCATAGTTCAAAACAGTAACAAACAGAAAATAATTTCCAGAGAACCGTATGCATGTAGAAACAGTGATTTCTATAGATATTACCTCCACATAAGAATTCATACATGTAAGCGATATATTCTGCTTGAGAATAATACCTGCCTACAGTTTTGACTAGGAAATATTTTTGTAATGTTAATTAACAGTTTAAAAAGTACAAAATGCTTTGTTTACTAGTTGTAAAGATATTTTCACACTGGTGATTACAAAATAAAGTTGGATTTCCATCTTTAGACAATTACAATGCATTGTTTACCTCACAAAAATCATATAATGTTTTAGTCATAACTATTAAAATAGCTTTGCTTCTAGTTTGTATCTTACCATATGAGTACATATTTCCTGTCAATTCGTCTAAAAAAACTGCTTCATCACGGTTTGAGTCTGCAATGTTAAAACGATTAGAAGTTTTTTGTTTATTTTGTGATTATAGTAGATTCAAGATTAATGAAGAGAGCCCACATCTAACCCTTAAAGCTATTTAACTATGCCATTTTGGTATATTATCATAATTAGTTGCAAGAAAATAATCACAATTTGTTTCGAATAGTATACATCTTCAAATATAAAATCCAAAAAAAAGGGGACCTACATATGATACAGACAATTTATTCAAAGACATTGGGCTGCACTTACCAAGTAAGGAGTTGTGATATTTTCCTAGATCAGCATCAAAGTACAGTTCACCGCCTGTGTCTTCTGTAAGTTAAAAGTGTAAGAAGTTGTAAATGATATTACTGCAGCTATTAAATGTTTAGATTTAACATAGTTAGGGATATATCTTAACTACAGTATAATGCCTGAACAGTAGTTAGATTTAAATGTTAATAGCTAAAGAACACATAAGCCTGATAGTTAAGTAACATGCATGCATTTGGACTATAGCTATCAACACACGACAAGGATTTACAAGAAAATGTTTAATCATAGAGATATGAATATGAAACATACCAGTAAATGATGTTGAAGTTGAGGTTGAAATGCTCTCCTGAAGAAATATGTAGTAAATATAAGAAACATATTTGTTATTGTTTGCAAAAAAAGGACCAAAATTTGAGTCAAAATTTTTTCCATCTTAATGCTATGATTGCAAAGCATCAGTATCACATGTAATCAATATTAAAGTAGCAATATAACAATATAACCTGTTCTTTCACTATGTTCCAGACTAGCATTAAAAAGCAGGCAAAGACAGCACACAGAGGATGCCTGTAGATATGGACTCCTGAAGGTTTAACTCGCTATTTACTAAAGAAAAGACTATTTGCTTCACTTCAGTAGCTTCGACATTGCGTTATTAGTGTAAAGGTAGTAAAAGGAAGCAATGCACCAACTATTCCAGAATGCAGTTTGATGCAGTTTACATGATTTAAAATTGTTTGTTGCATGAGTCACTTAACAAAGGAGTGATATGACTCAAGTAGAAAGGGCATGTGTTACGTAGTGACTTCACAACAGCATGTAAAAGCCAAATCGCATTAAGTTTGGACAATTTGTTCACATGCAGTGTATCATGTACAGTAGGTCTTGTACACACTGCTACAGGATTCAAAAGGACATCAAACGGAAAAGACAAAGCTACTTACTTTGCAACATGACTTGATAATAATTCTCAAACACAGTTCAAATTTCAATGGGTTAAAGCATTACTTTGGATTTATGAATTAATTTCAATTAATTTTAATAGTTAATTTGTGGTATATTCTTCCACAAAAGGTTATC
Organism: Apostichopus japonicus; assembly: GCF_037975245.1. Classification (NCBI taxonomy): domain Eukaryota; kingdom Metazoa; phylum Echinodermata; class Holothuroidea; order Aspidochirotida; family Stichopodidae; genus Apostichopus; species Apostichopus japonicus. The sequence continues at coordinate 15,535,218 of NC_092576.1, read as the reverse complement.
ACATTTCAATTGTTGGAAGCTTCTTTTCAAGGCCAAAGCTAGTGTTAAAAACAGTTCTTGGTCAACTGAGCACACACACATTCACTTGTAGGTCTGCATATAGTGCCATACTTACTCAAATCACAGGACAGTCACTCCTTTTATTTTGTTATGAAATTTTCTCATATTCAAACAGCATTTTAAGTATCTCAATATACATGGATGTAGGCTAGTATACCTACCTTACTACATTCTGTGACAATTTCGTCATTGGCTTCACAAATGGTCTGTGTAAAAATGAGGACAAAATAGTCATGTTAACATCAAATTACAGAGTCACATACAGTTGTGGCACAACTGGACTTACACACAGTGTCATTTGTGGGTCTAGTTGTAAGTGTTAATGAAATCAAAGAAAGACCATAACAAATACAAAATTGACATGATTTACAACTTGTTTTTAATTAATTTTAATAACATAGGGTGCCTTCTGAAACCCACCCATCAAACTTTGGTTAAAATTTTACAAGAGCTTGTGCCAGAGCTAGGGTTAAAAACAGTTCTTGGTCAACTGAGCACACACACATTCAATTGTGGGTCTGCATATAGTGCCATACTTACTCAAATAACAGAACAGTCACTCCTTTTATTTTGTAATGAAATTTACTCATTTTCAAGCAGCATTTTAAGTATCTCAATGTACATGGATGTAGGCTAGTATACCTACCTTACTATTTTCTGTGACAAATTCGTCATTGGCTTCACAAATGGTCTGTGTAAAAATGAGGACAAAATAGTTATGTTAACATCAAATTACAGAGTCACATACAGTTGTGGTACAACTGGACTTACACCCAGTGTCATTTGTGGGTCTAGTGTAATTGTTAATGAAATCAAAGAACCCGCCCCCGCCCCCCCCCCCAAAAAAAAATTACTGAATTGACATGATTTACAACTTGTTTTTAATTAATTTTAATAACATAGGGTGTCTTCTGCAACCCACACCATCAAACTTTGGTTAAAATTGTACAAGAACTTGTGCCAGAGCTAGTGTTAAAAACAGTTCTTGGTCAACTGAGCACACACACATTCACTTGTAGGTCTGAATATAGTGCCATACTTACTCAAATCACAGGACAGTCACTCCTTTTATTTTGTAATGAAATTTTCTCATATTCAAACAGCATTTTAAGTATCTCAATGTACATGGATGTATGTTAGTATACCTACCTTACTATTTGCTGTGACAATTTCGTCATTGGCTTCACAAATGGTCTGTGTAAAAATGAGGACAAAATAGTTATGTTAACATCAAATTACAGAGTCACATACAGTTGTGGCACAACTGGACATACACACAGGGTCACTTGTTGGTCTAGTTGTAAGTGTTAATGAAATCAAAGAAAGACCATAACAAATACAAAATTGACATGATTTACAACTTGTTTTTAATTAATTTTAATAACATAGGGTGCCTTCTGAAACCCACACCATCAAACTTTGGTTAAAATTGTACAAGAACTTGTGCCAGAGCTAGGGTTAAAAACAGTTCTTGGTCAACTGAGCACACACACATTCACTTGTAGGTCTGAATATAGTGCCATACTTACTCAAATCACAGGACAGTCACTCCTTTTATTTTGTAATGAAATTTTCTCATATTCAAACAGCATTTTAAGTATCTCAATGTACATGGATGTATGTTAGTATACCTACCTTACTATTTTCTGTGACAATTTCGTCATTGGCTTCACAAATGGTCTGTGTAAATATGAGGACAAAATAGTTATGTTAACATCAAATTACAGAGTCACATACAGTTGTGGCACAACTGGACTTACACACAGTGTCATTTGTGGGTCTAGTTGTAAGTGTTAATGAAATCAAAGAAAGACCATAACAAATACAAAATTGACATGATTTACAACTTGTTTTTAATTAATTTTAATAACATAGGGTGCCTTCTGAAACCCACCCATCAAACTTTGGTTAAAATTTTACAAGAGCTTGTGCCAGAGCTAGGGTTAAAAACAGTTCTTGGTCAACTGAGCACACACACATTCAATTGTGGGTCTGCATATAGTGCCATACTTACTCAAATAACAGAACAGTCACTCCTTTTATTTTGTAATGAAATTTACTCATTTTCAAGCAGCATTTTAAGTATCTCAATGTACATGGATGTAGGCTAGTATACCTACCTTACTATTTTCTGTGACAAATTCGTCATTGGCTTCACAAATGGTCTGTGTAAAAATGAGGACAAAATAGTTATGTTAACATCAAATTACAGAGTCACATACAGTTGTGGTACAACTGGACTTACACCCAGTGTCATTTGTGGGTCTAGTGTAATTGTTAATGAAATCAAAGAACCCGCCCCCGCCCCCCCCCCCCAAAAAAAAATTACTGAATTGACATGATTTACAACTTGTTTTTAATTAATTTTAATAACATAGGGTGTCTTCTGCAACCCACACCATCAAACTTTGGTTAAAATTGTACAAGAACTTGTGCCAGAGCTAGTGTTAAAAACAGTTCTTGGTCAACTGAGCACACACACATTCACTTGTAGGTCTGAATATAGTGCCATACTTACTCAAATCACAGGACAGTCACTCCTTTTATTTTGTAATGAAATTTTCTCATATTCAAACAGCATTTTAAGTATCTCAATGTACATGGATGTATGTTAGTATACCTACCTTACTATTTGCTGTGACAATTTCGTCATTGGCTTCACAAATGGTCTGTGTAAAAATGAGGACAAAATAGTTATGTTAACATCAAATTACAGAGTCACATACAGTTGTGGCACAACTGGACATACACACAGGGTCACTTGTTGGTCTAGTTGTAAGTGTTAATGAAATCAAAGAAAGACCATAACAAATACAAAATTGACATGATTTACAACTTGTTTTTAATTAATTTTAATAACATAGGGTGCCTTCTGAAACCCACACCATCAAACTTTGGTTAAAATTGTACAAGAACTTGTGCCAGAGCTAGGGTTAAAAACAGTTCTTGGTCAACTGAGCACACACACATTCACTTGTAGGTCTGAATATAGTGCCATACTTACTCAAATCACAGGACAGTCACTCCTTTTATTTTGTAATGAAATTTTCTCATATTCAAACAGCATTTTAAGTATCTCAATGTACATGGATGTATGTTAGTATACCTACCTTACTATTTTCTGTGACAATTTCGTCATTGGCTTCACAAATGGTCTGTGTAAATATGAGGACAAAATAGTTATGTTAACATCAAATTACAGAGTCACATACAGTTGTGGCACAACTGGACTTACACACAGTGTCATTTGTGGGTCTAGTGTAATTGTTAATGAAATCAAAGAACCCGCCCCCCCCCCCAAAAAAAATAATGAATTGACATGATTTACAACTTGTTTTTAATTAATTTTAATAACATAGGGTGTCTTCTGCAAACCCACACCATCAAACTTTGGTTAAAATTGTACAAGAACTTGTGCCAGAGCTAGTGTTAAAAACAGTTCTTGGTCAACTGAGCACACACACATTCACTTGTAGGTCTGAATATAGTGCCATACTTACTCAAATCACAGGACAGTCACTCCTTTTATTTTGTAATGAAATTTTCTCATATTCAAACAGCATTTTAAGTATCTCAATGTACATCGATGTATGTTAGTATACCTACCTTACTATTTTCTGTGACAATTTCGTCATTGGCTTCACAAATGGTCTGTGTAAATATGAGGACAAAATAGTCATGTTAACATCAAATTACAGAGTCACATACAGTTGTGGCACAACTGGACTTACACACAGGGTCACTTGTGGGTCTAGTGTAATTGTTAATGAAATCAAAGAACCCGCCCCCCCCCAAAAAAAAAATAATGAATTGACATGATTTACAACTTGTTTTTAATTAATTTTAATAACAAAGGGTGTCTTCTGCAACCCACACCATCAAACTTTGGTTAAAATTGTACAAGAACTTGTGCCAGAGCTAGTGTTAAAAACAGTTCTTGGTCAACTGAGCACACACACATTCACTTGTAGGTCTGAATATAGTGCCATACTTATTCAAATCACAGGACAGTCACTCCTTTTATTTTGTAATGAAATTTTCTCATATTCAAACAGCATTTTAAGTATCTCAATGTACATGGATGTAGGCTAGTATACCTACCTTACTATTTGCTGTGACAATTTCGTCATTGGCTTCACAAATGGTCTGTGTAAAAATGAGGACAAAATAGTTATGTTAACATCAAATTACAGAGTCACATACAGTTGTGGCACAACTGGACATACACACAGGGTCACTTGTTGGTCTAGTTGTAAGTGTTAATGAAATCAAAGAAAGACCATAACAAATACAAAATTGACATGATTTACAACTTGTTTTTAATTAATTTTAATAACATAGGGTGCCTTCTGAAACCCACACCATCAAACTTTGGTTAAAATTGTACAAGAACTTGTGCCAGAGCTAGTGTTAAAAACAGTTCTTGGTCAACTGAGCACACACACATTCACTTGTAGGTCTGAATATAGTGCCATACTTACTCAAATCACAGGACAGTCACTCCTTTTATTTTGTAATGAAATTTTCTCATATTCAAACAGCATTTTAAGTATCTCAATGTACATGGATGTATGTTAGTATACCTACCTTACTATTTTCTGTGACAATTTCGTCATTGGCTTCACAAATGGTCTGTGTAAATATGAGGACAAAATAGTTATGTTAACATCAAATTACAGAGTCACATACAGTTGTGGCACAACTGGACTTACACACAGTGTCATTTGTGGGTCTAGTGTAATTGTTAATGAAATCAAAGAACCCGCCCCCCCCCCCCCAAAAAAATAATAATAATGAATTGACATGATTTACAACTTGTTTTTAATTAATTTTAATAACATAGGGTGCCTTCTGAAACCCACACCATCAAACTTTGGTTAAAATTGTACAAGAACTTGTGCCAGAGCTAGGGTTAAAAACAGTTCTTGGTCAACTGAGCACACACACATTCACTTGTAGGTCTGCATATAGTGCCATACTTACTCAAATCACAGGACAGTCACTCCTTTTATTTTGTAATGAAATTTTCTCATTTTCAAACAGCATTTTAAGTATCTCAATGTACATGGATGTAGGCTAGTATACCTACCTTACTATTTTCTGTGACAATTTCGTCATTGGCTTCACAAATGGTCTGTGTAAAAATGACGACAAAATAGTTATGTTGACATCAAATTACAGAGTCACATACAGTTGTGGCACAACTGGACATACACACAGGGTCACTTGTTGGTCTAGTTGTAAGTGTTAATGAAATCAAAGAAAGACCATAACAAATACAAAATTGACATGATTTACAACTTGTTTTTAATTAATTTTAATAACATAGGGTGCCTTCTGAAACCCACACCATCAAACTTTGGTTAAAATTGTACAAGAACTTGTGCCAGAGCTAGTGTTAAAAACAGTTCTTGGTCAACTGAGCACACACACATTCACTTGTAGGTCTGAATATAGTGCCATACTTACTCAAATCACAGGACAGTCACTCCTTTTATTTTGTTATGAAATTTTCTCATATTCAAACAGCATTTTAAGTATCTCAATGTACATGGATGTATGTTAGTATACCTACCTTACTATTTTCTGTGACAATTTCGTCATTGGCTTCACAAATGGTCTGTGTAAATATGAGGACAAAATAGTCATGTTAACATCAAATTACAGAGTCACATACAGTTGTGGCACAACTGGACATACACACGGGGTCACTTGTGGGTCTAGTGTAATTGTTAATGAAATCAAAGAACCCGCCCCCCCCCCAAAAAAAAATAATGAATTGACATGATTTACAACTTGTTTTTAATTAATTTTAATAACAAAGGGTGTCTTCTGCAACCCACACCATCAAACTTTGGTTAAAATTGTACAAGAACTTGTGCCAGAGCTAGTGTTAAAAACAGTTCTTGGTCAACTGAGCACACACACATTCACTTGTAGGTCTGAATATAGTGCCATACTTATTCAAATCACAGGACAGTCACTCCTTTTATTTTGTAATGAAATTTTCTCATATTCAAACAGCATTTTAAGTATCTCAATGTACATGGATGTAGGCTAGTATACCTACCTTACTATTTGCTGTGACAATTTCGTCATTGGCTTCACAAATGGTCTGTGTAAAAATGACGACAAAATAGTTATGTTGACATCAAATTACAGAGTCACATACAGTTGTGGCACAACTGGACATACACACAGGGTCACTTGTTGGTCTAGTTGTAAGTGTTAATGAAATCAAAGAAAGACCATAACAAATACAAAATTGACATGATTTACAACTTGTTTTTAATTAATTTTAATAACATAGGGTGCCTTCTGAAACCCACACCATCAAACTTTGGTTAAAATTGTACAAGAACTTGTGCCAGAGCTAGTGTTAAAAACAGTTCTTGGTCAACTGAGCACACACACATTCACTTGTAGGTCTGAATATAGTGCCATACTTACTCAAATCACAGGACAGTCACTCCTTTTATATTGTAATGAAATTTTCTCATATTCAAACATTATTTTAAGTATCTCAATGTACATGGATGTATGTTAGTATACCTACCTTACTATTTTCTGTGACAATTTCGTCATTGGCTTCACAAATGGTCTGTGTAAATATGAGGACAAAATAGTTATGTTAACATCAAATTACAGAGACACATACAGTTGTGGCACAACTGGACTTACACACAGTGTCATTTGTGGGTCTAGTGTAATTGTTAATGAAATCAAAGAACCCGCCCCCCCCAAAAAAAATAATAATAATGAATTGACATGATTTACAACTTGTTTTTAATTAATTTTAATAACATAGGGTGTCTTCTGCAAACCCACACCATCAAACTTTGGTTAAAATTGTACAAGAACTTGTGCCAGAGCTAGTGTTAAAAACAGTTCTTGGTCAACTGAGCACACACACATTCACTTGTAGGTCTGAATATAGTGCCATACTTACTCAAATCACAGGACAGTCACTCCTTTTATTTTGTAATGAAATTTTCTCATATTCAAACAGCATTTTAAGTATCTCAATGTACATGGATGTAGGCTAGTATACCTACCTTACTATTTGCTGTGACAATTTCGTCATTGGCTTCACAAATGGTCTGTGTAAAAATGACGACAAAATAGTCATGTTAACATCAAATTACAGAGTCACATACAGTTGTGGCACAACTGGACTTACACACAGTGTCATTTGTGGGTCTAGTTGTAAGTGTTAATGAAATCAAAGAAAGACCATAACAAATACAAAATTGACATGATTTACAACTTGTTTTTAATTAATTTTAATAACATAGGGTGCCTTCTGAAACCCACACCATCAAACTTTGGTTAAAATTGTACAAGAACTTGTGCCAGAGCTAGTGTTAAAAACAGTTCTTGGTCAACTGAGCACACACACATTCACTTGTAGGTCTGAATATAGTGCCATACTTACTCAAATCACAGGACAGTCACTCCTTTTATTTTGTAATGAAATTTTCTCATTTTCAAACAGCATTTTAAGTATCTCAATGTACATGGATGTAGGCTTGTATACCTACCTTACTATTTTCTGTGACAATTTCGTCATTGGCTTCACAAATGGTCTGTGTAAAAATGACGACAAAATAGTTATGTTAACATCAAATTACAGAGTCACATACAGTTGTGGCACAACTGGACTTACACACAGGGTCACTTGTGGGTCTAGTTGTATGTTCATGAAATCTAAGAAAGACCATAACAAATACAAAATTGACATGATTTACTACTTGTTTTGAATCAATTTCAATAACACAGGGTGTCTTCTGAAACCCACACCATCAAACTTTGGTTAAAATTGTTCAAGAGCTTGTGCCAGAGCTAGTGTTAAAAACAGTTCTTGGTCAACTGAGCACACACACATTCACTTGTAGGTCTGCATATAGTGCCCTACTTACTCAAATCACAGGACAGTCACTCCTTTTATTTTGTAATGAAATTTTCTCATTTTCAAACAGCATTTTAAGTATCTCAATGTACATGGATGTAGGCTAGTATACCTACCTTACTATTTTCTGTGACAATTTCGTCATTGGCTTCACAAATGGTCTGTGTAAAAATGACGACAAAATAGTCATGTTAACATCAAATTACAGAGTCACATACAGTTGTGGCACAACTGGACTTACACACGGGGTCACTTGTGGGTCTAATTTAAACTTAAGTATAATTGGAATAAAACAGATATTTTCATCGATATTGGAAATTTTTGATGAACATTTTAACACATTAGACAGTTATCAATGGCAAGGGCGGCGGAACTGGGGGGGCACAGGGGGCACGTGCCCCCCCACTTTTCCTCAGGGTTAAAAATGTGCCCTTTTTCTACATAAAAATTTAGGTGGCTCAAGTTAGCAAGAGGCCAGGGAACCAGAATGAACACTCGGGAAGGGCCGTTTCCGGCCATCTGAGGGGTTTGTACAACAAAAAGTTTTCTTGTGCGCACCGCGCCAACCGATGGTGGCGCTCCGCTCAGATAGTCGTGCATACAACTTTGCAAATCCTGGCTACGCCCCTGACTTATAATGAATTTATGTGGGTCAAACTCAAAGCTATTTCAAATGGAAACAATTCGTTAAGATATTAACAAGAAATAAACTCTAATTCGGAAGATTCCTATATTAGCAACTAGCATGATTTCACCTCATTTGTCTCAATAGAAAACTTGTTCCTTGTTTGCACATTGAATATTGCAGTGCTAGTATGCATGTTTTCCTTCAGGGGGGGGGGGGGGGCATGGAGTGATGTGTATACGCAAATAAGATAATACAATAAGAGTTATAAAGGGTACTAAATATCAGGCTACATCAGTCCAATAGAATTTCTGCAAAGTGCCCTTTGATGTCGGTGCCCTCCCCCCCAGATTAAAAGTGCTTCCGCCGCCCTTGAATGGACATGCAACAGGATGCATATAGATAGTTGTTTTGAAAGGAGATTGCATAGAAAGGTATTATGTAAAATATTTGTCACAACTGCCTATTTACTTTAAGTATATCAAAGAACACAAAAACAAGAACAAAAAAGATACATGTTACCACTTGATTTGAAATTATTTTAAAACATAATTGTTCCTAATTTTCTTCCCCAAAAGAATTTTAACATTTCACCCAATTTCATAACACATTTTAAATACCCACCTTATGTTTTTCTGTAACATGTACTTCGTTGTCTTTACTGGTTGTCTGTGTAAAAATGAGGAGAAAACTCATGATAAAAAAAAATTGATATTGTGGAATAGACAGGGTGAATACTGAAATACCTTTCATACACAGAGTTTTATAACAATGTGGGAAAAGGTATTAATAACTTGGTGAATGAATCATATTGCATATGCCTGAAATAGGTGTACGGAAAGCTTAATTTCACATGCTGTACAGTTGTGAAACCCAGGACTCACGCACAGTTTCACTTGTACTACCTGGGTCTAGTGCTTACGGAATCAAAGAAACAACAAAAGAAAAATACAAAAGGGAAAGTTACTTGAGGTGAATGCTACCAACTAACTAACACACATTTTCAGTAGCCAATGAAATTAACCCGTGTAAGGCTTACAGCAAGAAGGACTGTGCCTCATAAAGGTTGAGTGAAGAGCATATTACTGGTGTAAGAAGTTCACATAGGTGGAATTATACAGTGATATTGAAGCCATCCAAACAGTTCGATTCAGTTATATGTCATTCAAGCTCTTGTTTTGTGTGCTAATGCTAAAATAGAGCAGAAATTCTGGATCTTTAAACAATTGACTTCCATAAGTAGTCCTATATTGCTCTTGTATGAATGTTAAGCATGCATTGTGTTGGTAAGGGATACCTGAATACTGCACACTTTCATACCTTGCTGATATGATCAAAGAGGTTTTTAATGAAAGTTTACCTTTTTTCGCCATGGGGTATATCCTCCATAATCATATTCTAGTTCATCTCCTTGAAGGATATTTTTAGTCGCATAAAGGCAAAGATGTGGGTGGCTGTCCTTCACTATTATTCTCATCCTGCAGTTAGCTACAGAGGAAATGTTGTCATTAACAAGGCGTCCGATAGAACCATCTTCTTTTGAGGCATCAATACTATAAAAAAAGAAAACACAAAAAGAAAAACAATTAGTGTAAAAAAGACAGGGGCAGTGGTTTTAGATTGAGTTCAAATATAAGGTTATGTTACATTTCTACATTAGTAGCATTATCTTGACTGAATTCATTAATAAACTAATAACAGTGGTAACAAATTCCCAGAGTCACACTAACAGTCATCTACTTAGCAATACACAAAACATACACTTATCTTACCACTACATACTTAAGTAAGGCTTTAGGTGATATCATTTTATGTTATAATAACTTGTGGACAGCCACATGAACATCTCACAATACAATAAACAGTGCATGCAGATTTAAAAATAAAAACACACACAAGCAACTATCTAATAAGGTAAACCAACTTGTTTTCATGTCATTTGTCACCATACAAACTTCTGAAAAGGTTTCATGGATATAACTTGTTCATTGTTACCTTGCAAACTGTGAGGAGATGTCAAATCCCATTAGTCATGAAGGAATGTTTATCAAATCAAGAATCAATAGATGGGATGTGCCCCTATACAATGTGAAATATTTATCTAGTTCTAATTACCACATGTTTATTCCTTGATGTTTGAAGTAGTACATATATGCTACGTCTGAGATGTTTTTCTGACATCTCATCTCAGCATCTCTCTTGGAGAGGAGGTCCCCTCTGAATTCTGTGATAAACTCTCTTTTGTATATTGCTTTGGTTGCAAATACACCTCTACCTGCATGTTTGCAAGGGATAAATAAAGAGATAAATTTAATACTGTATTAAATTCCACTCCTACTCATACTGATGATTATGTTGAGCAAAAGACTCTTTACTTTGACATTTTAAATTTTGACATGTTCAATTGTGTCAATCTCAAGAGTGTATTTGCTTCATTAAGGCCACAAATAAGTTTGCCTCAAAATACACTGTAGCAGTGTTGAAATGAGTTCACCACCAACCATAAGCATTAGTACACTGACACCTAGAATAAAAATACATTAGGCAAATGTACACATTCATCAGCAACTGTGGCCATGCAGTGGTTAAACATTTGTACATATTTAATGCAGAGATAAGCATATATAGCAGATGAGGCTATGTATACTGATTTACTGCAGGGAGATTTAATTGTAATTCTGCAGCCTTATATGTATCCTAATTCCAGAGTGGTAAAAATTTTGAAAACCTTTACTTTCACTTGAAGTCAAGCTTCCATGATTTCAAATAGGAGCAAAATACTAAAATCAGTTTTGTTTCCTAGGAGTTGTTCACCTAGAAAATATTGGGGTGTGAGTAGAACAAGTTTTATTTCATGAGTGCATGTTCATGTAATGTTTCAACCCTTTCAATACCCCAGAATGTATCAATGATGGAGCTTTAATTTTAAACATCAATTTGTTTATGCCACTTGTTAGAACAGCTACAATTTTTTTCAGACATTTTTCAAGTTTAAAATAGTGATACATGTTGTCTGCCACTTGCAATGAGTCTACATTTGCAATTAGAACACTTTTAGCCAACCAAGATCATGAAATTAGTAAAACCCCAGAGCAAGTCCACACAATTGTGACACAAAGTTTTACTTCCTGATATGAATCTTGACTGTTAGCCAGTATAATTTAAGCAATTTCTATTTATTTTCAATTTACTTATTTTTGTCTGGATCCCACCCCCCCCCCCTCACACCCAATTAAAACATCAATGGGCAAGATTCTTTAATTGAGTACTGATGAAAATAAGATCACCTATAACATATATTGATGCTCCAAAACTCACATTAAAATTAATGTGAATCAAATAGGAGTTCATTGAACAATTAATACACCATTCTTCATTCTCCAATTTGAACAATGATATTCCAGTACAAGAGATTAAATGCATACCTTTATGACCATTAATCCATTCTACTGACAAACCGTCTCTGTCCATAGTTTGCATGGGTTGAATGATTGTATGGCCCTGGACTGCTCGTCTTCTATGACGTAGATTGTACATCTACATGAGAAAATAAGTATTAACTTTTAATTGCTATTATTTTACTCTGTTTTCAACAAACAATGAATCTCTCAAGACTTATTCCATGTAAAGGAGATTTAGCTTAACATACATTTCCTCTACGAAAACAAAAAAGGATATATCAGTTCGTGGTAAGTTTGTAAATGGAATCAGACCATTGAACTCGATGCTGATACAGCCGTGTAGGGTATATAGGTAAAGCTAGGCCTAGGCTACTTTCATACTAGAGTGCCATGCATAGAACCATGGGGCTATCACCGAAAAGCTCCATGATCCTAAGCCCAGCCAGCTACAGTAAGATATCCCTAATGTTAGGCCTATCATAAGCTATGCCTAGGCTATATGTGCCCATGTCTATAAGCTTAGTATAATAGTCCAATTAAACAAGATCAAAGTTTGGGGAGGTATATTTTACAAAGTGGCTATTCTTACGACTAGTTGTAAGAATAATTTCCGACTACGCATGCGCAGTTGCTATTTTCATGACCAGGAGTACTATTTTTACGACGAGGAATATCAATAATTTGCGGTTAGGGTTAGGGTAAAGGTTAGGATTGAGGTTTAGGGTTAGGGTTACCCCTACTACATGCGCAGTTGCTTTATTTACTTTACTGCACTTGAATTTGCCTTTGTCGTATGAATAGTTTATAAATAATTGTTACGACTCGTCGTAAGAATAGCCACGGCCTATATTTTAGCTAGGAAATCCACAACAAACCGGTTAGGCATAGGCTTAATGCCCTAAGCCCATCATAAATTGTAGGTCCAGCGTAGGCTATAGACGAAGTAGGTTATAGCGTGTCCTTAATTGTGTGTGTTGCCTGATTTTGTGCTCCAATGTTTGCCCTGTTTGCACCTAGGCCTAACAAGAAAGGCCTATACTATATAACCACATTGACCTGCTATGATTCCTTTTAAAATAATGAATTCAGAAGTAAATGATTTCGAAAGACACCAAAATATGCCACTTATTTTAAAGCACAAAGGCCTGAGCTAATCTTTCTTAGGTCAGCTAAGTAAAACCAGCATAGGAGGCCTAACTTAGGCTGAGCCTAGAATTAGAAATTAAAGTTTATTACTGATTCTGTTGGCCTAGGGCCTATCATACATTTGTGTCATGTGTATGTCAGCATTGAGTTACATTTTGGAAGGATGCAAATTTACTAACATGCAGAAAATTAGGTGTCCTTAACGTTGGTAACAGTTAAATTACCAAGCCTAAGTTAGGCCTAGCCTAGGCTATACCCATTAAATACCATATCCTAAGGAGTAACGTTTAAGTTAGACCTAGGCCTAGACTAGCTTCCTTTGGAAGTTTGGTCACAGCGCATTGCCTTTTTGTACGAAAATTTGCTATATGGATGCAAAAGAAACAGTTTGCCTCTTTAACAATAACAGCTTACTGATTCCTTACCTGATCTAAATTAAGACCACCTAGGCTACATATAAACCTAGGCTAGTGCATGCTATTAACATAGCCTAGTGTTACAGTTAATCTATATAGCCTTACGTTAGGCCTAGCTAAAACAAACCAAGTTTTGTGTTCTGCATGGTTTGATACATACTAAACGTAGTCTTATTGGGCTAGTTTTAGAATTCCAAGCCAATGGCATAGCCCATGATATACTTCAGGTAAATTTGATGTTCAAGATTAAAATACTAATACCTACCTTGGTGTTTCACAGTCCATTACAGCAGTTTATTCTTGTAGTTTCTCCTGTTGCTCACTGTATGCTAACAATAACATACTGTATGTACAAGAGTTCAACTATATAGCAATAACTGGGGGCAGTATTAAAAAATGCCGGTCATATCATATTTCATGTTTGTCAGCAACTTGGTGTCTCACACCAATAGGATCAGTTGTGTAAGTCCCTCACATACACTTGTTGGTAAAAAATCCCTGACCAACATTGGTATGTCGAGGGTTAGGACAAAATTCCGACCAACATAGGTATGCAATGTACGTATGGGTGTGTGTGTGTGTGTGACGCCTGGCTTGTAAACACGATATCTCAAGTAGGGAAGCTTGGACCAATCTAATATTTGGTGTGTATGAGTACCACATTGAGTAGATGTGCCCTATTTTTTGTGGTGCCTGTGAAGGTCACCAAAGGTCAGTTAGAGGCCAAAACCAAAATATTAAAACAAGCAATAACTCCCATTGACAGGATCCGACATGGTTGATATTTTGGGACCAGTTGTGAATGGGGTAAGGGATCATTTCAAACATAACGGTCATGTGATCCAAGGTCAATAAAGGCCAACCCGGTGTAGCCTACTTTGCATGAAAGACTGTGTGGTCTTGTGTTCATAGACGCAAAATTTGATCCGTGAAAAATATTATTCTTTGCAGTAAAACTAATGAGCTCTATTTTTGTTTTAAAAGCAGGGAAACCTCCCTGAGTGATGTATCCGTATATACATTTAAATGAAAGATGATATCAAATTAATTCGATTGAAATTGAAAAGTGTAAAACTAACAATATTATTCCTGTTAATTAGTATTAAGAACAAGAGAAAAACAAGTGGGTGGATTTAACCACACTCTAATTCAACAGATACAAGCCCGAAACACCTGAAAAAAAACTTGCTCCTAATGTCAATAAATATTAATATCGTACAGGGAGTTTCAAAATAAACTCTTCAAATTGATTTTAAAAAAGGTGAGTGTGACCGACTTAGAAATACAAATTTACATTTATATCTCAACTATACAAATTTAATGTAGGGTATGATGACGGGAGGGAGGGAGGGAGGGAAGAGGGGGAAGGTGGGGTGGGGGAAAGGGTACGATGACGGTACTCGTGCAGATAACATGCACCAGTTCACCAACAACAATAAAACAATTAAGAACTAACATTTCCATAGAGAATTTATATCGCTTCGTACATATTAATTTCTACAACATTGTATAGTACAAGTGCACAAAATAAGAACAATAATATGAGGTAGTGGAATGAAATATAGAGGGAAAGTAAAACTAAAATAACCCGAGGAACTTGGCGAAGAGTTTCACTCCCTAAAAACTGAAGAAAAACAAGTCAAAATCAGAAATTTATAGAACGAACAATGAACAGAGTAATAAAAGAAAATATAAACAAAGCAAAACAAAACTTCGGGAGAGGGGGGGGGCACAACCGGAGTTGTCTAAGTCTTATTAACTCAGTACTTTCTTCTATGTTTCTCATACCAAATACCAGTATTTCAGTGGTTTTCAACAAAGAAGACTTTTAATTTCATGTTTACTATGTATTGGCACTATTTTAATTAAAAAAGATGTAATAACAAAGATGTAAAAGGATATTCACATTTGATGAAGCTTTGGAGAGAGGGGGATGAAGGATCTTGCCGGCAGTGTCCCCGGCTTCGCCGTCAACTGAGTATATTGCTCCGTTCTTCCAAATACTGAGTCTATACACCAACCTGACTAAACGGAAAAGAAAAATGATATGTGAGATAGCGACTTTTCGGTTCGAACTCCATAATTTGGAACACGAGCGTATTGCAACAATATAGGGACTTTTGAGAGTACATAGCTTTATCTAGCAGTATGTCAGAATGATAGCTTGTGGCTGTATAAACCCCGACGTTTCTGTGCAGTAATAAAAAATCTATTTCATGTGTATGATTATCACAAAAGTGGAATCCCTTTGCATTGATCAAGGCTCATTGACTATACAAGCCAGTATCTCCACACTATACTGTTACAACTGAAGTTTTTTTTTCATTATTTTTTTTATCTCCATTTATGATAAACATGTGCGGTTTCACATCCATAGAGATACCGTTGGCACTTTTTGTTGTAGCCAATTGCTCGATTTGTACAGAAAAATGGTTCTGAAAAGACCATTTTCTGTGGGCTATTCATCCACAAAAAAATGCTCAAAGGGCAAAAAATTGATCGAGAAACAACCAATTGTTTATAGGTGTCTTCCTCACAGAGCGTGCCGTGCGGCGTGCTTGAATGGACCGAAAGTTATGAAGAGGCCTGACATTTCCTCAATAGTATTTATTTACACTTGGACAAGTATTGTTTAGATAATAAACACACTATTTCCTTTCATCGTATTGACAAGTACATCGAAAAACATGAGACATCCAAAAACAAGTTTCGCTGGGTTTTTCTTTTTCAACTTTTATTGTACAACGATTATTTCGCAGAAATTGTTTGAAGAAGCCAGACGTGTATTGCCGTGCTAACGTTTAGTGATTACACTGCAGAACTCAATCATCATATACCGCTTACATAGGGTAACCCGTGTGCTTTGAAGTATGGCAGTGGTCCTACATCTGAGGCTAATCTCCTTCATCTTGCTGTGTATTTCATCTGGTTTGCTGGCAGAACCGAGACTTGATCTGGATTCTGTCGACATCTCTCCTGACTTTGTACGTCCACAAATGTAGAACTAGCATGCAATGTCCGTAACCTCCCGGGAAATCGTTTAGACCAGGTAGGTGGTTTTGCTCACGTACACAGTTTTTTTTTTTTTTTTTCAATACAAGGATTACATGTATAACCTGTATAGGTGCGTACACATAAGATGATGCCAAATAGTACAATGAAAATATATATTTTTTTTTTTTGCAATTTAATAATGATTGTGTCAATTTTTATTTTGCAAGCTTTGAGCCGTTTCTTCTTGAATTAGGGCCTACAGGTATATGTGAAATATCATTGATGTGTCTTAGATGTGAGTGGGTCAAGATATTTCACTTTTAGCACCTGATATTACAGTGAAGGTAAAAACAAAACAATAATGGCGCAATTTGAGTGAACCCAAACTAGTAATTAGAGTATTTCGATTGTTATTGGATATCCAATCACCCCCAGTGGCTTTGGCCCCCAAATATGTGGCTGCTCCCCTCCAAAAACAAATTGTCAGATTTGTCTTTGAAATAAGATGGTGGTGACTGCCCCCTAGAAATAGCATTGGACCCCCTAAAAAGAAGATTAGCTATACGCCCCTGATTCTCTGTACAGGCGTATCATTATTTGGAGTTTACAGTTGTTTACCATTGAGATGTTTTGTTTTTCAATGTTCCATACCACTCAATATTAACTTCGTTTAAGCTTAGGAACTAACAAACTGTTACATGATATCGATATGCCAACATTAAATGTAATATGTGTATATATTTCTATATTAGTATGTCAGAAATGAGAGCAATTATGTTAAAGCTCGATATTAACATGCATGCATCGATTAATGTTGATTCAACCATTGGAGAAACACCTTTAACGTTTGGTAACACATCGGCGTATGTGGTTTGTTTTACATTTTAGAAATATTATCAACACGTGATGTGATTGTCGGGTTGTTCAAACTTTCCCTTGACATGTTGGGTTGTGTAAGATACTGCTCCCCCCCCCCCCCTCTCCCCCTCATGGCATACTATAACGGAAGCAATATTTGGCATACGCAATTAGTAATTGCCACATGCTGATATTTTTTTTCAAAACTGGCGCTGATGTATATTATCCCAACACTATATTAACTAGACGGCTTTTCGTAGGCATGTCATTATAGAATAAAGTTGGGTATTGTATATCATATAGGATGTGTCAGTCTAATTCAGACCATACACTCCCTGCCCCTGGCGCTGCCACTGACCAAACCCATCCCCTCCCTTATATTAGGCCTACACTCCTGTTTCAAATTTCGAAGAACTATTCCAGGTTATGCATTGTTATCGTAAGATTGTTTGACATGTGCGAGTGACAAATTATTTGCGTCTCCATCACTCGCGGACTCTCTCCTTTTTGCTATGGAGGTGGAGGGGGGGGTGGGGAGTGGCGACAATTTAGTCATTCAATAGTTGTACAAGCAGTGAAATTGTACTATGTTGGAAATAATTTTCATATTGATCTAACTTATTTCAGCTGATGACAATATGTGGCCGGTTGCTCGATCTCCCAGACCTCATGAGAGATCTATACATTTACAGGCGCGTAGCCAAGGGGGGCGAAGGGGGCAGCCGCCCCCCCCCCCTTGAGCATATTTTTTACCATTTTTTTTAGGTTTTTATGATATTGCTAGTATTTTCCAAAGAGAAAATGCTAAGATGTAACTAACAAGGCATGGGAAGTGCCATTTCAGGCGATCTGGGAGGCATTTACAGCCAAAATTTTCTTGTACGCTTCGCGCCAAACATGGTGGCGCTACGCTTAGATAGTTTGCAATGCAGAATCTACAGTTTCGCCCCTCCCTTGGCGAATTCCTGGCTACGCGCCTGTACATTTAATTCTACTATTGACTATGTGTCCCTTTTCTTATTCAGTTCTTTTCTTCATCTCGTTTACGACACAGGATATGGTCATCGTGTTCGAACATGCAGATAACCAGATAGCTCAATGTGCACCAACATTCAATAACACGACATCGGATCGCTTCAAAGTTCGTGCGCATGCCCATTCTACTCATTATCAAGTCATTCTCACGATCACTAACATCACGCAAGATGAAGCCGGCGCTTAACCAATGTGGGTTACTAATGTCCGACAGCTGGGAAATTGGCTCCAATTTAATTGAACTGCGAGTGATGGAAGCTTAGAAAAGTGAAGGGGAAATGCCAGCGGGATTTAGATGTTCCCTATAATAAAGAAGAATATTATTATAGAAGCTTTGGAAAGACGATGGAATAGAATTTTACATCGACATTTTTAATTTTTCATCAACAAATGACGACCTTTCATTACGAATTTTGTTGTATGTTGTTGTTGCAATTCGAACGTTTTATCCCAATATTCCACTTTTTCATCTCAAAATGACATTTTAACCTGAAGGTTCGAAATTTATCTCGATATTCTGAAGTATTGTTTCAAAATGGCGACATTTTATTCTCCCACTTTTGAAGTTTCATCTCAAAAGTACGACATTTGAAATCGAAATTTCGATGTTACTGTCGAAATTTGGACAAATTGCAACTCGAAATTTCGTTTAATTTAAAAATGTGGGAGTTATTTGATATCCGTTCTGTTTTGGTGTTAATTTTGCCGGATCGAACTTTCTAACATTAACTCACATGCATGGGCAGGCTCCTTGAAGGATGAACAGTTTGATAAATCTTGTCTCTCTTTAAAGTTATCGTAGTCGAGAAATTAGAAAATGATCTAAGTTTGCTCCAAACTTCAGCTTAATCCGATTAAGCTACTTTGGGGAAGACCGGCACACTATACAGGTGCGTCATAATTTCGCGAGGAAGCGTTGAAATATTCAAATAAAACCCCAAAATTTTGAGATAAACTTATGAAATGTTTCAATAAAATATCAACAGTGTGAGATCAAAAATCAAAATCTTGAGCCAAATTTTAAAATGCATCGAATTTTCGACATAGATACGTCTTAATTTTAGAATGAGACGTCCAAAGATTGAGATAAAAAATCACAACTTCAAGAAAAGATATCAAAAGATATGTCGAATGTCGGGATAAATCGACTGTCAACATTTAAAATAGAACATCGTGATCAAACGCAGAAAGTTCAAGATGGCCACCTGCAACAATAAAATCATTGCTTTATAGACACGACCAGCAGAGCCAGTGCAGTCGAATTTGACCAAAGACTCTGCCGCGGACGGATCTATGGGAAGCCGTTTTGTGGTTTACTAACCATTTAATTATATCATTAATATAAATGTTGATATCACCAATTTGTTATCATAAATTATGTATTGCTTACTATATGTTTAATGCCATTATTAAAATATGATGGCATTCATTGAATGTGGATCAATTTGTGATATGTACGTCATATTTATCGATATCATTAACTTAACTAAAGATATCTGTAAATCAATTCATGATATCTTGATGTAAACTGATGATATCTTGAATAAGTCACTTATTGAAGATACCAAAGAACTTGTGATATCAACGATTCGATAAGTGATATCAATGAAAGAAATTATGATATCAACAACTATCCTGCACCTCAGCAAAAAAAAATGATATTTTTAATTAAGTTAAGATATCAAAAAATAACGAAAGATAGTGTTGAATATTTAATAATATCATCGATCGATTCAGTGATATCATTAACTAATAACTGATATCATTAAATGTTGAATAAAAAGTACGGAATTGGCAAGCAGATTTCTTATATACCACCTATCGGTAGTCTCAACCAGTTCGGATAAACAGAGTTTTACTGTAGATATCAAATGTGGTCTATTGAACTTGGTGAAGTTGTGGTTAGTCTATTCTACGAGAGTAAACAGCTACTGACTCAAAGAATGACTCAAAGAATGATTTGAGATCGCATAAATATTACGGTTAGGCCTAGGATTTACAGAACTAATAGAGACGATAAAATTGTATTTATTTTTGACTATCGTATCATCATTGTACATCTTATCTGACATTACCAATTTCTTCCCGACAAAACGGAAGATCATGAATCAACCCCACAGTGCAGATGCATCAACCCCGATGAAAGTTTACATGTTTTCGACTATATTTCCCTGTGAAAAGTGTCATGAGTTTTCTGGCAAAACACCAAGAATTGCTATATAATGCAAGTTATATCTGCAATGCTTTTGGTGGGGTCAAAGGTCATTTGATGTCAGCCGATGTAAATCTGAAAAATCCATGACATGTATCTTGAACAAGGTTTGCATATGAAAAGTACATTTTTTTTTTGGCATTGTTTTTATGAAGGGTAGAGATACTTTAATCAGACACTTTTCCATTAACCACTTGCAAAAGCAAATTTGACATTTTCAATGTTGTGGTCTTTGTTTCATTTCTTAATGCAAAATGAAACCTGGCCAGCTAACGAACAGCAAAGATTGTTCCAAACGTTTACTTTCCAATCCTGATGACACCTTTGCAGAGGTATTTGAACGTTAACATGGGAGCAAACATTCTCAATAACAGCCAGTGGCGTAGGAAGGTACTTTTGAGTGGGGGGGGGCTGAAGACTGATGGCCGGCCTGGGGGAGGGGTCTAAGGGGAGGGGGTGCCCCCTCCCCTTTGGTTTTTTTTTTGCATTTCCAGGTGGCCTCAGATGCAATTTGGTGCAATATAGCACACTTCAACTCCCACTCCATTTTGTAAAGAATTTTGCATTTTCACCTGGCCTTAAATGCAATTTGGTGCTCCAAATGAGATTTTTTTCTCATTTGGAAATGAAAAAGGGGTTTTCTGACTTGCGGAGCGGGGGGGGGGGGGGACGGAATGATACTTCCGCCCCCCCCCATATTTTTCACTGGGGGCTGGCGCCCCCCCCCCCCCCAGCCCCCCGGTTCCTACGCCCTTGATAACAGCAGTTCTTAACATTTTCTCTCCAACTGGTATATCATTTCAATTGAATTCTGGATTACATATCTTTATATATGACAAGTAACCACTGGGCAGGTTGCAAGGTAGACAAGGTCATGATTTAATGTATGCAGGTAGGGTGATTAGTAAACCAATCAAATATAACAAAACTTGCAAATTTACTTTGATTTCCCTAGTACTTCTATAGGGAAGTACAAAATGCTTTTTGGTTGCGATGATAATCGTAATGTATATGTGTGATAATGTATGTGTGTATGTGTTTGTGACGCCTAGCTTGTAAACACGATATCTAAAGAAGGGAATTATGGGCAAACCTCATATTTGGTGTGTAGGAGTACCACATTTTGTAAAAGAAGCCTACTGTTTTTGGTGGAGGTGCACAGGTCATTTGGGGTCACCAGGGGTCAAATTGTGAAAACCTTGTAATCACGATATCTCAATACTGGAAGCTGGGTCTGACCTTTAATTTAGTGTGTAGAAGTACCACATTGAGTTGAAGAAGCCTATAGTTTTGGTGGAGGTCAAAGGTCATTTGGGGTCATCAGAGGTCAAATCGTGAAACCCTTGTAAACATGTACACACTCATTATACATTACGTCAGATTCATGAAGAAAACTGCACGTTACATCATCGAAACCACAATGCATTTTCGCAATCTGGTTATCCATTAAACCCGTGCACCTGGTCAGAGTGCACTTAGAATAAGAAACATTGAATATGCTTCGGTAGTTTGTTTTCCGAAATTCATCAGCAACACGTATTGAGACTTTAAAACAGCCAGCAGAGGTTCATCGATTAAAGTGACTGGATTGTTTAGTCTAAACACACATACAATGAGGTTAGTTAACCTCAGATGCACCACAACACTCAATGGGATATAACAAAACATTTATGGCCAAAAATAACATGTTTTAGTACAATGTGTTACAAGTTTGTCAAGGATAAATGGTGTTAAATGGCATCCAAAATGTTTTCTGTTGTTTATATGAAGTAAAAGCAAAAACAAATGTTCCGTTGAAGTTTTAGAGTTTATTAAAAAAAAATAACGGATTTACAATAACCTTGCGACTGAGCGGCCAATTTCGTCATCATCAATTTATTTTGAAAGCAACATTCCAAAGAATTTGTATATTTTAGAGGTGAATATTTTCAGTAATTTTTGTCATATGTATCGCTCTGGCCTATAACATTACAAGACTCAAATTTTGCCTAAAGTCATGATCCTGTTAAATTATGTTAGGTCCATATAAGACTATTTTTAATTCTGAGGAAGAAAACGATATGAAATTTCGAAGGGGCCCAAATTGGTTAGATCTAAATTGGCCATGGACCCATGGCCTCACATACAAACTGTAGGCAAAACAGATGTGGCACTCTTGACTTTGTTCATTTGCAGGGGATAACTAACTTGCAATTTGCTGTCGATTAAACAGCAAATTAAAACAAAAAGACAGTCCTATTAACCTACCGTAATGTTATAGCACATTCACTATTACTGCGAGATTGGGTTACACGCAACATCTATACAGTCATTCTCGGTTCAATTGAGCGTTGGGTACAGAAATCAACCTCCAATTATCCAATCAGCGGATGAGACAATATCGGCATATAGCCTAGGGGGGAACTCTACACCCGTTTGAAATAGTGGTAAACGTACGCCCCTTCCCTTCCCCTCCCCTCCCCCTCCCCTCCCCGTCCCATTCAGAACACTTTGTGCAGGCAAGGTATACCAACCTTCTTTATCGGGTTGTGCCTGAAAGACTGAAGTGTACACGTATATGGCACCTTAGGATCCGGTGGGGTGGTAGGGGGGCAAGGGGTGTGTGTTAACCCGGAAATGAGAAATGTAACATTAGAAAGATTATACATATTTATTGTACGAGTCCGCGGATTCTCTCTCAAAACATATTGACATTTGATATTCGTGTTTTGGTTTAATCTCGAAAATGCCAAGGAAAGGAAAGAGTAAAGAGATATATCGGCTCGTCGATACTATGACCTCATTCTGGATTTTCGCCACTAAGTAGGTTCCTCGAAATTAAGATTTATCTAAAGTATGGTACAAAACAGTATGTATTATTACATTCTTATCATTGATATAGTAGCTTAAAACCCCCGTTAAGACCACCTGGAGTAGGTCTAACCAAATCTATGGGTGGTGAAGAATATAAACCAAAGAATACGTTCACAATGATATCATTTCCAAAGTTCATATACAGTGGCAGAAAACCCCAAATCAAGGAATACGTAAGATGACCTTGTTTATTATGGGTCGATCTCCCTCGAGTTCTGCATCAGTTCTAGGTAATAACCACCACTAAAAGCGATGACGGTATCTGATAAGTATGCCACGCAATGGCCTCTATTGCCTCCGTTCGATACGTACAAAACTCGACACTGACAATTTTTAATTGAACGTTTTATTAAACAGCCTGAATGTCTGTTGCGAATTCTATGTCATTTATGAATGATCCATTTACGTATTCGGAGGGTAATATATTTGAGCTCCCCCGGCTGCAATTAAAAACGGCTTGATATATATATCTATGCCACACTATATATATATAGGGAAGAAAAGGAATTTGATAGACTGCCAAATTTATTTCGCACTGGTTACAAATGATATGGAAGTAAACGTGTACTAAAAACACGAATGTGTTTAGTATACATTTGATCGAAAGCAGCTATTATCAACCGGCTTCTTGTAATTTATTCTTTCAAATATTTCACTTTTGAGACTTATTTTGGAGTTTCTTTCTCTTTAAATATTTGTATATCAATTTTCCACGAAGGGAAGGCGTGCGATGGGGTGGGAGGAGTGGGTCCTTAGTTTAGTTCACCATTGTACACGTCGTGCAGATCAAATGATGAATGTCTGTTTAAAAGCTATCTTCAATGGCCGCCATATTTAAATACTATATGAAGGCACATTCCAAGTTGTTCTGTTCCCCCACCCCACCCCCACACCCTGTGACATTGAGGAGGACAATATAAGACACTTGATATTCAAAGTGGGCTCGCCAATCTTTTTTAGGGTCAACAAATCAAGTTTGCAGGGTTGCCGAAAATTTGGAAGAAATTTGCCAATAATCTTTTGAAAAAAAAGGTGAAGTTGTAAACGTTGCAACATAACACACCATTCTCAACCAATCACCTTTAATCATAGAAAAACAATCTCTAAGGGGAGCGGATACCTTCCCCTCCCAGTATACGCCTACCCCCCTCTTCCCATCCCACCTCGCTCCCCCCACCCCCACCCGCTTCCACATACCACAACAAATATTTATATATATTTATATATTTTGACATCGTTCGTCACCAGAAAATACTTCTTTTTTTAATTGGTAACCTTGAATATTCGGCTTAGGAACTAGTGGAAGTCATTCCACGATATTTCAGAGCCATTCCAGAGTCATTCCAGAGCACTGTCAAAGATTGAAATGTTCACTCTTTTTTGGAATTAAGAATATCATTTGTCAACAATTAATTGAAAACTCTGATACCGTTGCGGTTTAAATTTCATGAACATTACTGTAATAACCGTAATAACCATGCAGAGAATGTTCATTCTCTTTAACACGTAACGTATTTTCTGTACAATAGCCGATGGGTGGAGGAAATGTTGATGTTTATGGCACGTAAGCGATTCCATACTCTATCACATCTTTGTTAACGACAGGGGGTTGACGTTACATTAAACGGGGACGACAGGGCCTGAGCATGCCTGGAAAACAATTTTATTTAGTTTTTAGTTGATGTACGGTCCGAGATACAAGATCCACATCTTTCTGTGTAGGTTTTGATCGGTAGCATCTGTACCGTATACTTTTCAACGGACAACGTTTTACTGAGTCCCGTGAACATGGAGAGAGAAGCAACTATGTGCGATGCCCTTAACGAATCGTCAGTTTCTTTGAGTCCGGAGAGAAGAAAAGGCCAAATACCAACAGCGTTAAAGTTGTTAATTGCAGGGCTATTGTTGCTATGTTTTATGCTGTTTATTTTATTGGTTATACTTGCAGCTACACACAGGAGTTGTACGACGGAAGGTAAGTAAATTATACATATATGTTATATGTTATATATATATATATATATATATATATATATATATATATATATGCATATATATATATATATATATATATATATATATGTGTGTATAATGTATAATGTGTAATGTGTGTGTGTGTATGATAAGACCTATATATATATTATACTTGTCCATGGTAATCAACTACATATTCGGATCTAGAAATTTAGCTAATCCAATTCTTCCAAGGTCATTTACTATGATATTATTGTATAAACAAAAGCCACCATAGCAGCATAGTGCCAATTAAAGGGAGCCGTTCAAAGGAACAGTTATTTTTAGCTGATGAAAGATGATAATGTTGTACTTATCCTAGTGATAATTTGCATTCAACTCCTATTTCTATCGGGTTTTGAGAAAAGCAATATTGACATATTTTGTATGAAAAGTGAACTTGAAGCCAACAGGTGTGATGTTAAAGATGCAAACCGACAAACTTTGTTTTATTTATTTTTATTTCTATTGGGATACATCTATGTTCAAATAAATTACGATGCATGAACCGATTAAGATGTTACAGGAATTTCGGGTCAGTTGATAACCTTTTCATTCCGCCTTGAAGCAAAGTTCGAACTCTTTCTAAATAAAGGTTAAAAACAACATACTGAAAGGGGGATAAAAACATTTTGTTGTTATTGTACAACTATGACATCACACCTGTTTGTTACAAGTTCACTCATCGTACTAACTGTGATGATTCCGTTTATCGAGATCTAGAAAACGCAATGTTACGAATTTCATTCAAAGTTCACCACGATGTTTAGTATAAGTTTATGTTTGTAGGCCTATATATATTTACCCTCAGCAAGGGCGTAGGAACCGGGGGCGCAAGCCCCCCCCCCCCAGTGAAAAATGTGGAGGGGCGGAAGTATCATTCCCACCTGGAAATGCAAACAAAATCCAAAGGGGAGGGGACACCCCTCCCCTTAAACCCCTCCCCTTAGACCCCTCCCCCAGGCCGGCCATCAGTCTTCAGCCCCCCCCCCCCACTCAAAAGTACCTTCCTACGCTACTGACCCTCAGTGCTATCTTTTAAACCTTCGACACGTCCTTTAGGAATTTGAAGGACAAGTGAAAACCAAAATAACATATCTTTTGACCTTGACCTGTTTTGACCTTTGATCGATCCCAATTTTGAAAGTAGAGAGTTGAACGAAAGTTTGAACAGCATCAAATAAGGTCGTAAGAATATGAGAAATTGGAAGTGTACCTCTATAATATCACACCTGTTTGTTTCAAGTTCACATGACATGGCCTATTCCATACACCTGTTAACTCGAAATGTTCTTATTCAGGAAAAGTTATGTAGGAATTAAATGCAAGTTTTAACGCAATGCGTTCCTCATGCATATGTGAAAAATACATTTTTACCCTATTTTATTTTTACAAATTACTGAATTTAATTGTTGCCATGCGTACCATTATGTATCACACACGTATATATATATATATATATATATATATATATATATATATATATATATATATATATATATATATATATATATATGTCTATATATATATGTATATATATATGTATATATATATATATATATATATATATATATATATATATATATATATATATATATATATATATATATAAGTTATTCATACAATAAATAGTTTTAAGAAATTCTTGTGTTTTTTCTTTCCTCTTCTCAGACAAGATATGGACGTTTGCTGTAGCTTACCACGATGTCAATATTGCTTACATGTAAGTAGGCATGCCATTAGATCTATAATTCGGTGTATACCCAAGTTTGTGTTTAAAAGCTATACATTTACTTGTTTGTGTTGGGTTGAAGTGGGGAGGTTTACATACCACGCCACGCAACATCCCCTCCAACCCCTCCCCCGACCCCCACTCCCTTAATCCGCGTCTGGTTTTGTTGGGACCAGACCTTTGTCAACGTTACGATGCCATTTGCAATATGAATCAACCTTTAAAACTGTTCGAAAGTTATAAGTAAGTTATTTTTCAGACGTTTACTGCAAAATAACT
The DNA here is from genome assembly GCF_037975245.1 of Apostichopus japonicus. Lineage (NCBI taxonomy): Eukaryota > Metazoa > Echinodermata > Holothuroidea > Aspidochirotida > Stichopodidae > Apostichopus > Apostichopus japonicus. The sequence goes on along the minus strand of NC_092576.1, from coordinate 15,507,685 downwards.
CAGTCCTTATATGAATCATAGCAGTACACAGTACATGAAGACAGGTACGATCAATTCACATTTCTGTATTACGTACAAACTGCGTTGGCATGTAATTCAATGTGCGTCTCATATAGTCTCGGACGGGGGGTCTCTCGTACTTGAGACGTGGTTTGCAACAGAGTGGTTCATGTCTCACAACTGGCAGGCTGTCATTGTCAAAACGCTTTCTTTTTTTTATCAAGTTATGGAGGTTTATTAATAATAATAATACCTGGTTACTGGTTCGAGTGACACAGCACAGACCTCGTTTCAAATGAAAGGTATATGTCTAACATACTGATACTTTATTATTAATAAATGCTTATCTAGCTGTTATGATCATTTCAACTTCTGTATAATCATAGACATACGTCGTGAAAATTGTTTACTTGACATAATAGTTACAAAAAGAAAACAGTCGTAAATATTGTAGTTTCGGTATATATATATATATATATATATATATATATATATATATATATATATATATATATATATATATATGTATATATATATATACATATATATATATATATATATATATATATATATATATATATATATATATATATATATATATATATATATATATATCCAACTCGTGAATTTAAACGATAAGTTTACGCAGACGTTTTATGGCTTGACATGTTAAAGTTAAAGAAGAATGAACAAATCGAGAGGTTCTATAAAAATTGTTTCTCTAGTTTTCTCCTGTTTTCAAGGTATTCAGTTTTAAAAAAATGTTAAAATCTCCGGAAGGCTCCTTTAAGGCCTGGAAGGCCTAAAATTGATAATGACGTCATCGGCTCCTCATTACATGCCTAAATGTTAATGTTAACCCATGGAATTGTTTCATCAATCAATCAACTTCATTGTACGAATAACAAGCCCATCCAACTACTTTTGCCACTTGTCCTATTTTTAATCTTACTGTAAAAACATGCTATCATGGCTACAAGACTAACACGGTGTTATGTTTTCCGATTAAAGTGTTGGTGTTCCATCCGAGAAATAGACTTGTACGGTCTGGACGATAGACTTTTCATTGAGCCATTTCTAAAAATCAAATATAAAAATATAATGTATTTTTGAGAGGTTTACAAGATATAAACAAAATAATATAAATATTTATATATATATATTTCGTGCCGATAAAATCAACCTTTAAGGGAAAAAATGACTGTGATCACTTTATAGGTATATTCTATAGGTCTATTCTATAGGTCTATTCTATTCTATAGGTCTATTCTTTTCTATAGGTTTATTCTATTCTATATGTCTATTCTTTTCTATAGGTCTATTCTATTCTATAGGTCTATTCTATTCTATAGGTCTATTCTATTTTATAGGTCTATTCTATTCTATAGGTCTATTCTATTCTATAGGTCTATTCTATTCTATAGGTCTGTTCTATTCTATAAGTCTGTTCTATAGGTCTATTCTATAGGTCTATTCTATAGGTCTATTCTATTTTATAGGTCTATTCTATTCTATAGGTCTATTCTATTCTATAGGTCTATTCTATTCTATAGGTCTGTTCTATTCTATAGGTCTGTTCTATAGGTCTATTCTATAGGTCTGTTCTATAGGTCTATTCTATAGGTCTATTCTATAGGTCTATTCTATTTTATAGGTCTATTCTATTCTATAGGTCTATTCTATTCTATAGGTCTGTTCTATTCTATAGGTCTATTCTATAGGTCTATTCTATAGGTCTATTCTATAGGTCTATTCTATAGGTCTATTCTATAGGTCTATTCTATAGGTCTATTCTATAGGTCTATTCTATAGGTCTATTCTATAGGTCTATTCTATAGGTCTATTCTATAGGTCTGTTCTATTCTATAGGTCTATTCTATAGGTCTATTCTATAGGTCTATTCTATAGGTCTATTCTATAGGTCTATTCTATAGGTCTATTCTATTCTTAGTACATTAGGTATATAGAAGTTCATCTCCCCATCTTTCAGTAACCAAATCTGCGTGTTGAATACCTCATTTTGTTCTATAACATTTAACGCTGTTGCAATAGTTCATTATAGCAATTTGTATGATATGAAATGGACACAGAATATTCCTAGATGTATAAGTGCCGTAACCTACCAATAAACGACTTGCACATTTTTAATATACCGCCCAATCCTCCCCCCCCCCCCCCTCCCGCTTTAGTTTGGGTTTCCAAACATATCGCATGATGATGTCTATCATTGCTAAATGTTAGGACAAATGTAATCCAAATTTCTATACCTGAACGTTTTATCCGTTACATTAGTCCTAGCTTTGATTATGGTTGTTTGAGACCAACCATAGCATAGATTTATTTACAATAAGGGAAGCCCTTCCCTCCAGCTACGTCAGGAAATGAAAAATCAATGGGTGGCCTGTAGAAATCAGTGCCAAAGCCAACCAAGAGCTATTCAAGAAAAAAATTGACTTGTTGATTTGTCATTGCAACGCAATACACTTGGAATGCTTGATTATCTTTTAATTCCATAGAGCGCTCAATTTGGAATAACCGAGAATTATCAGTCTTTTGAAGGAGTAAAATTCGCTCAATTTTTTTAACCCGCAGAGTGGTTTCACGTAAACCACAAATATATCATATATGGTACTAAAGAATAGCCTAAGGTCAAAAAAAGGAACAATATAAAAATCTAAAACTAAAATTAATAAATAAAATAAAAGGTTATAAATGTTTCGATGACTCATTCAATATATTTAGATGAATATGGATCGCAGCTGCTACCATAACTGATCTTCTTTCTCCTTACAAGTCATAGGATCATCATAATAATAATAAACCTTGAACGTAATTTCGTGATGATGGTATGTTGTTTTTGGTATGTTGATGTTGATGTTGTTGATGTTGGTATGTGTCATGGTATGTTGTTTTTTATATTGTTAATGGTATTGTCACAGCGCTCATCCATCAATTTGTCACATTATCGCTTATCCACTAATGTCTCATAGCTGGTGTGTTTAAAGAACAGAGAGACGCGTGATGGGACGATATCAGTTGGTGACGTCACGAGCTGTTTAGACATTTGTCTTCTGATAGGCAAGCTATATTTTTACACTAACTATTAACTACTGTATGTGGTATTAACCTGTACTATAAAAACTACTGCAAACCTATATAATGTGACAAACTATGCATATTGCTTTGGACTACAGCCACACCGACTACTGTTGACTTGTAAGAGATAACATGTACACCTTATATAGACTTTTGGTAAGGGCCAAACATGGGCCAGGCAGGAATTTATTAATACCTCTCGGTTATACCAGGGAGTTGTTCTCTAACAACTCCCTGGTTATACCAATGACTCCCTGGTTATACACTCTCTCCTAAGAACCAGAGACAGACGGTTACTGAGAATCAACACCTTGACATCACCAATGACGTCACACTGAAGGTGACTTGACTTGGTAGAGATATGTGCATGCATGTGGATGGATGATATTAGATGCACAGAGACGTGTAAGGTTTCTGTTGTAGAGAGTTATTCAGGAGGTCAAAGTTTAACTGTTCAATTGGGACTTAGAAGCTGGAAGGAACATTATTATGTTTATTATGGCTTGTGAATAGAAATTGTTGGTAATCTTCCTGGGGAGATGTAGGAAGACTTCCTGTCGGTGCTCCTAACTAAGATATTGTTAAAGTGAACCTAGGGTAAGTGGAAGTGGGGAAGTGGGGGTGGATGTCTGTCAAATGCTCTCTTTTATAGTCATGATCTAGCTAACTTTATGTAAACTACAAGTACAAAGATTTGTAGAGATGTCCTAATTGCATTGGAAAAATACGGTTATCAAAATTTTCGAAAAATTTGTATACCTGTAAGTATTTTTGAATTTTGGAAAATAGTTAAGAAATATATTTTACACCGCTACTGAAATTATCTTACACTGTTTATGAATGTGTATTTTGCAGAGACAACAGGACTGGTACCATCAGTGGGTATAACGTTGATGTCATCAATGCAAGTAAGTGGTATAACCAGTTTCACGATTTATATAAGAGTGTGTATAATAACTAGACAACTGGGCAAAAGTTTCCTTCTTTATTTTAGGTATCGATGGCATATGCAGGCACACTTCTATGTGATATGTACATAGCACTGAGACATGTAGTTAGAATTAAGTAAGTAACAATGAGAGAATGTTATGTTATCAGTATAATTTTGAACAAAAGAGAAAGAGTGAAATTACTTAGAAATAAAGATCACGAAGGGGGGGGGGGGGGGGGTGGCAATATATCGGAAGTGACAGATTCGTTATAAGATTTTTTTTGGGGGGGGGTTTGGAGTTTTGGTGCGACACCACTCCTCTTAGACCCATTCTCCTACCCCACCCCCACTTTAAGGCATCAAAACCCGCCCCTGCTTAGTTTATTTCTTATTTTCTTTACAAACCAATCATTCACATTATTGATGGTATAAGACTATTCTTAAAAACGTTTGCCATTGAACTCACCGTACTTGTAAGCTAACCAAATCATTAAGCTACAATGAAATACGACTCGTTGGTTTTCTGCGGCTTGAACCTTTCGATCAGCGAGAAAAGATTTTGAAAAGAAAAACTTCGTTTTGAATGCTTTCCACCCTGAAGCTATGTATAACAGATTCATTACATTCCTACAGCCTAAAAGGTCATGAAAGATGCCACTTTCAATTCTGATTTTTTTTTTTTTTTTTTTTATTAAGATAACTTCACAAAACGAACTGGAAGACATTTCCCGGTTGGAAGTGACACGCTAGTAATTTTCAACGCCAGGTGTCTTAAGAGGGAATTCGTAAAAAAAAAAATGAAAAAATAAAAAAAAGTCCCTGGAGAGGTATTAACTTTTCAGTACGTTTCCCCAGCAAGCAGTTATTCTGTATTGATATTTTTGAAGAAAAAAAAAACAGTTCCTCTGCAGTTCCGGTATTGGAACGTTAAAAAGGTATAGGTAAACGAAGGACCTAAATATTACGCGAGGGCTTCGGTGTAAAATACCTATTTAGATATCCACCATCTCTTCAACCTACTCTCCTTCTTCTCCAAACCCTTGTCCCATTCCTCCCCTTCCCCACCCCCACCCCACCCCCGTTCAAATCCTCCTCCTTACTGAACACATAGCCTAGCAATGGATCATAATGAAGGACATTTGCAAAATATTCTGCTTAGAAAGATGATTGAAGGCAGACTTTTAGAAAAGAAAGCAAAAATCATTTTAGTGATAATAATGATAAGATATGATAAGATATTCATCTTTAAATATGCTAAATCTTTGGAATGCTCCTTTAAGGCTGAGTTGATGATGACGTCATCTACCAATGTTAATGTTAGTTAATCCATTGTTTTCTTTTCTTTTCTATATTTCTTCCTTAAAAAAATATAAAAATTCTGTGTCATTTTTGTAACACATTATGAACATCTTATTAAAGGTCATAACAATGATATGTGTTTTACCATTGACGTTTTTATTGTACCTGAGAAAGTTGATCCAATGGTCTGTATATTATAATATAAGGTCCAGTCAGTTGACCAATGACTGATTTAAAGGGTAATTTCTCAAAACTCAATGGCCTAGGCATACAAGCAGGACGGATAGAAGTGGTTTTAATTTGTCTACGGCATATGCAAATTAAGTTTGTGCATAAAGTCATTCTATTCAAAGCAGCGTTGTAATATTACGTCCTATAATGGAAGAAAGATATTTCTATGGTGAAGCATAGTGGACGGTGGGAATTAACGTGCAATGGCATTTTGGTTATAAACCTATGGGAAAAGCTATTTTATTAATATTTCGCGTAGCAAAAGCCTTAATATTGTTGGAAAGGTTGTTATTGGAAAGGTTGGTTAGGATAAGCGTTGACCATTATCATGGGCGTCAGCAGGTTTCAGAAAGTGGGGGGGGGGGGACACTATACTATCTAAGCGGAGCGCCACCATTGGTTGGCGCGTAGCGTACCAGAAAATTTTGGGTACATAAGACCCCCTAGATCGCAGGAGACGGCCTTCCTGAGTCGTTTTTAGTTACATCAGAACCAGATCTGTGAGGAGAAATTTTGTCTCACAAAACTAAATTTCGACAGAAAGTACTGGTAGAAAGATGCCGTTCTGACACCAAGGGAAACGAATTACACAGCGTCCATCTCAAACGAAATATTTTCGGTAGTTTGGTATCATATAATACCCTGCATACAGGCAGAATACTGTCTGTAGGGCCTAAAATATATGATATTACCTTCCTGGTGGGGTCTTCGACTTGTTTTCAAGTTGAAATACGTCCTTTTTCTCTGATTCACAGTGTAGGGCAAGGGGAATTCCATTTCTGGCGAGAAGGGGTGCTTCCACAAAACACTCTAAAACATCGTTCAAACATCGCACAAACTTTTATCAGAGGTCTCGGACGAAGCGGGGAGGGTGAATATCGGAGGAAGGGGGATAAAGGGCCAAGCACTGTTCTAATTTCCAGTGCAATTTATTGATAATGATTCTTAAGTTAGATTCTACTTGAATCAGCTCAGCAATTGTGATAGAAAATCGCGCATATGCATGTGATTTTTTTAATAACTGCTCTGAAAATTGGGGGGGGGGACAAATGATATGATATCCCCTCCACTTTTGAAAGTGGGGGGCATGCCCCCCCCCCGTCCCCCACCTGTTGACGCCCATGACCATTATATGTAACATATCATACATAAGGCGACTCGACCGTAGGCTCGTATATTCTGAACTGACTGCGAATATAAAACCTGTTGTAACTGCCACTTAGTTTTACAGCCATGCGTTGTTATTTCCCATGTAGCCTAACTAACCTTTCCATCAACCACGCTTGCTGGCGGAGAAAGTTTGTAACACTAATTAGGCCTTTGCTACGCGAAATATTGATAAAATAGTATGTCCCGTAAGTTTAGAAAACTTGTTGTCGCATAATATATAAAGCTTCCGCGTGGATGATAATTTAACAATGATGAATGATCTCGATAGAAATTGACAGCTTCTATCTACATAATACACAGCTTACTTCAATCCGGTGGCAGAGAAAAGTGTTGGCGCACTTGCACAATACAATTATAGTTGACCGCTGCACTACACATAATTTCAAGGAACTTTTGGCCTTACGCGGTGTCACTGTCTGAAATCAGCATTGTGTCGTCTGTGAATCATTATTGTTAGAAGTTTCTAAAATCATCGCTGATTTCGTGAAACTATGCGTAAGGAATATGACAGCTTTGTTTATGTGTCCAGTTTGTGAACTGTATTTAGTTTAAGCGAACCACGTTATCAGTTTCTGTTAGTAAAACCCAAAATATCATATTATGTTTACATTAGTTCTGTTAACCGAGCTATTCATGTATGTATTGTATTTACTTCTGGATCTTAAAAGGTAAAAACTATTCGAAGTATATCTTTTAGAGAAGGCATCATAGTATAACAAAAAAAATATATATATGTTGCCTCTTCTTTGTTTGTGCTCTCATGAAGTTTGCCAGCTTGCGAATAAAGACTGCGCCATCGTATGGGATGAAGAAATTAACTGTTGGGACTCGAGCACTGGTAAAGCTTCGCGCGGTGGAGCAGGTCTCTTTAACGGATGGTACGACGGTTGTGCTGGTATGTATCCCATGCTGTTTCGAGAAAACTTCTTGCCGTCTGTAAGCGGGTTCTAAATTATGGAACGCCAAAAGAACCGCCACTACGAACGGTGGTGTTCTACAACGATTGAATTGTGGGTAGTGGCGTAACCGGACATTTTCATCTGAGGGGCTGATGGGCAAAGAGTTTGAGTGGGGTGGAGGAGGGGCAAGTGTCGCGCGCGACCAGTTCGGTAATTTTTGGTACTTTTACATTATAACCTATTCCCAAAACTTGTAACAATAGTAACGGTACTGTTATGAATGTTTCTTTACCCAAATTGAACAGTGTATTTCCTGAGTTGCCATTCGCTACAACGGTCGATATAACGATGGTATAACGTTATAAACATACACAAGATATAATACGGATGGCAGCAGATTATCTCGTTCAGTAGCGTGTGTAGCGAAGGGAGGAGATGGGGTGGGAGGGGAGGGGAGGACGCGGGGGAGGCTCGTAGCGATGATAGAAAGCACAATGATAGGATAATATTAAACTTCACACGCAAATAACTGATTAATGTCAACCGCGAACTGGTTAACTGAGCTTTAAATTTAACTGACCTTGTAATTTGTTAGCAATAATTTACCCACCAATGTCATTTGAGGGACAAGTAGTGGGGGTGGAATGGGGCTTCCCCACCCCAGATGGTTACGCTACTGAATGTGGGCTATAAGGCTCACTTTGATTTCAGTCTCGAATTAAGGGGGCCTATAGGGAAATGATAGCATGAAATAAGGTATAGTTTGTATTTCGTACTTTCATAGTGTAGTTTAGAGTAGTACAAAATGGTGGCCCGATGACATTATTATTGTACCCCATGGTGTCCGAACTATGTTTCTGAATACCTCCGCGTGTTGATATTGTAGGCACTTATTTTCTGTTCAGTCTCTCATATATATGTGTGGGCTCCGTAATAAATTTACGTGACTATTACCAAAACAAGAGCTATCAAGTTTAAAACTTGGAAAGAGAAAATAGAAAAAGGCATTTTCCAATATCCAAAATGTCCCAGTCAATGTTTTTCATTAGTCATAAACTACAAAGTTTAAAACTTGGGCATATATATCTTTCTTTTGCTACATATGAATCACAATGTCAGAAATCTCTGTAATTCCGCAGCGGCTCGCTTTACGTGATTCTCGATCAAGCCTCAAACTTCGATTTCTCTTTACTTTTTTATCTTTTTTCTTTCTTCTCATATTCCTTTCTGGTAGGTATGATTCCGACAAAAGAGAGAAACAGGACATTTTCGTTTTCTAAATCGTATTTTAAAGGCCCGGCCGAAATGCTATGGGCCAGGAAGAATGACACGGTAGCAAGAAAATTACCAATTAACGTGAAAAATCAAAAGATCGGTTTCGTTGACGGTTGGCATAGCGACGAGTTTTGTCTTCTAGAGCAAACAAACATCGTGGTGAGTATAGTTTGGTGACTTGGTTAATAGTGTGAATTATATGGATGTCACGTGATGGCTTGTATACGTAAAAGCTGCTTTTTGATTGGACACGATCTGTTGGATTCTTACCTGAATGATAAAGGAACGGTATAGGGTGCACTTCCGCTCCCCCAAATTCTAACCCCACCCCACAGGTTGCACCATCTTTTGTTGCAGCATATTCTGTCGCATTTAAATGTATGATGTATATTATGTACACAGCACTTTGAGATTTGACTTTATAGGACAATTTTACAAATTGTTGTGGTTTGGATAGAATTAAAGTTTATTTCTTCATTACAACAAAGGCGTCACCAGGCAGGGTAAGCATGCTATGATAACGGTCGAGGAACGTATTGACAATATATAATGCTATAGACCAGTCGGTCCGAGTAGGTTAGGGCGTCTGCAAATAGATCGGAATTTTTGGCTGTTAGGGTTATATTATTTTCATAGACAAATATTCTTTCTTTTCACTATACCCTTCTTTTCCGTCTACACAGGGGTTTGATACAGAACTATCTAACTTTTCACATTACCCTTCAATGCAAGAATTAGTACAAGCCATGATGAAGCACGAGGTAAGCTAATTAATTGGATTTAATTAATATGAAATCATTTTTTATAGTTATGTTATTGAAACAGCCTTCAATCAATAATCATAACTGTTCATCAGATGTATACGTTACGTGCAGGCTTATCGTGAATACAAAATACGTAAACGTTGTTCAGCTTAAATGTTATTCACACTTGAGCAACCATGTGAACACTCTTGTAATCCGGTGAACGTTCACGTCATTGGTGTACAAATCGTGTTAATTGTGTGAAAATTGATCTTTATGCACCAGTGAACGCTCATAACTCCAGGTAGCAATCTTGCAACACAGTGAACACTCATGCATCAATGAACACCCAAGCACAAGTGAACACTCGTACAAATTAACACTCATCTACCAGTGAATACTCAAGCATTAGCGAACACTCATTCAATGAACACTCATGCAACCAGAGAACACACCTACGCGCTGAACTCATGCCAGGGGGTGAAGCCTCATTTAGTTATTCATCAAGCAACCACTGATCGTTCATACAACCAGCGATCAACACGCAAGCTATACTATATACAATTGAATACACTTTCAATATCTTAACGCTGCACGCAACCCAGATAGTAACTTAGGCACAACCAGTAAAACTTGATGCATCAGGTGAGATACTTTTTAAGAAAAAGTCGCCCAGGAAAGAACCTGGGCACTAAAACCAAACTACCGAACGACTGATCCGCTCTCAACCCCAGTCCCCTTGCATCGGGACTGTAACTGTGTGATCATCGTCAAGTGTGCATCACCATTCCCCTCGAAAGGAAACAGATACTACACATGATCTTAGCCAAAAGTCCGAGAAGCGATCAAGAAGAACATAATGCTACACATGATGCTAACTAAGGTGAGATCTACATGTAAACCAGTGACGGCTCATTCAACCAGTGAACACTGATGACAGCAACGGACATATATGCAACAAGTCAACACTCGTACAACAGCTGAAAGAAGATTTGTAAACCGATGAACACTTGTGTAGTATAGTGAAACGCCATACAAACATATATACACAATGGATCTAATGCAACCCATTTAACACTCAGTGCATCAGAGGGAACACATGCAACCAGTATGCAATCATTTGGCTCAGTAACACTTCATTCAACCAATGAGCAGCCATGCAATCTCAGAGCAATATACACAGAAAAACAGTAAGCAATCATGTACTGCAAGCGAACACGTAAACATCTATACTCACCCATCTAGTGAACTACCCAGGCAACAGGTGGGCGCTCATAAGCAGTGAACACTACAGGGAGCCGGTAATCTGAGATCAGAGAAATTGAGTTTTAGCCGGGTATTGTAAACCATAAAATGTGAGCACAGAAAGCCAGACTCTTGACAAGGACAAGGTGAAGATTCAGAGTTGACGCGTCGTAGTCTTACAACAAAAATAAGGTTGAAGCTTCGGGTGCGAGAAGAGTTCATATCGGTAGTCTGGTTTTAAGACATTCCCTTAAATTGAAAAGTATCTTTAAAAGATCATTTCTTTCCTTTCAGACTAATAGGAAAATGACGTTGTCTTCTCAGTCTAATTTGAAATATTATTCGATTGTTTTTGTTGTTGTTGTTTTAATTCTCTTCGAACTGAAACTCAAACAAAATGATCTTACAGCTGAGTAAAAGAGGATTTTGATCAGAGGATTAATTTAGCAACTTTGATTGATGAGCCATTGCTGTTGAAATGGTCATTTCTCAAAACAACAGAAATACAACGTAGAAATATAAAATAAAAACCTGGTAGCAGTGCTTTGAACGGCCTATAATTTAGTATAAAAACAAATTAAGTGTCTGCAGACGGTCTTTAATGTACAAACGTAAATTTTCTTCAGAATGGTGGAAAAAAATCACATGATGACTTCGCGTAGCATTGATAAGCATTACCAGCTTGAATATCCCTTCATGTTGTCTTTTTCTTCTTTTTTATATAGATTGATCTTGCATTTTGTAGCAGTCATCCCATCCTCTTGTCCCACCTCCAACCATTGACGTCATCAAGGGTATGTGCAACAGAAGGTCCAGCGGTCATGCATCGAAAGGATTCGCGGTTATCTGATTGGTGGAATCCTGCCCTAGAGAAACTTATAAAGTCAGCCCAATATGTACAAATATGCGATGATCTAACCAATGATAAACACGGTAATCACAAACTCATTTATGTATATGAGGTTTATTATGCTTATGATGGTATGTTATTGGTTTGTTGCTTTACCATCGTCTTTGTTGAAGTTGTGATTTATTGTTTGTTATTAAACTCGGGTTAGACTTTTGTTGCAGTAAAATGTTTCATTATACGTTTCGGTATGATAAATGAGAGGGCAGTGTTATATTGTCTACATAGACATAGCTATATTTTTACGATTAATTTAGAACGGAGGTTTTACCACCATCAGAAAAGGCAAACAACATTCTCATGTTCTTGTCTGAAGAATAAAATCAAAATTCCCTCTCATTCGTTTTTGGTATAGGGACATGAACATTAATGGACTGGCAGATAGATTAAGATATTAAGAATGAGACATATGTAGAGGTCGGGTGGGGGGTTGGGGGTTGAATGCGACTGCCAGGTAGAGGCGTGTGGGATCCTCCCAACAGGACAACAGGAAATCAAAGTTTAGAGGTCAAATTGTGCATTATGAGGCATATTTAGAATATAAATAAGTATAGTTCTATATAGTTAGGTCTAAACACAATATTATACGAATAAGTAGGCTACTCTTGAAAATTCCCAAAGTGAAGGTTTTTCCCCAGACTGGTGATAATGGTGGGGCCCGCCCCTTGCGTGCGCCACCGGTGACAAATAATGTTTAGCAGTTTTCTTGTTTGTCTATGACCGCTGCCGATTGACGTAACGTTGTGATCTCTCACTTTCTCACACATTTTGTTTTTTTTCCGCGCAGGTCACAAACCTGGCGGGGATGCTTCACGCGTGTGTCTAACTTCCACCGAGCAATCATGATGAGTATACTTCAGATCTCTCTTCGTTTGAGCAGAAGTGGAAAATATCGATGGAGTTGTAAAGTTATAGATAGATGTGTTGGCGGACTCGGAATACACAATGTCAGCGCATCGACTCAGCATGTGCAACCAATGAGCGTCGTACGTCCGCCATTACCCAAGCCGTTCTAGAAATATCGCGGAATCCATGCAAGTGCTGTCTATAGCCAAATGTAACTACTTAGCGGACGGCTGTCCATAGCAACTGGCATAGTAAATAGTGTGAGTCTGCCATCTAATTGGTCTATATATCCAACTAAATGAATTACTTCTTACAATCCAATGAATGGAAGCGACCGTTACATTCAAATGAAACAAAGGACTCGAGTCTGAAACATGTTTATGGTTGTAATTTATTAAATTAATTTTGATGCAGTTAACATGAATATAAATAAAGAATGATCATATGCCTAGTAACCATAAGGCATCTTCCTTCTAACTATTTAGCGGACGACTGTCCATAGCAACCGACACAGGAAATATTGTGCGTCTGCTACCCGCTATTTATTTATATATCCAACTTAAAGAAAACTATTTTACTTCGTACAATCCAATGAATCAATGCAACCGATACATTTAAATATAAAAAAAGATTCGATACTGAAACATGTTTAAGGTTGTAATTTGTTTCAGTAATGTGATGCAGTTAACATGAATATTAATAAAGAATGATAATAATATGTCTAGTAATCATACGCCATCTTCGATCGGACAGAACGAGATACAAATCAGTTACTTCGTGATTGTATTGTATTGAGACGGAAGCGGTACGTGTGAATCACATGCAATCACAACAGTATAGTCAAACTTTGTAATATTTATATTGAACAAATCATATGAGCTGTAATAATCTTATCATCATTGTCATGTTTTGTTTTTATCCCTTTCACATGCCATTACCCATCCCTTTTTAGTGCCGTTGGTCTTTAAAATATAAAATAAATAAACGAAAGCAATCATGCATGCGTCTTATACCGAGTTAAATTTTAATCGGCATATATTAACATTGCACGTTTTCATCAACATTTTTTTCAATATGAAGACTAAATCCCATAATATTAATAATTATCATAATAGTAATAATAAAATAATCACAATGGGATTGTAATTATGTTTCATATTCATAGATTTTCTCCATCTAGTAATAAAATCAGAGACAGTGGTAGTCAAAAGTTGTTGTCCAAAATGCGTTAAAAGTTACAGAACCAATGAGCAAGATTTGCTCTCTGTTTTCATTTCACGATGGATATTATTTTCACCAACTATTACTACGTTGAAACAGAGTTGATTATTAATAATAATGATGATTATGATGATGATGATTACAACTTACACATCTAGTGGCTTCCAATTCAACATTTTAACTCAAAGTTGGAATCTTTTCGATTTAGAAAGTCATTTCAGATGGTAAAAGCGTAGATTGCTCTATGATGAAAAACCCACTTTACTATGACACGGCCGGACGCGGAACCTCCCAATTACTAAGCCTCGTTGCTTCAAATGCCACCGCCTTTATCCACTCGGCCACATCACCGTTACTATTAACATGTAACGTAGGAACTATATAGTATGTTGCTTACGAAGGCGATACAATATTTTCCTCTTAATCGTTTTACGTAATAGCAAACGAACAGTCGTCAGTCGAAGGACGACTCCATTGGTTAAGAACCGGAAGTCATGCGACCAAATGCATAGGGTCATGTCATTCAATTTGACACATTTTCACTATTCATAAATCAATGAACGCTATAAAGGACACTTTATAAATGCCGCTTTCAGTTTATAATTGAATTTGCTATATGTATATATTGGCATGATTCTTTGTACTAATGGTGATGCGTGGAGTTTCATAAAACATCACCAAACCCCAAACTATGATTTGACATTATGGTTGTTCAATGTTATTACTCACTTCTCAAATTTTAACAACTGGATTCTAAATTATGACAATATGATATCAGTCAGTATCATTTGTCAGGACTTTCTTTTCTTTTCCGTCAAGAAAATTATTCCCAAGGTACAAAAAAAAAGTAAGAAATTTGTTGATCATTTGATTATAAAACAAGAAGTAACAATACAATAAGCGCCAAACGAATGTGATGTGCAGTGAAGACTGGAAAGAAATTGCATTCTGTAATCAGTTTTCTCCTATTGATCCACTTAGTTTGCAGTACGAATGAAAACGTAAGGTCCTGCACACCCGAGTGACAGAACCTGACAACTTAAGAGCTGCTGAGCAAGTATACTTCCAAATAAAACAAAAATCGACTGTCAGTTGAATCGGTTTCCATTTTGAGCAGAACATGTTTGTAAAATTTCAAAAAGCACTTACAGACTTCAGGTTTAAAAGTAAGAGATAATTTACAAAATAAAGAAAAAATCCATAATTCAATGTTAATTTCAAACAATTTGTTTATAGTCCCTAGACCGGCAACTTTCCATGTCTTGAATAAAATTCACTTGTTATGTACAATCATACAATAAATCATAACAAATCAGAATTGAATGTGGTCAGACATAGAAGGTTGCTATGTCATTGTCGTCAATGATTGGTTGAAAGCACTCTATGTGTGGACCGGAGTCTTCCCGAAAGAAAATGGAGGATATTCCATCGTAAAATTTAATGCCGGGAACAAGCTCTTCCGAAAAGGATAATTCTGCACTGTCGCTTCCAAGTTCACGGTCGTCATCATGTTGAGAACTGTCGTTTGAAGGGCGAAAATTGTTTGCAGTGAAGATTACCGAGGGGGAGTCTGCCTCACTTCTACTGTCATGTTCACATTCGGTTGATTTATCTTCATACAGGAAACTACAAAGAAAATTGCTTTTTGCACCTGGTATAGGTGGGTAATCTTCGGGGTTAGAATTTCCATCTTTACTTATTTTATTCAAAAGAAGAAGGAGAGGTGGAAAAAATACGAGTCCATGAAGGAGACCAAATGTCATCGCTAATATGATAACTTTCCCAAATGATTGGTAAAGGTAGCCAGGCGAAAACAGTAAAAGTACCTAATACTGATGATATGGCACTTTGAACAATTGGATAACCAAAAACCCCAAAGCTCAATCCCAGACGGTTAAGAGAAGTTTCATTATGTAGTACATTGAAACCGTAGGCAATATGAAAGGAACAATTTACGCTAAAGCCGAACGAAATTATCAAGTAGATAATAGAAAATGGATCCAAATTTACGTCCCAAAATATCATGAATCTTGTAATTCATATGAATGTAGATTCCACAGAAAGGACAACAAAAACGGAAATATCTGGATTAGGTTTGAAAACCAAAGCTACAACAAGTATCCACCCAGATGCAATAACACTGATTTGTATAGTTTGACCAACAATGATAACATAGTGCTCGTAAAATATGAAATCAGGAGCAAAAAGGAATACTCCAGAATCCATATCAATTTTCTTGAATGATGTTTTCGTCACATTTCATAGGGTCAGCATCATGTCGACTTTTGCGTTCGTGGTTCCTACGTTCTCTGTTACTACAACGCAACGGGAAGATGTGATGGTATCTTCTTTAATCGCAAATTTTTGAATATTCCGGTAGTTACAGCTAACATTGAATATATCAAGGAAACGAATGCAGAATAACAAAATAAACCCTAACATCAGAAATTATTAATTAGGTGGAAAATCACAGGAGACAATCATTATCAATGGGTTTAGATGGCACATGCAATATTTCTTTGGAAAAGAATGTCATGTTATGAATTAATTACCGCACTTGTTGTTATTAATGTGGTCTATAGTAATTTTTCGTCTTCCGCTTCGAGGAGTTGGGTGTGGGACTAACGCCCCCCCCCTCCTCCCCATTCATTCCCTCAATCACCCCCAGACCCATGCTATATGTCCATGCACTTGATGAATAATTGGTACTTATATAAGGGCCCTGAACAACTCCCTGTTAAAGGAATTTTGATATGCCGAACACCGTTAAACAAGTGTCCTATTAGTCAGTTAAACTAACTACTTAGGTCTATAGTGTAACAACTCAATAGAATAAACACAAGACTTTTATGTCATGATAAAGTCTACCCCCCATATTAAAATTAAAATTTCACCTTAAAATATTCCTGTAATAAGAATCTTTCAGCACCATAGTAATGGTTAAGGATATACAAGACTCTGTCAAATATTGAAATATTGGGACGACTAAAATACTGAAAGCAGCCTTATTTCAAATTAGGAGTGCAATCATAGCAAGCGGTAACGACTTGAAAGCAATGCGACATTTAAGAAGAAAATTTGAAATTTTCGACATGCAAGTTTCCAATTTAACTACTAACAATAGGTAAAACGTTCAAGTAAACTGAGAAAAATTACAGTTACGGAAAACAAAGAACAATGGACCCCCACCCCTTCCCTTAAGGGATTTTCACCCACGTTGTTTTTCGGTTAGCTAGGACCCTCAGCTGTAACAATCTTGTAGTGCTTAGTCACATCAAATGAATAGTGCCTGGTTGATTGCAATCAAGATCTGAGTCAGTTAAGGTTTTTATTATGCCCAATCAGGACCGTACGGACAATGCTTCAAAACAATGTGAGGGAATTTAAGATAATTCATATCATTGTAACTAAACAACATGAAAACTCCATCAATGTGTCTTTGGCATATATATTTCAGACTTTCTGGTTGATTGAGCTCAAGATCAGGTCCATTTAAGGTCACGTTCGAGCTCAATCAAGACCGTTGCCATTGCAACACTAGGCTGACTAAATGTGAGTTTGAAATGGACTCTGACAACAAAATGTCTTATTTATGTAACTAAACAACATAGAAACACAATCTAAGTGTTAATGTTTATAGATTTAGGGCTGCCAAAGTTTATATTACAGCAAATGGTAATAATGGATTCAAATGAGCCTCACATACGTATATCAAGTAAGAGGATATTAATGTCCGTGCGCTTAATGTCTTTCGTCGTTATATAGTCATCAATACGTGTTACCGGACGCCGATTAAAACGCTAAACGTTCACTGAGAATTCTGGACTGCTCAAATAGCATAAACATCTTGTCGTATAGGTTTCAGTAATATGAAAGCAAATTTACCACTTGTATGGCATTAATCTATCTCTATTGTTATAAACTTGTTTCGAATAAGGAAGATGTGGTTCTTCAATGAGTATCGATAAAGTCCATTAGTGTGTTATGTGTTGGACATAACGAGGACTACTTGGTATTAGAGTAATGGCGGTTTTCTTCATTTATTCTTCATCAGGATGTAGTCAATTGACTTGTAAAACAAATAGAACAAAGAACAAGGAATCGGATAACATTCTTCCGAGATCAAACTAGTTTTATCCTGAGACGTGTACAACGAACAGATAAACCGAAGAGTTAAAGATACCCCGAAGATATGGACGTTAAATGGATGTGTGCCGAGAGATTGGCTTCGGTCAGCTTGCGAGTCTATAAGCCTCCATGGCTTCTTTCGCGAGTTCCTGCTTGCGGGAAGATCACATATACATACATACATACATACATACATACAAGATCATGTGTAGTATCTGTTCCCTTTCGAGGGGAATGGTGATACACACCTAACGATGATCACACAGTCACAGTCTCGATGCAAGGGGACTGGGTTTGAGAGCGGATCAAACGTTCGGTAGTTTGGTTTTCGTGCCCATGTTCTTTCGTGGGTGAGTTTTTTTTTCAAGTATCCCCGGTATGCAATCATGGGAGAATGATCGACAGATAGATTTTGATGTAACTTGATAACTCACTTTAATTAATTAAATAATGAATAAGGCAGAATTTTAGTCTTGATATGTTATTATACATACAATACAGACAAGTTTGAGTCCAATAATGTTTCTGTAGCTATTCCAGTATTTTTCAAGATATGTATCGTTAAATATACTTAATTTCTGGAATATTCGTTTAGGCTAACTTGATGGTGACGTCGGCTCCTCACTGCAGTTCTTATAGTTAATGTTGATCCGTTGTTTTTGAGGTCAACCAGAATATGTTCGTTAATATTCATATATGCAAATTTGTAATAAATTATAAACATGTCATTTGAGACCATATGATCTTAATTTTTCCCATTGACTTTTGTAGTGCAACTGAGGAATTAGTCTGTTGGGCTATGTAGTAAACTAAAAGGTCCAGTCACTTTAACTAGTGAACCTCAACTGTTTAAAAGGTCATTCCAAAGAACAAACAAAAAATAAGTAATGTGCTATACAACCCTAGCTAGACCGCGAGTAGTGACTTATAACGGTCCACGGCATATCAAAGTTAATTTTGTTCCTGAAATTATGAAATCACATATGGGTATACTTTTTTTGTGAATCTCAAGAAAAGTTCTTAAGTATCACTCAGTTTCCTGAACTACCTACTTTCCGGTATGATAATTTTGCTACAACACTGTTGCTTATAATGGGACCATATTGACACTGGTACACTTTGGTTTTCTTGCAAAAGTTATATATATTGAATTTTATGTATATTTAAAGTTGATCTCATGGTTTTACTGGCTTGTATGTCTCTGGCATTGCAACGAATATAATGCTTGTTTTAGTGTAGGTTGTGTAAATCTTGCAAACACATTTATGTCAAACAATAAGTTTAATTAAGTTCCTGCAAACCCTAGTGAACTGCATGACTATTTGAATGTGGCCTACCACAAATAACCAATTACAATCAAATCCCTTCCACCTTCAGAGTGACAAGAAAAAACGGCTTTTGAGGTATTCGATGGCGATAGTTTGAAACGGGGTGTTTTTTAATATAAAATAAATATATGGCTCTTAAAGGCATCCGTATATTCACTTTCAGGAGAATAGCGCCTCATCAGGCCACGTATTCAGTGGACGGTGGCTGCAAGCATGCCGGTCGCAGAGATGTCACCACCTCTGGCCAAAGGCAAGGATTCACGCACGCCACCTAGTACGCTTCTGGTCGGTTTGACCGACCCTCTGCGCATCCCCCCGGGTTCTTTTGCGACAACAAGGGAGACATGGCACGGGATCCTAGGCCACAAAAAGCACCATACCTACAGCCAATGGTATTATCGCCAGAGGCCTGTCTTGAACCCTAGCCACGATTTACACGACCGACGAGGAATGAGTCTTTCGTCACCCTCTTAACCACATCGGCCATCACATCAGCTAGTAATTTTAATGGTTGAACTAATATATCAAGACTTCAGGGTCGACTAAAGAAATAGAAAAAGAAATTTTAAACGTGTTTAACCAACCCCAATCATTGATGGAATCGAACTCAGTTCATCAGGGTTACCAGTCCACTGCTCTACCAACTGAGCCATTAGACGAGTTAACTTTCTCCGAGCTTAAGTTGGTATTGTTGGTCAATGTCTTTGTTTACATTGCAGCAAGCAGTAAGAATGTCGTTTCCTTTCAAGACGTTAATTTACAATAGGCTTATGCCCCGATACTATCGATGACTTCGAAGCAAGCAGTAAAGAAAAACGGATTCCGTGAAATCTTCTTATTCACAAAAGGTTGCTTAAGATTATGCTTGTAAGAGATTTCTTGCTGTAAGCTGTCTCCCTTTACAACTATATTCGATGCAGACGATCATGAACTGGGATTAACCCTGAAATTTCAACAAACAATACCTATTTCCATTTCAAGACCCTTTTGAATGAGGAAGGGACAACACTTATTAAGCCAAACACGTTAACTACATGTGACTAATCTTTTTTAGGAATGTGAATTGCTGGAAATAGCACAGTAATTCGAAACCCGAAACAGATATCGTAGGGTTTTGAGTTTATGGAAGTAGATATGGGAAACACGGGATCGGGAATTCGTCAACTAAAAGACTTTGTTTAGTCCGCAGTGACTTTCTGTGTTTATTGATCCTCTGAAACTGCGGTATAAATTTGCGTGTATATCCCCATCCCCCCCCCCCCCCCCCCCGCATGGATGTGTTTCACACATATACAGAAGTGTGTATTTACTTTAATTAAAAATATTTGAATCATCTTTATAAATATCAAAGTTTGATCTATGACCGTATCAGCCAACGTTGTTTACTATTGTTGCATTTTGAAAGACTGAAAGACTGGTAATGAGGAAGGGACGGTGACGAGGACGGAGTTTGGATGTTTTATAGCTTTAATATGGTGCCATACATTTTGTCAACACTCTGACATGGTCGACTCTATCAGCAGCTAAAATCTTTATAAAGCATAAGTTATAGGAAGCAATAGCATCCCTTTCAAGGTCGTAGCTACTCTCCCCTTCACCGCCGCCCCTCCTTTTCATTATGGTGGGGAGAAAACACGTCATCCCTCCCACCCCCTCTCTAACCCGAAGGAAGAATAAGAAAACAACAAGATTTCTTCTTTTTGTCGTCCAACATTATTTATTTTGAAAATGGATTTTTTTTTTTCGTCCATGACATTTCCAATCAGTTTTTCCACATCAGGTTACCATAAAATTCAAAAATACATCATTTTTCCTTGTTATATACGTCCAATTTACAGAATATACCAAAACAAAAGCACACACACACACACAAGATCAATCTGATCAATCGTATAAATTGATATAATTTTGGTTAGTATGAAAGTATTTTGGGACAAGAAAAATATCTTTTTCTTCTCTCTTTTCAGTTTGTACCCATAAAACTGATCATTTTACATTTTCTAAACTTCGTACACAATCAACTTTATTGACAAAGTTCATGGTAATTAATAGCGTCGGCCTGCAAAAATCTTTATCATTATGACAATATTTAATTAATGAAGTAAGCATTTAACACACCTACGGTACACCTTTTTCATTTACGGCGCATGTCAGTTTTATTCAGACATTCCTACATGATAGCTCAAAGTATTCTTAATACTCAGGTTTTATTCACAGAGTCATCTGACTTATTGCTTTCTTCAACAATGGAAAGAATGGCCCTCAGGAAAATCTAGATTTGACAGAAGAAATGAAGGCAATTTGCATTCAATTAACCTTTTTACCGATTACGAGATACAGACATTTGAAGTTAGGGTTAAACGTTTGAAGGTTTACAATCTTGTTTCAGATGAAGAAGAAATCTGAAGATTGAAGGTTTACAATCTTGTTTCAGGCCAAGGCGGCCTCACGCGACTTAATATACCTTACTTCCTGATCATTGGTAACTTGTCACACCCACACACCAAAGTGTGCACAGTTCAATCAATCTCTCCTTGGCCACAACAGTACACCACAGCCACGTGTCCCCGGGAGACTTCCCATAGGGTGCAGCCACAAACCGACGCACAAAACTATATTTTCAAGTCACCTCGCAATTCCCCATTTATACACCTGTGTGAAGAGAGGCAATGGAGATAAAGTGCCTTGCCCGAGGACACAACGTAATGATCTGGCCAGGACTCGAACCTGCAAACCTTAGATCACAAATCCACTGTCTTAACCACTTCACCACAACGATCTCTTGACATGGTTTGCACTAGAAATGAAGTTGAAGCAAACAGGTGTGATGTTTTCTAATATGTTTTTCTTCCAAACTTATAAAACAAAGCAAGAATATCAAACAACACAAGAATATCAAACAAATTCTGCTTGAAAATTGATATGCAGCTCCGTTTGAATACACTCACGTTATTGCTACATTGTTAACAACGTTATTGATACATTATCAACGTTATTGCAACATTGTTAACAACGGTATTGATAAATTAACAACGTTATTGCAACATTGTGAACAACGTTATTGCTACATTGTTAACGTTATTGCTACAATGTGAACAACGTTATTGATACATTGTTGACAATGTTATTGCTGGCCTTCAATGTTAACAACGTTATTGATACATTGTTAACAACGTAATTGATACATTGTTAACAATGTTATTGCAACAATGTTAACAACGTTATTGCTACAATGTTTAACAACGTTTTTGATACATTCTTAACAACGTTATTGATACATTGTTAACAGCGTTGTTGATACATTGTTAACAACGTTAATGCTACATTTTTAACTACACATCCCACTCAGGCTCTTTCGTAAAGTGGGAAGCATATCAAATCCCAAGGTCTAAATAATAACGTAAAGCAAAGCAAAGCGAACATAAGTTACATAAAGTAACATAAAGCGAACGTAAAGCAAAAACAGTTTTTGGCTGTCAGTGTGTCAACTGAGACCTGTTTGCTTCAAGTTCAACTTAAAATACAAACTAAGACTAATTTCATTGATCAAATATCTCTCGGGGACGCCATGGAGGAATTGGATTTCAATATTTTCACCGGAATGCTTTAGAAGGGTATTCCTTTCTTCATCAGTCAAAATAAGAACTTTCCTCTGGATAGATTCATTTTGTTCCATGCTTCATTGAGTCACACACACACAAACATCTAACATTTCTTACCAAACATGCTGATGGTCTTGTCAGCTAGATGAGTTTCAACCCGCAGTATAGTACATATATTCTCCTGGCCATTAAATACTAAGATCATGTGTGATTGCACTAATAAGTGCAATACTCCAAGTTACTTATGTGATATCTATATATTTAGCAAATTATTGAGTAATAAACGTTTCACCTTCAATTCTCATGCAAACCCTTTAGTCAATCACACTCAAGCCTGTGCAATCGCTGATTTAACACACAATTTAACAAAAAGGGGGAAAATCAGGGAAAAACTTATATTTTCTTATTTTCAAAAACTGGGATTTGGTAATATAAAAAGCTATGTGCATTGGGAATTGAAAATGTGTCATAAATGGGGAACCAACACAGATGTGAGTAATAAGTAAATCAGGGAGTGGTTCCATAACAACTCCCTGAGTAAATCTATATGAGCTAACTGAACATACCTAATTTATGTTCAATCAACATATAAAACAATATTTACTGTATTATTTGAAAATCAAACTGGCCAGGCTGGTTCATTAAATGTAGAACTGATATCATAACGATTCATTATGAATGATAACGTTTATGTATTTAAAGTGTGTTCAATTAACATACCAAATTATGGTATCACAACATAGAAATGGAACCATTCTTTATGAACGATTAATGAACATTGATGTCTTTAAAGTATATGTTAAATAAACATACCTAATTAAGGTATGACAACATTGATTTATAGCAATTCATTGTGAACATAAATGAACATTGATGTCAATAAAGTATATATAATAAACATACCTAATTTAGGTTTCACAACATAAAAATGAAACGATTCATTATATACGATAAATGAACGTTGATGTCTTTAAAGTATGTTAAATTAACATACCTAATTAAGGTATCAAAGCCTTGATTTATTAAGATTCATTATGAACGAAAAATGAACATTGATGTCATTTTATAGTATGTTAAATAAACATACCTAATTAAGATATCACAATGTAGAAATAAAACGATTTATTATGAACGATTAATGAACGTTGAAATCCTTAAAGTATGTTAAATAACATACCTAATTAAGGTATCACAACATTGATTTAAAACGATTCATTATGAACATAGATGAACATTGATGTCATTTAAAGTATGTTAAATAAACATACCTAATTAAGATATCACAATGTAGAATGAAACAACTCATTTTGGAAAATAAATGAATGTTGATATCTTCAGAGTATTCAGTAGATCAGAATTTGATATACTGTAGAATAGTGAATCACTCTTTGCTATTTTGTGACTAGTTTGTGCCTTTTTGGGCAAATCTTACAGACAAAAACAAAGATTCTATATAAGTAAATGAATCATGGAAAACGGACTTTGAAATTTTCCTTTTTGTAGACTAGGAATTGGAGCAGAGAAATTTATCCCTAGAACTTGGATTCATGCCAGTGACCTCTGGACTTTTTTAAAAATCTTCTAGAATCAATTGCCGACCTCTGTATCCCATTAATTACAGATAACAAAAAATATATATATAAACGATTAGTACAAAAGATAATGGTTGTTGATTGCCGCAAATTAATCAAGTGACGTTAAAAAAGAAAACAATTAACACAAAAATAGCGCAAGTTCCGTAAACAGAATGATGGTAGTAATATTTCAGCTGATTTACTGAGGAAGACGGATCACTATTTGTAACTTTCTTGGAATTCCTCTCACCACCACCACCACCCCTCCTTCCCCTCTGTCACCTCACCCACACACATACACACCCATACACCCACTCATACACCCTACATTCAGACCGAGGACCCCATTGTTTTTACCATTGTTCAAATCCATGTACCCGAACCTTAATAAATATCCCTTAACAATAGAATTCTTGCGAGGGCGTGGTGATTCTTTAGAAATCACATCCGAGGACCTGGAATTCTTTTGTTGATGTCCTCAGTCAGAATACAAAACAAACGCACACACACACACAAATTAACTATAACTATGTATATCCATTACACCTGATCCATCTATCTGTTAAGTTTAATGATACAAAAATTCACCACTGTATGACAAAGCACCAGATATGTTCCTGACATTGAACCCCATCTTTCCCCCACCACAAACATCCTCCCCACACCCCACCCCTCCACCACCACGCCATTATCCCTCCCACTTTTTAACACATTTCCATTTAATTTTCTCATCACCTCCTCACAACCTGCCCACCTATACCTCAGTACTAAAGTCACACTGTGTGTGTAATCATTTCGTAATTGAGAGCATGAAGTACATATTTATGAGATGGAAAACATCTCTTTCTCCAACCCTCATCCCTGGCTTATATCGACTAAATGTATCAAGGAAGTTAATCTGGGATGATCAAAACAAATCACGGAAATTTGCAAAAATTGCGGTATAGGCTCCCGTTTGCGTATGCTACAGTGTGTTAGGATAATAGTTTTTGTCCCCGAGGTAGAAAAGAAATCACGGATATTCCGCGAATTCGCGGAAAAAGCTCTTGCCTGGTTAATTAAATTGAATCTACCTCCCCCACCCCCCCCATCATCTCCTCCCTCCCCTCGCCCCTCACCTACCTAGATTTATATCTCCGTTTTCAGTAATCATATCCCTCCCAGCCAGCACATTACAAGGCCAGTGTCAAAGACAAAGGAGCATAGATATCTCGACGAGAGTGTCTCCAACCGCCCAACGCCCCCCCCCCCCCTCCATAAACATATACTGTTTACCTCACTGCTCTCTATGTCACTTCCACACACACACACAAATGCTACTTTACTGTTCTCCCATATGTATATATAAATCTAAGAACTTCAAAACTCTTAGACTCTCCCCCTTTAAATCTTTCTTCTTATGTCGTACAAAAAACATAAATATATTCGAAGTACAAATGACACCTTTTGAAGTTAGTTTAATCACAATTTTCACACACACATACAAATCTTTGTTCCACGTAGCAAAAGGTTACGGAAAGAATGACATAATTCCCTGCCTTTTGTATTTATCTATAACAAAATCAAATAGATGTAGAACTCTTGATGTTACCAGCCATCTCCTGACGAGCCCACTTTCAAGAAAGAAAAATAATAACAGCCACACACCTCAAATCCAAAAACCCCCTCAAAATTGACCCAAAAAAAATAGACCTCTGATATCAACCTGCTGAAAGTTCCTCAGGATGTTGGGCTTACGAAAGGTGGATTAACAGAAGAGGGCTTTCTGGAACCGGATTTGTGCCTCTTGCGGGCTGAAGCTTGTCGTCTCAGGGCGGTGTTCAAGGTACTCTGTCCCCATAACCAATACTTTTCAGGTATTTTCTGGAAAATCCACATCTACCGAAAAAGACAACGATACATGAGATGGCCACATAAGAATCCAACATATATAACAGCGTAACCGTAGCTGTAATCATATCGTAATCAGACCATGTTATCATGATTGCAATCATCAATGTATCATCATTGCAATCATCAATGTATATCATCATTACAACCATATATACACTATGATTAAAGGTATGCTGTATTGGCCCCAAATATGCTAGATATTCAAATATGGTCACCTCTGGTCAAAAATCTTAAACTGTGTTTGTTACAAACTTTGAGGAAATTTTTCCTCACTGGTACATTCAGTCATCTTGTGTGTTCCTTAAAATGTCTGAGAACAATTTGGAGAGTAAAGACCTCCAGGAAAATACTTTTTGAAAACTTCTTGCAATTTATAGTGTGCTATAATTTGGGGCCAATACTGACTACCTTTAAGTCTATCCATACTTTCTTGACACAAATCCCAACGTACTTGTCGTCAACAGTTGAAAATTAAATTCATAACTACCAAGTTATTATCATTCTTGCGATAATAATTATTGTAATTACAACTGCAATCATAATTACGACCATAAAAGTTCTCTTTAAAAATTAAACAGATATGCCAACTTTGCAAAACATTTCCTGCTTTTTTTTCTTTATCTTTTTTTTTTTTAGTAAAAAAATGATTATTTTATGCACCAAATCAATACTTTCCAATATGATCAATACTTTCAACTCCAAATAATCAATCTTAAATTTGAGCTTCACATCAAGTTATGTTCTATATTTCATCATAACTTATCTTTTGCTAAACAGATTGTTTTGGATCTCTGACTTACACAAACATTCACATGTATGAGGATATAAAGTAAGATGGAATACTACTGGATGTTTGGTTAAATCTTAAACAGGCATTATTATTTTAGAAGAACCAGAGCACGAAAGAAAAAGGGTTATACAGATATAAATTGTATTTCCATATTGTGCATCCAAATTTTCAATAACAAGGACAGAAAATCCAGACTGGCTGACATGTTTCTGTAAATAGACTCTGTGAGGATACTGTTTGTATGCTAACAGTATACTCTGTAAGTATACTTACAGTATACTCTGTAAGCATACTGTAAGCATACTGTAAGTACACTCTCCAAGTATACTCTTTGTGTATACTGTTAGTATACAAGCAGTATACTCATTAAGTAAATTGTTAATATACTATGTAACCATACTTACAGAATGCTCTGTAAGTATGCTATAAGTATACTTACATTACACTCTGTAAGCATACTGTATACTCTGTGAGTATACTGTTAGTGTACTTACAGTATACTCTTTAAGTATACTCTGTAGTATACTCTGTAAATACACTCTGTAAGTATACTCTGTAAGTATACTCTGTAAGCATACTAACAGTATACTCTGTAAGCATACTGTAAGTATACTCTGCAGCATACTCTAAGTAAACTCTGTAAGTATGTACACATATGCAAATCCCAGCTGGAGTCACCACTGCGATCAAACTTGTCACCATACTTTGTAAATTGTATTACAATTATAACGGAGTCCGTTAATACAGTGAGGATTTCAACCAAACTCACATGTATTGCATGTGGCCAATAACCCGTTGTCCTGTAAGTATACTCTGTAAGTACACTCTGTAAGTATACTCAAAGTATGCTATGTAAGTATACACATATGCTATTATAACAGAGTCTGTTAATACAGTGAGGATCTCGACCAAACTCACCTGTATTGCATGTGGCCAATAACCTGTTGTTCTGTAAGTATACTCTGTAAGTATACACATATGCTATTATAACAGAGTCCGTTAATACAGTGAGGATTTCGACCAAACTCACCTGTATTGCATGTGGCCAATAACCCGTCGTCCTGGCTGTGACACCTAATGTCGAGACTGCGTGTCTGACATACTCACATGCCGAGGGCATCAACAGACTCATCTTCTTGCCACCGCCTCCTCCCCCAACGTCGATACTTGTCATCTTGGTCGCTACGTAGGATGGCATGAGGCTCTGTACAAAGATGCCCTTATTCCGGCATTCGTATTGCAGAGCCCTCGAGAAATAATCCAAGTAAGTCTGTTCGAAATCGGAACAGAACAAAGAGAACAAGAGCATCAATGATGCAGTATCTCAATACTGGAAGTTTTAATTTTGATTCCTAATTTCAAATCTTTGCTCTGTCTCTACAATTATCAATATCAATCATGGTACAACAAACATATAACTTGCATTTTTGCTACTTTGCCACGAATAGTCTCTGCAGGTTACACTTTATCCTGCTAGTCTTGCCTTTAGCGCTCATTGCCTGTTAGTCGAAAGAACGACGTTGCAAGGTTTAGTAATGTCATAGAATATTTAAGAACTTGTTTTTTATGTGGTATCCTTCATCTTGGGTCAGTCTCTGTTGGACTTTTTGGTCATATAGTTTGACGTCAATGACAACAGCCAAATTAGAAGAGGCGAACAACTCGACCATATTCTTGATGCCTGCCTTGCGAGCTAGGCCTATTGACCTACTGTATGTTACTGTAGTGGTGACTACCATCAAAACTGTGTCCACTTCTAGATATCAAAACAACCCACGTTTTTCCATCTCAATTTTTCGGACATGAAGATTTCATGGATTTATGACTTGGAAAAAATAATGTAAAAGAAGATTACAAGTTTTTATATGCAAGTGATGGGTGGCCTCCTCTTCCCCTAATAGCCACCTCAGTTCCTCTCCATTTTGTTATTTTATTTTAATTCTTTGTACATTTGATGTCAAACATTACAGGTTCAAAAGAAAGCTAAACATACTTCTTATTACCTTATACATCTTATATCCTTATAAATAAAACATAACCTTATACAATTTTTATAGTCTTATAAAAGTTGTGATGCTATGGCCGGCTCCTCTTTTATACGTACCCATCAAACAAACTTACCCTGGTCCTTCCTAGGAAAAGCTGTCTGAACACCAGTACAATGCTAATGTGGCTATCACTGAAAGCCTAATAGGCCTAGGCCTAGATATATATTTTTTTAAATGCACTAGGCCTACAGTAAGTAGCCTTCAGAAATACAATAATGTATATACGTAATTATACAAAATACATGAAGGGCAATCAAACAAACTTATCATGGCCCTTGCTCTGAAAAGCTACCTGAACACCAGTACTATCCTTAAATGGATGTTACAAAAACGAAGGCCTAATATAAATTAAATGCACTACGTAGAATTCAGCAGTACAGAATGTAATTAGCATGCAATACACTAACACCTCGCGTACCTAACTACACTACAGAAAATTGGTCGCGAGGGTAGCCATTTTCGTATATCTAACATGTAGCTGTTATGAGTCATAGCCAATCTGCTACAAAGCAGACTTGGGGGCGGGGCTTAATCATCAAAAACGGACCTTTTTACTAAAAGTAGGGGCGGCAGCTCAGTGTTGTTTTAAGAAAGAAAAATCATTTAACCATCAAATAAAGCAAATAAAAGCCATAAAATGTCATATACAGGTAGTAAAATTCTTATTAATACCTACCTGTAAACAACAAATGAAAGTTTAAAATGTTAATAAAATATATAATACATAGGACCCTATCTTAGACGATACCACTGTTGAAAGACAGTTCTATTCTATTCTCTTTCATAAAACATAAGTTTTGGAGCGTGTGCAAAACAGGTCTGCCAAAGTGTGTTTTCAGTCCAAATTGGCCCGATTTGGACATAAATCGGTGAAAAAGTCACAGAATGAGATACAATTCTGGAATAAAAAATAGTAACTTTTGTTGGTCTATATGATATATTCTTGCTCTGGAAATTCCAGAGAAAAAGAACTTTGTTTGAAGACGCTGAAAAATTTTTAAGAGAAGAGAGAGTCCCACTTACTGTTACAATATCTCTATACATGTAATGTATTGAGATAAAAATGACTTGTTCGGTCCTGTTTCATAATCAACTTTATATATATGTGTAGCGATAAGACATATATGACATTAAGAAAAGAAATTCAGCATTAATGAGGGCGTGGTGGCCAATTGGCTAAAGCGTCAGACTCGTGATCCAAGGATAGCTGGTTCGATTCCTGCCTAGTTCGTTACATTGTGTCCTTGGGCAAGATGCTTTAATCTCACTTGCCTCTCTCCACCCAGGGGTTTAAATGGGTACCTGTGAGGTAACTTACCATTGGGCGCAGTATATAACTGCTGCCGACTGGAGGGATTGTCTCTGGGACAGGTTATCATTGACCAGGGGTAATATAACAACTGTAAAGCGCTTTGAGACCTATCGCTGGTATAAAGCGCTATATAAAAAGCAAATATTAAATATTATTATTATTAATCTTTTATGAGTCTGTACTTTACCTTACAGGCGGCATAGACGGCAAGCTGTGGGTTAGGATAAATAGATGCAGAGGCAGATATATTGATGATGGCCCCTCTCTTCCTCTCAACCATCTTGGGAAGCACCAAGTGACTCATCTGATGAAGAAAAAAAATATTCAAAAATTCTGAGCAAAATTCAAAGCAAAAAAAATTTAAAAAAATTTCCATTTAACTGGAATTTTCAAGTTCGGTATCTCTTTCTACTTATTCATTATAAAAGGATGACTTGTAGTACAAATTATATTTTGATACATTGTAGACCATAATACAAAAAAAAAAAGAACATTGCTATCAGTGCATGTTGCAATTCTGAACCACTTTAAATATTTTAGAGAAATGACCTCTTAAACATCTGAGGCGCATGAATTGAAGTGGCTGGACTACTGAGACTAACACAGTATACACAGACCTCTTACTCTAAGTGAATTTCTCAGAATACAACACGTAAATGTCAAGACGGGAAACAAGAGAATTTTTAATACACCATCAGTCGTCCTATAACATGTTTCCGACGCATTACGAGTTCAGTCGAGGACAGGATGGAGAAAATAATTCATATAACAATGGTGCAAATTGAGTCAAATTGGAGTCTGGAATGGACCGTGAACCAAGAAAATTGGAAAGACATTTGACATTCAAAATAACTTGAAGGCGGACAAAATTACTTAAAGGCCTAATTCATATAACCATGGTGAAAATTGAGATACACTGCACTTTGTTTTAATCAACGATCCACTTCCTTTCCCAAAAGCTAGGATTTTGGAATGGACCCTGATAAAAAAAATTGGAAAGACACATGACATTCAATATGACTTGAAGGCCAACTCCATAGTTAAATTTTATATATTCTAACAAATTATCAAATCATTTGATATCATGATTTGCATGCTCATTATAGGTTACAAACTCACCAGAGTCGCGGCCCCGATGTTGATGTTAATAAGTTGCCAGAGTCGTTCCATAGGGACCTCTTGAAAGAGCTGGGGATAGTCCATGGCACCGACATTGTTTACTGAGCAGGAGAAAAAGATTTCATGGTAAAAATATTAAAGCAAACGAGAAAACGGATAAAAAAAAAAGGTTCCTAACATTGAAACAATTTCTGTTTTCTTTTCCTTCTTTCATTTTGGAAGCTACAATTAAGTCTTTACATGGCTGAGACAACGTCCAAAGGTTTCTCAAGTAAGATCTTCTGATCACTGTTTCAAAACAGAACGAGAAGTACAGTTAGCTAATGGTTCTGTTTTATATAATTTCAAATTAAGCCACTTCTCAGATCTCTAAGATTCTGCAAAAGCAACATTTTTCATCAACCTACAGGTAATACTTTTGAATATATTTAAATGTAAAAAGTTCTTTAAAATCAAAATGAGATTACAAAGTTAGAATCTAGTCTTACCATACAAGCCCTTTCTTACTTTACATGTACGGGCATTTTACTTTGCTACAAGTCACATTTCACAAGATTTCTTCAAAAATTCATCAGCAAAGTTCTGAGGAATTAGTATCATCGCTTATCAGTGCATTGATGCTTTTTTTCTCTCCGATGTGGATTATTTTTATCCACAACGGTTTCCGTTCATACGCCTGTCAAATATTAAACTCTAATTATAAAGAAGTACTTTGTATTGGAACCATTGTAAATTGGCAACATTTTTTATCAAACCATCCACATACTGCAAATGATGACTTCCAATGTAACCAAACGGGCATTTGCTGCCTATAGCGTGGCAGGTAATGAATAACCGCCTAGTTCGACAAATGTACATTATGTCCAGATCAGGACGACAATAAAACATATGAAACAGATCATGTTTCTCCAATGTCGATTCTGTCAACTCATGGCTCTGTCGTTGTGCAATGTTGCCAATCTACAATGTATTATTATTATTATTATTAAATATTATGAATATGGATCAATCATGTTTCTCCAATGTCGATTCTGTAGACTCGTGGCTCCGTTGTTGTGCAATGTTGCCAATCTACAATGTATTATTATTGTTATTAAATATTATGAATATGGATCGATCATGTTTCTCCAATGTCGATTCTGTAAACTCGTGGCTCTGTTGTTGTGTAATGTTGCCAATCTACAATGTATTATTATTATTATTAAATATTATGAAAATGGATCGATCATGTTTCTCCAATGTCGATTCTGTAGACTCGTGGCTCTGTTGTTGTGTAATGTTGCCAATCTACAATGAATTATTATTATTATTAAATGGATCGATCATGTTTCTCCAATGTCGATTCTGTCAACTCATGGCTCTGTTGTTGTGCAATGTTGCCAATCTACAATGTATTATTATTATTATTAAATATTATGAATATGGATCGATCATGTTTCTCCAATGTCGATTCTGTAGACTCGTGGCTCTGTTGTTGTGTTATGTTGCCAATCTACAATGTGTTATTATTGTTATTATTAAATATTATGAATATGGATCTATCATGTTTCTCCAATGTTGATTCTGTAGACTCGTGGCTCTGTTGTTGTGCAATGTTGCCAATCTACAATGTGTTATTATTGTTATTAAATATTATGAATATGGATCGATCATGTTTCTCCAATGTTGATTCTGTAGACTCATGACTCTGTTGTTATGCAATGTTGCCAATCTACAATGTGTTATTATTATTATTATTAAATATTATGAATATGGATCTATCATGTTTCTCCAATGTCGATTCTGTAGACTTGAGGCTCTGTTGTTGTGCAATGTTGCCAATCTACAATGTATTATTATTATTATTAAATATTATGAATATGGATCGATCATGTTTCTCCAATGTCGATTCTGTCGACTCGTGGCTCTGTTGTTGTGTAATGTTGCCAATCTACAATGTATTATTATTATTATTATTACATATTATGAATATGGATCGATCATGTTTCTCTAATGTCGATTCTGTCGACTCGTGGCTCTGTTGTTGTGTAATGTTGCCAATCTACAATGTATTATTATTATTATTATTAAATATTATGAATATGGATCTATCATGTTTCTCCAATGTGGATTCTGTAGACTCATGGCTCTGTTGTTGTGCAATGTTGCCAATCTACAATGTATTATTATTATTATTATTAAATATTATGAATATGGATCGATCATGTTTCTCCAATGTCGATTCTGTCGACTTGAGGCTCTGTTGTTGTGCAATGTTGCCAATCTACAATGTATTAGTATTATTATTACATATTATGAATATGGATCGATCATGTTTCTCCAATGTCGGTTCTGTCGACTCGTGGCTCTGTTGTTGTGTAATGTTGCCAATCTACAATGTATTATTATTATTAAATATTATGAATATGGATCGATCATGTTTCTCCAATGTCAATTCTGTAGACTTGAGGCTCTGTTGTTGTGTAATGTTGCCAATCTACAATGAATTATTATTATTATTACATATTATAAATATGGATCGATCATGATTCTCGAATGTCGATTCTGTCGACTCGTGGCTCTGTTGCTGTGTAATGTTGCCAATCTACAATGTATTATTATTATTATTATTATTACATATTATGAATAAACAATGTTGCCAGATACTTTTTGTTAAAGTTCTTTACATAATTTGTTTTTTGTTTTTTGGTCCCTAAATTTAAAGCAATGATCTACTGTTCTCTTTGGAAACCTTTTCATGTCTAACTACATCATTTCTTTAGTCTTGTTGCCAATCTACAATGTATTATTATTACATATTACGAATACATTATGTTGCCAGATACTTTTTGTTTCAGATCCATACATAATTTGCTTTGTTTTTTGGTCCCTAAATTTAATGTAATGATCTACTGTTCTCTTTGGAAACCTGTCCATGTCAAACTATATAATTTCTTTAGTCTTGTTGCCAATCTACAATGTATTATTATTAATATTACATATAATGAATAAATAATGTTGCCAGATACCGTGTTTTGGGGGGTACCTAAATTTAATGTATTGTTATTATTATTATTTTTACAAATAAATATTGTTGCCAGATACCTTTTGTTAAAGATCTAGATACATAATTTCTTTCTTTTTTTTTTGGTCCCTAAATTAAAAGTACTGATCTACTCTTCTCTTTGGAAACCTTTCATGTCAAACTATATAATTTCTTTCTTCTTAGAACAAGTTTGTTGTCCCAGAGTCAAACCTACTGTACTGTACTGCTGCAATGTGAAAACAGACTGTAGGAGTTTACAATCGATGGTGAATTATGGTGGATGTCACCGCTTACCGAGGATGCCGACTTCTTTGCCTACAAGTTTGTCGGCGATGGATGGGTAGATCTCTTGGCCGAGGCCGAAATCTGCCTTTATTATTAGGGTCTGCACTCCATGGGAAGATTCTGCAAATGTAAGCAACAGGTACAGCTTTATAGGAAGCAGGTCAAAGTTCATAGCGTGATATAGTCTATCTACTGTCATTACATCTTTATGCAACACTATTTATATCAAAAATATATATTAATATTACATCACATGCAAAATGCACCTCAACTATAGTGTAGACCTGCCAGTGCGGTGCCATATATTTATTTCTTAAGAAAAGTCACCCATGAAAGAACCTGGGTACTAAAAACCAAACAACCGATTGACTGATCCGCTCTCAACCCCAGTCCCCTTACATCAAGACTGTGACTGTGTGATCATCGTCAGGTGTGTATCAGGTTTCCCCTCAAAAGGGAAAAGATACTTCACATGATCTTAGCCAAAAGGCTGAGAAGCGAGAAGGTTACATATACTTCCTCAGAACCAACACACACATGGTCTACTAAGCAGCACAGTACAACACAATGAACATGTCGCTGTAGTAGCCAGAAGTGGCATCGTTTAAATAAATATCTCCAGAAAGGTGAGATATCATTCCAAAGTAGTGTGGTACTGTAGTAGGTGCCAAAAAATAGAACACTGCAAATATGGCAGTATTAAAATATAGCAGTGAGTCATCTTAAGTTTTGTAATGGTGTCCCCACCGCAGAGAGACTTCGCACAGACAGAATCTACACACGAGACCGAGACTCTATGACGGCTGTTTGCCGCCCAGGAATCGGTTGCGACACCAATTGACTGCGGTGACACGGTTATCAATTGTCTTGAAGAACAACCGGACCCCATACACTGAACAACAGTTGAACCACCAAATTTAGGTCACATGCACAACTATTTGCCGTGTGATTGGTTAGTTAGAATGTCTGCTGAAACTGGCAGACTTGGTAGTGGATCAGAATATAATGTCAACTGCCAGTCGGGAGAATGCTACAAATCGGCTTTCCTGACTGGACTGAGGCTGATATAACTTAACAATGGTAAAAACTCTGTTGACGCTAAACAATTGTACCTTGTGGATCTCCGACACACTGTGGACAACCAGTTGGGGGAATGCTACAAGTTTGATTTCCTGACTGAACATGATCACATCTTAAAAACGACAAAAACTCGCAGTATCAGAATCTAGTTTTAAGCACATAGAAACTGTCTGGACTATCAATGATTTTCCATAATAGGCTTGTGTTCAGTTCGAAGGTAAGTGAGCACTGATTACCCGCTGAGCAACTTTCCTAGATTGCTCAAGCATCTTCACATCAATTCTTGTACCATTGGCTAAGTACAAAATTATGTTGTACATCAAAACACTTTGAATAAGGGGATTTTTATATTACGTAAAAACACTTGTAAATGATCATCTCCCATCACCAGTCCCCCCCCCCCAACCCCATTCCAAAGGAAAAACTGAACACATTTATTACTAGACTTACCAATTTCTTTGGCTACTTTCCCCAACTTTTCTGTTGACCTGCTGATGAGTATAATGTTAAGTCCGTAACTGGCCAACTCCAGAGCGTACGCTTTGCCGATACCATCCGTGGAACCAGTGACAACTGTTGATGAAAGAATTTCTTGTCTTGTAAAATTATGCTTTTCCCCTCAATGCATTTCAATTGCTTTCGGTTTACTGATTATGATTACAACTTCACACTGTGCATGTTGAGGAGCGTATAAACTTGTACCACTGAATGTAATGTTCAAAGTGGTGATTTTTAAAGTGCATTCCATGATGTGAACTGTATTGAATGCACTGTACACTTGAATAAAATAACAACAAACTTAATGAGACAGGGCCTACAGTGAAATGCATTCAGATTGCAATGTACTGTATATTAGATAATTACTTCGGTAGCAGTGAAATTAAATTAATAATATAATTTATTCTGCATGTAAAGGACATTATTATTAGACAGCTAAACATTAAGTCTGTAACCTTGAATATTTTCCAATGGACAACCACATTACTACACAGCCATGACTCCAATTATAAATCAAATTTCGGGATATCGTAGAGTGACTTACTGTAGCAGTTCAGGCAACTACATACCAACACAAACATAACTCAGCGAAGCTTCTTAACGTCGCCTCTGCCTGATGGGAGCTAATATTTTGACTAGGATCAGGGACAGTGGCTAGGCCGATACGACTTCTGAGACTGAAAAACTCACAGTAATGTTTCACCATTCACAAAAGTTCCAGGTGAAATATTTCTGTGGCCAGGTGGAAATTCAACATATTTTTCAACAATTAGGTCTAGGACCTACATTACTTTGAAAAAAATCAGAATGCAGCCTAACATTACATAGGTCTCCAAATTACAACAAATATTTAACATCAAATATAATTCAATGAATAGGCCTAGCACTAGGCTATTAGTTAACAATATTTGCTTGATGCCATTACATGGTCTATGAAAGTTAATTTAGCCAAGGTTTGTAGGCATAGGCATGGCTAAGTAAATGCCAGGAACCGAATGGTTGACCAAGCTAAGCCTAATTAATCTATGAGTATGATTATGAAGAGAGAAAAAGAGTTAAGAACAGCTACGACTATAGCTGAGGAATACAGCTAGGCCTACTGTAGACCTGATATTCTGTTCCTGATACAACCAACCTGAAAAAAAAAGTGAAATTTAACGTTTGAATAGGCCTGCGTGTCTGTCTACTGATCTAAACATAGCCTTAGTTAGGTCTAGGCCCACTGTAACTTTCTGTGAATGATGGCCCCTGGGCTTAGGCCTAGGCCTTCATTACAATAGCGTACGCAAGGGCTTAGACAAGTTAGGGTAAACGTTATTAACCTGCCCATTGTCCGTATTCCTGAACCAAATTTCGCCTTCTCCGTGGGAACAAATGCACCCTGAATCCTTCTTCAGCGGCACTAACGAGTGCAATCGTTCTCTTTACGACAAGGTAAGCTCCCAGCAAGGCGAGTCCTTCCTGATAAATGTGAAAAGACCTCGAAATTTGATTGAAAATAAGATTGAAGCTGTCCACGGCGGCTGCCATTTTGAGTCCTAACAGGAGATAGTTGTCAATTCAACACAGCATTCAATTCGCAATAAAAGTTCAACGATGTAAATTCGGTATTTCTGTAACAATGTCCCGTGCAATAGTTACGCTTGTCTGTGGTTAAATGGTTTCTTTATTCGCTCCAAACTGCTATAAGTACCAATGCATTTAGTAGTGTCCTTCGTGTCATATTCCGATAAAAATTATTATCATTTTAAAGCGTGAAAAGAGAAAATGAATTTTTGGCTAGACAATTCCAACCAGTGACCCCAGGCTTATACAAGTCGGCCTACGATCGAACAATTTAGGGCTGTCCAGTCCCACAGAAGAGTGTGTAGGGATACAGCACCTAATTATATTCCGGCCATTTGATTGGTCAATTGCTCGTCGATTGCGTGCAAAATCCGCTCTATTGCACTCTATGAAATAGAACCATGTGTTTTACTTTTTTTGATAGCACTTTTTTTCAATGGTAAGAGAGCAGACAAACCTGTCTGTTCAAAACAATCTGTTGCATGAGTGCATTTTACATTCAATTATATCCAAATTTGAAGGTGTTGTATAAAAAAATAATGAATGGTTTCCATTTGTTCAATAGTGCAAATATTTCATTCGTTGAAAGATGTAATTTGTTCCATTCAACTCGGCTGCGGTTATGAGTGCACTATTGCACTCATAACCATAATAACACTCACTAACACTGCATGTAAGGATAACGACACAGAATTAATGAATGCACGCAAATTTGACCCGACGCAAACACACCCACACGAAAAAAAGCTTCGCGTGACTTAATTCATCCGGGAGGCTCCCAGACCTGGCATCGACTCCGGGTCAAGAGTAACATCTTCACCCTAATCTTCATTTCTTAATTGTCTGCCAGAGTTGAGCTTTCATCTCAATTAAGTCAGAAATGGCCAATACTTGGGCCACCTGTATTTGGGCCCTGTTTCAATGGATCGCATATCGCTACGCATATGTGAGGAGTTTTAATAGAAGAACAAACGGATGCGAAACTTGGGACGATTAAGTCTTCAAAGATCCGGGAAAGATTATTTACCAACAGGTATAATGCAGATGTTTCTTTACGTGTGACGAACCCTATGGGATTCTCTTAGCCAGGGTTCGGTTTCTTCCGGAAGAAACCTATTTCTTCCGGGGACGTGGAAGAAACTGGAAGAAACCTGTT
Source organism: Apostichopus japonicus (assembly GCF_037975245.1). Lineage (NCBI taxonomy): Eukaryota > Metazoa > Echinodermata > Holothuroidea > Aspidochirotida > Stichopodidae > Apostichopus > Apostichopus japonicus. Next base: position 15,468,418 of record NC_092576.1, on the reverse strand, counting down.
TCTTCCAGGTTTCTTCCAGTTTCTTCCGGAAGAAACTGGAAGAAACCGGAAGAAACTGTGAAAATTGGCATAGGCAGCACAGCCCACATACATGATAAAGAGACAAGTAGCTTACCACCATCTGACGGAAATGCATACCATTGAAACCATCAAAATATGATATTTTTTATGTTTTGATTATAATTTTGGGTTGTTTTTCTACACCAAAAGATGTTTGCTTATAAATAACAATATTGAAGGACTACTTATCATCTCGCGATCCCCCCATCAACCAGAATTGCATAACTGGCCATACTGTACTGTATGAATGATTAACCTGGATTGGCCCATGCACTGAGGATTTATTACAATGAACACCAAGAAAATATCTGTTAGATTTAGGCAACAATTTAATTTCTGCAACTCCGTAAATTACAACTTGTAGTTAATAGGAGGACTTGTCATCCCAACAGCAAAAAGAACAAACATCCACAATTAAACACAGCTGAATTGTCCGATGCTAGTAGCCTAGTACTATATTGTGTACAGTATATGTTGGAAGCAGGTCATGTGCTCCAAACCTAGATATAGACTACCTAGATGACACTATAGTGCCTCTTGTCCATTTATTACATAGTTAGAAATCATTGCAGGTTGTTATGAAACTTTATCGACAGTTTTTCCCCCAAAAATGAGTTTCTTCCATTTTGTCCGGAAGAAACTGGAAGAAACCTATTTCTTCCGAGTGGAAAAAACCGCGGTTTATTCCGCGGTTTTTTTCCACCCCCGGAAGAAACCTGCGAACCCTGCTCTTAGCTACGAATATATGCATAATCATGATACGGAAAATTGAATAAATAAACGGTAAACATACTTATACAGTGATCAGAGCCGTAGATATATATATACGGCTCTGAAAGTGATTACAGAATAGCGCCATCTTCTTTATGCATTTGGACTTTGATTTGTGCGTGAGGCAATAGGGGAATTACCATATGATGCAATGAATTCATGGCAGTTTGTTTGGGTTTTGAAATCGCTCCACACCTGTGTAGTAAAGCGAGTTTCTAAATATGGAAAGACGGAACCAGATAGATAACGTACGCCAATTCTATATTGCGTATTATAGGCATGTTACGGATATCTCTATAAGCGTTTTTGTTAAATGCCAGACCGATGTAACGCTCTCTATGCCTACTATCAGTATCATTGTTGAGCCTAACCAGCCTCAATCCGGTCAATAGTTGTAAATGATGTTATTTGTGGTATGGTGAGCTAAAAGTAATTTACATATGTCGATATTGTTTTTGGAAATAAACATCGTTGGGAAGTGACATAATAAGCACACATACTAATAAATTTGAAAATGGCAAATTGTGAATGTAGGCCTATTTGTTGCGTGCCATTCCAGGTCAATGCTGGAAATTTGTTTTTAATCATTTTTGTTATCGCGTAGCCCACCCAGCTCACGGTCGATTCCCTCAAATAAATGTATTTATTTGAAGAGATCGGAGCTCGATGGACAGTCTTCTATTTACATCAATATAGGATTACTTTCATACAGCCATCTCAATGGTTTAATATGTTGCCTCAAGGGCGTAGGAACCGCGGGGACTGGAGGCGCCAGCCCCCCCCCCCCCCAGTGAAAAATGTGGGGGCGGAAGTATCATTCCGCCCCTCCCCCGCTTAGCAAGTCAGAAAACCCTTTTTCATTTCCAAATGAGAAAAAAATCTCATTTGGAGCTCCAAATTGCATCTAAGGCCAGGTGAAAATGTAAAATTATTTACAAAATGGAGTGGGTGTTGAAATGTGCTAGTATTGCACCAAATTGCATCTGCGGCCACCTGGAAATGCAAAACAATTCCAAACGGGAGGGGGACACCCCTCTCCTTAGACCAATCCCCCAGGCCGGCCATCAGTCTTCAGCCCCCCCCCCCCCCCAGTTGTTGCCTTATCGCTGTTCCTCTGACTATTCCAATCAATTATTGTGTTGATAAGGGAGCGGCATATTGAATTGAATATGAATTTATTGTCCACAATCGGAAATTCGGCTTACACAGGTAGTAAACGAAAACAGAAAGAAAAAAAGAAAAGTAATAGTATAAGTATCAATAGACTGTGATACATATGCAGTAATACAACAAATATACAGCAAGTCCTACAAATGAGAAACTTATCTTAGAGTTAGGCACAAATGAGTATCTGTAGCGGGCCCTAAATGTAGGCTACGTGGTGGGCATAAACGCAGTCCAGAGCGGTTGTAAATGTAGTGTTCAAATAAAGGGTATGTTGGGTCTTGCATGATTTGTTTCAAAACACTTTGAATGAGGGATATTTATATAACGTAAAAACACTTGTAAATGATCATCTCCCATCACCAGTCCCACTCACCCCATTCCAAATGTTGCTTAACAAATACAAGAGGGAAATATATATTGGACAGAAATATTATAGTCGGTTACTCTTTTCAACATATAATTGAGCTGGACAATTACTAAGAAAGAACATGAATCTGAAAATGATGCAGCCCCCCCCCCCTCCAGACTCCCCCTTTCGCTAACTGGTGCTTAGACTTCCTCCTTAATGCCCTCCCCCACCCAACCGACACTCCCCTACCCCCCCCCCCACACCCCTCGCTGCAGCACTATACATTGTCCCCTATAGAAATATCACCCTCGCTTCGTCTGAGGGTTACATGATATGAGTGACTGAATTTGAAAAGTGCCGTATAGAAACTGTGCGCCGTGAACGTTAATATGGGGGAAAAGTCTATTTGAAGAGTTTTCATCGATAACACTATATATATCATTACTATGATGGTTGCTTCTCTGTTCCGAGTGTAGCTCTTAATAGACCCTATGAGCACATAAAGAAAAATGTCTTTGGTAAAGCCCTGTAAAGAGGTGGTTCAAATAAAAGTTGAATATAAAGAATCAACAGTTTCATGTTTAGTTTCATACAACGGGCCATAAAGACACACCCCTCTCCACCCCTCGTCCCCTTTGATAAACAATTTATGATGTTACCCTGATGACATAGTGAAACGCTTTTCCAAACTTCATTATAATACAAAGTCAAAGAATTTTTGTTTTTACATGATATATAATAAAGTGAGATTTCAGTCGCAAAGTGTTGGATGTTTCAATTCCATCACCAGTCATTAAGCATAAAGACACTAATTTTTTTTCTTGTTTTAACTATCAACATGCTTTTCTCATTGGATTTTATTCTCCTTCTTTAAGCAAATTGATTCTGTTGATATGTGATAACACGTCACAGTCATTAGTTTCCGAAAACAAAATCTTAATCCTTGATTACAAATTTACACAGTGCCTCTGCCTCAGATATTTTCTCCTCTATGTCTCTGAGAAGTTTGTCACAGCTGCTATCCTTATCTCGGAGAGATCTTGCTTCTTCCCAAGCATTATTTGATCCGAACAAACTATTCCCGGTTTCCATCATGTCTTCAAGTTTATTGATGTAACCGAAAAGATGGTTCGAGACTCGGTTAAGCTCTTCGCCATTTTCGACTGCTCGTAAATCGATGGCGTCTTGCTTTCTCTGTAGTTCCTCTTCCAGCTTATGGATAATGTTCATCAAGAGTGCTTCTTTTTGGCTGTAAATTAATCTGATTTCTTTTCTTTCTTCTTCAAAGGGAGTTAGTTTTTCCTTTCTTAATTTAACATACTTCAATTTTATAAGTTGTATTTCTCTCTTCTCTTCAGCTTCCAATTTCCTGATTTCATTTGCCTCCATAGCATCGACATCTTCATCCTTTTTTATTCTTTCCTTTAAATTTATAGACTTCCTATTCTCAATCTCGCTGATATCTGCTTCATGCCGTCTTTGCAAGTTCTTCTTTATATTAACAGTACTGTGTTTTCGTTCTTCTTCCAAGACACCTTCAATCTTTGTACGCAACTTGCATATATCCGCTGGACGCTTTTCTAATACACTAAGCTTGTATCGTAGTTTCTCTCTCTGTAGACACAGTATTTCAATGATATCAATCAGTTCATGGTCCGTGTGAATACCAGTTGTAACACATGTCTTGCAGACAGGTATGTTACCACACGTTCTACAGCAAGTTTCAGATAGACTCTCAACGTGCTCATGACATTGGGCTTGTATTTTCTCGTGGAACTGGTCCAATAGTTCACACATTGAAGAATCTTCACATGGTATCTGCTGTTGAATAAACGACTGCATTCCCACCAAGTGAAAATCAGTTTTAAAACCATCGACACCGTCGCGTGGTATTTGACAGACATGCTTACACATAGGGCAGTTAAAAGTCCTCTTACTACCTTTCATAACTCCATCCAAACAGTCGTAACAGAACCGATGAAGACACGGTAGTACTTTCGGTTCACTGAAAGTGTCTAAGCAAATAGGACATTCGAAGTAGTCTTCGTTGATGGCTGTCCAGGCAGACGAGCTTGCCATTTTGAATTGGAGTTCACTACCAGACAAGAAAAACACAGTAACTGCAGGATGTAAAGAAAGAAAGAGAGAAAAATACAGTAGTTAACCCAACATGTCTGAACTGTAGATGTTGTCCTAGGGTAGGCCTACAACTGTGAATCGAAGGCTTGTGAAATGGAAGCGTTTCTATCTTAAATCTCTGGGTTGGAACTCTGATATGGTGCGGAAATTCTATTCGAAAGAGTTTTGTACAGTTCATGCTTCTCCTAATCGTAATAGGCCTATGTATGCGTATAGTGAGAGGCGGCAGAAGATATTCAGTCCATCCCGAAACCTTTGACATTGCGTGCACATCGATCACTGGCGCAATTATGTCGTTATCGAACAGCAAATCAAAGGTAGGCCTACAATGAGTTTCTCATATTAAAGACATTGAAGATTCGCCCTAAACCGCGTGCCGCCTTCTGACAAAGTTAACTATCCGTTGCTTGCAAGTGAAGTTTTCTTCTTGTCGCTACAAAATGCAGACAGTAATGAAACGTGATACATTGTTATCTTTTATCTGGACCTGAGATGTCCATCGCTGCTATGCACACTGTGTTGTGGGTATTGACAGTAGCAATGTGTATTGACTGTACACTAGTGTCTAATTACCGACGGTAACAAGCTTTGTGTGACATGTATTTTCTGGGATCGATGGTGGTGTCTAACACTTCTGTTACACCTCATTCGAAACTAGGTCAGATTACCGGCATTAGACGTTTCTCTTTGCGTGAGTCTTCACACCCTTTAAACTTCCGCCAATAAGAAACGCATAAGCCAGTGGTATTGATTATAACCGGTAGGCCTACAGTACATAGAAACATCTTAAATATATATTATCATTGATTGATGGCGGTATCATTAAATTTATGCCTACGTACATGGCTTCATAAATATTAGGATTAAACTAGTCCAACGCAAAATACACCGGCAAAGCAAAGAAAAATGGGTCGCAGCTTAAGTTAAATAAAACCTAAGTTGGTGTCCAGTCAGTTAGATAAACTTACCCCCTTTTCTTTCTCGAGCATCCGTGCAAGACTATAGGCTTCTAGGCCTACTATACCAGAAGGGATTGGATGTGTTACTGGTATATATAGACCCATAAGAGCTTCATTATACATGCAGGTGATAGCAGTGTTAGAATGCATTCACCGTGGGTAACCGTTCCACATCAGTGTCTAAATAATATGTCCGAAGCACAGCGCGGCTTCATTCATTAACGAATAAAGTACCGTGAACCGAAGAAAGTAATATGGCTTTCCTTCCTTAACACACCTTTATATACAAACACATCTATTCTGTATGATAAAGGATAAGACCAAAATTATGGTCAAACACTATCCCTTGTTAGTCCTTGATGATCCTCTGCAAAATATCGCAAACAGTAACAACGAAAATATATGTGTACTGATATATTCAGTTATTCCGCAATATCTGACAACATCGGTCGATATAGTGCTAATTCTACGTGGCGCGTACACACACGCGCCTATTTATAGCTTAGATATACCTTCAGTTGGGGAAGTCCCAAGATTATTTTTAGAACACGACGAGATATGTTCGTGTATTTGATACATGTGGTATAGTTCTCTCAAGTTTCTACGCTGGTATATCATCAGTATAGACTATCTAAACTTAGAACTAGCATGATACCGTTATGATGGTTTCCAGAGTTATTCGAATGAGAGAAAAGTTGTCACTGTGTGGGTCAGAGACCGTTCGTGGTTGGCCAGTGGTGTGCGCGAAGGGGCTCCGGGTTGCGATTTTTTTTGCCCAAACAGATTTGCACCTGTTTGGGGGGGAAAAAATCGCCTCCGGGTGACACTGCCCCTCTCCCCGCCTCCGATCGTCAGTGTGTGGAAACTTGTTCCGTCGCAGAATGTTTGCATTCAACCGGGGAAGAATTGAACCACTATTACGAGTGGCCTCCCCTCCCCCACCCCCTCCCCGTCTTTCTATCTTTATTCAACCAAGCACAAAGTATCTAGTAACGAAACCTTCAGCTTATGTAGACATAAGTTATGGTCTAAATGTTCCACGGAATGCACCATTTGGCCCCATTGTTTTTCTGGGGGAGGACCTCAATTCCCCCTGCAGAGGAATCAGCATAGTGAATTTCCCCTCCCTTCTCTTCGCTTCTGGCCCTACCCCAAAATTTTAGTCATTACCCTGTCGGTGGGAATTATTTAAATCCTGTGCAGGCCCCTGTGGCGGGTGTCTTACAGCCCCCACCCTCCTCCCGCCCCTCCTCTCCTCCCCGATCAAAATTATTGAGCATTGTAACAATGGAGGTGTGTTTCGAACTCTGGTCTCCCACTTGTGATTCACAATTCCAAAAATATATCTAAAAGTTTATATTTATATATTATAAGTTTAAAGTTTATTACTGGCAGATATGAGGAAGGGAGGGGATGTCCTAATTTTTGGCAAATATATGAATATAAGTTTTAGTTGGTGGAATAGGGAACATTGTTACTGCCCTAGGGTTACCATTGTTGGTGTTTTATATCACTACCCTAATGCATGTCTCGTGGAGCAGTGGAAAATTTCAGTTAGACACTGTATCAATCAATTATGTCATAAACTATTGAGTGGCTATGATGGTCAGAAATTGCAGCTGCCTATTATCAGGTAGGGATCGGGGTAGGGTGGTGAGGTGTAAGGAGGGGTGGGGAATGGTGTCGAAGGGAAGGGTGAGGTGGGAGGGTGTGTGTGGGTTGAAGAGATATTGATTGTTGTGGAGGGGGTATGCACAAGAAACCAAGTCCAAACAAAACTGTTAAACATGCTCTACATTTCCAAACTTTAATAATCATAAGTAACTGTGAAATCTTGGTACAGAACATGATTAAGATTCTATCTTTCTCAAGGGCAAAAAAATACTGGACATTATATAACAAACAAGAAACTCGGCCTTCTTGTAATTCCAAAGGGGAATCGGTACCCTACTATATAGTGTTTTTACTCTGTACAGCCAAGCATCGGTAAAGAACTTGTAACCAGATAAAAAATGTCACTTTCAATCACCTGATTTTAACCTTCTATGCCGCAACTCTCTCTATGTACGTGTCTGGGCGTTACTAGGCCGTCGCGCGGTCCCGGGCCCGAGCCCCACGGAGGGGCGGGCAAAAAGTGACAAGAATAACTCCCAATCCACTGAAAACGGTCGCCGCCGGCCAAAGGTCAACAGGAAAGGAGAATTCAAAGTCAAGAGAGCGCCATATCCTAGCCCGGTCGCCGTCTAGTGGTGCCAAATATATAAAACAGTACGGTATTCACCCAAGTTCAAACCATGGTTGGTTGGACTTGGTTGAATGTTGACTTCCTCTTGTGCGTGGGGGCATTTCCATTGCTGCGTCGGGCCCTGTTGCTTCATGCTACGCCAATGAAAGCGTACATAATAAAGCTTAGATTTGATCAAATTTGACGTTTGCAATGGTCCATCCAAAGAAATCGGGAGATTTAGGGTAAAATATAGAGAAGTGTGGAATTTCCAACAACAGCAATAAGCGACCGGTGCTGTGGCCGAGTGAAGTAATGAGGCTTAACAATCGGGAGGTTCGGGGTTCGATTCCCTGCCGGGTCATAGTAAGGTGGGTTTTTCATCCAAGAGCAATCTACGGTTTTCCCATCTGAAATGACTTTCTAAAATTGAAAAGATTCCAAATTTGAGTTAAATATGTTGAATTGGAAGCCACCCGACGTGTAAGTTGTAATCCATAAGCTCGCTTAAGCGTCGTAAAAATAACTGCTGCTGATTATTATATAAAAAGGGATTTTATTTCTGTAGGGGTTTGGGGATTTACACGTCACCTTTACAATCATAGAGGCTACGTAGTATTAATTGTCGCGATGCAGAATACTGCAATGACATCAGCAATTTTAATCATATATATTTATACACGAAAACGAAGTGATCAGTTTCTCCAATTGCCCAACAATTGTAAAAAGCGCGGTCCAAATCAAACTCTTAAAAAATCAAATTGTCCCGGAAGATATAACACACACAAAGTTGGAAGAAGTATGAATCTGGATTGAGAATCGGGAAACCTGGCCCCGGTTAATCCGGAAGAGTTGGTAGGTCTGCCTATGCTGAACTCAAAATACCTTGTTCCTCCCATAAAAAAGTACTGGCTTCATCACTTCTGCATGGGATATCTTGTTTACCCCTTAACCAATGCTGACCTCCAATGACCTTCCATTTCCACCCAAACCCACACGCTTAATCTATTTACTACAATCAATAGTCATAAGCCAAAATGGCCCGTCGACCTCCTCGAAGATTATACACATTATGAGGTACACAGCACTTAATAATATTAATCCGACGTCTGCCATCTGCAATCAGCTGGTTTGCTAAACGACCGGCCCAATTTGGTTAAGTTGTCGATCCAACGCTTATGCGGACGGCCTGGTTTGCGTTTGCAGCCGTACGGTAAGCCATACAGTACAGCCGAGGTTAGACCTTCATACCGCCCAGTGTGTTCGCACCACTTTGCTTTACGTTGAAAAACATTTCCCAGAAGAGAACAGCCAACGTCCCGCAATCTTTGTGTTCAACTCATTATTTGATACGTAATCGTTCCAAGTTAAGCCCAGCAAACGACGCCATACTTACTATGGGATATCAACATGCAAATTAGGAATCACTTTCCCTTTTTTCGAGATATCATGTTTACAAGCTTTCATAAGTTGACCTATACTGACCTATGACCCCTCACTAGCAACGATCAGCCTCGTCTACCGACTATGAGGCACCAGCAGGCAAGGTGTGAGTCATCAGTGCAAACCCCCTTCATGAGATGCCATCTTTAGAAAGGATTTCAGACTTTGACCTATTCTGACCTCAAATGAACTTTCCCCTCCCACGAAAAAAATAATAGACTTCTTTTGCTCTCAATATATGTTACATTCCTTTTGACAAGGAAAAAAATGTGGAAAATTGGAGGCTGTTGGTTGAGCAGATACAACAGAATAACAGTCAGAAATCTATCAGAACAGGTCAACATAAGTTGTCGTTGAATCACGTTGCTTTTAAAATGAAACAGATATTATATCAATATTTGACCAGAACAGGAGAAATTTTTTTTTTTTGTCCAGATGTTTCCATCCATTGTTTATTTACAAAGTTGCCAGAACTTAAATTCCTCATACAAAGAACAGTGTGTTGAACTTGGTATGCACATATTTACATAGATACAATTCTTTACCTTAACATATGACCATCATGGTGATAGTATTCAGCATTCTAAGAAAATGCTGAGTATTTTTTAGCAATTTTGAATCCTTTGGTACAAGGTATTTTTTTCGAAAGTTAACTTTGCAAGTTAACTTTGTAAATAAGAAATGATTTCAAATCATTAAATTCCATTAAACTTTTCGATTTGAAGAGACTTAGTCAACTAATGAAATTGAGGAGGATAAAAGCGTATTTCCCTGTGAGCCTCACATAGGGTTACTGCACGCAGGGATTTTCCATTGCCATCAATCTGAAACGTTGTAAGAGCTGATACAGAGAAAAACAAATTCTCGAAGGTAATTTGGCCTACTCTCCAATTTGACCACATCAAGGCAATTTGTCAATAAGTAACAGTTCTTCCAACATTCTAAACCTTATCAATCATACGTATTCCTTGTTAACCTCAAAACTGATACAATTATCATAACAGTGCACCCCTCACTTTTCCCCTGCAAAGGGCGAGAGCAAAATCCACGATAACCCATCCCCCAGGCCCATAGGCGAAGGAGCCCAATTTGATTTGGGGGGCTGTAACGACTTGCCCGAAAAATATAACCATATTTTTTGCCCATATTCATGGTCTCTTAAGCGTTGTAAAAATAACTGCCATGTTATTATCAAAGACAATTGAATAAGAATATCCATACATTACTTCATTGCATACCTTTTACGTTTCTGAACATGGTTTAATAGAGTGGATTTCATTAGTGACTAATTACTCAATATATACACATTAACCACTTTAACCTTCATAATGATGTTACTTGACATCATTATCTCACATACATCTGTATGTCATGTGATGTAATATATTCAATACAAGGATGAAACCATTGTCATCATTGCTACGTGATCAATCAACACTGGAGGGGGGGTGGGGGATTGCTGTCATAATCTACGTATAAATGAGTTATTTTATTAAGAAATTGGAGAGTATCACCAGATGACTTTTACAGCCACGGTCCCTCTCATTCACCCCTCTAAATTTATCATACACCACTTTTAATGGTAAATATAATTATGATGTTTCCAAGCAGTAAACAAAAAACAGTACCATTTATGGCCTCCATCAAATAAGGCTAGTTCCTCCCTTTGGTATATTTTTCTGCTGAATCGTTTTCAATTTCAGCTCTGAGTTTTTCTGCAAGAAATTAACTTCTCCAACTACAATATCACCCTGTCCCCTGCTGTTTGCTTCGATAAACCAGTTTTGTAACTAAGGTAATTTGCTTCCATTGACCTATCTGGTATACCATCCTCCACTCTACCCCATCCTCTCATATCCCTGTCAAGCTTCCTTACACTAGGTTAAATTGACGGGCATTATGAATCTAAAACACTTCCTCCCTTTCTTGGCTATTCTGCATCATTTGCCCCCTTGTCAAGTTCATTTCCTCCTTGCTTTGATTGAAAATTTCCTTTCAAAAATCTGGTCAAGGATGCATCAACTGATGGTGAACTTCCTGTGCCTTCTTCGGACCTTTCCCCAATCAAAGGATCTCTCTCTGGCCTGGATACTGATGTTGTAGGCAACTCTAGCAAAGGATCTCTCTCTGGCCTGGATACTGATGTGGTAGGCAACTCTAGCAAAGGATCTCTCTCTGGCCTGGATACTGATGTGGTAGGCAAGTCTAGCAAAGGATCTCTCTCTGGCCTGGAAACTGATATGGAAGGCAGGCCTAGCTTAGACTCAATTGCAGGTGCTCTATTATCTTCAACCTTTACCTTCTTCCTTTGATCCTGTGTCAATGCCTCTTGACTGGTTCGTAAATGTTGCCTACTTGCTAACTTCTTCTTAATCCCAGAAAAATCAAATCTTTTACGTTTAAGAGAGTCCAGTATTTCAGGATATGAAAGTTTCCTTTTCTCGCCTGTCTCTAACCTTCTTGGCTCATCCAACTTTCTCCCCAGTGTGGATGATTCACCTGTTTCCATACTCTTTGTATCACAAGACCCTCCTTGGACTGTAGCCATCTGCAACTTCAGGGAACCAGTTCCTTGGCCATCAGTTTCATGTACACTTCCACTTTCCCTCCGTTTGTCATTCTCTCTTTCCTTTCTCTCAAAAAAGGACATTTTGCTTTTCTGTGATTGGTTCTTCTCATCTCCCGAGTGTTCCCACCTGTCTGAGGATTTATCCTTCCTCACATCCGTCGCTGATTCACCGAATGGAACGGCAACGACACCTGCTCCTTTGAAACCTGGATCTTCTTTCTGAATCAGTGACCCTTGAGGCTTCGGGATATCCATGGAGGAAGACTTTGGAGGTATATTATCTCCAACAGTATGCCCTCTATCTTCATCTTTTCCCTTAACATCTGTCAATACGCTTTTACTTTTATTTGAACTTTCTCCTCCGGGTGCTGAACTACTGGATAATCTTCTCCACTTAGTCTTATTGCTCACATTCACACCTGCCCTGACCCTTTGCAAAAGAGAACTCAGATGCTGTCCTAGATCAGGGACAAATTTAGAGGTTGAATCTTGCCCAAACCCTAACGATGAATCCTGATACTGGCCCAGTCCCAGGCCAGAGTCTGTGATGGAAGCCTTCCCTAGATGTCCACCCTCTCCAGTAGTTCCTTTAACGACTTGGGACTGGTCTGGGAGGCCCTGTTTGGCTTCACTGGGCTGACTCTTATTTTCTACATGGTGAGGAATCTTGGCTGGTCTATGCTTGACAATGCCTCCAGATGACTGTTTCTTTTCCTTTTGTTCAGCCACAGCCACAGCCACCTTGCTCTCATCCTTCAATTTAAACTTGGATTCTTCTTGGCCGCTTTGTGGATAACTAGCCCCAGCAGGCTTAGCCTTGGGACCTTTTCCATCTTCATCCTTTCCTTCTAGAGAAGGAACTAATCTCTTAGTTGGTTCAAGAAAGTCTCTCTTTGGTAAAGCCAGACTCTCGAATATCCCAATCCTTGGTTCTTCAGGATCGCTTTCCCCAATTGGCCTGTCGGGATTGCTTACTGATTTCACTTGGCCAATGCTTACTTCTGTCTTTGATGGTGGTTGAGCATCACCAACACCCTCCTGAGATGCATCACCTAGAATTGACGAAGATTCACCACTGAAGTCTCCTTCCTTTTCCAGTCTATCAGGCTGAGAATCTCCTCTGGTTTTGTCGTCACCGAGTGACTTTTCAGTCTGTGATGACATGATTGCCCCACCTGATGCTGCAAACGTCGCAGTTGCAGCTGGAGTGACTTCTCTTGCGATGGCATGGCCTGCACTCTTTGGTTTCGATTGGTCATCTTGCTGTGGGTGTGGATAACTATCATCTTTTGTTGCCATTACTCCCTTCTCATCCAAATAAGGGACGGTTCTCATTCCCTGGTTGGATTTTTTTCTCTCAGAATCTGGTGCAAGAATGCTACTCATCAGAAAGCTACTACCTAGAGGAACCTCTGGAGACTTTTTGACTTGCGAGGCAGGTCCTTGACTAGCAGTTGTAAGGGATCTCTGCGGAGGTCCTTTATCACTTGTAGGAGGTTGATTGATTTTCTCGAAAGACTTGCCTGGCCCAGGGGAAGAGGGTGCCTTGACTGGACTTCCAAGATGACCTGGCCTTACAAACCTGTGATAATCACCTTGTGTTGGTGTCTGAAACATGAAAGGTTGCAGAAAATTATTGGGTAAGGAATAAAGAACTCGAATAAAAATGGGAAAAAAAACCTGCACTACCAGATTATCTGGTCTTTATGATAGCTTCAACATTTCACAAATTTGATCAAACTTTAGCCTTGGCACTGTGTCAATATTAATATGATGGGGTAGCAACAGTGATATGGCTGTGTATGACATTATTTTCTTGTGCTCCACAATTTCACCTGACTGGGCACTGCTGGTGTGCAAGGCAAATCTCTATCGCTGCTTCTTTTTATTTGGACAAATCACCAAAGGGTGAGTTGCAATGAGAATAATCTGATATGAGGAAAGTTATTGAGATTCACACATTGAGCTAGATTCTTGCTCTCATTTTATTGCTTTCTACAAACAAAAAGTTCCAAAGCAAGTACACCTACCTGAGGTAACTTGGATGTATTTACAACGTGCTGACAGAATCTCGACGCTTGATCATATACTGAAGGTTCATCTTCAATCTGTGTTGAGGAACAAAATGCCATTTGTGCAAACTCAAACATGAACATACTTAAAAAACACACTCTGAACATTACATGATGGCACCATCCTTAGGGAAAAACTGGATAATACTAATTCGTTTCGACCAACACAAGCAGTTTAAAGCTTCTGCATCTCTGGCCAATACAAAAAGGAACAGTTCATATTTTGACACTTGAAGGTACAGTCAGGGGGAAGGAAGCTTCCAAAAAGTGGGGGGAGGCACAACATCAGAGGGGCACTCTCTCATTCCACAACCACCACTCGTTATGCAATATATGGATACACACCGGCCATATCCCTTAAACATATATGACGTGTTAGTATGCTATCAATACTATTATGGTGCACGTGAATAATAATAAACTTAACAAAGGCTGAAGATATCCAAAAGACAGTTCTTCATCAAAGGGGTACATTTTATTTGCCAGTATATTTGATATTTTGGAAAAAAAGTGGGGGCCCTGCCCCCAGTGCCCTCCCCCCGGGCTCCTACCCCGCTGGGTACAATTACCTGGCAATTAAAGCCTATCCAGTTGATAACAATATGCCGCAGATCTTACAAACAGATAAGTCGGACTGCGTACCTGAAAGTACTGAGGGTTTGGGGTTGATGTCTGCTTTAAAACTTATTCTAAAATCTCAAAATCAATGACTGTTAGATAATTCAATTACAAATGGACATGAAATTCTGATAATCAAGGACCTTAAATCCTCACCTCTTTTCCTTTGTAACTCTTGTATACAGCAGTCAGCAATTTGCTGGCCACTTTGCTGTCACCAGCATGGTGTAATTGCTGACCCACTGACAGCGTCTGCCATATTTTCATCAGTAGATTGAATGACTCTGTCTCGGTCAATGATGATACCTTTCCAGTTTCCTCTGCCAGCAACTTCTGGCAAGTCTGATAGGCCCTCGTAGCCAAGTGTGGTCGATCGGAATCTCGTAAAAATTTCCTGAAAATTTTTGTAAGAAAATAAAAATGAATAATATGCTCCTTCGTTTGTTACTTTGTTGTTGGTCTTCATGTCCTATTTATTACTAATAACTGCCAATGGACCTGTTTCCCACTTGAAAGAATGGTACTTGTTACTATTAAAGCAATACCTATAAAGGTACCTTTGCTTTTAAAATTGAGGAGTGGGTTATGTGTTACCTTCTGCTCTTTGGGCCACACACATACAGAAGGAAGGGGTTGGGGTTGCATTTGAACTTTTAATCATTTGTTATATTGAATGCACTCACTTTCCCTGTTCTGGTGTCCTAGCTAACTTTGTTGCTAGTTGTAGCAGCATAGCCTCGTCCTTCAGCTCCTCTAGGACTTCGATGAGTAATGTCACCGACCGATACATGTGCCAGGAGAAGCTGCCTGACCTACGAACATGAGACAGAAACATTAATGACTGTTATTAAAATATCTCTCCAAAAGGAACGCTAACTCCACATCACTAAACCCTTCACTAAAGCAACAATAAAATAAACAGTATTTACTATCACTTTAATGTTAGAGTGAGGTATCTTAATACTGAATCTTAACTGGGTTGTACTACCAGTACAACAGCACGAGTACAACATCAACGGAACAAGTAGAATTTCCCTCTCTAGGTGGAAGTACAAGTACTTAATCTTGCACTTACATCTATACTAGATTTAAGAAATACTAGTGTACAAGAGTACAAGTGTGACTGTAACAGCATGAGTACACATGAAAGTAGAACTTTCCTTGGTATGTCACCTTATAATTTGACTACTGTGGAATTTACCTGTCTATGTCTGCTATTGGTATCCTCCAAATACCCTGGAAAATGTTTTTGGTTTTGTTGTGCTCCCCAAACAAGGCAGGAGATGGCATGTGAGATGTCTGTTGCCATGGTAAGGCACTCCCTAGCAACAGGTCACGACACCACTGTAGGTTCTGTAGAATAATGTCGGAAAATATATGCCAAAATAAGTGGGATATTTGACAAATATTAGCTCACCAAATATGGCCTTAAAAGATATAAACTAACTGACAGTTTTTTAAGGTGAAAAAGTAATTAAGCATACAAATATAACCACAAGTCTTTGATTTCTTTATATATACGTAACAGAGGAGAGACCAAAAAATTCGAACAAAACAGCTAATTTATTTGGGAGAAGTTTATCTCATGCAAGCCTTCCATCTCATGCATGCTCTCTTCTCAATGTCCAATGTCATGTCTTGTTCCACTCTATTCATTTGTCTAATTGTCCAATGATTTATCTATCCCATCTGTCTTTTCGACCAGCTTTCTCCATTTCTGTTAAGGTCCGCTACTGGAGAAGATCCTGACCCAATCAAAATTGTCACGTCCTCTAACTTTGACGCAGTGACAAATGACTGGCAAAATATTGACACACATAATATTGACACAATATTGCTACATGCAGGGGTGAGCCTGGGGTAAAAGAAAATCATGGAACTTTGCAAAAAATGCGGTATAGGCTCCAGTTTGCGTATGCTACAGTGTGTTAGGGTAATAGTTTTTGTGCCCGAGGTAGAAAAGAATTCACGGAGATTCCGCGAATTCGCGGAAAAAGCTCATGCCTGTTCATGGTGCAAAGCACCCTTTTACAGATGTTTTCATGCCAACAAATATTATAACTTAAGAGAGAACATCACACAGAGGAGGTAGTAGCACTGTGGAAGACTCACCTTCTCGGTTGCCGAGGTGAGATGCCAATGAGCGATACGATACAGTGATTTATAATGCTGGGGAAACCTCTGTAAACAAAGATGCATGGCACTAATACTCTGTTCCACAAGCCTCTTGAATCTCTCTGCAGCACTCAGCTCTTCTGTCTGAGGTCCAGCAACACTGGCCTCCTTCTCCTTCTCCTTGGTATCCATGGGAACAGGCTCTTCTTTCTTTTCGATCTCGGCAACTGCTGCAGTCTCCGGCTTTTTCTCTGCCGCCTCTGTCTTGCCCTTCGTTTCGGAAGACGGCGCCGGTGCGTCCTGCATCACGGAGGCAGGTCTCTCCACCGGGGCGGAACGCTGTGAGTCTAAATCGGAACCGGGGGCGCTCTCCTCGCCCGATTGGATGTCGCCTTCTGATGCCGTGTCTGAAGGAACGAGAGAGAATTTCTAGAAACGTTTCATCGTTTATAGGTTACATTCGTTTACTGTGCATTTAACTCCTCATAGAGACAGAACACTGGCGAAAATGAAACAAAGACCCCCATGCAAGTTGGCATAGACTTATACTTGTAAAATGGCCATATATTCCATAATACCTTAGGCTGTAATACCACAACGCTTCTACTACTATAACAGTACTTCAACATGATAGTAGGTAGTCTCGGGTACAAATATAATCACAAGAAGAACGTGAAGTAGTTACGACTTCCGATGGCAGGATTTTAACAAGGGCTTGGTAGCGTGCCGTGGGATCGTGCCACGGGTGATGTCGTGGTTTACCTGTCGGTATTTCCTCCTGGCTGCTGCCTCTCGATTTACGGTACATCCTCCTGGCGTAGTCGTGGTCCTGGGGGGCAGTGAAGTACCGAGGGCTGTTCGACCTCGATGAGTGGAGGACGGGAGGCAGAGCTAGCTTCACACCATCTTGCTCTGCATCTGTTGAGCTTTGAGATGAAAATGGAAAAAACAAACAAATAAGTATTCATTGAAAATGTTTAACTTATATATATATATAAATTTTTAATTTTTCAAATTTTTATATTATTGAAATATAATGAACAAACTATACAGGAAAGCTGTGAGATATGTGTATGTATGTGTGTATGAATGTATGTATTTTAGATCCTCCTGCAAGCAGGAACTCGCCAAGAAGCCATCATTGGATTATCAAAGCCGGAAGCTGACCGAAGTCAGTCTCTTAGATTCATATTTTAACGTCCATGATTATGAATTGTCAATTGTCACCAACTCTGTAACTGGACGACATACATTAATCTTGGAGTGACTCGAACTCGGGACCTTATGATTGAAAGGCACCGGCGTTAACCACTGAGCTAACACTTCCTGATATAGCATGTGATTTTCATAGCTGAAGAAGTAGAATAGATTGTGATAATTAACTAATATTAACGTAAACATGTTGAGAAACACGGTGACAAGCAGTGAAACATTTAGTACACAAATGTTGTTGATGGTGAGTGTAAGACAAATAACCGAAAATAGTAGTACAGGGAACTTAAATCTGAAGGCAAATAAACGACTTAAATCAAATTATAAAAGAAATTCAAATCGAAAAAACGTTCAAATTGTCCGCGGCAAAACCTCTACTTACTGCTCACTGCTAATCTCGGACAGCTTGTTTTCTAGTCTTTTAACAAACGGCTGAATTGAGGCTAAGTGGATAATTTCTTCGAAAGGCTGGAAATCGATTTTCTCTATCTCTGACTGATTTTTCTTGAGGTACTTCAGGACTGCTGCATGGATTCGGAAATACATCTGTCGGGATAGGATAAAACCCCATTGGTGAAGAAATGAAATTCATCACTAAACATTTTGTAAATCTCAATATCATGAGTGAAAACTAAACAATCCATCGAGTGGAAAGAAGGCATCATTTTAAGATTAATTTGAGGATATATATGTACCTTAATGTACAAATCTGATTTGTCTGGAGGTTTTTCCAAAACTTCTGCGTGATGCAAAAGTGCATTCGTGAGGATTAAATCATTTGTGAAAACAAAATGTCATCCACGAAAATCCGAAAAATCATCATCAAAAACATTTTTCATAAAAAAACTAAAACTCATCATTAAAAACTAAAGAAAAGTGGTCTGTAAGAATTAAACATCATCGAGAGATAATTAAAATCATTGAGTGAAAACAGCAACTTTGGATCAATTTGAATTTAAAAACTTTCTTTAACTAGGAATGTCAAAAACTGTGACCAAAATACTGACTCTATAGAGGGAAAGGGGAAGAAAATGAAAAATATTGAACAAAATTTAAAATTGATTTTTACAACCAATCAAACTTCTCAGTTCCTTTTTTTGTTTATTTGAATCTCTAAGGGGTAACCTCACCTCTACAGACTCCAAAGCTAGATCGGGTGGATTATGGTACGAAATCTTCTTAGGAAATTTGGCTCCGTCGCTGTGAAGATGTTCCATGGCCTTGATGAAGCAAAAACATAAATATAAATACTTTTATAATCACCGTTGAAAAAAAAGAAAAAAAATTTGTCGAGCAAACGTAACGACCCAAAACAAGAAA
Organism: Apostichopus japonicus; assembly: GCF_037975245.1. NCBI lineage: Eukaryota > Metazoa > Echinodermata > Holothuroidea > Aspidochirotida > Stichopodidae > Apostichopus > Apostichopus japonicus. Next base: position 15,449,400 of record NC_092576.1, on the reverse strand, counting down.
AAAAGAGAGAGGGCAAACCTGAACAAAAATAGTTGATTCGATGGGTATCAAAACAATTTGCGACATAAAGAGTTACAATGCAAGAGATTACAGCTTTCAAATCTAAGAAATCTTAACTTGGATGTCCGTCTTTTTCACAGCCCCTATCTCAGGGATGAGCCTGTGGTTCAAAAAAATTCATGGAACTTTGTAAAAATTGCAGTATAGGCTCCAGTTTGCATATGCTACAATGTGTTAGGATAATAGTTTTTGTCCCCCTGCAGGTTGGATATCCATAGGTTATGAAAAACATGCAAACTACGGTTCAAATGATACAACACTGTTGTTAGAAATTCACGGAAATTGCGAGCTGTAAATCTCGGAGGTAGAAAAGAAATCACAGATATTCCGCGAATTAGCTGAAAAAGCTCATGCCTGCTATCTGTACCTCTAAATAATGCCGCAGGGCCACGTTCATCTCCCCTCGTTTCTCTGATATCTTCCCCAGCATGTAGTGAATCAACCATTCCTCTCCCTCCTCATCTCCTCCCATCTGGTTAACTTTCCTGAAACACTCCTCAGCGAGAGTCAACATCTCTGCCTGTTTGATCTTCAGTCCCTCCACGGATTCATCTGAGAGCTGAATCTGTTCTTGCTGTGTGCAAAGGAATACGGTTTCTCGTAATAAGAATATCGGTATCAACTATGGTTATGCTGATTTAGTTTATGATTTTTTTTTAATGATTTCATGCTTATTTCGTTCTTCTATTCAAATTGGATTATATCTAGGTTTTAGTCCAAAATTTACAGGTGTGAAAGCCAGTATTTTGGGTCAAAAGTTCGGAATTTAAGGTCCAAAAGTCCAAAAGTTTGAGATTCAAAGTCAAAATTTCACTTGATTTCATTCATTTGTGTAATTTCACAACATATCACATATGGTACAAAGTACATTTCAAACAATATGTTAATAAATTGCAAAAGGAAGTGTTCAAGAGAAAAAGAAACAAGAGCCCAAGGGCACTGTGGTTCCTTGCTTGGGGTATATGACAATACACATAATATTAGCAAGCAAGATTGGGCTCAAATAGTCCAAGTAATTGTGGTCCTACATGTACCCATAAAGTAACCAACAGTATAGCCAACACTTTTGTGATCACAAAATGTGATCGGATTTTTGATCAAAAGGCACTTTTGAGATCTAAATATGGCATCAAAAATGTAAGAAATATAAGGTCACCTACAAGCGGGTCAACAGATATGATAACATTGGTGACCTCAGATGACATGACCTTTAAGTTTGAAAATGTTCCACCACCCATTCACAACTTGTCCCAAAATATCAACCGTGTCACACCTTGGCATTGGGATTTAATTGCATTAAATGTCTAAAAATTAGCTTTGAACTTGTATACATAACTTTACACACAAATGTCACCGGTAGGTCAACCAATTGACATTTTTGATCTGTGAGACCTAAATAGAGCATCAAAACTGTAAAAATTCAAACATTCTTTCTTTACCCATTTTCTCCCCCAAAATACTAGTTTTTTAACATCAGCTGACCTTTGGTGACCTTGAATCACATGACCGTTAAGTTTGAAAATATTCCCCTATACCATTCGCAACTTGTCCAAAAAAATCAACCTTGTCACACCTTGGCACTGGGGGTTATTGCATTAAATGTCTGAAAATTAACTTTGACCTCGTATAACTTCACACACAAAGCTCATCCGGGGGTCAACCTTATTGACATTTATGATCAGAAGGTACCTTTAACATCTGAAAATAGCATCGAAACTGTAAAAATCCACAAAACACGAAAAGGTCACCAGAGGTCAAATTGAGGTCAAGGGTCACCCAGATGCGGGTCGACAATTGGATTACATTGAAGCAACTCCCAACCCTAACGGACAATTTGTTCTCAAGTATCGCAAAAATACTAGTTTTTTATCATTCATTGACCTTTGGTGACCTTGGATCACATGACCGTTATGGTTGAAAATATTCCCCTATACCATTTGCAACTACTCCGAAAATATCAACAGTGTCACACCTTGGAACTGGGAGTTATTGCATTAAATGTCTGAAAATTAACTTTGACCTCGTATAACTTCGCACACGAAGGTCACACGGGGGTCAACCCATTGACATTTATGATCAGAAGGTACCTTTGACATCTGAAAATAGCATCCAAACTGTAAAAATCCACAAAACACGGAAAGGTCACCAGAGGTCAAATTGAGGTCAAGGGTCACCCAGATGCGGGTCGACATTTGGATTACATTGAAGCAACTCCCAACCCTAACTGACAATTCCTTCTCAAGTTATCGTAAAAATACTAGTTTTTTATCATTCATTGACCTTTGGTGACCTTGGATCACATGACCGTTAAATTTGAAAATATTCCCCTATACCACTGGCAACTACTCCAAAAATATCAACCGTTTCACACCTTGGAACTGGGAGTTATTGCACTAAATGTCTGAAAATTAACTTTGACCTCATATAACTTCGCACACGAAGGTCACACGGGGGGTCAAGCCATTGACATTTATGATCAGAAGTTACCTTTAACATCTGAATATAGCATCGAAACTGTAAGAGTCCACGAAACACGAAAAGGTCACCAGAGGTCAAATTGAGGTCAAGGGTCACTCAGATGCGGGTCGACAATTGGATTACATTGAAGCAACTCCCAACACTAACAGACAATTTGTTCTCAAGTTATCTCAAAAAGACTAGTTTTTTATCATTAATTGACCTTTGGTGACCTTGGATCACATGACCGTTATGGTTGAAAATATTTCCCTATACCATTTGCAACTACTCCAAAAATATCAACCGTGTCACACCTTGAAACTGGGAGTTATTGCATTAAATGTCTGAAAATTAACTTTGACCTCATATTTCTTAACATGCAAAGGTCACCTTGGGTCAACTTATTGATATTTTTGATTGGTGAGACCTAAATAGAGCATCAAACTATACAAATTCAAACATTTTTTTCTTTGCCCATTTTCTCCTCCCAACATACTAGTTTTTTAACATTCATTGACCTTTGGTGACATCGGATCACATGACAGTTAAGTTAAAAAATATTTCCCTATACCATTTGCAACTTGTCCAAAAATATCAACCGTGTCACACCTTGGAACTGGGAGTTATTGCATTAAATGTCTGAAAATTAACTTTGACCTCGTATAACTTCGCACACAAAGGTCACACAGGTGTCAACCTATTGACATTTTTGATTGGAAGGTACCTTTGGTATCCAATTCTAGCATCAAAACCAAACATTTTCTTCTTTGCTCGTTTCCTCCCAAAATAAGCACATTTTTTCTGATGTGACCCTTTGACCTTTTGACCTTGGTTTCAGATGTAGTTTAATCTCCTGATTCCAAAAACAAAACGACAAGTCTGTACAACCATCCTAACTCCGACCGAAAAACTTTGACCCCATATAACTTCGCACATAAAGGTCACACGGGGTCAACCGATTGACATTTATGATCAGAAGGTACCTTTGACATCTGAAAATAGCATCAAAACTTCAAAAATCCACAAAAACATGTAAAGGTCACCAGAGGTCAAATTGAGGTCAAGGGTCACTCAGATGCGGGTCGACAATTGGATTACAATGAAGCAACTCCCAACCCTAACAGACATTTTGTTCTCAAGTTATCACAAAAATACTAGTTTTTTAACATTAATTGACCTTTGGTGACCTCGGATTACGTGACCGTTAAATTTCAAAATGTTCCCCTAACCAGTCCACAACTTGTCCCAAAATATCAACCTTGTCACACATTGGCACTGGGAGTTATTGCAGTTCTAATATTTTCGTTTTTTGGACCATAACTGACCTTTGGTGACCTTTGTGGGCACCAAAAACAATAGGGCACACCTTCTCCATATGGCGGATCTATAGTCCAAGTTTGGCCTCAATCCAACTTTCCCTTATTGAGATAGAGCGTACCCAAGCAAGTGTCACAGATGCACACACAGACACACACACACGCACACACGCCAACCTGACTACATAGGTTCCTTTTGCTAAAGCAAGGAACCAAAAAAACCTTTGTATGCATGTCAAGTATGTCACTTCCTGTATAACACAGTTTAGATAAACAATTAAATATAAACAAAGGACATAGAACTAATAATAAATAATATATAAAAAAAATTAATTAAAACAGCAATGTCAAGTAAAGTACAAAAATATGGGTGTAGCAATTTCTCAATTTTCTGCTGATTTTGCAGATTCAAAGAGGAAACAACAAGGGACGAAAGTCAACATTCAGAGGTTGAAATCAAAAAGTTAAGATTAAGTCAAATTTCAAAGATTCAAACTATAATATTTGTGATAGTTTTATCTTTTTATTTTGCCATGTTTTTAATGAACCGGTGCAACAACACTTACTTGTTTCAATTGCCGGGATGCATGAGACTGTAAGATATATGCAAATGAGCCGTACTCGATCCACAGAGAACGATTTGATTGGTCAATTTCCAGCGCTCTGTGAAAGCATCTCAGAGAGCCCATACCTTGCTTATAGACACCGCCCTCAGCTTTGGCATCGCACTGTTTTGAGAACAAAAAGAAAAAGGAAACACAAGTAAAACAAAATTAAAAGGAAAAGCTGCACAAAATATTTTAAAATCTTTTAAAAATAACTGGTCCTCTTTTCTAAATACTAAAATTACAACTCTAGTGCACATAAGTTTTCATTTCCTGATCAGATTCACTCAGGTTTTACTCCAAAATCTAAAAACCCATAATTTTGGGGGCATTTGGTCATCCAAGATGCACAACCAGCAGATAAATAACTTTATGTTTTAAAATTAGATTAGATATACTTTATTAAACCACAAGGGTAATTGCATGCTCGTATAAAACAGGCTATGAGATACAAACATTAATATATGAAAACCTAAAGCATACAGTATCAAACATTTGTAAGAATATGAAAACATAAGACATTTTAAAACAGGATATGAGATACAAACATTAATATATGAAAACCTAAAACGTACAGTATCAAACAATTGTAAGAATATGAAAACATCAGACATCATAAAACATGCAGTAACGCAATATACAAAGCTCAGGACAATAGGCAAGAGAGTACAGTCGGAACAGAAGAAACAGCCAGACGAGATCTAACGTTGAAAGTTTTCATTATAAAGTTTGATGCATTGTGGAATGAATGAGAAAGAATGTTGATTCGTATGAGACCGTGGTAGCCGCATCCTTCCACTTCTGGGAATAACCGCTCTGTAGAAATATTGATGGAGTTGGTGGCTATCATCGCTCATGATTCTATCTGTTTTCACTCTCAGTAGTTGGTGATGTTTAGACATATCCCAACAGTTTTACTTAAATCAAAGCGATAAAATCGGGTTAAAACTTACGGAATTAAGCTTGAGCTCCAGCCTACCGCTCTTTGCCAGAGCCAAACCTGCCCAACTGTCCAACCGGTTCGGACAGAAGCAGATATCGTTGATGTAAAACCTGTTAGCTTTCCTGCAAAAAGGACAGAATATGATACAGAAGAGTCTATATCAATATTTTTAAATTACTTCCAGCTTTCTTTTTTCCTCTTAAATCCACAACGGTTCAATAATTTTTAATACGTAGAGATTGTTAATATTCGTGGCTATAAAATCCCATCACTCATTTTCATTACTTTCTGACATTTTGTCACATAAGAAGGGAAGACCTGAGAGAGAGCGGAGAAAGTCTTGGCCAGGAGGGATTGAAACCAGCGACCTCTGGATTACAGATTTTTGGTTACGTGATATGCAAGGATATCCAAGGTACTGTGGCTGCTGACTAATTCCCCACCCCCAGCCCCAGCCCCACCCCCAGCAAAGAGATGGCTGAATAGGGATCACCACTTATGCCAGGATAGCTCTGTTGGTAGAGAACAGAGCTACTGATTTGTGATTTTATCGAAAAATAAACATTGACTTACCCAAATTCCTTGTTCTTGAAGTAATAATCAGCAAGTAAGTAAAATATTTCAGTCACCACAGGGCTGCAAGATTGATTTAAAAATAAAAGTGCATTTTCTCAAGAGTCAAGAGTGAGAGTCAAGAACAATTAATAAAGTGATGAATGAATATTTTTGGAAACTTCTAAAGTAATATCTTATTTATATATAAAGATATTTTGAGCATTTTTTTTCCATCACTTTTTCATTATTAAAAATACTATTTTCAATGGAAATGGTCTCTAAAGATAACAACAAGCTGAGAACAAGGGAAATATTTTTGATTCACAATGACCAACTTTTCAAAAAGTTTGGTGGCTCAGATTATGGTAAAGTTAGCACAGCATTACTTTGCAACGTGTTTCAAATTTCTATCTGTCCGGTTTCGTTTATGTATTCCTGCGTAGCCCCACCCTAAATTTAAATACCACTGACATTCATGAGAAAGGCATTACGGAAGGAAACTTAAGTACACTACGCAGGATAGTTTCTGCATCTCCGGCTTCTGCCTAAGATCTTGCGATACGATATGATTTTATCATGAAAGTCAAAACTACGACGCTTCCAAATGTTAAAAACAGAGAAACCTGCGTTCTGTACCCATAATTCTTAGACGCTCTTTGGACAGCAACACCGTAGGGGTCTCCTGGGACCAAAAAGACAAGAGGCTAGTTTGAAAATGCTGACCTGTTTGGTGAGACACCGGCTGAGAGTGTCGGTACGTCATCTGAGCTGCCATCGATGTATGCGTGGATCTTTTCCACGCTATCTTCCGGTCTCTCTCCCGATGGAATCACTTTCGTGATCCGGAGGAAGAGATTCTCCAGGTCGCCGGACATCGAGCTGGTCTTGTAACCGTCAAACTCGGGTAACATCTTGGGCTTGAAGTACGCGAACATACACTTGCCGTACGACCATGTCAGGGGGACCTGAAGGGCAGGAGGGAGGGAGGTAGGAAGAAAGCAAAACAACATGTGAACAAAGCATTGTTGTTGTTTTGACAGTAGAGTTTAAAGAGAACAATACTGGAGAGATATTCAACCACATGATGGGATCATGGCTAATTCATGGGATCCAATCTGCTTTGAAACAATGTAGCTTATAAAGATGCAAGAAGGAAGCAAACAGCACCCTCTAATAATTGTCAACTTTTTAGAGTAAGTAATTTCAAATCTTACCAATCGTATTAACTTCAGGGGGGGAATAAACCTTTGGTTACTTTTGTCATCAAACATTTCACATTTACTCACAGTACATCTCCATGTACAATATATGTTAATTCACCATCTTCCTGAGCACAAATGAAGCCCATTGGAAGCCTTTTCCCTGCATAATTCTTATATTATTTACCTAGCTGTAGCAATACTATCGGCACATTGAACATCTCGTAAATGCTTAGCTTCAGCCAGGGCAAATAACTTTGCTACTGAAGCAGTAGAGACCCTGGAATGGGCATCAACGACAGGCCTTAATCCACTCCCCATCCCACCCCTTTTTGAATTACAGATTATTTTTACCTCATTTTACCTCACTTCTCCCCATACCTTGCATTCCATACCTCACTCCTCCACCCTATTGACACTCACCTGCCCTGACCTGTCACCACACTATACCCCCATTTTCCCTCTCTGACCTTGCCTGACATAACAGACCATCTCACCACCACATCTTTACACCTGTCCTTGTACTGAACATTACTATCCCACCCCCTACCCCATTCCCCTCCATGAACCTATCCCTTACCTCCTCCACACCATGGTCCTGTAGATGTTTTGCTTTCGTCCTTTTGTGAGGGTGTCCGTAGAGACAATAGAAGCATTGTTCCAGAGACTGCTGGATATCCTCCGAGAAGGGATGAGTCTCTTCGGGTATTTTCTCGAGCTCGCCAGAGAGAATGTCCGCGGTGAGTTTAAGCAAAGCCCCAGAGCTGTTACAGCACCAGGATTTCCTGCAAAAAAAAAAAAAAAATGAGAATATTAAACCATTGGTCCATAGATGAGCGTACTTCCACTCTCTCTTCCAAACTCAACCCTAAGATGCTATCTGCATTTCCATCTCTGCAGATATTTTCAACGATAAACATTTCCAATGAGGCTTCTACCACTATGTCAGTCTTACTTAATAATATTTGAAACCATCAACTCTTCATTTCTCTCCTTCCCTTTTATTCTGTCACCCTTCCTCCATCCCCTTGCCTTTCCTCCCCTCCCATCCCCGGTCCCTCGTCTTTCCTCTCTTCCATCTCCTGACTTCCAGATATTCCTCATATTAAAATCTCACCACTTGACCTCAGTCTATGAAGATGTTACTTATAGTACATTTTTGTAATGCAATCAACCCTAGTCCCTTACAACCGCCCCACCCCCTCCTCCCTCCTCGCTTCTCCCTCCTCCCTCCTCGGTCATATAGTCTTCATAATTAGCATCGATTCATACACTTCAGTTCTATGTTGTCCAAATTACCCACAATATTACATATATATATATATATATATATATATAGCGGAAGGCCCGTGGTTCGAATCCCGGTGGAGGCTGAAAGTTTTTTCACTGTTCTTGATTTTCCAACTCATTACGATTTTCATTTATATATATATATATATATATACACACATACTTCACAAATAAAGGCAGAATGACCAATTAATACATGGAAAGTTGATGTCAGACAATGAATATTCACCTTCCTAAATATTCATGAGCCGTATCCAGTAACATGATAGATGATGGCAGCAGAGGAACCGGACTGTTGGACCTATCATCCGTTTCCATGGTATCGGTTTCCATGCCACTGGGTATCTTTTTTTCTTCCAGTTTCTGTTCTTCGCTGCAACAAGAAATAGTACGAGCTCATATGAAACTTGAATAAAATTGATGAAACGATACAAACAAGGTTAAGTCATTATAAAACAAGATTAGTCAGTATAGCACATGATAAAACAGGGAAACAATGTTATAAGATTTATAAAGTAGGCTAGGTTAGATATCCCGATTGTGACAGTATGGTAGGTTGTTTTTGGACTAAACCTAATACTCTTGGGTTTTGAAAATAAACATGATTTCTCATGACTGTTAACATCTTTTGCAACATGAATGCTTCTGACTATTCAATATGTATTTATATGTCGAGAGATACAAATTGCATCAACAATACCAGATTTCATAGATAAATTGATCAACATTTATACACTATACTATAGTACACTATACTATATATATATACAGTATACTATATTATGTATGTATATGTAATCTTCCCGCAAGCAGGAACTCGCGAAAGAAGCCATGGAGGCTTGTAGACTCGCAAGCTGACCGAAGCCAATCTCTCGGCACACATCCATTTAACGTCCATGTCAGGAAGTTGTTATTGAACAACACCCTTGCCAGACGACACACATTGCTGTCGGCGGGGAATCGAACCGGGGATCTCATGACTGGGAGACGCCGGCGTTAACCACTAGGCTATACACTCCGCCTGTATACAACTTATACAACACCTAATTATATTCCAGCCATTTGATTGGTCAATTGCTCGTCGATTGCATGCAAAATCCGCTCTATTGCACTCTATGAAATAGAACAATGTGTTATACTTTTTTGATAGCACTTTTTTCAATGGTAAGAGAGCAGAGAAACCAGCTGTCTGTTCAAAACAATCTGTTGCATGAGTGCATTTTACATCCAATTATATCCAACTTTGAAGGTGTTGTATAAAACAAATAATAAATGGTTTCCATTCGTGCAACAGTGCAAATATTTCATTCGTTGAAAGATGTAATTTGTTCCATTCAACTCGGCTGCGCCTCGTTGAATGGAACATTCCATCTTTCAACTTATGAAATATTTGCACTATTGCACTCATAACCATTCATTATTTGTATACTATACTATAGTATACATACACTATACTATAGTATACATACACTATACTATAGTATACATATACTACACTACACTATAGTATATATATACTATACTATAGTATATATACACTATACTATAGTATATATATACTATACTATAGTATATATATACTATAGTATAGTATAGTGTGTATATACTATACTATAGTATATATACACTATACTATAGTATATATATACTATAGTATAGTTTGTATATACTATACTATAGTATATATACACTATACTATAGTATATATATACTATAGTATAGTGTGTATATACTATACTATAGTATATATATACTATACTATAGTATATATATACTATACTATAGTATATATACTATACTATAGTATATACAAACTATACTATAGTATATACACACTATACTATACTATAGTATATACACACTATACTATAGTATATATAGTTTATACACTATACTATAGTACACTATGCTATAGTATATGGAACACTATACTATAGTACACAAACACAAGGACGAAAACTATTCGAGGTAAGAAGGAAAACTACTCAAACCGTCTTCTGTCAGAGAAAAAAACGCAGCCAAATAATGACAAACCTTTTAATGATATGGTAAAGAAGGATCCATGGGTGCACTGTAGGGCCAGGAGGAGGGGCTACCCCTTCGACAGTCACTTCAAAGTTCTCCATGGACCAGGAAATGAGCTCAATCTGCAGGTGGGTGAGCTGGACAATGGCTGAATGGTAGGTATCCCGGAGGAAAAGAGGGAACTCAGAGAGGGGTCTGGTTAGGGACGAGAAGGGGGAAGGACAAAGACAATCAAAAGATATAACAATGGATTATGAGTCTGTATCAAACAATGAAAATTTCATTTCAAGATCCATTTTGCACTTTTGCTTCTTTTTTGGTAGGATATGTCAGGGGTAACATCAGTTTTTGGGATGGATCAAAGAGAAATTATATATTTGATATTTTTTTTCGTTTTTTTTTGTAGGATACGTCAGGGGTAACTTCCTCAGTTTGGATGGATGAAAGAGGAATTACATATTTGATGCATCCGAACAAAATTTACCTTCAACTCCTCAAGATATAGAGTTGAATTTGAAACCTGTTGTACCAAAAGTTAAGTTGAAAAGTTAAGTTGAACACAGCACTATGATTCTTTGCCATACGAATCATCCATTTTGCAGCTAAAAAATAAGCAAATTAAAGTTTTTTTGCAAATTCATGACGTGTGAACATCTACTCACCCGACCAGAAGCTCAAAGAATTTGTCGACGGTCTCCATGACAGCGACCTTGGCTTGGAAATCATCCAGACCTTGCACGTCTTCCCAAAGTTCCTTCAGAATCTTGTGAAAGCAGATCACGACATTCTAAGAAGAAGTAAAAGAGAGAACGGTCAGGAATTTAATTAACAATCCAAAGATGAGGTAAAAACGATCGGCAAGAGGCACACTCACAGCAGGATCGGGTCTGCCTTGCAAAAATCAGACTACTTGGAAAAACCAGAATGTAAAAATGCTTTGTGGTTTCGATGATGGAACATGAGCAGTTTTTTTCATGAATCTGACGTAATGTATAGTGAGGGTGTACTTGTTTACAAGATTTTCACAATTTCTACACTTCTACACATCAAATATGAAATTGGTCTGACTTTCCTTCTTGAGATATCATGTTTACAAGGTTTTCACAATTTGACCCCTGGTGACCTCAAATGACCTTTGCCCTCCACCAAAAACAATAGGCTTCTTTTTAGCAATGTGGTACTCCTAATATGAGGTCTGCCCTTGCTTCCCATCTTGAGATATCGTGTTAACAAGGTTTTCACAATTTGACGTACCCCTGGTGACCACAAATGATGTTTGACCTCCACCAAACACAATAGGCTTCTTGTACTCAATTTGGTACTTCTACACACTAAACATGAATTGGTCTGACCTTCCCTTGTTGAGGTACCGTGTTTTCAAGCTGGGCGTCACAAAGGCACACACGCACACACACAAGCCATTATGAATGCATAGGTTACGATTATCATCGAAACCAAAAAAAAACAATTAATTTAAATTCCGACCAAACACGACTAGAGTGAATCCCATAAGGAGACCCGCAAGTAGGTTCCCTACACTCCTGCGTTAAAAATTGGCCAAAATCTCTCGCACTTTATGAAATACGGAAGTACGTCAGTTGAAGAATTTCATATATATTTTCTGAACTTGTCAAAATAAAAATACAATAAAAAAAAAATTGTCATTTGGAGTTTCCCACAGAACCTGCCGTAATAAAAATTTCACCCATCATGAAAATATAATTATTATGTGCAAACAACTTGACTATCATTCTTCCTAAAGATGAGACGTAGCCAGGGGGGAGAAATGGGAGCGATCACTCCCCCCCCCTTTTGAGTACCACGAAAGATAATTAATAAAATTTAACTACAAGCGGGTAATATCATTCAAGCCCTCTTTGCAGGTTGAAGGAAGCTTAAGCGCCCCTTCTCATTCTTTCCTATAAAAGTTAGTCTGCTACGTTATACAATACTCTTATTATTGTTTTTTTCCTGCAACGTGGGAGGCATTTTGGGCAAAACTTTTCTTAGTACATCATGGGGCTCCGTAAAGTGTAACATTGCTCCCTTTGAGAGAAAATGCCCCTTTTAGAATTCTGCTCCCTCCCCCTCCCCCCCACCTTTCACATTTCTGGCTACATCCCTGTCCTATCTTTACATCTTTACGATACCTTGTGATCTTTCACTTTCAGAAGAGCTTCCACCAACATCAGTCTCTGTTTTAACTTTTCAACGTCATCCCCATCGCTCCTCGGAGTGTCCACCACCGGCCGGAGAATGTCCACCACTTTTTCGTAATTGCCTCCTTCGAACAGTTTCAAGATCTCCTCGTGAGACTGGGTCCGTCGGAGAGAATCCTTCTTGGATTCTATGATCTCTAAACGATGTGAGAAGGAGAAAAAAAAAACATCTCAGAACGTCACAAACAAGTAGTTTATTTAATAATGATAAAAAATATCATACTAAATATAGAGAAACACATATCCTTGCATTACAGATGCGCTACGTGATTGACTTGACCGAGGTTCCACTCTGTGCAGTTTCGCCAAAGGAAAAAAACATGTTTAAGAAAACATGTCTTGGGCATTTTAAAAAACACGTTCTAGGTGCGTAACATTCTTAGTTTGGTTTGAAAAACTTGGGATGTATTTTTCAAATGATCTACTATTTCAATACTTACTAACAAACTTACTGTATATCTAAACTAATTATCACAACTCATGTTACCACCATGCTTCTAAACATCATAACAACAGCTCATTGAGTTACGGGGGGGACCTAGATAGGACCAATAAGACAGAGCCCTCTGTTAATTTTTTACTCTTTTTGTTGAGGCCCAAGGTAGTAACGAGATGCAATGCTCTCTGTGAATTGTGCCGGGCTACTGTACTGCCTGGTTACGTACCTTTAGTGATGATCTTATCCTGAATTATGTTCGGCAGGTGAATGATCTTCTCGTTGAGGTCAGAGGTCGTCAATAATTCATGACACTGAAATGGGGAAAGATTGAAAATAGCCATAGATCAAAACATCATATTTATATCAGAGAGTTTGCGGGTCTCGAATATTTCCCAAGGGAAAAAATCACTTTATATGGTCTTAGTGTCTTGCTTATTTCTCACTTTGAGAGGTGCGTATTAGATTGATGTATCTAGATGTCACTGGTTCCCTATAAGGACTACACAGTGAAGCAAAAGGACGAAGTATCGTTTCATGACACCAAAATTCAGCGACTGCCTTCATTGCAAATCAATACCCCGAAAACTTGTGGTCGCAATGACTGTCCCAACGTGATATGATTTATACCAAGCGAAATGGAAGAAAGATGCTCTGCAAGAACGCTTTGTTTTACAAACTGTACAAAAAATTTACATGACTCACCACCTCGTATGCATGTACAGCCTCTGCAGTTTTACCCTCACCAGCAAAGTTATGAGCTCTCATCCAGTAAACTGTGGGTAAATGAGCCAAGAAAGACCACAATATATTAATTGAAAACTTACACATTAAATATTAATTCACCTGAAAAGTGTGGAGCTAACAACAAGTTTCATGATGACAAGATCTCACCATGCATAAATATTTACGACTAATCCGAAGACAGGATGATATAACAATCTTCCCCGTACCTCTGGTTACCACATTCCCCTGCCAAATACTGTTTGAACTTTCATCTCTTCAACTGACATTCGTTCTCATAGGACCATGTACATATCTGTCAGTGCCTATGTGTATCTCAAACTCTTTTCAACCACTCTCTGGTACTTTCTAACCTTTCTGTGTACATTACCAATTACAGTTTGCCTGTTTTTTCATCTTCTTTCAATTTTTCTTTGAATTCATATTTGTTTCCTTTTTTCTGGTAATCTTGTTACTTTTCTTTGCGTTTTTTCACCTTCATTTTAGCTGACTATATGTTCGTATGAATGTATGTATTTTAGATCCTCCTGCACGCAGGAACTTGCGAAGAAGCCTCATTGGCTTATCAAGCCGTAAGCTGACCGAAGTCAGTCTCTTAGATTCATATTTAATGTCCATGATTATGAATTGTAAATTGTCAACAACTCTGTAACTGGACGACATACATTAATTCAATCGTTAATTCGATAATTCATTAACTCATTAATCCATTAATTCATTAATTCAATAATTCATTAATTCGACATACACTAATCTATATCATGCACTATTCCAATAATCTCTCTACCTTTTTAATAATTTATTCCTTCTCAAAGGACACCCATTCCTATCCACTTATACAAACCAGTTAACATTATTATCGGTGAAAGAACAACACCCACAGCGATCGAAGTGGAGGGGAATCTTTAACGTCAACTTTGGTTCCATACTATTTATCAAGTATTTTATGACATCACAATCTGTGAGGTGGCACGCCAGTCAATGACGACACATGGTGACGTGCCATCATAAAGGGAACATTTGCTGCACGGCTCATAAAATTAAACTGACATTCTTTGATTGTTTTGTTGTTGTGTTGAAATTCTTCTTTTGGAGATGTGGAAGCAGAAAATTCAGTAGAGCTGATGGTTTAAACTTACCTCTTACGGCAAAATCTGGTAGATATTCCTTCATAATTGACTCCATGACACCGAGGTCCTCTAAGTAAAACATATCTTGTTGAAAGAAATCTCCAAATCTACAGATTAAAAAATTTAAATCATGTTTCATTCTGTGTATCACTATATATATTTATAACTTATCATAATACAGCTGCACACCACCATGACATGAATAAAGATAATTGAATGTTTTTGCATAAATAAATATGCATATTTAATTCTCGATTAAGCGTCGGTTAATGACTGCTGATTATTATTATTATAATTCAAAAGCTAATTACTGAACGAAACGTATGACTTTAAATCTCCAGAGGAACATATCTTTTTCATTCTGTTGCAAAGATACCGAGTCTGGGTGGCAAGAAGCCCTCCTCACCTCTTTTCTTGTGTCTTTGAGATCCTTCCCCTGTCAACGCTGATCTCCATGTACACCAGAATCACCAGGCCCAAGTTACGCTTGTAGCCGTCAGTCTGGTCTTTACTGGAAGGAGGAATTGTACAAAGCAAATGTAAATATATATAAGGCAAAAAGATTTTGAAATCAATAGCCTACCCAATGTGAAATGAGTCATGAAGGACTTTTGTGTGTGAGTGAATATGTGTTTGCCTACTTTTAGTTATAGTACTCTTTTATTCTAAACCACACCACCCCCCTAAATAAAAGAGGTCTCAGGAAATAATTTATCATTCATATTTTGTGTGGCAGTTTGAAAGCTCTCAATTTTCACTCTCATAAAATAGTATTATTCCTGTGTAACAAATTGATATACATGTTTGTACTTGTTTCTAGCAATTTGCACATTTTACATAATATTTGCCCATTTTACATAACATTTTACCATTTTACATATCATTTTCAAATTTCACAAATCAATTTCAAATTTTACATAACATTTAAAAAATTTACATAGGGTTGGCCCATTTTACATAACATTTTACCATTTTACATATCATTTTCAAATTTCACAAATCAATTTCAAATTTTACATAACATTTAAAAAATTTACATAGGGTTGGCCCATTTTACATAGCACTTTGCTATGCGATACAGGATAAATTATATCGTGTGTATACATCAATAACAAGAACAACAAAGTCTAGCAAACGTTATCACTTGTGTTCTTTTTTTGCAGCAAGGATAGAGTCTTGAAACTTATCCAAGGGTTTTCTATGATACAAGTATCTATACTACAAATGCCAGGTGTAAAGTATGGTGAGTGAAGGGGGTGGGGAGTGAGAGGAGTGAGGGGGTGGGAAGTGAGACCAGCGAGGGGTACATGTGAGATGAATGAGTGGGGGGGTGTGAGAGGAGCGAGTGCCAAGGGGAGTGAGAGGAATTAGGGGGATGGTAATGAGAGGAGTGCATGGTGTGTGAGAGGAGTTAGGGGGTGGGGAGTGAGATGGTGGTGGATGTGAGAGGGGTGAGTTGGGAGGGGAGTGAGAGGGAATTAGGGAGTGGAGTGAGATGGCGTGGGGTGTGAAAGAAGTGGGGAGGGAAGTGGGTGTGGGATGTGAGAAGAGTGAGTGGGGAGGGTAGTAAGAGGAGTAAAGAGTGGGGAGGGAGAGGGAGAGGAGAGAAGAGGGGGAATTCTAGGTGGGGGAGCACTAGCTCGGGACTAAAGGATGCGAATGTGATGAGGACAAGGAAAAGGAAAAGGAAGGATTATGAAAGCAAACATGAGAGTGATGTAAATATTAAGTGCAGCACTCTAGAGGTGAATGGAAGATATCATTGTAAGACGCACATCAAAACCAAAAACAATTGAGAAAAATAAATAGGAGTACTTTGTCAGGAGTTACTCACAAGAAGAGAGCTGGAATTGTGATGTGCTTTCTCATTCTTTTATAAACCTCAACATAAACAGAGTAGAGCTTTCTGGGCCTGTAAGAGAAAAAAACCAGGCAAGAAATACATCAGACATCACGTCACAATATGTTAGAGAGAATGAGAGAGTATCCAACACAAGATGATGAATCCTCATTGAGCGAGGTGGCGGGGTCAACCGTCACTGCTGTGCAGTTGTGCTGAATAGAGTAGTTTTGAAATCCACGAGGAATCTGCTTAGATTCATAACGATCAAACAAATCTATCCGAGAGAATTTCTTATTTTGTATTTTTTAACATTCATTGTATCAATGTTCTTTGTATTTTGTATCATTCATTATATTGCTTACCGCAGATATGTAATTTTCTTCTGGGATTCAATATAGTTGACTTGCTTACTTACTTAATCTCATCTGAGTTTTTACTTCAATTTTGAAAGTTAGTATTTTTATATGTATTTTAAATAGTGATATAGAGGGGGTAAGTCAACCAAAAATTCACCATTTGAGAAGAAACTGCTTGGACAAGCACATCAGATAGTCCTCCATCAGACACACCACACCTCCGTTCTCTTGGTGACTCTTCAAGAACTCCTCAACAGCATCGGCTTCGCCCTCTGCGAGGTCAGAGGTCACCGGAAGGTCCGGCAGGTCCTTTGTATTCGCTGACTGTCTCTGTGGTTGAGCAGATGGACTCTCAAAGATGTCGACTGGTTCCTCTTGGTTACTGGAAACGATAAAAGACATAGAATTAAAGAATAATAGACACATGGAAACAACAATAGACGCATATATGAACGACAGTGGACACATATAGAAACAATATAAAAAAGACAAAAGACACATATAGGAACTACAATAGACACAAATGGAAACGACAATAGACACATATAGAAACAACAATAGACATAAAAGAAAGACAATAGACACATATAGGAACTACAATGGACACAAATTGAAACAACAATATACACATATTGAAACAACTATAGACATAAAAGAAAGACAATAGTCACATATAGAAACAAAAGACACATACAGAAACTACAATAGATACATATAGAAGCAACTATTGACATAAAAAGAAAGACAATATACACAAACAGGAACAACTATAGACATAAAAGAAAGACTATAGTCACATATAGAAACAACAATAGACACATACAGAAACGACAATAGACACATATAGGCACGAAAATAGACATGAAAGAAAGACAATAGACACCAACAGGAACAACAATAGACACAAGATAGACATTACAATAGACATTACTATAGACATTACTAGAAGTAGAGTGTTACCTCTGAAGTAACGTCGATGGCAAGAATCTTAGAAGTAATTCTTGATAGTTGATGGATTCTCTGACTTCTTTCTTCTTTTCTGTATTTCTGACCTGGATGTAAAGAGATATTGTTAAAAGAATAAACATACAAATTTACAAGTGCACGATGATACTTAAAGAGTAAACACAACAGAATACATAGTGCAATTATAAACAGTAATGATGATGATGTCATTATTACATCATAGACTTACTCGAGCCGATCTCCTCTTCCCTGGAGCGGGTTCGCTCATCAGGCCCCTCTTCTTTTTATGAGACTTTCTGCTTTTCTCTGGTGCTTCCTCGGTCTCCGTTCCTGAAACATCTACAGCGAATGAAGAAAAAAAGAACCGTTTGCTGGTCTCATAACTCGAACGAGAGCCGTTACATTATTGGGGCATAACATCCTAATTAAAAGGATTTTCTAATGAAGAATAATGTGCAACTTATATTGAAGAGAAATGTTTTCCACACTGCTATAGTTGAACAACTGTAAAATTCCTCAAAATCTCAATAATATTGCCCATAAACTTGAGATATGCTTGAGTGGATGCAACCTATTTATGACTGGCTAAACATTCAACCTACTCAAGGAAGTTGGACCACAGTAGGGGGTTGTGATGTCATCTGGGCAAATGTTCTTCTGTACTTAGAATTTCACATCAAAAAAAGGTTTCCTTTTTCTAGAAAATATTCTTTTCCTCTGCGGATGAATGACTGACAAGTTATAAAGGAAACCGAAGACATTTTCAGCTGAAATTCCCTGTTGACGTCATCCACTCTGTTGTTGCCAGGTGCATTTATATAAAAAATATCACAACATTTCAATAGTTTGTATCTGCAGGATGCTTCCTACAGGTATGTGGGTTTCACCGACAGATTCGGAACATTTTCAGCAATTTTGTTAAGAAATTAACTTTAGCCACCGGAATATCCTTTTAACTTTAATGTACTTCCACTGAGCTCATAATGATGTCACAAACTTGGAGTGTTTAATAGCTCAGTGGTTAACGCCGGTGCCTTTCAATCATTAGGTCCCCGGTTCGAGTCACTCCAAGATTAATGTATGTCGTCCAGTTACAGAGTTGTTGACAATTAACAATTCATAATCATGGACGTTAAATATGAATGTAAGAGACTGACTTCGGCCAGCTTGCGGCTTTGATAAGCCAATGAGGCTTCTTCGGGAATTCCTGCTTGCAGGAGGATCTAATATACAAACACATACATACAAACATTGATTCATTTTATAACCTAATGTTAACATCCTACCTAAAAATCCTAAACTACATCTGAATTGTTTTTTTGCACACAAGTGCACTGAGAAATTTTCCTTCATATCTACATTCCTTAGTCCATATGAAAATTAAACCGAAAATCATGTACCAACGATTATTCTAGCGCCAATGGAAGCAACTTCTTAATCAACAAACGACAGAATACAAGTGCAAGAAGAAATCGCAAACCTGTCGTCTGGATCTGACTGTCTGACGATCCTATGATACCTCCTCGATTGGCATTGCTCACGGCAACACCCTCTCCATCTGTCTGTCTCTCGGACAGTTCGTCGGTCTCCATCCCCGACACGCCGCCATCGCTCTGCTCGGTCCAAGCTACGGTGTCTCCATCCGGTTTCAACTCTTGCGAAGGGTGAGCAGAATCTTCCAAGGGTCCACTCGGAGTAGCAAAGGAGGGAGTTGTCTTTTCCACTGCCAAGCCGGAGGAACCTGGATCGAAAAGTTCCAATGCGAAATATGTATATATTTATCCTCTAAAATTAAAGCATTAAACAAAATCAAGCAAGAGTAATGCAATCACTACATGATCTTCAGTTTTCTGCAAATGGCTGCTACATATTTAAATTGAAAGGTTAATGTATGGTTCAGCCTCACTACAGTGTACCATAGGAACTGTAAAATTAACTGCATAACCCAGGGACGTAGCCAGGGGGGAGCAGGGGGAGCGACTGCTCCCCCCTTTCAGTGTCGATTTTTTTTCTAAACTGTCCTTTTTTAGCATGGTATTTTGTCAGTGCTCTTTTGATCTTGAATACTCGTCAGCTCCGTTAACTCGATTGTAATCGTAGTAACATTCACGCCTACTGATTCAACTACTTACAGTACTTAGTTTGGCAGATGCAATTAGCTAAATTTAGCTTATAGCCAATTACAAGCCTACAGTTGGCCACTGTGTAATAAAATACATATTGCCTACCTAACCGCACTCGATGTAGTGTCACGAACCGTATGCACAACGACGTCGACAACGTTCGTTCTCATCCTTTCTATGATTCGTCCTAAGTTGTTGCACGAACAGCATGTTATGAAGCTAAGCTAGCAATCGTACGTGATACGCACTTCCTGTAATAATTATTACACTGCTAATACACTGCGATAACGATATTTGTTTTTAGGCCACTGCATATCTGGCAATATTACAAAATATGAAAGTTTATATTGTCTATCAGTTAAGTTCGTCAAATGTATTAAAGTCCAGACATTGGACAACAAACAAGAATCATCCTACTGGAAAAATTGTAAAAGAGCACTATGTTTGTCTTTCTGATATATTATGTAAAAGAACATGTAAAAGAATTCAAACAGGAAACAAAATCTGCTGATTATGATATCATATGATCAGGGGCGTAGCCAGTATGTAGCACTGTAGGCCCGGGCCTACATTTTTTTGGGCCAAGTTATCTTTTTTTTAAAAACACCCATAATTCAAATCGATAAGCTTGCTGGACGAGTTTAAGAGTCTATAGACAGGAAAAACTATTGAAATGAACGTAGCAAGAATATGGCTAAATTAGGTGACCTATTCTTCTGTCATCTAGGCTGTCATTTCTATCGCGTGCCATTTCATTCAACACTCTACCCGCCGAAAAAGACTAGGATCCGATCTTGTCAGTTTTTTAACACGTAGTTAAGAACCCGTTTACGCAGATAATATTTCAGCTGAGAAAACAGTTGAGAAATTTGCATCAGATTGCAATCGTCGGATACCTCTCGCCTTCTCTTATTTGGCTAACTTAAACATTTAATAGCTACAGTTGTATCAAAGACAATTACTGGCTATAGTTATATCAAAGACATTTCAGGCCTATCTTTGTATCTATAAGTATCAGAAGATGAAACGTAAGACTACTCTGTACGTGTACCTTGCAAATTTTAAATACATTATGTAGTATTGAATTAGACATTTAATAGCTACAGTTGTATCAAAGACAATTACTGGCTATAGTTGTATCAAAGACATTTCAGGCCTATCTTTGTATCTATAAGTATCAGAAGTTGAAACGTAAGACTACTCTGTACATGTACCTTGCTAATTTTAAATACATTATGTAGTATTGAATTACGTACTATTTTAACTCATTTGTTTATTGGGTTTAAAAGTGATATTGAATGAGGTGTCTCAAGTTAGCAAGAGGCCAGGGAACCAGAATGAACACTCGGGAAGGGCCGTTTCCGGCCATCTGGGGGGTTTGTAAAACCAAAAATTTTCTTGTACGCTCCGCGCCAACCGATGGTGGCGCTCCGCTCAGATAGTCGTGCCTACAACTTTGAAAATCCATATCAATCGCAAAAAGTGCTCCCCCCCCTTTCAAATTCCTGGCTACGTCGCTGGCATAACCTGAGAGCAATGTGGTCAAGTGGTTAAGACAGTGGACTTGTGATCCAAGGTTTGCAGGTTCCAGTCCTGGCCAGATCGTTACATTTGTCCTTGGGCAAGGTTTTTTCTCTCCATTGCCTCTCTTCACCCAGGTGTATAAATTTGGGACTTGTGAGGTAACTTTGTAAATATAGTTGCGTGCGCCGGTTTGTGGCTGCACCCTATGGGAAGTCCCCCAGGGGGGTTGTTTGAATTGTGCACACTTTTGGTGTGTGGGTGTGACAAGTTATGACCAGGGGTTAAATTATAAAGTCTTGTGAGGGGGCCTTGGCTTAAAACAACACTGTAAACCATCAACTTTTAACTTTATAACTTGCAAATGAAATGTTTTCTGCCTGGCATGAATGTATACTGGAAGACAGCTATTTTAATACGCTATAGCTGTGACATGCTGTACATGGAAGATACCCATTTGGCTTATGAATTACACTTCACATTCGGGCAGATATCCTATGCAATTTACAGTGTTATTTCACTTTGGATTTGTTTCTCTTAAGCAACTGGCAAAAATCATGGATATCTCCTGGAAGAAAAAAACAAAGTTTCTTTAGCCGACCAGCACTCAAACCCACAACATTGCGTCTTATTTGCCTCTGCCTTTATCGACTCGACCATAGCACTGGTTATGAAAACTTTGTAAAGGAACCAACATGGAACTTACCAAAGGACAAAGAACAAAGGACAAAGAACAAAGACAAAGGAACTTAAAATTCAAAAGCAGATGAATAACTTAACATTCAAATTAGATGAATTTAGTAAAAAGACCTTAAAAAGTTTATCAAACGTGTGGTAACACTTCATGACTACTCAATAACTACGAAGTTTGATTTTCTTTCTTTCTTCTCTCCATCCCTTGTCTACTAATCCCCTTTCATCCATCTCTTTCTGTTCACCATGCTCATTAACCTGTCTGTATTCTGAGCGTGTTTTTGTCCCTTCTGTTACTGTACGTTATTTGTCATTTAGCCTCTGAAGAAGATCCTGCTAGGATCGAAACGTCAGGCCACACTTACTTTTACATATTCTCTTACACAGACTCTCTAGTGGATAAGCAGTTTGCTAACAGTTTTATTTGATTTTGATTTTAAGTTTGATTTAATGCTGACTGTTACTTTCAACCACGTAATGTCTCTTATTCAACAAACAACAAATACCGTTATGAGCCTAAAAATATTGATCTCGTTGTTTACTTTATTATTACAGCATATATCTGAAATCTAGAAAAGAGTCAGGTTACATCTCAAGACAAAGATCAACAAATTTTTTGTGCTCATATTATTTTCCAGGGAAAAAAACAGAGAAATTTATGGATAGAACAGGAATTGGAAGCAGTGACCTCTGACTTATAAGCCCAGTTCTCTACAATATATTAGCCCCTTTCTTTGCTGGGGGTGCCATTCAGAAGCAAGAGTACCTTGCATACCATATTTCTCAAAGAATTCCCTTCCCTGCCACTATCGGGGTAGTATTGAATGAGACTGGGTTGTGATCCCTGGTTACATGGTATGCAAGGTACTGTGGTTTCTGACCGGCTACCCCAGGCAAAGAAATGGATATATTAGGAACGCCAGCAACAAAAGGGCTGGATACTCTTACTTTTTCTTCTCTTTTTCTTTCCCCACCCCACCCCCCCCCCCTCCTTAGCATATGGGTACATCCCAGCAGGGTGGGTTTGCCAGGTCTGAGCAACCTCCCATTATTTTTTTTTAAGTAGCTCCCTTCTCTCTTCTAAAGCTTCCAAATTTTTGTACTGCTTGTCTTCACAATCTCATTTGTGACTTTAAATTGCTTGATTGTGTGTTTTTCCCAATCCAAAAAAAAAAGAAAAAAAAGTTCCAATTAATAGAAAGCCGGAAGCCCGGGGTCGAATCCCGGTCGAGGGCAGGAAGTTTTTTTCACTGTTCTGGATTTTCCAACTCACTACAATTTCAAATACATATATATCTTATTTATTTTTGCAAGGTCAAGTTACGAATTCCATGTTATAGTAAAAGTCAACATTAACTTTCATAATGTGAACCATTTTATGAAACTTTCATCAAACAACAGATGACGAATATTTTCTTAGATCTGAAACCTGATGCCTGAAATCGAGACAAGGACGCTTTCGTCTGAGAAGGATTCGTCTAGAATGACAATCAAAGTTTGCTCTTTGTAAACAACAAAACTAAACAGTCCGAGTTCAAATTTCTCCATCTATTTCTGTCTCATTCGTATTCCCTTGCAATAATATTGACCTGGTTAACAGATATATTTTATTACATTATTGTCAGACCTCAAAAAATCGGGGTAATGTTCTGGCTAAAAGCCAGTAGATTTTACTATCTGTCGGTAAAAAAAATGAAAACGAATGAATTGACGTTTCTTTCAACCAGTGCAAAAAAATTAATGTCGCTTTAGTATTCACTCAAATTTAGGTAGAATGAGTGGTTTTTACAAAGTTATGGTAGCATTCCATGCAAATGCGAATTTTATTGTAGTCAGCAATTTTTCTTTTAATGCATGGACATTTTCTTTTAGGAATTTTTTTTTTAGTAAGTTTTAATAACATTGTGAAATTCTAGGCTTGGTGGTGGCTATTATCGATATTTCTTCAGTTAACAATTTCTTTTGTTTTGCTTGAAAAAACACATATCGCTTTCTCAGAAGAAAAAAGTTAATCATTTAAGCCTACAAGATTTAGTCCAGCCAGCGTTGTTTTCTTTGGTTAAATTTTCTTTCACAGAATTATGTTTTCCCCCTTTCTTCCTTCTTTCCTATTCTTTCCTATTTTTTTAACATAAAGTGGAAAATAAAACTAAAACTGAAACATAAATTTGCAGTAACTGAAAGGCACAGGCAGGCACAGTTTATGCACAAACTTTCTCTTCCTCATTGAGAGTGCAATGACTGGATGTCCTGTCGTGTGTTGACTCGGGGAGATAACTGTTAGTAGCTTTATAACTGTAATTTTTTAAAAAAAGTGCGGTATTGACAAAATCATTCAAGTACTGGAAATTAAGGACCAGGAAGAACAGATGATTCACTTTGTGTGAAGGTTTCAGCTTATTCTATGGCTCACCTCCCCCAATCACACGTCCTACTGCCCCCTTTGAAGTTTGTCCCAACTCCTCCCCCCCCCCAACAGCTGACCCCACTCTTCAGTACCCTCCCTATCGACTCATAGCAGATTCTGGGGGCATGCTTGTACAATAAGAACTTTGGGTAAAGGTTAAGAGCTGCAGCTGATTTCTGGGGTTCTGGGGGCAGTACACTTATAGATTGGGTGAAACCATTACAGCACACAGTCACACAAGTCACATGAGTCACTGCAGGCAGTCACATGAGTCACTGCAGGCAGTCACATGAGTCACTGCAGGCAGTCACATGAGGAAGTCCTTCCATCTACCATCGTACACACTTCCCTAGAACTCTAAACACATCACTCACACTTTCTCATAGCAAATAATATCACTTCTGCAAATGCCATACATATCTCAATCAATATGATTTCCGCTTTTTGTAGCACTTTATTTTTTAATATTTTCAAGAGATATTTACTACCACAAGCTGTATCTGAATGTCTCACCTTTTTCCTTTAGCCAGCAGGGTGAAAGGTCAACTCGGCACCCAAATGACTATAAAAATAAACAAAAAAACAAGATGAAAAAATAAAATAACAATGTCAGGAAACAGAGCAAATAAAACAAAGACAGGTTGGTCATTCATTATCAGAGATTATTTTAATCTGCTATCAGTGTTTGTACCCATATCTGAAATTTCAACATTTTGTTGTGTACTACTGCAGTAAAATTACACCCTTAAAATGTCAACAAACGTTGCCCACGCCCCCCCCCTCCCCTTCCCCCAATATGCTAGAAAATCAAATAATGGTCACTAATGCTCAAATTTCAACAAGCACTAACCTTTTTACCCTACCCACTAATGGTGGCTCCCACTTTAGTTTGTACATATAACGCATGATTTATAGGAAAGCTAATGCCTGTCAATGTAGTTCTAACATATATAACCCACTAATGGAGGCTCCCACTGTAGTTCAAACAAATCACTGTAGTTCAAACATATACCTCACTATGTAATGGAAGCTCATGCCTGTCAATGTAGTTCTAACATATATAACTTACTAATGGAGGCCCCCACTGTAGTTCAAACCTATCATTGTAGTTCAAACATATAACTCACTATGTAATGGAAGCTCATGCCTGTCAATGTAGTTCTAACATATATAACCCACTTATGGAGGTTCCCACTGTAGTTCAAATATATCACTGTAGGTCAAACATATACCTCACTATGTAATGGAAGCTCATGCTTGTCAATGTAGTTCTATCATATATAACCCACTATAGTAGCTCCCACTGTAGTTCAAAGATATCACTGTAGTTCAAACATGTACCTCACTATGTAATGGAAGCTCATGCCTGCCAATGTAGTTCTAACACATGTATATAACCCACTAAGAGAGGCTCACACCTGTCCATGAAGTTCAAAGAGATAACTTACTATCGGAGGTTCAGCGCTGTCGACATAGTCGTACAACTGAATCAGTTGATCTCCCAGATGTTTCCATCTATAAAGATTAAATTTGCAGAGAAAAGATAATATCACACAGAAAACTGAGTATTTTACAGAATAAAATAGATATATTTAGTACACATTTGCAAGTATTACAAGTTGTAACTGTGCATTTATAAGTGTTCTTCCATAGAAAATTAAAACTCATACCTTCTGAAATAATAACCGTTGCACTCCACCCATGAAACCGTAATTCATGTCGATGTTTCTGATAAAGTAAAGTTGCCCCCAACACAATATACTACTCCACATATTCTATTTAATTTCTAAGTTAGAGGTATAAAACTTTACGAACCTGAAGTCCTTGAAAGAACTTTGAAACTTCAAGACTGGTAGAGGCGGCACTTCTGCTAATCTCCTCCGTTCATCTCTCAGCTTAACCGCCTCGTCAACGAACTGCCGGTGAAGGAAAATGAGAAGCAAACACGATGGACCAAAGTAAGTCTATGCAGAATTACAACATTGTACAATTGTGATATGACAACACTGTTCGATGTGATATGTTCACATTGCGACTCTTAAAATTCATTCATTTGTTTTATCGCCAATTGTATACAATGGGAAAGGAAGTCTCCTAAAAAGTCTTAAAAAGACTTAACAAAGTAGGAGACTCCCTGGAAGAAAAGGAAAATGTACAAATATAAATAATACAGTATATAAATAAGGATTAAATATACAGTAATAATATCCTAATGATGCTGAGATGGATACGTGAATAGATTTAATAATACTAGTACGAGTTAATAAATTCCTTTTTTTCAAATGTCTGGTGAATGTGGGTTTTGAAGGTATATAGACTTCAACTTTTTAGATAGATCACTCCAAATTTGTATTGCTCTATTACGAAGACCGAATTTCCCTATGTTACTATGGTAAAAATTGCAATGAGCATTGTCGGCTTGTCTTGTGTGATGGTTATGTAAGACTCTGTTACTACATATAAAGTCATTAAAAGTGACTGGCAGTTTTCCCTTCCATGCTTTGTACAGGTAAGCAAAAGTAGCACACCTTGACTGTTATAATATCAACAAGTTTTAATAAATTAAGGGACTTAAATATTCCACTAGTGTGTTCAAGTGGTGGGGCATTAGCAATGTGACGTATAGCCCTCTTTTGGAGAATATTTAGGCAGTCAATGTTAACATTGTATGTACAAGACCAAATATTTCTGTCCTTTCCTCTGTTTTAACAAGATTAATTTTTATCATTTGCAGCAGAATAAAGTGAGATGTTGAATGGCATGATTCACTCCTCAGCAATTTGAATAAATCTATAATTCACCTCCCCCCCCACGCTAAAAAATGACAAAATAAAATAAACAAAAACCATCTGCATAAATAGAGCAGGGATGAGCCTGGGGTAAAAAAAAATCATGGAACTTTGCAAAAATTGCGGTATAGGCTCCAGTTTGCGTATGCTACAGTGTGTTAGGATAATAGTTTTTGTCCCCCCCTGCAGGTTGGATATCTATAGGTAATGAAAAACATACGAACGACGGATCAAATAATACAACGCTGTTGTTAGAAATTCACAGAAATTGAGAGGTGTAAATCTCAGAGGTAGAAAAGAAATCACAGATATTCCACGAATTCGCGGAAAAAGCTCATGCCTGATAGAGATGGCACGAGTTTCATTTATCTGGATTTAGCTTGCACTTGCCCCAGGTTCTCTTCCAAACTTTCAATACCAAACACAACCTAAATCATTTAAATAATTCTTGTGCGCTTCTATCATTTAGAAGGGAAATAAATACACACAAGGAAAATTATTCTGTTAAATAAACTATATCGTGACAGTATTAAACTGTTATTGTGTTATTAAGTTGATTACGATAACAACAATTTTGGTTATTGGTAGATTTTCTCTTCAAAACAATTTTAAAACAAAAATCTTAGTTTCGTTTTTTTTAATGAAAGAGAATGATTTTCTTCGATACCTTTGAAACGTCCTCTTTCTTTGCTCGATAGTGATGAACGCTGTCCGAACTAAAACAACGAAGCAAAAATATTGGAAAAAAATTATACAAGCCATCTTGCAGAAATGTTGTGGAAAGAATGAGTTCGAAGTAAAACACTTTGAATGAACAAATTAAAGCATATAAAACATTGACGAACAGTGACTATCATAAAATAACTGTAAAAAGGTTCTCGTAAAAGGTGGGATACATTAATCGATAATAGTGTTCACAAGTTGAGGGAAATTGCCCCACATTTTTGTTTGATATATTTGGGACTGTCTATTGTGCTTTAAAAGCAGGGATGTAAGTGCAGCCAAAAAAAAAAACCGGAAAACTATTCGGAGACCCCGGGTGAATGCCGTCCTAACACATCCTACTCCTAGCTCTGACTACTTACACACTATCGTTATGTTAGGCTAGCTCAGAAGTATTAGCGCTAACACATCTTACCCCTAGTTCTTACTACTTACACACTATCGTATGTTAGGCTAGCTCAAAGTTACGAATACGTCGCAGCGAACAACGGAATAAAAAACAGTCTCACATTCGAATGCGATCACAAATATCGACTTTCATATGCGTATCCCGTAGATTTCCGCCGCTCACAAATATCACAAGCGTTAATTCCGAAAGTTATGTCGAGCACCAGCAGTTACGAAGATATTAATTAGCAGTCCAATCAACGTGAATTAGGCAAGGTTTTTCAACGACAGAAATGAGCTATGGCGATTTGAAGTTCGCACGTACGCAACGATATTCACATGGCACAATGTTGTACAGTGCAATGCGATGATGCGAAACAGGAATGGTATTTTGATTGATCGATGAGTGAAAGTTGAAGTTAGCTTGCTGCAACGGGCCAGGCATTTTTGCCGTGTTGTGTCTTTGATATTCGAACAATTTTGTGGAACTTTATTGGAATTAAAAAAAAACGGATTTCCGTAAAAATACGGAAGACTTACATCCCTGAAAAAAAAACGGATTTCCGTAAAAATACGGAAGACTTACATCCCTGTTAAAAGATTTCACTTTCACGCATATTATAAATAAATCAATGACTTTAAATAATGTTCACTCATTCGTACCTTCATATTTGAAAGGTTCAAACGTCTCTAAGTAACCAAAAATTTAAAATAAATATAGATTTGTTGTCGTTATCAGAAGATTTATGTGACAAAGGGTTTCAAAATGTAACAAATAATCAAATTTTATTTATTCCAGAAAATGATGGGAAAATTGCCTCAATCAATTTTTTTTTCTCTTTGTTTTGTGATAGACAAAACAGTTGTAAAATTGTTTCAAAATGTTACAAATTATTGATTTTTCCAATCATTCAATTATATTCAAATTATACAAATTTATTCAAATTTATTCAAATTATTCAAAATTTTAAATTATTCAAAATTATTCAATTATTTCAAATTATTCAATTATAATAATGTGGAAAATTGCTTCAATCTTACCATTTTTGGAAGATGACATCTGCATCTTCAAATTATTCAATTATATTCAAATTATGCAAATTTATTCAAATTATTCAAATATTCAAATTATTCAATTATTTCAAATTATTCAATTATAATAATGTGGAAAATGGCTTCAATCTTACCACTTTTTGAAGATGACATCTGCGTGTTTCCTGGAGTAAGCATCTTCCTTGAGGATCTGTGTCCTGAATGCATGAGCTGCAAAAAATCGAATGATTCATCAGATTTACAAAGATATTGAACTCAAAACTGAAGAATAGCGAAGACAGGAAGTGTGTGCCTTACAAGTGCAGTTCATTGGTGTCTATTAAAGGTGTTTGCAGTCATGTGTCTACCCCCCACCCCTCCCCCACCCCCCACACACACCTCCTCCAAATCCATTACATCTTTCCACCAGCCTCCTCTTGCCAAGACAAACTACTGAAATTCGTCTATGACAGCAAAAATTACCCATTTCTAAACTGTTAACCCCTAAATTGTTTCTTTTAATCACAGCTTGAAATCAATTCTTCTTTTCAATTCTCTATGACTGGAATTCAATAATTACCTTTCACATGCTTTGAATCTTTCTCCAAGATTTTTGCAACAAATGACAAGCAACCTGCAAAAGGAAGAAAGAATTTTTTTTTTCAAAACTGTAAAATAAAATAAGGAACCTAACTATCAGAGTGACATACACATCCATGATTAATTCACTGCTCCTTGACCATTCTCCTAACCAACTATTTTCATTCTCCAAGACCCACTCTTGCACCAATAGTTTACTAATCCCACACCACTCCAACACCACTAGTTAACTGCTTCAAGACAACTCCTATACCATTACTCTTTCCCTAGGAGACTGTCTACACCACTGCTTCACTATTCCACTCCTACACAACTACTTCACTATTCCATCCCATGCCTACACCACTTCATCACTTATCAGCACTTCCGTTGTACGAAACTATTTCCAAGAACTGTACAGGGTTTTCAATCTAATTTTAGACGATACGATACGCCACGCGCAGTGGTTGGAATAGTAATACAACAAAGATACCACAGGGATTGTGATGAAGCGCATGTACTTTCAACACCCTTATAAACTTCCGAGTTGTCACAAATGGCGATGCCACCTTTTTATTCTTAGTTTATCTGCAAATTAGCAAGGCCCGGAAAGGGTCATTTCCGGCTATCTAGGGAGTATCTTTACTCAAAATGCTGTATGCTCCGCGCCAACCTGTGGTGGCGCTCCACTTAGATAGTGTCGAAAGCGCCCCTACAGATCATTCTTGCCCCCCTGAACAATAACCCTAGCAGCGCCACTGCTCCTACACCACTACTTCACTATGCCATGCCACTCCTACACCACTACTTCACTATGCCATGCCACTCCTACACCACTACTTCACTATGCCATGCCACTCCTACACCACTACTTCACTATGCCATGCCACTCCTACACCACTACTTCACTATGCCATGCCACTCCTACACCACTACTTCACTATGCCATGCCACTCCTACACCACTACTTCACTATGCCATGCCACTCCTACACCACTACTTCACTATGCCATGCCACTCCTACACCACTACTTCACTATGCCATGCCACTCCTACACCACTACTTCACTATGCCATGCCACTCCTACACCACTACTTCACTATGCCATGCCACTCCTACACCACTACTTCACTATGCCATGCCACTCCTACACCACTACTTCACTATTCCATTCCACTCCTACAACACTACTTCACTATGCCATGCCACTCCTACACCACTACTTCACTATGCCATGCCACTCCTACACCACTACTTCACTATTCCATTCCACTCCTACACCACTACTTCACTATGCCATGACACTCCTACACCACTCTTACACCTAACTTACTTGAGTAATCACTGATGGCATAGAGTACAGTGATGATGCTGGTCAAGGACGGCCAGTGGTTGGGGTTGCAACGGAGTCCTTCCCTGAAGCTGAAATGGGCCAGGGGTAGATGGACCAGTTCGACCGCCACCTGTCCTATCCGATACCACACGCTGACATCGGTCGAGTCTAAGCAGACAGCCTCTAGCAGGTACTCTACAGCCTGTTTCTGGTCACCTCTCAGTAAGGCTAGATTACCCAGATTCTTGTAGGCGGAATATTTCAACATGGCCGCAGGGTCGACCAATGGGCTCCCCTCATCGGGGACTTC
This sequence comes from Apostichopus japonicus, assembly GCF_037975245.1. NCBI lineage: Eukaryota > Metazoa > Echinodermata > Holothuroidea > Aspidochirotida > Stichopodidae > Apostichopus > Apostichopus japonicus. The sequence goes on along the minus strand of NC_092576.1, from coordinate 15,417,358 downwards.
CACCTGAACCATGAAAAGAGATTTATAATGCTACTCTCTCTTTCTCCAAGGTATTACTTGTCAGGATTTAAAAAAGACAAATCTAATATTTCTACAAGAGACATTAATTCCTGGTTCACATCATTTTTTATATCTTTTTCTTTTCTTTATTTCTTTTTTTATCAATCATTCACTCCAATCCATTCTGAATTTGAAAAGTAGGAAACCATTTGAGCATGGTGAAAAGTATGTGATTACTTCCATTCAAATGAAATGAAAAGAAACTGTTCAGAAATGACTTCAAAAAACCTGAATATCCAGTATCAATCCTAATAGTACTCAATCCTGTTTGGATTGTAATGTCATTGGCCCTTTATCTCTGTACATAATTCCATTCAGACATATTGATATAAGATGATGGTTCAACTGACATACTGTTAAACACCTATAAAGTAAATGTCTCACTGGATGGATATAATAAGGAAATAACAGTTATTAAGTGTGACATAACTATCTCATGGAAAGGAGAAAACAAATGTTGACCGTAAGAGAGATATGAATGGACAGACTACCATCCAATTGCATGTAAATTATAACTCCAGTAGGTAAAACACCATTTCCCCCACCACCCACCTCCCAATGCTGGGACTATTAAAGGAGAAGGGGTAGCTGGTAACAGGAAATAGTTTAGCATTAAGATTTTGTGTAACAGATTTGAAGGCCCTCAACTTTGTCCCATATACAATTTTATGGTTCCCCTGTACAGAAACTGCTATATACAATACATCCATGGACTTGTATTGCAATTTGACCATTTTGCATAGCATTTGTGTGATGCGATACTGGATCAAAAAATTATTTCCTGGATAATGATTAGAATGGGGACATAAGAGGAGTGGTTTACCTCTTCCAGGAACCTTGATTGCAAGAGGCTGTGATACAATGCTTCTGCATCGTCCTGGTTGTTACTCCGTTGTTCCAGTAATGCTTTGTTGTATAATGCAAAGGCCTCTGATTCCTACAGATGATGAGTATAAAGAAACAAAAAAACAATTTAGATAGGTAGATGGAAATTAGGTATTGTATAGCCCACTTTCTACAGTATCTATGCCGTGATAGCAAAGACCTGCACAGGTGGGCTGGTGAGGAACAGGTAAATGTACGAACAAGACAAAAACTTCTTCTTGTTCTTTTTGTCTTCAACCTTACCTGAGTGTTCGAGTGGATTTGCAAAATTTTAAAAATTTCCATATGTTTTAGGTAGTTCCACATTTTGATACCATAAATATAGTGATAACCTTCAAAATCATTTTTTCCTCTACAAAAAGGAGGGGAACCATCACTCAAATCAGACCTCCTCCGTCCCCACATCCCCCCTCCCCCACCCCATCCCCCCATCACCCCACAGGTTTGTCCTCCTTTTTCATACATAATATGGCAACCTTAACCTCACAATCTCTGTACAGGTTAATAGCTGCAATATGTCTCTATTTTTTTAAAGCACAGAAATACCAGATTGAATATCTTATCTTTACCTTGGCTTCTTTTGTTGCTTCGGCTAGAGGCTCATCTTCACTCTCATCGCTGCTGAACTCTGTCAACGCTGATATTCCGATCTGAAGAAGTCAAATTACACAGAATGATTACACGAGGAGCTTGACTATCCAGGCATGCAGAAATGGATAAACTGGTTTCCTATATACTTAAACATTAAAGTTAAAGTTGCTTTGATTTGAAAGACATCATACACATGCACTTTTTTCAACATTTAGAAATTCCACATGTGCTTGAGTCACTATTTAATTTTATGTAAGCAACTTACAAATAAGTGATATCAATAAGAAAAAATTGGATGTTATCTTCTTTATTTCTTATCTAACTGTTGATTGGGTAGCCACTGACACATGTGACATGGAGGACGTACACATCCAGAGGCATCAAGAGCCAAGTCACGCCCAGGGCACCATTATGCAGGGCACCATTTAAGTGTGTAAATATTGTGTAGCAGCGATTAGGATGGTTCTGACCGTTTTCTCTCGTAATATACTACGATTCCTGTCTACAAAACTACTATGCATCTTTGCACAGTTTACAAGTATAGTAACTTGACAAGTTAGCACAGTATTTTGTGATGCAATACCAGATCAAGTATTCCCTGTTATTTGACTGTAAATACTGATAAATGTACATTAAATATGAGGCAAGAAACAATCATATTGACTATATAATGACACTTCACTTATTTGGACAGAGATCAAAAGTGTATCGGTTCATGAACATTCATATAATTATACAAAGGCAAGTACAGTACACATACTGTTACTGTACAGTTTAAAATACATGTAGCTCTTCAGAGCCTCTTTTCCGAAATTGTGTAAATGTGCATCTTAGGAGAGTTCATGCTGGATAGAGGACAGTGCACTGGATTGCCAGACTATCCTTCCCAATGCTGGCAGTTTGGTTACCCTTACCGTAACTAAATGCTATGGGACTTGTAATTAGAATCTAGTATCAGCAAACGAAAGTATATTTTACTAAGTGCGTTACAGTGGAGTCCTCAATTTGTATCTTGTCAGCTATATCTACAAATTAACAAAGTTCAGTACGTGAACGTCATAACATTAATTTACAATGATTGATAATAAATCCAATAGGATGCTTTTAAACGATAAAACTGCTCCAAAAAAACTATGACAACTTGGTGAACTTTTTCATAGTCTTACCATCTTTGCAGAATATCGTGTTCTTTTATAATTTCCATCCAATCTTCTCAGCATCTCATTGGAATATTCAGAGCATGTTCCATTCCACGATTCTTTGATTGCATTTCATCCACTGGTGCAAAATCAACTCTGGAATTCAACACAGAGGGCACACAATAGAAAAAAACAACAATTTATACATATTAAATATTGTGAAGACATTCAGGTTGATCGAACAATGGTCATGAGCGGACTGAAACTTTTTTTTTTCCTCAAAATATTGTGATTGACCATAAATCTGTTAAGTCTCCTTCATTTGTAAACAATCAACTTCTCTTGTATGTTCCTATTGCACTGGAATTTGCAAAATAGCAAATTTGAAATTCAACATAATTCAATATTCCATTTTCAACAAAACACAGAAATGGCACTAAAAAACTGCAATTTTCTGTGAATGAGATATAGTGAAAACAAATGCAGTGGAAATAATTCCAATTCGAACATTGGCTGTTTTACGCATATACCTCTTTTTGAGGCACGATTACAGACCAAATACGTGAAATAACTTACCTTGTAACATTTTGCATGCACAAAGTGAGAACTGGGTCTATATTAAAATACATGTGTACTATTTGCGCGAAATATTCTACGCAGACATGCCTAATCCTACCTCACTTAGCCTAGGCATATCGCATACTGTATGCAAAAGAAATATGATACCCTATTATTATCATGTTTAATTTGCTTGTAACGTAAATGCCAGATATCAGGTAATATTACCATCTCCTTTATCGTCTTAACCGCTCGGTCTTTGGTCATTTAGGTTTTAAACTGGAGACCCTGTAGCCTAGGTTTAAGTCCAAACAATTGAAACTCGGCTTACTACACTGTGGCCCCCCAGATCAATTAGTAAGCTCGCGTACGGTAAATGTTTGGTGCCATAACGATTAAAATTTTCCTTTGTTCGTTTTACTTTGTAACTGTAAATAGATCAAATTATTCATTCAAACTCGATCCGCTTTGATAGAATATTAATCGTCCCGCATAGATGATAGAATGCAGTTATTTATGACACTGAGTAGCCACATGTGGGAAAAACCGAATGGCTTGTAACTTACCCTTCACGTCGGGTTTGGCTATATGTAAATGCAATTTACAGATATAGCTCAATTTGGATTTTTCTTTCTATCGCTTAGGCCTATTTACAATGCGGTAGAACATTTCTGATAAAAAAGCCCTGGATTTCTCTTGATTGAAAATACACATCTTACGTTTGGCTGATCAGGGATCGTACATGGCACCCACCCACCCCCCCCCCACCTCCCCCCGAGATGCTTAAGTTTCATTGCGTCTAATGCCACCGCCTTTAGCACCCCGAGGGATGATTTCCTCATTTCACTGCATTTTCATTTGTGCTTTTAATTTGTGGTTTCCAGTTATTTTATGATTCAAATTAGATGATGTCCTTCATTTTTGAAAACTTGTGTCTTCGTGATAAGCAATTAACATTTGAAGTTTGGCAGCCGAAGTTAACTTGAAACAACCAGGTGAGATGTCAAATAGGACATACTTACAAATTTGGTTTCTGTTTTTATTCAAAATTTAATGGACAAGTTTTTCTTATTCAAAATTGGGATTATCTCAGTATGAAAACAATACCGTCATTGGTATATAGTTAACAAAACAAACCCTCATACAGGTGAAGTTGGATCCCTATCCAATCCAAAGTTCAAAAACAATAACAGTTACAAATGAGAAAGTAAAACAAAACAATTTTGCCATTGTGGAACTATGACGTCACACCTGTTTGCTTCAAGTTCACTTCTGCAGTATCGCGAGTACGCCATGTAGTAATAATTGAACATAAATTTCACCAGGGTGCTTAGAATATGTTTCCGTTTCATCTGTCAAAGTTTCCTTTGGACTATTCTATTTATTCCCCCCCCCCCAAAAAAAAAAAAAAAATTAAAAGTGTTGAAAAAACTGACATGTGTAAAGATGCAGATAAAAATCACCTCTGTGCATGCTCTTCTACGCCATTTCTTCTTTACCTTCTGTGACTGTTAAATCCTTTAAAATGATTGTCTGGTGAGAAACAATGTGAAAGTTATATTGAAGAAAGAAATATTCCACACTGCTAGTTGAAACCCCTCTCAATCTCAATTGTCTTGCCCCTATAACTCGAGATATGGTTGATTGAGTGTAACCTATTTTGACTATGGCTAAACCTTCAACTACGTCATCAAGTCAGTTGGATCACAGTATATATAGGGGGGGGGGGGGGGGTTCTACGATGTCATTTGGGCAAATGCTCTTCAAAAGCTTTACTTACAGGCTGTCATAATTTTCTTGTTGATTTATCATTGAATTTGAACCTGATACATTTGGAATGTTTCCTCTATAGCTGTCAAAATTTCATCAAAATGTTTCTTTTTTTGTAGAAATATTCTTTTCCTCTGTGGATTACTTCTTGACAAATTATTAAAGGAAAAACGAAGAAATTTGCAGCTGAAATCCCTTGCTGTAATCAAATGCAAGTTACATTGAAATTACCTTTTTACGATATGTGTATAGTCGTCGGAGTGATGTCATTTATAAGCCTCCGTACTATAGTGTTTAAAGGATTGGTTCAGTTGTCAAACATGTTTATGCTATATTAAAGAGGACAATAAAAGAAACACAATGGTTAAAACTGTTCAAATATCTTTTTCGGTTAAAGAGATATTCAAGTGTTAAGTTTTATCAGATTGTAGAAACTGCTGAAATCTGACTAGCTGTGATGTCACATCCTCACATTCCTGAAAAGTCTTTGTTTTTTTTCTAAATATTTTGTGAGATTTCATGACTTTCAACCAAAAGATATGTCAGGAGATCTCATATTTGTCAAAGGAAGTATTTGAGATTAAGCATCTGAAGAATTTTTGATTATATTATTTTCAAATGTGTTAAAAAATGTAAATAAATTTTAAAGAAATATATTCACACATGTTAAGGAAGTGAGGATGTGACATCACACCCTCACATTTAGTCTTTCTACACCAGTCATTTTCAAAGAAATTTTGATATCTTCAAAGTGTCATATCTCCTTAACAGAGCATGCTCTCATGGTAGTTTCTTCACTGTTCTTTTTTGTCTTTTGTGCTCTTTCATACAAAATAGACATGTCAAACACCTGAACCGATCCTTTAATTTCTCGTCAACGTACATAATACTGTAGCTTATATAATTTATCAAGACAATTTCAAAAACTTATTCAACGTCTAGTAAAACGTCTTACAAAAACATCTTTAATAAAAAACACTAAACCCCGCCCCCCCCCCCCCAGGATACTAGAGAATTGTGTGGATTTATGCCTGGCCGGAAATAAACTTTGCTGTTGGATTTTATTGTTGTGTCATTTTGATACATATGGCTAGCTGTTTATATTATACATGTACGCCCGCGAGCCTACAGTAGGATTGTATAATAGATGATATTAATTATATCTGCTCAGAAATTAATATAAATATTTACAAGAAATAAATAAATATGTGCAACAACTCAATCACGATAAACTAGGCCTTCTGTTTTTTTTTTTTGTAATCCTTCTTCAGATAACATTAGGCCTTCTTAATTAGTATTGTACTAAATGATGTTAGCGTTGTTATATTGATGGTGTATTCAAACACACAACTAACTTGTATATTCAGCAGTACACGAAAGGCATTGGAAAAGGAACGAGGCATTTATGGTTGGCATACTTTATTGCATTTGCATCCGGACCTAGATCAAATGTTGTCAGTTTTCTTCATTTCCTTTAACTATAAATAGGATGAACGATGGGTCACTGAATAGGTGGGTGGGTGTGGAGGGTTGGGTAAGTGGGGATCGGGGTGGATGTGATGGTGAGTGAGCAGTGTTGGGGGGGGGGGTGGAGGAGGTCACAACCATTATATCGCATAACACCGTTAACTGACTACTGTACATGATATAGACCAGGGGTTCTCTAACTGGGGTGCATGAACCCCCAGGGGTGCGTGAGTCCATCCCAGGGGGTTCGTGAGACGTTTCTGAAAGTCAAATCTAGAGTACATTTCGTTGAAATAAAATCTAATTTATCATATAATTTAGTAATGTACAAAAGTCGTACAAATCGACAAACTCTTTTGGCCAAAGTAATTATTATTATTTTGGAAATTCGGGATTAAATTACAAATGGAGACGCACACATAGAAAAATTGAGTAAATTTGACAAAGAACTAGAAAGAAAGACCGAATTTCACTACAGATAATACTTGGGGTGGCGTGGGGGGGGGGGGCGGGGTGGAGGAGGCAAGTTTTTGTACTGTTTCCTTTCACCCAAGCAAATAAGTTGAGTTCCATTGCTATTCAGGATATATATACATGGTGTTCACGACCTGAATAATATGTTTCCTTTAATCGGCGACTTAAGTGTATTTATAAAAAAAAATAAAGCTTTCCATGCTAAGTAGGTCTACGTCACTATATAAACCTTCCCATAAATGAAGACTACTGTGTTGTGTATACGATACTGTAGTATTACACATAAATCGTAATTTAATTGATTTCATGAAGAAATGGTATAAATGGCCAAGAATATACAAAAGCGGTCGTTGGTCTTTCCTTCCTTACAAACTTTTATTGAAAGATTGCTTTGAGAGGAACTATCAATATCGGCTAATGCATAGTATATGTTATTATGGTGGTTTATAGTCAACCTAGTGTAAGTCAGTTATATGCTCTAAAATGCAGACAGTAATGAAACGTGATACCTTGTTATCTTTTATCGAGACCTGAGATGTCCATCGCTGCTATTACATGTACACTGTGTTGTGGGTAATGACCGCGGCTGTATGTACTGACTGTACACTAGTGTCTAATTACCGAAGGTAGCAAGCTGTGTGTGTATTTTCTGGGATCGATGGTGGTGTCTAACACTTCTGTTACACCTCATTCAAACCTAGGTCAGATTACTGGCATTAGACGTTTCTTTTTGCGCGAGTCTTCACACCCTTTAAAGGAACCAATTGTAGGAATGACACTGAGTTCTAATGGTTCTACTGTTCCATAATTCACACCGTTTAAATGTTCCTTTTGTATCTTTTGTAATGGGTTTATGAGTTTCATTATTGTTACTGATTCAGTTTTCACTGCTATTCTCCTTTCATGTTAGTCATGGTCTCGCTTTTAACTGTGTTGGTTTTATTTGTACTATAAAATTGTCTACGAGTTTCAGAGGGCGTTGTAGAAGATTGCCAATGGCTAACTAAATAACCCACTTTAAAGATTCGAAATAAACTGACAACTGGTGTAGAAATGTCAATGAAACTGTAGTACTAGAATGGTCACTACAAGATTCCGTAGAACAATTGTGGGAATTTCCCACACTAGCTGGTGACTCATGCATTGTTCACGCCTTTCAACATCGATGATACATAGTCTTCATTACACAGAGCTAGCCATACATGACACAAAAGCTTTTTAATCTCAAATTCAGAGATCTCGAAACGGTTATGTGATTTCTGGATATCATTTAGTTATCTCTAGTGGTCAAATTTGATACAATCATCTTTTGCAATATAAGGTCAAAACCGGGTGAACGGAAGTACTATACCGGCGCGATTGTTGTTGCACGGCTAACAGTTCGATGAAAGTCGATTATAAACACGTTGCCGCCCTCTTCACATTTCAGTTGTACTAGTGTGACAGTTACGGAGGACAACCAACTCATCGGACGGATTTTACCAAGGATTTTGGAAGGATTCAGCGATTTCACAGTTTTTCACTTGGATTTTCATCACGATATAGTGGATTTTTTCACAGGTTTTCTCTTTAGGTCTTCTGAATCAGTAAAGATCCATCCCTTTCTCAGTGTCCTTATAACATCTTTGCTACATTTAGGTGAGTTTTGTCATGTTTATTTTATTTCAGTTAGGACTCATTGTACTGTCCAGTAGTTGTGCTACGTACGTTACGCTAGACTAGGCTTCTGTTACAAAGTGTGAATTCACAACAGTGTGCCTTTATGAAATATCATGACAAATACACATAAATTAAACGTAATAGACAAACACGCCGATTTTGGTTCATTTACTGCTATTTGCATGGTTACAATATCAGGATCACTATGCTAACAATCTTGATGTCAAAAAGAGATTTGTAATATTTGTAGTTGAGAGTTGTGTGCATTTAGTAATAGTATGGTACTTGGTAGGCCTTAAGTTTTGAACTGCAAAATTAGAATTATGAGGCTGACACTGTCCTGATTGTTTCTTGGTAGTACTACTAGTAGTAGGCCAGGCCTATAGCTACTGATTACTTATTCTGTGACCTGTTTTATTTCTGTCATTCTTCCCTCAACTCAATAGGAGATTAACTGACCCTTTTGAGATATCCTCAAAATTGATTAATATCTTCCTGTCAAACATTAATTCCAAATGATCATAATGTGTAGGCTAATATGCCTCATCACGTCATGTGTGAAGGTGTGGAATTGCTTTGAGGTGTGATTTGACATGAGAACAAACACTTAGTCTACCCTTTTGCTGGAAATGTGTAAAAACCTCTCAATTCAAAGGCGATTTCTGTGCAGTTATTTTCATTGTTATATCTTGATGAAATTAATTTGTAATTACAAGAGTATTCTAATTTCTTTCTGTGGTGCAAATTTTTAATTAGTAATTTTCTCTTAAATGTGACTAAGGGGTTTTATACATTGTGACTAAAGGGATCATAAATTTTCAATTTTTCATACATTTCTGCATTCATAACTACAGATTCGTTTCAGTACACTGTAGGAGCAGTTACCCACATACTACTCATTTGCACAGTGTAAGAGTACAGAAAATTTACTTTTGTGGAAATATCGTTAAAAATAATCATTTCCTGGGAAGCTCTTTATTGTGTCTTTGACATCCAAACAGACATTTCTGGCGCTATAATAAAATATGAAAAGCAAATATGACAAAATAATATGGTGTATTGTATGGTCTGTTTATATGTAAACAGCTAGTAAACATCTTTTCCCATGTACTATGTACACTACAGTATTGTGGCTAGTGGTCAACAGTGTAACTAAAACTAACAGAAAATTTGGTTTAAATTACATTCAATTATCCATCATTAACTGGAAGTTTAAAGGAAAAAAAATATATTGTTCACCGTTCATAGAATTCAAGCAAATTTATGTTTATATTTCAATTTCCTAAGTGTATGCTTTTTGCACCCATGTAGTTAAGTGTATATTTCCACAGCACTGTACAATACAATGAACATTTGCCATTTTCAGAAGGGCATTCCCACACTTTTCTAGAAGAATTGTACAATTTTTTTTCCGTTTAATTCCAAACGGCATACGGTACACAATGCACTTGGAATGTGTGCAGTGAATGTATCCACCTGTTTCTGTTCACAGTTAACAATTTTGACACCTTAACTGTGAAATTGATTATTCTATCAAGAACTGCCTGCATTGTTCTAACTGTTTGGGAAGGACAATCAATGTAACTGTAGGCCATATAACAGGGCGTGCTACACTTAATGTACAGTATTGAGATCAAATTACCCCTGACCTACACAGTAGTACACTACAGTATTAAATCTGATCAAATAATTTTTAAATAAAAAAAATAAAAAATATTTTTTTAAAATATTTAAATATTTAATTTAAGTTTTAATTTTTTTTAACTGGTGCTGTGGCCAAGTGGATAAATGCGGTTGCAATTGAAGCAATGAGGCTAAGCAATCGGGAGGTTCTGGGTTCGAAACCTGGATGGGTTAAAGTAAGGTGGGTTTTTCATTCCAGAGCAGTCTACGGTTTTCCCATCTGAAATGACTTTCTAAGTTGAAAAAAGATTCCAAATTTGACTTAAAATGTTGAACTGGAAGTTGTAATCAATTTAGCCCTTGCAGGTTTCTCCCACATTTGTGGTAGCTAGTTGTGGTCACTTAAGCTGATTATTATGATTGTAACTGTCATCAAGGCGCTCATGATGTAAGTTCATAGTTAAACAACCGGTGTTAAATAGAGGTCAGCGAATGATTTTATCCTGTTTACACAAGTGCTAGATTATACAAGTGTTAAAAGATATATATATATTCAAGGTGTTTGTGTACACAAGAACCATAGCATTCTATTTCAGTACCTTGAAAAAGTGCTTAAAACACAAAATGTGAACCTTTAATTATTTCCCTGGAGGTAAAACCCAGAGAACAACCCTAGGGTAGCTTTGATGTAATAAACCGGCAATTCGGACTGCATTTTCTAGCGAATCTACAATTTAAGAATAACTGCAAATGCTGACTAGTGTTACAGAATTATATAGTGCAAGTTAATTTTAAAAGTATTTCTACCACATCAAAGAGAGTACTTTAAACTGAAGTCTCATTTCAATTTCAAAGACAAACGGATGGTTTTGACGTTACGTCCATACAGTTATTCAAATCTTGCATTCTAAGCATCAATTCTGATGGGGGAAGGGCGGGGGGGGGGAAGGAGGGGGAGGGAGGGGGAGAGGGGAGGGAGGGGGACAGTTCTGTTAAGGTGGCGGCCCAGTTCTGTGAGAAAGATCCTGGGTTGCAGAACTTTTGTAGATGACAGTGGTACATCATATACAAATGCAGATCTATCCATTTTTGGCCAGACATTCGTATTGTACCATGCACAGTCTTCCCACAGCAGGTCCTGTACAGTACTGCGCATGATAATGTTTCTATGTTCTTATTGGCAGACTACACAGTTTTCTACATAATAGACTATAAAGTAACTCGAGGTGACTGCACATGTATGTTTAAATTGGCTTGCAAAGAAAACATGTATCTAAGGAAATGTTTTGTTTGTTCAGTCTGCAGAATTATATAGTCACTGCACATGTAGGTTTTAAAGGGAATTAACACATATCTAGGGGCCATGTTTATTGTTATATCACTTCATTAGTTACTGCTTAGTTACGGCTATAAACAAGGAAATGTACGTCTGATACCTCAACTCGTGGGTTAAATGTTGCATTTTCAACCCGATCTAACCTGTACATGTATGCTCTGTGGGTACATTTTATTGTTGATGCTGGTATGTCGATACTATGTTCATTCATACTTAGTAAAGATTCCTAAATCCTATTGGTCCATTCAGGTCAGCTGACCGTGGTTAATCCTGTGAGTAACGCACCGCATAATTACGGGGCATCACTTTAATAAATCTTTGGTTATATGTAACCAAAAATGTTTTGTTTTATGATTTTTCCCCCACACAAATGGTAGTGTATGAATGAACGGGGTTAATCAACGGTATAGCGTGCGTTACTCACATGATTAATGCACTCCGGGTGTTAATGCTATCGCTGGATGCACTCGGGCTCCGCCCTCGTGCATCGCTTGCATTATCCCCCGATCGTGCATTAATCCTGTGAGTAACGCACGCTAGACCGTTGATTAACCCCTTATTTATATATAATTATATAGTATTATCTTACTGTATTTATAAAGAACCTTATATCTACTGTTGTGTTCATCCAACTACAGTATGTACACATTACATAGTGTATGTCAGGATCAAATTTCTCATCGCATGAAAAGAAAAAGAACATCACGTACCGTCACAACATCATGTACAAGCAATTAGGTCGACATGTGAATCAAATTAAAAAATGTATCTCGTGCATAGATTTCTCCAGCTGCTTTATTAAAAAAAAAAAAAAAACTAGTTACCCATAATATAGTCTTAGAGCCTAGGATTCACTCAGAGTGGAGTTTTACAGTGGCCAACACTGATGGTTAGAACCTAAAGTACACCTCACTCCTACAGTGTAGAGTTCAGTACGTGTACATTCTTTGGTAAATATTTTGAGCACTACATTTTTTTCGGACAACCAAAATGTAAGTCCCATTGGTTTTCCGATAGACGACCCGAAAAAAAAAAAATCTTTACAATTTTGGCCTGTTACTGTTTAAGTCTTGTGTATTTATTTTCAAGCTTTCTTGGTTGTGGAACTTGTGGTTATTATTGAAGCTCAGAGCTGATATTGTATGCTACAGTACAGGTCTCTCCCAGTACTGTTGTAAACCAATTGTAGCCTATTTTACTGTCTATTTGGTATGAACTCAATCAATTGTGGGTGTCACCTACTTATAATCAATTGGTAATCAGTTCTAAAAGCAAAAGTCAACAAATGTCTTTGGACCTTGGGACTTATTATGGTTGTGAACTCTGGCCAGCTTGGGGTTAATGGCCCTAATTTCTTTTTACTATCCCTCTCACAGACCAAAATCACAGTTCTTTAACTGGACTGAAATAAATAAAAAAGAATTGAGTCTTATCCAGGCATTTCAGCATCATGGTACAGTAGGATTGATGCATGTGTCAGGTTTGCTTTTAGTGTTTGTGGCCTTAGTACAGTATATTGTATAGAGTATTGTACAGCACTTGGCAGATGTACACTGAATGAATGAATTAGTGAATGAAGGATGGACAGAATGAAATTTGAAGGAATGAATGAATGAATGAATGAATCCAATGGATGGGTGAATGGTCTATGCACAACCACTATCTTGAAGACAATGCATGACGTGCTGAAACCAAAATATAAATAATGATAGAAGGAAAGTTACTTTAGTTGATGTTTAACTTCAAGAAGTATTCATCGTATTTAGTATTTAAAGAGAAACTGTGTCAGATGTCGTTTAAAGGAACCAATTGTAGGAATGACACAGAGTTCTAGTGGTGGGGAGCTCCATAATTTAGAGCCACTTTTGGCAAAAATGAACGATCCCCGAATCTAGTATATAAGTTTTCGGTTGTAGAACAGTAGCTTTGGGGAGAGTGGAATTAACGATATAATCACTTACCTGTATATGTCCAGTACTTTACAGTATGTTCAATGGTTCATATAATAAATATATACTGTACAAATAACCATTAAATTGCTATGGCCTGCTGAGGCCGCCTGCACAGCAACCGCATCATAATTGGTTCAGTTGAGGATATTAATACATTCATTCAGTAACATTAATTGTGGTAATGCATGTTAACATGAATTTTGTATTTTGTGATGTTACCCACTGTCAGCAGCAACGTACTGTACAAAGCATGTGTTGTACATGTATGCATAGTTTTGCTTCTACAGTTCCAAAAGTTTCCAATTTTTTTTGGCAATCTAAATGAAAAGGAAAAATTGGAAAAATTGATGAGTCACTGCCATGGAAATTGCAAGTGACATGTTCAATTATTAAGCGGTTAGTGTTAATTTGAAGGTTACATCAGCTTCAGTGGGAATTATTTGCAGTGTAGACCTTAGAAGTACCGTATCTATAGTGTATATTTGCACTAAATTTGTTGAGTAATATTTGTGAATATTCATGAATGTTCAGTCTTGAAATGGTTGCATACATGCATGGTTACAATTGTTTTTAGAAGCTCTAGTCAAATTAGTCAATTGTTATGGTGCTGGTGCACAGCATACACGACGCACGTAGCTGCGATCCACAAATTTATGATGTGTGGGATACACAACTACTAGTGTAGGCTGGCTAGACTAACACAATATTATATATTGTACAGTAGGTGGGATACATGTACCCAAATGTTGTGTACGCACCTACTGTACATATGCAAAGATGAGTAAACCTGAAGCAGCTGACCGTCATGCTAGGCTTGCTAGCCTATAGATCTGAGATTTCTGAAAAAAGGAGTGCATGAATCATTGATCAGCAGAGCAATCAATGGGTGGGGAGGGGAGGGGGTGGGAAAGGGGGTCCATTGATCATATAGTAATCACACTATTTACTTCACTAGTCACTTAGGTCTGTCTCCCTTACCTACGCACAGCTATCTTCCCTTTAGTACGTACTGTAGCCTTATAATTGGTAATTTACATTCTTACACTGTTGCACCCCCAATGACCCCCCTACCCAAGGTCACTGTCTTCCTCCTTCCGAATCTACCATCCTAAAGCCATTCAACGTGTGTTGTGTAATGTACAGTACATGGCCATACATGGAACTTAAAGTTTGGGGTGGTGGGGGGGTCAGGGAGAAAAAATGAGTTATATAGATTTTAACATAAATTTACACAGTACTGTACTGTGCATTATAAAACCTTTAACACACTAGTACCGGTAATTTTGTGAATTTCCAAGAATGACATTATTAGCGAAAATTATGAGGAAGTACATACAAACTCTATTGCTTGAGGGACAGATTAATGCATTATATTAGAACTGTATACTGTACATATTATGTCTCAGTCATGTCATGAATGTATGCTCACTGTACAATACAATACTATGCATTATACTGTATGCATACTTAACAAACACAGCATCTCCTCCTTGACAATGTACTTTGCCCTCAATCATTTAACTTAAAAATAAAAAGTCAAATTAACAAATTGATGTTGACTCAATTGACTATATAGTAGATGCAGTTGCTTGCAGCATTTGAAGCCTTTTTTTCTTTTGTATGAATCTTGTGCGAGTAATTATCGTTTTGATTTTCGAGATGAAGTCCTTTATAAATGCATTAATATTGTAGTGTCAAGTTCAAACACCTCACTTGATGTGATCAATTATGAGATTAATTTTTTATGAGGGTGTACCGTGTTAAAAATTATGGTATGTACAGTTTGTAATATGAGATCCAATATGAAGGTGGTAAGTGCTGGTAATATACAGTATTATAATACTGATAGCATGGTACCTTTCAAAAGCAACTGTGCATAATTAACCATAGTAGCAGAGATATATTTAGTTAACTACCTCACTTACCTGTCTCCCCACAGCTATCACACACTCTCTCTCTCCCTCTGGACCCTGTCGAGAGTGACCTGCAGGCAGTGGCGGAGCTAGGGGTATTGGTCAAGGGGGGCGAGAATGGTCTGTAGGGGCGCTTTCGACACTAAGCGGAGCGCCACCACAGGTTGGCGCGGAGTGTACAGAAATTTTTTGAGTAAAGATATGTCCTAGATCGCCGGAAATGACCCTTTCCTGGCCTTGCTATTTGCAAATAAACGAAGAATAAATAGGTGTCATGGCCAACAAAATGTGAGAAATGTCAATAGGTAGATGAAAGCGCAATAAAAAAAGTAAATAATCGCGAATAAGTCAAAAGTGGTCAAAAGCTGAAAAGGGCGCCAGCAGTCGATTTGAGTCCGTCAGGGGGGGGGCATCCGCCCCCTCTGACTGTATGGACGCTCTGCCACTGCCTGCAGGGAATGAATTATCCAGTATGGCATGGCTAAAAGGCTATTCAAAATGGTCACATTGCCATACAAGTTCCAAAGATACAGCAGTTGTTTGTACACAGGAAACATAGTATTTTATAACAAACAAATTGTAATACAGGTCTTCAAAACTTCAACACAAAAGTTGTACACTATCTTAGGGGGGGTAAGGGGGGGGGTTATAAGGAGGAGGGATGGATGGTTTGGGAAGGAAGGATCACTATATGTTCTGTATGTGTTTATGAACACTGTACTATATGTGTATACACAGTTACTGTACAGTATACTGTACAGTATACACTATACTGTACTCATGTGTGTACTACTGTATATTGTGCATTACTATATATACTGGCATGTACTGTCAGTTAATTTTCAATAGTTTACACTTACTGTTATATAACACTTTTAGTATGACTGTCAAAAAAGTTGGACTACAACATTTCCAGGTATATATATCTTTGCACAAAGTTTGCACATTGATCTCTTGAAATATATATTGTGATGGTTTGATAACTATATATGGAAAGGATTGATCATTGATATTAATCTCTGTCACTCGCTTGTCATCTTTATATGTTCACCGAACATAGTCAAGATTGATCGTGAAAGTGCTGCATTACTGGCCAAGAAAGATCAAACCATGGAGGTAAAACAGATCAAACTATAAGTACTGTATACAATGCTACATGCATTGCTGCGCTTCTCTCTTTATACTGGTCTATGTAGCACTCTCGCTATACCATGCCGAGAGTGAAACTGTAACATTTTTTAGCACTGTACTCCTCCCTACAGTAGAACATGTACATACATGTGTACAACGTGTTCAAAAGTGTCCTGGATGAATATTTTTGTTTCACTTTGAAAGGTGAGGATAATTGCACTATATCTAGACAGTTAACCATAAACCATGATAAAGTACATATTAATGTTAAATGTTAAATTCTGATAATTTCAAAATTCAAGGGCATTTATAAATTATGTAGACCTGTGTTGAAAGGTATACAGTAAAGATGAGGCTGCTTTGATCTCCATTACTTTGCATAAATTTGCATGTTATTGATGCAAGTGATAATGTACTGTGATGCAGAAAAGGTTATGAAAGCCAATAAGAATTGTGTGGCTATAAATCCAAATTGCATACGTGGCAGCTAAAGTATGTGCTTACATTTGCTTAAATGACTTTTTTCTTTTTTTTTTACTTGAGAATGGTACATTAGAAAGGAATTATGTGCTGAACCCAGAATTGAGTTTAATAGTGTGGCCAGTGTTGGGTTAAATGGCAAAGGCAAAGTAGGCCATGTCGTAGTTCCCTGCAAATTTACGGTGGCCCGCACGTTGTTAAACTTCCGGCAAATAAACAGGAGGTTTCTTCCTGTGTTGGGCAGATACATTCACCAATGTGTGTCAAGTGTAGAAATCAATGGATCGTAGATTCACCAACCATTTGACGAAAGACATTCTCTTGCAGGACATCATCGATTACTTTGCAAAAAATGAAATCCAGAAAAAGCGTTAATTGATGGATATGTCATCAGTCAAAGGTGAATAGGGCCCCACCCACCCACCCACCCACCCACCCACCCACCCACCCACCCAAACATTTATGGCCTTTGGCCCTACAGTCTTAGTGTTGGCCCAATAGGCCAAGAACTAGTAGGCTTACTTACATAGCAATTTGCTGGTTGGTTGATCTTGTGAAAGTTCATCATTTGTATTGAAGACAAGGCACATTTTTTAACCTAGTTTGGAGGTACACCTTGGAGGAGTATCCTGCAATAGGTCAAAAGGTCATTTGGAAGCAGTACCAGACTGTTGGTCATCTATTGGCATAAATGGTGCGATTCTGCACTCTATGCACTTGGTGTATGTGCTCTAATGTGTTAGGGTACACCTCATTACGAGTTCAACCCGGTCAGCCCTCGCTCGGTTTATACCCGAAAAAACCGACAATTTTCCAGGTATCGCGTGATCTACAAAGTAACCAAAGCTGTCTTAAAGTACTTAAAATTTAGCTTAATTTTAAAAGGAAGTAGGTGCAGCAAGAATAAACTTTCACAACTTTGGAGCTAGAGGAATAAGATAAGAAAGACATGCAAGGGCTAACCAGGCTGAACTAATACTGTAAATCTATCACGGCCTGATACATGGACAATAATATTCAGCCGATATTTCTCATACTTTCATTCGAATTGCTCGTAAATGGAAAGTTATGAAGGAAGAACTATCAATTGATGGTATCAGACTGAAAATATTGGTCGGTCAAATGAATTTTCGTAAGAACCTACCTTAAATTGTCACAGCCTAACATCCTGTGCTGTTCTGCGGCACACTACGTCAGTATATATGTACTGTATACACATTTCATGCCACATGGACAGCTCGTCAAATTTACCGGACATTCACAGAACATGAAAGTAGTAAGCCGGATACCCAGGGGCAGGATCGGCGTATATAGTTTTCGTTTCCAAAGACCTTACCTGGTAATGTTTAATATGTTTCCAAGTAGAAACTGAAATATAAAGTGTTTGGCTGAAATACAGTAGACACTGTACCCTCGTTGACTAATTGTGCGGTATATATACTATCACATTGTTTTGCATATTCAGTTAAAGATTGACCTGTACGGAAAGGTCATAGATAGATATACAGTAGGAACGAGCATGCGCAGTTGCTATCTCCTAATGAGCTAATTAGTTAAATTATTAGGTGAAAGTGTGTTAACTAAGCTGTATTGCCATCATTGCTGTTACTAACACCATAGACAGTAGAACCGCAGCCTATATCCAGTTAGTAAGTATACAGTATACTATACATTATTTACAGTATTGACATATAACCTTAGGCTAGAACTGATTGTGATCATATTGCTTTTAAAAAGTAACTCTTTGGAGATCTGTGTTTAAAAGCGATTCATGTCGGTGCTTGTGTAACATACTGAGATTTGTGCCCATGTGATCTTTTCCTGGAGGGGGAAACTATAATGGTTACAAATTCACATTGATCATGTGATCTTTTCCTGGCGGGGGAAACATTAATGGTTTCAAATGAACATTGATCATTTGCTGTTGGTAACCAAATTATGGCAAATGCAGACCTTCAACTGTGGCAATGAAATTAAAGGATGTATAATTAGCAACGTTATAACTGGATTTGAAACCATTTTAATGTCTTTTGGGAATGTTCAATGTTTCCTTTTTCATAAATTGACCTCGAGACATGTAAGATAACAGTACAGCAGTGACGTACTGTATATATATTAATGTGAGGTACTGTCTGTTTATACATTTTATATTTAAGTAAACTTTTTTTTATAGTCTCAGACTTTGCAGGATAGAATTCTCAGGTAGGGAATAATTTATCCAGTATATATTCCATCTAGCAAAATGGGCAAATTGCTTTATATATATACTGTACAAGTAGAAAGACGCATAGCATTTTTTATAAACATTCTAACGTAGCATTTTATAAGAGACCAAATTCAGACTATTCAAAACAGCTACACAAAAATTTGAAACTAAATTCTTCCCTGTTGACCAGGTACAGTGTAGTTTAGTCTGTAGTATGGGTTATAGTGTACAGTGCTTATGTGGAAACTGTGTATAAATTGTAGTATTGTAGCTAATCCTTATTGCATTCTTACTGTGTTAGATGTTACAAATTGTCTGGAGTTATGCTGTCAGCAGTCCATATATACTCTGGTTTAGCACTAGTCCACTTGATTCTTGGAGCTTATTAAGGCTTCTTAACGAAATTTTACTCTCATATTCTGTAACTTATATGAAATATGGTAACATGGGTGCACATGGGGGTTTGGAATTCATCGTTGGCAGCATCTTCTCCCCCTCTCTCCATTTCCCCCTCTTTCCATCTTTCCCGCCTCTTCCTCTGCCAATCCCTCTCTCCCGCCTCACTCTCTCCCCCTCCTCCCTCCTTCTCCGCCCTCCCCCATCTCCTTTCTCTCCCTCCCCTCCCTCCCTTCCCTCCTCTCCCTTTCCTTCTCCTCCTTTACCTCCCTCCCCTTCCCTCTTCTCATCTACTCTCCCTTCCCTCCTTCCCCCTCCTCCCCCTCCATACCCTCCCCCTCCTCCCCTCTCCCTCCTCCCCCCTCTCCCTTCTCCCCATCCTCTCCCGAAAAAGTTTTGCATGCCTTCACTGTATAGTACATTCTATTTTAAATACAGTCTCATGTACTCAACAGTATCATGTGTACTGACTGTGCTCAGTAACAATAATAATACAGCTGGGTGAATGAACGTTTAGGCCCGAAGGAACTTGGATTAATCATCACTAGAAAGTACAGTATGTTCTATACACTGTAGGCTGTATGTCTGTATTGTGGATTCAAATTGCCAGTTACCGACAGTAGTGTTATATAAGCTGAGTACTGCACTATACGGTATAGTTCCATATACAGCATTTGTTACATAATTGGATGTATGAATTTATATTGTTACTTAGCTGTGATGTGCAAATATATATGCAGTGTCATACATAGACGTATATGGTGTCAAAAATATGTGTTGTCATATATATGCGATGTCATATACTAAGCAGTTCACAAAGCGTTGCCCAAACATCCATTCATAATTGCAGTGTCACATATCTTCGATCCTAAATAATATTACCACTTAAGACACATTAGATCATCTAAGTAAACCTTTTGACTGAGGTCAGAGGTCATATATGGTAATAAAACTAATGAAAGAAAGAGAAAAAAAATGAAGAAGAAAAGGGCTGGTTTTTCGATATCATTTCATGATTAGAAACTAGTTTCTTAATAACCTCAGCTGCATCTAGTACTTTTGCTTCTTATCACCTGTGAAATGATTAAAATGAAAAAAAAAAGAAAAAAAAAATTAGCAGGTGGTTTCTTGATTGGCTGAGTTCATGTTCTATAAAGATAACAGGATTCTCGGCTGCGGGCGCGATTCGGCACACTCTGAAGTGCCGTAGGGAAAAGCTGCAGAAGTGTGCAAATCAAATAGTTGCTGGCCAAAGTGAAGAATCCGACACGTTCGTGTCTGCAATCTCTCCGTGGAGATTGTGAAATATTCTCCCTGGTACTAGTCCCGGAGGCCTCCGCTACAGTCCAGTTACCCATGTATGTATCTGAATGTGACGAACAGAGTACACTTAAAACAAAAAGTACAAACTTCGGTAAATGAAAATTTGTACAGTACTTCCAGATATACAATGTACACTGGTTCAGGATATCATGAGTTTACCAGCGCACATACTCTGTACATGTGCTCTGTGCATGTGCTATGTGCATACATGCTCTGTGCATATACATCTGTGCTGTAGGAATATGTGTGTGTATCTCAAATATTAAAATGCAAGTTGTGTTGAAAATTTTGTTGAAACTTTGTCTTTAGCAGAGTCCTGCACATGCGTCACAACTGCGCCCAGCTTTATAGTGATACACCTCAAAAGTGCCCCATTAAATATAACAAATTAGACTTGTGTCCTGGCCATCTTGTTTGTGCAAATTTGTTATTGTGCGTTATCCTTTGTACTCGTAAACGTAGTTTGAACTTGGACTTTGCACTTGTACATGGAACTTATAGTATTCATACTTGTACTCGGAGAAAGTAAAGCTCTTGTAATTGTACTTTATACTGGGACATTGAACCGACACCTGTACTCAGGACTTTCTACACCGTGAAAGCAAATCTCTGGTAATATTGTTCCTTGTATTTAGGACTTATAGTACTCATTGTAATACTTGGAGAAAATATAATCTCATGTTCTGTAATTCATACTTTGTAGTTGTACAGCTATAAGTTTTTACTCGTACTCAGGACTTTGCACTTGCGCACGATACTTTGTACTCATACTAGTACACAGTGAAATCTCTTGTAATTGTGCCTTACAAGTATTTAGGACTAACAGTACAGAAAAAAATCTCTTGTAATCAAAATCTGTCCTTGGACGTTTATGCAAGTGCTTGTACTCGGGACTTTGTACTCACACTTGTATCAGGAGAAATTATCAAATCTCTTGTAATCATACTTTGTACTTGGACCCTTAGTTTGTACTCATACTCGATCAGGACTTTGCACAGTTTGTACTCGGTTCTTTGTACTCGTACAGTACTTGTACCCTGAGAAATGAACAAATCTCAAGTACTGATGGATTTGTATGCTCACACTTCATCAAGTCTGCTTACAATACAAGGAAAGCATTTTCAGTAAAAAAAACAAAAAACCTTCAATCAAGTTGGATTATTAGACCACTAGACTCTGAAGAAAAAGGAAGCTAATCGAAAGTGAAGAAGCACTTCCTTTACTTGTGATTTCGTAGCGATGGGGTGACAATTGAAACAAATGTTTGATATTGGTTGCTATGGTAACCAATGTTTTCCTGTTAATAGCTCAGGTATTGTTTTGAGGAATTCACTTTCATGCACATGGTGCAAATGAAGTCAGACTGCAGTGCCACAAATACAAGCTAAGATCTACAGGATAAACAGGAAATATGAAATCCCAGAGAAATAGCTGACTTATCTGTTTTGAAAGAATCACGTAATTAGGCCGTCGCGTTAAGACTATTTTCACATTCGACTAATTTAAACAAATGTTGATCAAGCACTGCAGGTAAAGACATTAACTTACAGCGTTATTAATTTGTGCTTTTTATAGTTCTATTTTTAAGCTTAGTCTAGATGCAGAGGAAGTGCTGTAGACTGACTGCGTTTGTTTTTGTTACATTTTCATATCGTCTGACACTGCTTGGGCGTGACCGTTCTTGCGATAATTCCGCATCTCTTTACACAAATTTCGTGTCTCATCTCGGTCTTGATTACATGCAAACAAATGTGCATGCTCGGTTGCCATGGTAATTGAGGATTTAATTGGCACCAGATTGATCGCAAAATTTTGGCTGAAAAAAGCACTTCAAAATGGTCACCTAAATATTGCATTAATATAGGCCTACTGTACTAAAAGCACAATGTTGGTAAAATCTAAGATTATGCATGTAATGGCAGTTGGGTCGGGTTGGGTCGGGTCTGGTCAGGTCAAGTCGGGTCGTGTCGGGTCGAATCGGTCAATGTGTGTTGGCTTAGGAGTAATCCTGTCCATAGAACTTACCTCAGGTCTGTACAAGAATCTATGCAGTAATATATATTACACTGAAGAATACATGTACATTGAAGTTGTACACTTGACCAGATAATTGCCTTTGTTGACAGATCTCTGGAGATACATTTCTCATTTCTCTGTATTAAATTTAAGCTGTATGAATAATATTATATACAGTAACATGAACTACCAAATATGCAGGTGGCGGTGTGTGTTATCAGCTGGAATTATGTTTTCATATGACCTAGGGGAGTATTAAACTAGCCGGAAAAATAACAAAACAAAGGTCTGTTGTGAAAATGTTGATAACAAGAAGGAATTCAGGAACAGAAACAAGGCAATTAACCTTTAAAAGGAGGTTAAGGATTTCCTGTATAGGGCCTTCTGAATTCTGTAGAGCTCTACAGTAGTATTCTGATGTAAGTATCATGTACAATCAGAGGTAGTATACAACAAAGTTGTCCAATAATTGGACATGTATCAGTAATTAATATTGCACTTAGAGAGTACATTGACATTGTACAATATTCTGTATTGACAGATCTCTGGAGACATATTACTCACTTCTCTGTATTAAATTTAAGATGTATGAATAATATTATATATTCAGTAAAAAGAACTAGGATATATATGGTTGTGGTGTGTGTATCATATATGGTTTTATGTTTTATGTTTTCATGTGACCTAGGGGAGTATTAAACTAGCTTGAAAACAACAATAAGAATGTCTGTTGTGAAAATTGTAATAACAAGTTCAAGGAAGTCAGGAACAGAAACAAGGCAATTAATTTACCTGTACAAGGAGGTAAAAGGTTTCCCATACAGCTGCTGCTGGTGTATAGGGCCCTCTCAATAAGGTCTACAACTTAGTATTCTGATGTAAGTCTGTTGTATTCCGTAAATAGTGTTTTATACCAAGCTGGCTTTTCTATAGCATTCCACAGTTACTCATCAATCACTGTGGAGTTGCCCGAACGTGTACACTTCTTATTTCATAATGTGAAAGGTCTGTAATCATATAAGGTGAAGGTTTGGTGTAGCAGTTAGAGTGTCCAAACCACAAATCATTACATTCCCGGCTCAAGTCCTCGTCCGGAACAAAATGCTATTGACCTACAGTATTCAACGCTACTGCTTAGTTAATGTTGTTGACCGGAGTCTTCTGTGAAGTTGGCATTTATGTTTGTACTGTAACATACATTTGTCCAGTCGGCTTCCTCATGTTGTACATATAATATGGAAGTTTTGTAGACTCCCACAAACATCTTTAATCAGTTCCTGAATATGGAGGAAATGATAGTTGCAATGTCAGAAATATTGTCGGTGACTGAGCGAAAATGTCTTCACCACAATTTTCGGTTTAAACCGGATTAAACTGGACAGACAGACAGAGAGAGAGATTCTTTCTTATTGCAGATGGTACTTTCAGTTTTGTGGTTGTTGTTGACTTTAATTTACAGATTGAAGATTTGTAAAAGTTCAGTACCTGAAGTGTGAAGTCTTGCTAGTGGTTTATAGATTGTACAGTTAATGAAATCGCAACACATAGTTTACCTCATGTATAATTGCAATGCAATGACCTATTAACTCCTCCACAGTGTTTTGATGTAGGATAGCGGTTAGGCCTCACACATGTATACTATATATATAATACATGTTAGGCTGCTCTGTTTGTTATAATACATGATACAGACAGAAGGAAGTGTGCGGGGAAGGAAGGTGGCTAAATGTTAATTGTGTTTTGGTTTGGATGTTCAAGCTGTCTGCGGTTTTTCATTTATTGGTATATTGACAGCATATAGTTACTTTGTCTCCATGACAACAATCTAGTCTTTAGATCTGTAGTTATACTTACCTGCCCATAATTCACATACATGTACTATATATACACTAGCTATAACTAATTACAGCACACTATATGTAGTCTACATATTTGTACACCCATAAATAGGGCAATCTTTATTTGTAAGGGATCTAGATAAGGGAAAAGAAGCACAGATTTTTTTTGGGGGGGGGGGGCTAGAATGGCTGGATTCAAACCAGAGACCTCTGGGTTAAAACTCTGGTGACCTCTGGGTTGTACAACTTTGTTCCATTTTGCTAATGTTTGGCCTAAATTTCATCATTTCCTGTTAAAGACAAATCAACAGCTGGTTTATGTGTATTTTGAAGAACATTGTTTCTTTCACAACAATTTACCACCAAACCGTAGCCCCCCAAAAGGATTTGTTCCCCCCTAAAGTTTGTCTGATAGAAATCAGTAGAAGTTTTCAAAAGTGATTTCCTGGAGGGGAAGGAGTGAGGGGGGGGGTGCTGCATGGTTAGCAAATCTGTAAATATATGACAAGTATTAATACTCTTTGAATCAACTGATCTTGAATATAAAACAATCAATTTAATTTGATGAAATAGTCTCAGCTTTTATGTTTATTATTTAACTTTTACAATGAATGGTCTTTTGTTTAAGAACACTTAAATCTTTTATCATATGCCTTGTGAATTTATGACTTTATTTTTTTAGAATTCTCCTTCCCAATTCTTGTTGCCCCCATTCATGACTGCAGTGCTGTTTTTTTTTAAATCTTTTGTTTTCAAATATCTGAGGCATCGTTATGAAGGCAAACAGAGTACATTATTCCTTCATTGTCTGCAGCTGTAGAGCTGATGTCAAGTGTGTTTGTCTCACTCTGTGGTCAAAGTTTTGGACTTGTGTCAAAATGGAAATTGGTTTTGGGATCCTGACCAAAGCAGCATGTTCCCCATGCAGTCTCAGTAGTAATTATGAGGACACCCAGAAGCTGTTATACACACACACATACAGATTATGAGGACGCACGGAAGCTGTTACACACACACATACAGTCAGTCAATCGTCAAGACGGTACAAAATTAACGATTTCCCTTTGTTGAGGTTGTTTTGAATTTAATTTCCAGCAGAGGCTGCGGAGCGTTATGATCTCTCTCGTCACCTTCAGACATCGATCTTATAAAATCGTGTCAGCTTTTCATGCGCCCCGACTTCAACCGAGTCGACGGATGTCCGGCATGCCGTTACGAATCAAGGGATAATTTAGTGATGGCATTTTGGCATAACAGTCTTGACGTTTATACAAGTTTTTTCTTTTTTTCTTTCCACTTATGTGTGACGGAAAGTATATGAAAATAGTAAAACATGATTCTATCAATGAAAAATAGACATATGTATCCGTCCACCCGCTGGAGGGTCTCATCTCCCAAGATGACGAAGATGAAAGTTTAGGGCGCACCGAGCCCAAAAAAAGTTTTTCATTTACTTTGCTCCACGCTTACATGTCTCCCCACAACCTTAGCACTCTCTCTCGTTCTACTGTGTCTAGAATGAACTGGTAACCTTATAACATGTGCACCCTCTGTGACCGGACCCCTCTGGTCAATACCCTTCCTTCTCATGCTACTGTACCACCCAAAGCGTCTACATAGTTTGTTCTTTGTGTGGTTCTATTATCTACGTAATTCGGTCAGAACGGGTTTTCTAGGATCCTCATCTGGTATTTGCACTTTGTGCACAGCCCGATAAGTATCCTCTTATGTCTAGGGTTTTTGAGAGTGCTGGTTTGGGGAGTGGTTGCCACTCGTTCCAAAATTATGGAAAATCTTTGAATATACCAGGGATCTATTGATAAGTACTGCAAATGCATGTACATCTATGCCAGACAAGAGCTTCAGCACACTGTACATGTAGTACCAATGGACAAATTTTGCCTTTTACAAATTTTACAAATTTTTACAAATTTTTACAAATTTTACAAATTTTTCAAATTTTACAAATTTTTACAAATTTTACAAATTTTTACAAATTTTTACAAATTTTACAAAGTTTACAAATTATGTATTTACTTATCACCAATTTTAAGATGATATATTTTTCTTTTAATGCCATTTTGGATGACCTTTGTCGTTAAAAGACCTTTCCTGATGTAGCTGAATTATATATGGCTATATATTCCTGCAATTAATTTGATACATATCTACAACTTAGTAAACCTGACCCCATCCACTCTGATGCAGTTAATGACAAGCAAATATTGACCAAAGGCTTAAAGCTGGAAAGGCTGGCTGCATACAGGTCTGGCATTTCAAACTATATAGTTTATTAACTTTATTTACAGACTTACAGTGTATAAGTGGCCTTCAGAAAACCTCTTAAAGGCTTTGTCCATAGCTTTGCCTTTCTCACTTTCGATTCAGAAGGCTCTTCTAAAGAGAGAATTTTTTTCTTGGGGGGGGGGGGGGGTTTGACATTAATATATTCAAAGGTGAAATTAGAGATAAATGTATGGCATTGGTACTACAGTATGCAAATGGAAGGGTAAGTTGGGGAGGGGTGGGGGAGGAGGAGGAGGTTTATATAGCAAAGGTGAGAGTAATTGGTGTAGATAAAGCTAAAATTAAAGTTCTGCAAAGGTACAGTACTAAACAACAGCAAGTGTGTGATTTTGTCTTCAAATATTCAAACTTCATCGATTGGTTTGAACAATTGGCTGACCGTATGAAACAAAACTCTGGATTCATGAAATTGAATTATAGATAGAAATGATCGAAGCAAATTGCTTTACCGTCTCGATCAGGCTACCAGCGGTACTTTATATAAATAGTACTGTATATCATTGTAATGTACTGTGTGTCATACAGTATGTCCATCTATGTGTCATACTGTGAGTCCGTAGGTTCGTCAGTAAAAGCTACTCACCGCAGATGAAAGTTTTCCACTTTCTGTGAGTCCTGCAGAATTTATATGTAAAGCTACAAACATCCACATAGATGTATATTACACCTACTGTGTGTAAAGATATTCCTTGAAGAAAAATCCCCCGAAGAAAAGAACTCGGGGCAAGAAATATCGAAAAAAACCAAACTACTTTTTAACTGATCCATTCTCAACCCCCCTGATCAACACATCATCTTAGCAAAAAGGCCGAGATCGAACTAACTGTTTTCTCAAACACTCAAGGTAAATTGTTACTGAGGCCTTCATTGTGCTAATTCTCCAGCTTTAATAAGATTTAAGCTGTTAGGAGATTGCCAGGTCAAAGAACTTATTGAAAAGAAAGCTAAATAAAAATTCCTTTACGGGTCGTCGTTCCAAATATATAACATTCGATTGCCTATTGTCAAGCAGGAGGAGTGCAGAATTTATGGGAGAGAGCTAGGCTGTGTGCGTTTGTTGTTTAAAATGCTTTGGCTAACCTGCAGGATGCTATGGTGCTTCGCACTGGCTCCTTCAGGCTTGTCTCCCCCCCCCCTGTCTCTCTCTGAACAGTGCATTCATTCACTGGTCCGTCATCTGTGTTGATACATATCGAAGTGCTGACAGTCTTCTTGTGGATTTATTATGGCATCTGTGTAGCACATGTTTCATCAGTTATATAGTTGTAAGGTTAGATTGCTCACCATCCTTTTTAACCGAGAACATAGTAAATATATGTTCCCATTTGAATTGACTGGTGATACCACTCGACTGTCTGTTGTAATGGGTTGATAGTAGGGGGGGAAGGGGGGGGAGGAAGGGATCGAATTATTGGGTTTTCATGCCCAGGCTTCTTATCTTGGGACTGGTGGCTTTTCTTAAAACGTATCATGTTTCTTTTAAGTGATATTTTATGATTATCCACTCACTCTTATTTTCATTCTAAAGTGCATGAGGAAGTTTCAATTTGATTTCTAGACGTCTGTTTCGTTCTGAACTACATGTTACAATGAATTCTGCATTATAAAATCGTAGACATTTCCACACATACTGTATGGGGTACATAGTTAACGCAAATACCATATTAAACTTTGATTTTCTTCACCTGTCTCCCCACTACGATTGCACTCTTCTCATCTTAGTGCAGGCCTGCTGGATAAATTTACTTTGCTTTAATTACCTCCCTTTAAAATACCTGCCTCATTTTCTGACACCTGTCGCCTACTGTAGCTGTCACCCAGCTGTCTCCTAGCTGTCTCCTAGCTGTCCCCTAGCTGTCCTCTAGCTGTCTCATAGCTGTCACCAGTTCTCTGACATTCCATGTATATCGTTTGTGTATACCCATATTAATGTACACCTACATGCCGCACTTCCGCAAGATTGGTCAAAACGTGCCAATTATTCATCTGAAGTTAGTAATCGGCAGGTAAATTGCGGTATCCAGGCATGGAGCTGTGATACTCACCAGGTGTAATTATTAGTTTATCAGGTATTGCTATGATTAATGTCTTCCTAGTTCCATTTGGAGTTTGCAAACTGACAAATTCTGCTAAAGTGGCAACATTTAACTCTTTTAAAGACTAGGACAGGTTGGCACACTTCTTCCTTCTGTCCGTCCAGGTGATACGGTATGTAGGTCAATATGTGTACAGTGCTATACCCTGCAGTTACCAAATGTCAATATCTAAGACAATCTTACCCTTGGTTTAGGATTTGTTTGTTTATATATTAAGCTGGGCGTCCCGATATATCCAGTCCAGCCTATTAATGGCTCGGTGATCTCAAACCACATGCATGCTTGTCAACCATATGAGCCACTAATTAGCTAATTTAATTAGGCACAGGCTGTGAACATAGAGGAAGCTAATGTTTACACCGGTCTACAGAATTTTATAAGTCAGCACTCTCTAAACTGTGTCATGCTGTGTAGTGTGTACTATACTATTTAGCTACCATTATATACTTGTTTTATATATTCGCAAAATGATTAAATACAATTTCAGGGGGAAAATTGTTCATAATATGGGGTGCACATACAGTAGCCTACTTTTTTCATTTTTATCCTCTTTTTTTCATGATTGGTAAGTAACTTTGAAAGTTTTTTGAAAGTTTGAAAGTACAGTACACATATTATAAATATGTATATTTACTGACCATTTTGGGCAGATTTTGTTGAATTGATATATATGTGTACTAAATCTATATTACATTTCCAAATTACGTTTCCTTTTAAAACCAGCTCTGAATGGGATTTCATTAGGATTGCGCGATGAAGTGCCTAAATTGTTCGGTATTCACTGAGTTTACACTGTGTTAAGAATAGCTATTAGCTATCTACATGGATTTTGAACATGGTATTTAAACACCCTTCAAACTTGTGAGTGGGAGGAAGATTATTAATATTAAACTTATATTTCAGTTAGTAGTAGTGAGTGGTACCATAAAAGGTGTTTGTCTAACCTTCCTTAAGTTCCTTGTGGTTAAGATTTTTAACATATTTTCATGACTATGTAATAGATATGGAGTTTCCTCTTTGAACAACAAAACCCATTGACAGACATGTACTATATATATATATATACAGAGAATGTGGCATACCAGTGCAGTTAGTACATACATGTACATACCACAGCATTGTGGTTTTATACTCAATAACCTGTACAGACTAGAAGTACAGTAGTAGCAGGCAAAATATTTGAAAGGTCAGTCAGTGTGAGCTGTTTTATATCATCTCTTGAAGGTCATTGATAATATTCTCCCCACCTACACCCCCTCCCACCCACACCCCTCCCATCCCACCGCCTCCCACCCCCCAAATATGCTAGGAAGTCAAATAATGATCACTCATGCTCAAACTTCAATTCTCCTTTCACTATAGTTGTACTCAGTAGGAGGAAAGCAGTGGCTTTTGGCGTAATTATCTCTTTAAGTGAAGGTGAAGTGAGATAACATCTTATTTTTTTACCCCCAAAAAATCTTAAAAAAAAAAAAAAAAAAAATAATTAAAAATAATTAATCGGAGAATCCAAATGAGTTGAAGTCATTTCTAGACTCCTTAAGCAGGAGTCAGGACTCGTAGTGGTAGTAACTCGCCCAGGCCCCAGAGGGTATAATCTTGATAAATTTGTTCCAGCTAGGAGGCTATATACCTACATTAGGGAAACATTGCTTGTTTCGAACAAAGGACCACACAGAATCAACATCTCACAATAGCTGACTGTACGTTGAGTGGATTGAACCATGTGAATCAATGGAGTGGACCTGCGGAAGGGTGCTCAATCCCATGGCATTATTGTTGGTGAGGGTCTGCATCGATTCTTCTAGAGGGCCATATATATCAAGATCTTTTCCTGGGTCGGATTTGTACCCCTACCCGCAGTCTCCCTGTATGAGAGCTGGTGTACGTGGATAAATTCCAAGAACATTTAACGGTAATTAGATGTTAGATTGAAAATGATTCGACTGTCTTTACTGAAGTGTACAATTACAGGTAAAAATACCAAACATACTTTAAGAAGCCTCCAGAGCTGTAGACGTGTCTAGAAAACATCTTGTTACCAAGTTAAAAATGAGTAATTATACATGTATGCGCATACATGCACAGTTTAATAGAGTACTTATTGTGTTATATAGACTGGTGGTGTTCCATTGAGAGTACTGTATACATATACTGTACATATATTCTACTGTGGTCTCAACATGCATTAGATTGAAATTAAGAGTCACTTGTGGAGTTAATATCTCCACTTGAGCCATTCATAAGGATCTCCTACAATTATTTGCTCAGATCTTACCAAAGAGCAATAAAAAGACTTGATTATTGGCAAGGATTTCGGCAGTGTGGGATTTCCAACATTCTGCATGCCTGTACATATATATCGACTGAGTGAATTATTATACAGTACTTGTCTAAGTTGTCTACTAGTTATCTGACAGATCGGGCCCATAAAATCAATGTGTACATTCCAATGCCCTCCCGAGATGGAAAGGATTTTTGGGGTATATCTGTACATATGGTTAAATTGAACATATTGTATGGCTCTGAATGTAGTGTTTGTATTGTAACCTTCTCTTTGATAATTGGTGGATGATTAACAGATTTATGGATCACTTTTTGCATTTGAAGGGACTTCTGATTGAGAATTTGAAACACTTACTGAATGAAGTGTTTATTTATGTTAAAAATGGGTTAAAATTGTGGGGAATTCATGATTAGGGTCGGATGTAATACAGCTGTACCGTGTGTGACAAATATATATCGGATCTACGATGTTGCATGAAGATAATTAAAATAAACAAACTAGAGCTAACCAAATCCTTATATGGATGGTTTATTTTGTGCACAAGTTTAAAAGATATAGTTGATGGCAATGTTTTAAAAGTTTGAGTATCATTATGCTTGGATTTACAAAGTACTGCATATCTGGGCTCAGTTTAATTCATGGTAAAATGTTTTAGTCTTTCTCCTCCCTGAACTCTCCCTTCCCTCTCCCTTCCCCTCCCCCTCTATCCTTCTCCCTTGCCCTTGCCCTCTCCCTCACTTCTCCTCTCCCTCAGCCCTTTTCCTTTCCCTCTCTCCACTTCTCATCTCTCTTCCTTCTCCCTCCCCCTCCTTCTCCCTCTCCCCTCCTCCCTTCCCCTCTCCCTAAACTTCTCTCTTCCCTTCTCCCTTCCCCTTCTCTCTCCTCCCTTCCCCTCTCCCTCCACCTCCACCTCTCCCTCAACCTCTCCCATCTCTTCGTCCTTTCCTCCCTTGCTATTTATATACTTTGAGATGTCTAGTAATTTATGCAGCAATGTCCAACTCAGGCTTTTCAAATATATTATGCAAGTTATTATCACAGCAAATATATGCAAGCAAATTGGCTTCCATGATTAACAAATAAGATCAGGTGTGTCCATGGAACCTGACACTACAGATAATTAGAAGTTTTTCTACATACATGGCACACACTCTACAGTACTTACTACAGTGTGTTGATGACTATTTGTTCAAGTAGGGACACCCCTCCATACATGTTTTACATGCCCTTGTTTAGCACAATTCAACATTGCTCCCACAGGAGTGATGAATATAGTACAGTATATATATATATGGATCCATGGTATGCTGGGCTGGCTATACAGTATGACCTTCAGGAACAACTGTACTTAGGCAAATATTGACTATATATACCCAAACAGTAATCTCCCAGTCTGAACTTTCAAGTGGTGGGGGTGTTGAGAGGATAAACTTCTTGAATTGTTTATCCAAGTTTTAAAGTAACCTTTGAACCTAAACAACATAATTTAGAAGTGATTTTTGTTGGTAATTGGAGTAGACTTTTCTTTATCACCTTTTACTATATAAACATGCACTGTAGGGCACTCCTTTCAAGCATGTTTTGATAGGTATTATTGTTGTATACTTTAAAAATGTCAAACATGACATTTCATGTTAGAATTAGTAGTGGGTTGTTACTCCCCCCTACCCCCCCCCCCCCCCCCCCCGCCCTCAGGCATGGTATATATATTATAATGGTAGATTACATGTAGAAATTTTGCTTCCTTGTTGCTGAAAAAGAAAAACATCTAGACCAACTAGAATTGATGGAATTTACAGTTGGATGTAACCGAACAGATTGGCAGACTTAATGTCATTCCTGAATTGCCTAAATGGGTAGAGCTTGTACATACATAATATCTCCCAGCTACAGTATCATCTTACTTAATATTGCTTGTAAAGTTTCCAAACTAGTACATTTTTTTGGGGGGGTGGGGGTTTATTTTTGGGGTGGGGGGTGTGGCGGAGAAATGAAAATAACAAAGTTGTATGTATAAATCCACATCACTTGTCCTCTTTGATACCTGCATGACCATCACACCGGGAATATTACGATTTGATATGTACTGTAAGGCTGCTATTACGTCTCAATGTGTCATCCCAACTTAATTAATCATCCAACATTTTGTGCTAATTCCTTTGTTCTTCCAATCAGTCGATCCACACACCCTTTTCTTGTCCTATACGATTATCATTCCATCTCTATTTTTTTATACTAAATTCAGTCGCCATGCAGTGTACAGTACACATCTCAAACTGCAATTCATTTCTCCCAGGACGAATATCATCCTCGTTCATCTGGATGTAGACACGACGTCTCCTTTGTTTTCCAGCACTGTGCCTTGGAGCAGTTTAATACTGCGGTGCCACATGCACGTACCACTAAGCATGATAGCCAACAGATAATGTCACATCAAAACTGGCAGACATAACAGTTATATTTATCAATGACTGACTGACTCATAAAAGAATTGACTTTTTTTTTCTAATTTAGATTGATACTGACTCACCCCACAATTTTGCCCACTTACAGTAGGAACATTTTTTTATATTTTTTTTTAAAGTGAGATATTGATATTTATTATTTAAGCAAGAAAAACGGAAGCATCAATTAAGACGATCCTGTCGCATGTCAATGTTTATAATGATAAGCCTCTCTGCCTCTCTTTCTTCCTCTCGCAGTCATGTTTTGAAGATAAAACTCTCTCGTCTGTCCGACGTTTGAACCCCCGATTTCTGTTTATCTCGTTTCGAATGTAAGGTTTTGTCACTTTATCGTACATTTTTGAAGAAGGTGCAGAGGAGTTCAATCCGTCTACCTGTTTGTATCAGTGGTCGTCGTAAATTGTGGAATCATCCAAGATACAAAGTTTTCTTACTTTTTGTACTATCGGAAGGGCCCTGTGTAAGGTTTTTCACATTTCCAGTATAAAATACAAATGTCTTGGTTGTGAGCAAAAGTGATCCCAAACAACATATATATTTTTTTTATCTAAACATAAAATCTCTGAGATGTGATAATAATCGCTCCCTCTCTCTCTTTCGTTTGCATTTTGATCAGATAAAATGTGTCCAGTTTGTGCAGAGTTCAAATTTAATGAATGCATTTTCAAAGGCTCTGAGTTCTTTACTCTCATTAAAGGGTGTGAAAACTCGTGCAAAAAGAAACGTTTAATGCCGGTAATCTGACCTAGTTTCGAATGAGGTGTAACAGAAGTGCTAGACACCACCATCGATCCCAGAAAATACACACATAGCTTGCTACCATTGGTAATTAGACACTTGTGCACAGTCAGTACATACAGCTGCGGTCAGTACCCACAGCACAGTGTACAAACAATACAGCGATGGACATCTTAGGTCCAGCTAAATATTAACAAGGTATCACATTTCATTACTGTACTGTCTGCATTTTGTAGCGACACGTACAAAAAGTCACTTGCAAGCAACGGAAAGTTACCTTTTTAAGATGGCCGCACGCAGTTTGGGGCGAGTCTTCAATGCCTTTAAACACTAAGAACACTACATAGATACAGTGTACATCTTTGTACTTGTACAGCAATGTGACCATGTTGTAGGCTGTAGCATTTTGCGATGAGATGCCAGATAAATTATACCGTTTTACGATATTTGTTCGCATGGATGGCGGATTGATTCATGCAAAGGGTATCATGATCCATTTCAGCATAAATTTATTAGAAAGGACATGTGGTACTCACTCACCTGTCTCAGCACAACAACTGCATTCTTACTCTCAAGTTGGTCGTATGATAGAATTGGAGCATGGGATTTAAAATCTATCCTACAATTATTGGTGGTACTCATGCTAACCAATCTCAACACAACAACTGCATTCTTACTCTCAAATTGGTGTTATGATGGAATTGGAGTAAGGGGTTTAAAATCTACCCTACATTTATTGGTGGTACTCACGCTAACCTATCTCTACATAACGACTGCATTCTTACTCTCAAATTGGTGGTACGATAGAAAATTGTCATCTGTTAATTCATTCAGTAACTTTTATGTGGTGTATTGAGAGACTCATTTAGTACACTGAATTGGAAGAATGCATTATACATGGGCCAAGTGAGGCAAGTTTCCAACTTTGTTTAACATCCAAACCTTAGATTTAGACCCAAAGCACTTTTCAAAATGATGTTATTGCTTTAAAACATATATATATGCTGTACGTGAGACTAGATCCTTTTGTATGTTTAACTATGAGGTATGTACCTATAATGGATGTATTTATTTATACTGCACGATTTAGATGCAGACTGCTGTCTTCTATCTAGATAGTGATACAATTCTTGTCCACTATCTAGGTAGTGAATATATATTACAATTCCTTCAATTATATCAGGGGAATTAGATGATAATATGTCAGTTATGTGACATTGTAACCTGTGAAATGCTTAAAGATGAGAGTGGTGAGATTCCTTTCATCGAGGGGGGGGGGGGGGGAGTCAAACGATACATCCACTAATTATGTCTGGTATCTTCAGTTATGACTGATGGCGTATTCGTAATGGACAGATCTGTGACTGCATTAATGTTACTATGTAGGAGATTAATGCGAACAACTGTTTACAACTGTAGAGTATATTATAATCTTCATGAATATTTATATATACCTACAGTGGATTATTCACTTCTTTTCATGGAGAGGAAGGAGGGAAGAGATAGGGAAAAGGGAGTGAATATATATATGGCAGGATGAGAGATGTTGTTGGTATATAAACTAGACTTCATTCATTTCACATATCACATAGTTTATGTAGCATATTGGAGTGGCAGGAGTATGGTTACATGACGTCACAGACTGCACCAGCAAGCAGGCTGTGTTATGAATGCATGCTCGGTAATAATGCAGAGTTGCAGACAATAACTACCTCTACCTGCGTAATTTAAAAAACATGTATCAATTTTATTATCTACACATGAAACTACAAAATGTGCTTAAAAATGTTAATTCATGCTCAAAGGGTAATGGGTTAACATATGTTGCATAAAACTACAATGTAATGGAATATTTCAGTTGTTAAAATATATACACTTGCACTTTAAAAATGCAATTTTTGCATAAAAATAAAAAGTCAAATACTGTATTCTACCATGTCACCTAGCAACAAAAGAAAATTTGTAATATATATACAGTAAAGGATATGATCAAAGCATTATCTGAAGGTTAAGATTTCTTATGTTGGAATTGTGTTTTTTGTCTATCAATGCATACAGTAAATTTGCCATCAGTTGATCACATGACCTGTGAGTTTTATACCTGTAGTCTGCACTTTCTCAGTTCATATTGTTTTGTTATACTGTAGTGTTGTGTAGTACACACCTTTGCATACAAGATGTATGTACAGTAGAGATTTATACTAATTTTGCATACACCCCTGATGACACTGCCCATAAAAGGGAGTGAAGACTCGCGCAAAAAGAAACTTCTAATGCCGGTAATCTGACCTAGTTTCGAATGAGGTGTAACAGAAGTTTTAGACACCACCATCGATCCCAGAAAATACACACACAGCTTGCTGTCGTTGGTAATTAGACACTAGTGCACAGTCAATACATACAGCTACGGTCAGTACCCACAACACAGTATTTGCAAGCAACGGAAAGTTAACTTTTTCAGAGCGCGGCATGCAGTTTGGGGCGAGTCTTCAATGCCTTTAAGGAAGCCTGCGTAAGTTTGAGAGGTGCAAACATGGTCTCCTCCAGCTAGTGCTGAGTATATACTATACACAGGTCACCTAAACTAACACTTCAATCTGTGCAGCGCCCTCAAACCGCAATACGATTTGATACAATGTGCAGTATAAGCTTGAAATATTAAATGTAAAGAAACATGTATGTGATCATTGAATCATTAACATCGATTGTATGATGTAAAATTTTCACTACATCTAGTGTAATCCAAGTTTTACAATTATTACATGAAGTAACCTGCTTTATAATTACTTTCCTTGGAATCAATCACAGGGAGCAGTTTTGCACGGTCTCTTGATTTCTCCCGGGTCTGTCTGTCTGTCTGGCTGTCTGTCTTTCTTGTTTGTACCTCTTTTCGATATTCCCGGGGCAGCATTCTAATCAACAACGAATGAGATAAACAGACAGGCCATTGTGGCTTTTCCGTTCTTTACCTCTCTCTACGAAAAAAAAGAAAAGAGCTTGTTTACTAAATTAAAAAAAGTCTGCATAATTGGCTTTATTATCGAGTGAATAGGAACAAACAAGCATCGAGGTCAAAATCCACCAATAAACTGTATGAGCTAGAAATGGTGGCAGTCACTTCAGTACTGGAAGGCGATACACGTCTGCATTACACAGAGCTGAATGTACTGATAGTAATCTACGGTTAAAAGTCCCTTCATTACTCAGCTTAAATGCTTAATAATAATAATAATAATCATAATCATAATCATAATCATAATCATAAATGAGACTTGTATAGCGCCACATCAGTAGACAAAAGGCACTGCTCAAAGCGCTTTACCAAAGAAAGCAAATTAATTTACAAAAGAACAAGTGAAAAGATGGGTCTTAAGTAAACTTTTGAATGTAGAAAGTTTAGCGCATGTTCGAATGTGATCTGGTAACTTTTTCAAGAGATAAGAGCCAGAGTATTCAAAGCTTCTGTAACCATAGGTCTTCAAGCGTGGTTTAGGAACAGTTAAGTACAGTTTGTTGGAGGAACGAAGGGTGCGAGTTGGAATATACGGCAAGAGAAGTTGTGACAGGTACACAGGCTGTTCCAGATGATGAGCACATTTGTGATCAGGTTTGGCTGAGATGAGGTCATAGAGCCTCTGAAGTGAATCCCTAAGGTCAAGGTCTCATGGCCCCGGGGTTTTCCCCGGGGGACCCTCTCAGATTATTGCCGTAAAACTCTATAGGAACGAATGCACAATTATCTACGACCACAATGAACACGTACGTGTGCATGTACCAAATTAAATAAACTGCAATTAACTTACAGGTCTCCGAATTTAGATGTGTATTTATGCTTGGCTCCTAGCTTACCCATCTCCTCACAACTTCAGCACCCTCTTCTACCATGTCTAGAGTGAATTGGTGACCTTTGAACCTTTTTGAACACTGTGTGCTGCCCTCTCTGACCGGTCCCTGCCCTCTCTGACCGGTCAATGACCTTCCTCCTCATTCTACCGCCCACAGTTTCTAGAGTTTATTTTCCGAGTAGGATCGTTTCCTGTTTGAATTTTACGAAGAGAGTAAGTTTCCACAACCGGTAAGTTCTGAGGATATATTAAAATTCATGTCCTGAAGAAAGTTAACCACAGCCATATTGTAGCATTGGAGTTACCATATATATGCATGGGCTACAATATGTCAGGTATCCGTGGCAATATCATTACAGGATCTCTATAATGGAATTAACAGACTGTTATTAGTTATTCTACATATCATTTTCAAAATAACATCTTTCTTGCATACATCATTTCTGGTCCGTGGCGAGTGACTCATTAATTCCCGTTCCTTTTTCCTGGATCTGCATTGATTTTTTGCAAGATTTGTATCGAGTGGGAGTTTGCCATCTGATGACGAAGAAGAAAAGTTACACATCTTGCAAGTCATATGGCAATCAACTGAAAGTTCAATGTTTTTATGCTAATTGAAGAGACCACATTGACTTTGCCTAATTAGTTTGATTCAGATGAATCGCATACATTATGTGAAAGGTTGCAAAAAAGGCTGATTTATCTATCAATATATATTAATATATTTTCAAAATGTTGCTTACTATTCAGTAATTTGATTGGTTCGGAAGTGAAGTGAATGAAACTCGGTCTCAAGGTTTAATCATATGCTAATTTATGCATGCATGATAAACAGATTTAAAGAAACAAAGTTAGACTGAGTATAACATGGAAAGGCAATTAATAAATTAAGAGTTTTGAAGTGTGTACATATATATTGTAACTCTGTACAGTTAAACAGCACAAACAAACTCAACCACAGTTGGTGGAAGTAATTGAGAAAAAGAAAAAAAAAAAAATAGGATTGTAAATATTACCAACTTGACCCAAATAGGTTTATATATATACTGTACTCAAGGGATTTCAGAGGTAAATGAAATGAAACGTGTCCAATAGCTGATTAAAACTGTGGATATAGGTCTAGCTTTAGTAAATATTTGTATAGTTTTAGAGAGTTTGACCAAAGTTTCAGATCTATGGGAACAATAGGCCATATATGCGACTATGGAGAGACCTTCTAATCTGTTTAGGCCATGATGTATGGTTTGTATATATGATGCATTGTTAAAGTGCATTCTTTCTAGAGGCACCGGTAGGTAGGAATGGACAGATTGGTAGAATGAACCCAAAAAATTCTCCAAATAGCTTACATATTCCATTATATATGAAGATTTTACATGTTTTGAAACGGTCTTTAAACTGCATACAAACAGGGTTGAAGACTTGGGCAAGTCTAAATATGACATCATTGATCCATATGCTTTTGATGTCATTTTTTGGGAAAATTTGCAGAAGGGATGGGATGGTATGGGGGGGGGAGGGATGGTAAGGGAGAGGGGCAAACTACAGTAGATGAGCTTGAATTTGTACACATCAGTATCACAATTAATATCACTATTATTAGTATTACATCAGTATCAACCTATGGTTATTATAAGACAGTGTTTTCAATTGTATTTTGACTATTTTCTATATGTTCTTGTTAAGCGCATTGAACCCTGCGATTTTGCGCTATATAAGCACCGGTGTAATAATAATAATAATAATAATAATAATAATTATTGGAACATTCAGCTACACAATTGGCCTGTAGAAAATAATGACAAACAGTTCAATCGCCTTACAAGATCATATGACATCTTGCACCATTTATGCAAATATATCTGTATAATTCTCGCATAAGACAATGTATGTATACGAAGAATAAAACCGAAAAAAAAAATATGAAAGTTAAAATATGGTAAAATATGGTTAAATAATATACAGTTTACATACAGTATATATATTGGCATCCACAATGATTGTCGACTTATATAGGAAACCATTAACAGTTTGTAAAATTGTTTACATCTCAAGCTGGCTACCACAGGAAGGGAGACCCGGAAGTGCGGCTGTTAATTCCCAGAAACGATTTGATCGGTCTGCTAACAAGATTTCCTAAAATATGTTCCATGTAGACCGACGGTTAAAAATATTGCTGCCGGTTATATATATGCTGCCGTACAAGGACATATGGTTTCAATATGCTCGACGACGTCCTTTGGGGACTAAGTGTGCTTGCATGCAGGAGTCGAGCATATCTATCAAAGACCCCCCCCCACGCAATCTGCGATGATTCGTGAAATTGAAATCTATCATTTTTGGATGTATAATCAATCGGGCAAGGCTCTAGTGTATTATCATAGACACAGAAAGTCAACTGATTATTAGGAATATAGGGATGGCTGTCTCTAAGAGGCAAGGCTGCAGAATTCCCATATCTATATATATAGTCGCAAAAAGCTAAATCGTGGATATTGGGATGATGGACATTATTTGCCAATGTTGTCTTGCAGAAATATTTTAAAAGGCAAAGTGAGGTTGTTATTTGTATGCATGGTTATAGGTTATAATCTTATAATTAGATCACAGTTAGGCAGTAGTATTAACATATTGGTGAGAAGGGAGGGGGAGGGGGATGGAGTGGAGGGAAGTCTTGACACTGTAGTCTGATTGAGATGGTGGCATATAGGGGAGGGAGCCAGGGTGGGAGGGAAAGGGGGAGGAGGGACTATGGTCAGATCAGCGCCCAGTTGTGCGAAAATTACTCGCACTATTCTCAGGTAAAATATAAGTGCTGTGAAAATCATTTGCATTCTAAAGGCCACCCCCCCTCCCCTCCCGGATGTCATGACCCAGTATTTAGCAAAGTATAGTCAACATTCTGTACACACAAAATATATGGCATCAGTGGGATTGAATGATGAATCTTAACAAACAAATTGTTGCCAACTTTAGTCAACTTAGATACTAGTGGTTAATGTAACAGTTAACTTCAATAGGGTGTGACTATACAGTATTACAAACATCCACAGAGCGAGGCCCCCCTCCCCAACCCCCTCCCCCACCCAAAACGTGTGACATGTAGGCTTATAGATGTTTTAGCAGTCTCCACACTGACAGCAGCAAGTATTTGGAGGGTCGTGAGGTACCTCAGGTGGCAAACAGGATTCCCATATCTTAGCATGAATGCAGAATGGGAACAATTGATAACATTTTTAAATATTTGTTCATTGTGTGTACCATGTACATACAGTACGTGTCATAATGTACACTAGTGTACATACTGTACATGTATAGAAACTTGATTTTGCAAGCTTTAACTCTGTAGTAAAGTTTCCTGTTTATTATATACTCATCCTACTATTAAATACAATTTAGGTAACCTGAAGCCATCCTTTTAGTAAGGGAAAAGGGAAATATTAAATTCCTCTAGCTTGTTTTTGATCCTTCTATTTCTGTCTTGCCTCAGAAATGTAAATGATTGACCTTGACGAAACCCCCCCCCCCCCTTTCCATTACATTCCATTATTGAGACCACTAGCATACTGTACAAATATCTTAAAACCATGACCAGGTGTGCAGGCTAATCTATTCTAGGGGCTATTGTGGTTATACTATGCTATGTGAGTGTGACATGTATACCCTTTGTGTTGTGGTTATCTAGTATGACACATTGCTAAATGCTCTGTGGTGAATACATGAATACCCAGTGGACCTAAGTGCTTTACAAACACACACACAACCAATTTCTTTGATTATCATTTTGGTATGAATGAAATCTCTTGATCAGTGAGTTGTGTTGCAATAGTTCTTCCTAGCTCTTAGAATTATACTCCTGCAGTGTTAGTCATAATGGAAGGAATGTATCAGGCTTTTTAGTCTGGCATATTGGAGTCTTTGGAGTTCTTTCATAGAATTGCAGCTATTAATTTTATAGCATGCATGCAGTTCAGAGTACAACTGTACTGTGTTAGTAATGATTGTACAGTATGTACACGGCCTTGTCCATATTATACATGTCTGCAACACTTTGTGTGTGTTTTCTTAACATGTAAATTACCGAAGAGAACTCTTCCGATAAAGGGTCAATTAATTAATTAATTAATTAATCAATTAATTAATCAATAAATTAAACATCATGTCATACGTGCAGTTGCATTTGTACTCATTTTCATATGCTAGGGTTAGTACTACTACACAGTAGAAATCAGATCACTCATGAA
Organism: Apostichopus japonicus; assembly: GCF_037975245.1. Classification (NCBI taxonomy): domain Eukaryota; kingdom Metazoa; phylum Echinodermata; class Holothuroidea; order Aspidochirotida; family Stichopodidae; genus Apostichopus; species Apostichopus japonicus. Next base: position 15,374,559 of record NC_092576.1, on the reverse strand, counting down.
TCGACCTTTGACCTGCAGGATCATGTGTGGTACTTACAGCTGAATTCTGTGGTACTTACAGCTGAATTCTGTTTGGACAGGACCCGGCACGCCTCGCCCATCATGTGACGAGTGACTTGATTATATGGTTACGGTCTCAATGTAAGGTGTGGGTTGTGGGGGGGGGGGTGGAGGGTTGTATTGGGGTTGAGAGTAAATTGAAACGATCGATTGATTTTTGTTCATGCCAGCGGGATGGAGATTGACTGTATCTTCCGTCTTGAATATATATATTTGAGCAGCTTCGATAATTTTAAGATTCAGCGTAAAGTTGCAAAAAACCCATCTCAGATCACAGTTTGCATTTTTGCGTTCTGGTTGTATCACCTTTTGTGTCTGCTTTAACTTTCATGCTACACACTTACTCTATATAGTGTCGGTGTCCTACATTACACATGAACTCGATCTACTGAAAGACCATGTCCATCCATCCAGTGACCCCGGTGTACCGTATACATATATAGATCCAGTTGATTTCCTTTCAAGTTAAATTTTTATCTACAGTATATAGATATTTCAGTTTGTATCTCTGAAAAAGATATTGACCGAGTTTGAAGCCGACTATGAAGTTATTCAACCTAGATTTAAAAACTATAATGAATAAATTTTTTGTTTAAGGCAGGAAATGTTTTGTTTAAAGTTTGAATTGGATTTCTAGGGCATAATTGGCTGTATAAACTCTATATGCATGAGTCGGTTTGACGTATGACCTATTTGGAGTAAGAGTATTAAGTAGTTTTGATTCCAGAGAATTGATGTTGATGGTGTAAATATTGGTTGGGTGACCTTTACAAGCAGTACTATAGGACCTCTGACCTCAGACAGAGATCTATGGAAGCATGGACATGAAATGTTTTGGGAAGTTTACCAAACCTACTGAGTATCATAATTAGTAAAGATTTCTCAAAATAATTGGGTTACACAAATTTTGCATGATCAAACATAAGACACCCGCCTCTAGAGACTTTTGAGAGTTTAACGATCGAGTGATTCACGATTTCCCCAAATTCTCAACTTAATTTATGGTTACAAGATACGTACTTGGTATTAAAACACAGATTGGGAATGCTTCCAAATTTCTGATGTTGGACTTCATTCTTTGAACTCAAGTATAGTATAGGCACATTGTGACTGGGATCTGGATTTTAAATTTTTGAGTTAGATTTGTTCCATGATTCAACTCAACAATGTTGCTTCAGAATTTACTTACACAGTGTAAGTACTGTAAGAGAATATTCAGCTTCTAGCTTTTAACAGCAAAGATTTACACCGATGATTAGGTAGGTATACTGTAGTAATACTGTATAGGGAACTAGTATACAGTGTACTGTATACTGTATTATTCTGTGACAATGTTTGCTCGCAGAGTGATTGGGAAGGTGAGAGGAAGGGGGCGGGAAGGAAGGGGTGTAGGTAGGAGATAAAACTACATTGTTCTTCGGGTGTAGAAACTTAGAAGTCATATTTCATTAAAACTTTCTATGCTCCTCTTGCCTATCTGAATTACTATGACGGCCATCATTAAAATAACAGAGTGGTAAATTAGCCAGATAAAAATAGACCAGTAAATTGTGATAGGATATATCTAAACCTACACTTTTTGTATTAAAACTGAAACAATTAGGCCCTTTCATATGATAAATGGTATAACACCCCAGAGATCTTTAAATCTGAATTATGACAACCATCGTTTAAAATACAGAATGGTAATTAACATAGATACAAAGAGCAGGAAACTGTGATAGGATATCTAAACCTACACATTGTGTATTAAAACTAAGCAACAACTAGGCCCTTTCATCTGATGAGGTCTAATCCCCCAGAGAACTGTTAATCTGATAATGACAACCATCATTAAAAATACAGAGTGGTATATAACATAGATACAAAGACCAGGAAACTGTGATAGGTTATCTAAGACTACACGTTGTCTATTAAACATTTTAAAGCAACAATTAAACCACGTTCATCTAAATGTGTCTAAATTTCCCCGAGACAATTATAGAGCCACGTCATCACAGTCAGAGCTGCCATTCCCTAATATATGACTTTACACGTATATAAACCACAATGCCATCTCTTCATTTAACCCCATCAAGTTCTAGTCCTGATGCAGCCAACAAACTGTTTAGCTAACCTCATTCTCTTAAATTCAGATATAGTACTTAGAGCTTCCTCAGACATCATTTATTGACATGACTCAGTCTGTCTCATTCAGCCTCCCCACCCCCCCCCCCCCCGCTTCAGTATTAATCATCCAGTCAAAGGGTTTCCCTCCAAACCAAACAAAAACCAAATACTATCAACTGCCATCGGAGCAAGATCTAATTAGTTCAAATGAGAATTTCACCCTCTCTCGCTTGCCGGTTTCCCATCGTAATTCAAGTACGAACTCTCTCCCTTATAGTTTATTACTCTCAATTATTATGTGTCAAAAAAAGTGAAGGCTTAAAATGTGTACAGTTGGCTTAATGTACACAGAGAAAGAGCATTTTTTGGTTTTTGTGAATAATATACATACATATATATCTTGGTCTTCCTTATTTACCCGTGCGGTTTTTGTGCGGTTTCTGCCAGACGGCGCGAACTTTATCTGGGGGAAACATGTCTGGAGGCACAAGGACTGTCGGTCTGTTTGTCAGCAGTTTGTGAGTCACAGGACAGACAAAGAAGGATAAAGAGTCGAGACGAACAGATGTAAGGAAGATAACGATGTCATAAAGGACTCATGAGTAATTACATTACCTGCATCGTCTTTTCTCTGAAAAAGTCTTCGTCTCTTTCTTCTTATTTTTTCCCCCCTTTTTTTCTTTCTCTCGAATGTGGGACAAGGGTACTTGTACATATCAATATATTAGACTGAGAAAACGGTATGTTGAAATCGTATAGACTGGCTCTTATATGTTTTCTGTATTTTATAACCTGGTCATCCCTAGAGTAAATTTGAAACCTTTGTGTGATGAAACTAAGATTTTTATGAGTTGTTGGAGGAGGTTGTGCATCATGGGAAGGGTTTTGTGAAAGGTCGGAATTGAAGAATGAGGTGCTGTATTACATTAAATAATAATATCTACATATGTATATATATGTATACATGATATATGATCAACAGTGGATGCAAACAGAGGTGACTGGAACTTACGTTTTGATGGTTCAATTTTCGTCAAGTGGTCAAGCCTAGGCGATGGTCCTGCGATCTGCAGAGTGTGGGGTGCAAGTTTGAATGGTGGTTCCATCAGTTTATGCTGTGTCCTTTAATAATAATAATAATAATAAATGAGACTTATATAGCGCTAAATCAGTAGGCAAAAGTCACTGCTCAAGGCGCTTTACAAAGAAAGCAAATTAATTTACAAAAGAACAAGTGAAAATATGGGTGGGTCTTAAGTAGGCTTTTGAATGTAGAAAGTTTAGAGCATGTTCGATTGTGATCTGGTAACTTGTTCCAGAGATAAGAGCCAGTGTATTCGAAGCTTCTGTAACCATACCTGTAGGTCTTTAAGCGTGGTTTAGGAACAGTTAAATACAGTTTATGGGAGCTAGGTTATTTAATCTCAGGTGTATAAACGGGGGGCCTGCAAGGTAAGAAAATCTTCATTTACATCACAGTATCGTGCAGTACAGTACTGTACTATACTCTACACTGTACTGTACTGTACAGTACAGTACTGTACAGAACTGTACAGTACAGTACTGTACAGTACAGTACTGTACAGTACTGTACAGTACAGTACTGTACTGTACAGTACTGTACTGTACAGTACTGTACAATACTGTACAGTACTGTACAGTACTGTACTGTACTGTACAGTGTGAAGTACTGTATTGTACAGTACTGTACTGTACAGTACAGTACAGTACTGTACTATATGTACAGTATTGTGCTGTACCTTACAGTACTAAATGGTATTGTATTGTACTGTATTTGTGCTGTGAAGTACTGTACTGTACTAAAAAAAAGGAACAAAGTAAAAGAAGGAAAGAAATGAAGAAGAAAAATAACCATTTGACAATGATATTTCAAAGATATAATTATCATGTTGAAAAATAATATACTTTATAATATTTTGAATTTCGGCATGATTTGTTTTCGGCATGTATACATTACATATATACGATACAAGGAAATACCTGGAGATCTGAAATATGTACAGTACTGTACAGTACTGTGGAGAAGAGACAGTTAATTTTTACAGAGCTGATACAATAGCTTAAGAACTTAGTTATAAAACTGAAAGCTGTAGCTTTTGTTATTTTGCAATTTCACACGTTTTTACGATCAAGACAAAGAATAAGTTACCTTTTGATGTCATTAATGTTTCATTCATATTTTTACTGCTCCAATGATCCATAATTAATTGTCACGTCACTTTCGCTTTCCCTGTATTAAAATAGCAAAGAATTGCTTTTCTATGGATGTAAAAAAGAAAGTATCTTAGTTACAGACAGCAATTAGTGAAAGATTCTACAGTATGAGTTATGAATAAGGGGTTAAACAACGGTCTAGCGTGCGTTACTCACAGGATTAATGCACGATCGGGGGATAATGCAAGCGATGCACGAGGGTGGAGCCCGAGTGCATCCAGCGATAGCATTAACACCCAGAGTGCATTAATCATGTGAGTAATGCACGCTAGACCGTTGATTAACCCAGTTCACTCATACACTACCATTTGTGTGGGGGAAAATCATAAAACAAAACATTTTTGGTTACATATAACCAAAGATTTATTAAAGTGATGCCCCGTAATTTTACGGTGCGTAACTCACAGGATTAACCAAGGTCAGCTGACCTGAATGGACCAATAGGATTTAGGAATCTTTACTAAGTATGAATGAATGCATTATAAGTATTCACATGTATGCAAATATATATGTGACATGTGTCATGTTTCTGACATACAGTACGGTAACTATAGTTTTGTCTATTCACATTGCATTGAAAGTAAAATTCATTTAAAGGGTGTGAAGACTCGCACACAAAGAAACGTTTCGAATGAGGTCTAACAGAAATGTTAGACACCACCATAGATCCCAGAAAATACACACACAGCTTGCTACCGTCGGTAATTAGACACTAGTGTACAGTCAATACATATAGCTACGGTCAATACCCACAACACAGTGTACATAGCAGCGTGGACATCTCAGGTCTAGATAAAAGATAACAAGGTATCACGTTTCATTACTGTCTGCATTTTGTAGTCACAAGAAGAAAACGTCATTTGCAAGCAACGGAAGGTTAACTTTTCAGAGCGCGGCACGGGGTATGGGGCGAGTCTTCAATGCCTTTAAATGAATATTCATGAAACCTTTCACCCAAAATTACCATGTAACAAACAGCTGTAAGAGAGGCCGATCATGTTTCACAATTTCAACATGTTTTGCAGCAAGGTTAAAATTTAACAATTTCATATTATTGAGGGTGAAGGTTCATAAATATTCATTTAAGTGAATTTTACCTTAAAAACTGTATACAAAGATAGCTTTTATATGCAGGGTTGGGATATGTAAATACTTAGGCCTAAATGCAAATTTCAGAAAATACTGTCATTTGACAGTTCAGTCAATGTGTAGTTTACCTTAGAAAGAACTTGATACATGGAGTAATGCAGGACGCTCTGTACCTTTGTATTAAATTATGATTCAATAGTTCACTGCATTTAATTCCTGAAGCATGGGATCACATAGCTATTGAGGGTGTGGTTGATTTTAATCAGCTTGCAATTATCTGTTTAAATAGTTCCAGTTTTAAATTGTACAGTGTAGATGCATGTTAGATTACTGTATTTGCGACTGACTGACCAATGTTGAGAGCTGTTTCTGCCAATATCTGTCAGAAGTGTCCTTCTAATTACAGTGTCGCTGGTATTGTAAGCAGTACTGACTTTGGAAGCTCTTTAATATATGTTCAACCCAAGTATGCTAAAAAAAAAATCAATTGGGTTTTGAAAGTACTGTTTCTCAGATATATGCTAAAATTGTCAAATATAATTTTTTTAAAATTTTTTTAAAGGTCACTTTAAAACACTTTTGTCATTTATAGAATTTCTATTTACATATTATGTTTGACAATCATAATTTGCTTTTGGATTATTCTGTCATCAATGGTGACAAAAAACAAACAATGTCTTCACTGAATGCTTAAAATACCATTTGGCAATGTGTTATAGAACACTGGTTATTTCATCCTATAGTCCTGTATCTATGTCACATACCTATCTGCCCTGTCATAAGTTTAGGATGTTGAACCCAGTTTTATTGGTCCATACCAGTTATTATGACTGTATATTACACATGAAAAATTAGAGGTGTGTGTGCCTGTGTGAGACTGACTATACTGAATGTTTGAAAATTTGGTGGCAGTATTTCATTATGACTATAGTCTATTAAACTCTGTTCATGTGATGTTCTTTCCATGTGGTTATTATTAACAACATAAGGAAGATTATGTACAGATTCTAATCTGTGTCATCATGGAGGTCTGCTTTACCTCCATGGTGTCATGCATCCACAGAATTTTCCATCAAACATGTTTTTTCGGAAGTGTCTTGATCGGTTGACTTTTAAATAATTAATCGGAAAGCCAGTCTTTGTCACATTTTTTTGTGCATTAATTAGACTTTAATTTGTAGGACTTTGTGAAATGACAACATCTGCTTTAGAAATGACTGCATCTGCTTTATAGATTCGATAGGGTGTCACATAAAGTAAGCATCATTGGCTATGTGGAAACTTTGGATAGGCATCATCATAAATGGGTGTTGATGAGACATGAAATAGGGGAAAATTAATGGTTTAAGGAAGGAAAATAAGCAATTATTTGGAGGCAAGTAGGTCTGCAGTCGATTAACGAAGCAATTCAAACATTTTTGGGAAATTTCTCTGAGCTCTGATTGACAAAACTTTAAAAATATGTGGTTAAGTTTATATATGTCAAGTTTGGACACATGGAGAAATGAGTTATTATGATTTGAAGGAAGAAAAGAAGGGGGAGAGAATTATACAAAGGGTTATTACAAATATGTAATTAATGAGGGCTATAATTGACTAATTAATATTGTTAGTTACAGTTATTAGGACTGCAGCTGGAGTGAGAGAGAATTCAGTGAGGTTGTGTATATAGAATGGTGAAAAAGTCTGAGTTTAATGAGTCTTCTTCCTAGTAATACAACCTCCCCCTCCCTGCCCCACCCTTCTTCCTCTTGTAATTTATACGCTTGATGACATATATCATTTTTATTCTGCATATATTCGTTGTTACTAATACACTGTAGTATCTCTTATCTCTATCTCGTAGTATGTCTTAAGGCAGCTTTTGCAGCTGATTTGGATCAATATTCAATACCAGGGGGTGCAACCATGCATACTCTGGGGGAAGTTAGCCCCTCCTCCACAAAATAATAAGGGGAATCATCCCCACTCCCCCACCCCCCACTGACAGACAGAGTATGAAAATAAAATCCTAGTGTACAGTATACTTACATAAATGTATTTGCAGCATGTATCTTTGGTACAACCTAAACAGTTGAAACAGTCATTCATCTTTACAAAAAGCTGCAAAATATGGCACAATGTTTGCATGTTTTAAAGCATCCTCCATTTTGCCAACATTTCTCAATTGATATTCAAATACTATCTAATTTACTACAGATGTAGATGTGTCGCCCTGCCTAGCAATGTCATGCTCTGTACAGCAACAGTGCAACTTTGCTTCTAGGGTAGAATTCTTGGAGATCTTCTACTTAACACAGACATGTCTACTATAAATCCTAAGTTACTTGCTGGACCATTTACCAGGGAGGGTTTCCAATGCCTACCCATTGTCAAGTAGAGAAAACATTTAACCTTTTCATCAACTTTAACACCTCAATTATGCTCCTATCATACCCAGTTCTCGTTATTAAAAGCCTCATTGTGACCCGATGAGCTTATCCGCTTGAGTGACTCTGCCAATCAAACATGAGAGGATTAAGACCATCATGGAAAGAAGTCACAATTGGATTTGCTTCATTCTCTAATAGAGGGCAAGAAATCCTGGTCCAATTAATCAGGGTCTTTTCTCCACTGTTATTGATGTGTGCTCTCTTAGCTTGTAAGAGGATGATTCTTGTCATCTAGACAAGTTCAAAGAGTGTGTTTAATACACAGTACTAACTGTTACAACTCTTATATTGTCTGACTTGTGGCTCTTCTTGCTCACTGTACTTTGGTTCTTGTACTTGTTCAGTAGGTAAACTGTTTCTCTTGAGGATTTATAAAGTGTTTCTTGCACTGATCTTACATCAGGAAGGATTTTGAGGTTATTTCTATCCAAACTTAAGACTGAAACGATTTGATCAGGATCAGTCCTGTAAATAAATAAAGCCCTGGAATTTTTTAGGAACATTCCTTTTTATACAGAACTTCTGTATTTTGCAAGAATTTTGGATTCTTTCTGAGTTGATACTCTTTTAAGCAAAGGTTCTACATTTGCCTTTTGGTTTGAAGACTACATAGGATCTGGAGATTTTTTTCTTGGAGGGAATATAAATAACATATAGGATATATTGTGGTTAACTTTCTTCACTGATCTCAGACTAGAGTAGGGAGCTGTAATTTATAAATTCCTTGGATGCATTGTCATTCGTTTGTGATTTGCATGCAAACCTGCTAACTCTGACCTAGGAAACCCACACGTTCGAATCTAAGAATTAATAAGTTCTTGGAAATATAGCTTTTCCACAAGAACTCAAGCTGGTTGCATGAGATAAAAGATTTTTCGCTGGAAGAAAGTAAAGCAAAGAAGTTGCCAACATGCCAATGGAAATGAAAAGCAAGAGAGTTGTCCTTACTTTGAAACCATGGGATAACTCTTCAGATAATAAACTTCCTGCTCTTTCAGAGCAACTTGAGGTCTCGGAAGCAAATCATGGAGAGAAATCCCATACATTGGAAGCGGTCGCTAGTGACCGTGGTACTATATTGGAAGATAAGAGAGAACATGTCACGAATACAGTTCCGATTGTTGGAAATGGTCTTTATGATACTGGATTCTGCTTCAATGAGAATGCTGATCAAAGCCAACCCTTGTCCATCGACTTGAAGACGTCGATAGCTGATGGCGGAGGCGATTCTCTTCCATCCTGTGAAGGTCATGGACAGCCATTTGACAACTTCTTAGAAAGTGCTGAGGACATTAAACTTGAGAGATTTAGTTTTAATTCAGAAGTAGAGGTGATGGTGACAGAAGGGCTGGACAGCGTCTGTGATACTGAGGTATGTCAGACAGAAACGAACGAGATGGATCTTGTTCTTGCTCCTAATGCTCCTTCAAGTATCGACGGGCTGGACAGCGTCCGTGATGTTGAGGTATGTCAGACAGAAACGAACGAGACGGATCTCGTTGTTGCTCCTACTGCTCCTTTAAGTCGTGATGCTGTTTGTCACATGTCGCAGCAGGAGTTGCAGAATTCTGTTGAAAACTCTGAAGGGGATGAGGATCGCATTCTTGTCGAGCAGACTCAGCCTTTGGAGAGAAGTGAAGTGGCGGTCAAACTGACCAGTCCTGTTGTACCAGCTCAAGGAAAAGAAGAAGTTTTGAGCAATAGTTGTAGCTATGATATTGACAATGTGATTGTTGGAACAGAGGTCACACCGTCATACACAGATGCTGTTCCATCGTATGCAACATGTACAGATATGATGCCATCCTATAATGATATTCTTCAGAGTACCCTCAACTCTGACCAGCCAGGTAACTCAGTTCAAGACAGCTTTGTGTCTGATGAAGGTGAAGTTGTTAATAAGTCATTTGCTGAAGAAGAAAACTCAATCATGGAGGTATGTCCGAAAGAAACAGACGAGTTTGATTTTCAGATTGCCCCTGTGGTCTCTGCAGGTGCTGATCCTGTGTCTGGCATGATGCCACGGTATGTATTAATGAACTCTAAAGATATAGTAGTTGAAGTCGATGATGATAGTGTGACAGATGATGATATGAATCCGTTAGAAAGAAGTGACTTAGTCATCGATCTGGTTGGTCCTATCACTCAGGATCAGGTAGACAGCTGTTTGGAAAGTGGTGCTGACACTCTCGTTGGTAGCAGCATGGTTAATACGGATCTCACACACACAGGTGCTGATCCTGTGTCTGGCATGATGCCACAGTATGTATTAATGAACTCTAAAGATATAGTAGTTGAAGTCGATGATGATAGTGTGACAGATGATGATATGAATCCGTTAGAAAGAAGTGACTTAGTCATCGATCTGGTTGGTCCTATCACTCAAGATCAAATAGACAGCTGTTTAGAAAGTGGTGATGACACTCTCGTTGGTAGGAGCATGGTTAATACGGATCTCACATACACAGGTGCTGATCCTGTGTCTGGCATGATGCCACAGTATGTATTAATGAACTCTAAAGATATAGTAGTTGAAGTCGATGATGATAGTGTGACAGATGATGATATGAATCAGTTAGGAAGAAGTGACTTAGTCATCGATCTGGGTCGTCCTATCACTCAAGATCAAATAGACAGCTGTTTAGAAAGTGGTGATGACACTCTCGTTGGTAGCAGCATGGTTAATACGGATCTCACACACACAGGTGCTGATCCTGTGTCTGGCATGATGCCACAGTATGTATTAATGAACTCTAAAGATATAGTAGTTGAAGTCGATGATGATAGTGTGACAGACGATGGTATGGATCTGTTAGAAAGAAGTGACTTAGTCATCGATCTGGTTGGTCCTATCACTCAAGATCAAATAGACAGCTGTTTAGAAAGTGGTGATGACACTCTTGTTGGCAGCAGCATGGTTGGTACGGATCTCACACCGTCATATGTTGACGATAATATTCAGAATGATCCTAACCCTGGCTCACCGCATAGCTCAGTTCAATACGAAAGGGTATCTTCTGAAGGAGAATCTGTTAATAGTTCCTCCGATGAAGTTGTACATCCAGATGCTGAAGAGAAGGAAAATGCATCAGAGGTTATGCCAGATGTGGTCAATGATTATATCTTTTATGTTATGATGGCACCAGAAAACCAATGTCTTGATATAGATAATGAAAGTTCCTATCCCTCCAAGATGTCCAGTTCTGTGACAATAGACGTTGGGTCGTCTGGTGGTGGATCACATGAAGATTTGGAAGTAGAGAATGAAATCTCCTACCCCTCCATGATGTCCAGTACTGTAACAATTGACGTTGGGTCATCTGGTGGCGGATCACATGAAGATTTGGAAGTAGAGAATGAAATCGTCTATCCCTCCATGATGTCCAGTACTGTTACAATAGACATTGGGTCGCCTGGTGGCGGACCACAGGAAGATTTGGAAGTGGAGGCTGTTTTTGGAGATGTATCTTGCAAATCTCAGCCTGAAGAACAGATAAAGGGATCAGATCGGAATAAGTATACTAAAGATAACTCAGAACTCACGTGGAGTCGACCATTGTATATCGATTTACAAGAGCCCTCCACAGAAGTACAAAGTTCTAAACTAGTGAATGAAGAAATGTGTCTACCAGATTGCACACCGTTTGTAAAAGCAGATGTTGAACAGGTTCAGAGCTTGCATGAAGATGAATTACCTGGATGGGGGAGAAAATCAGTTGCAGAGGACATGAAACAAGATGTGACAAAAAATCTGACAGATTCTCAAGGAGCTCTGGATCAGCAAAGTCTGAACGAGAAAATGAAAGAGAAATCTGAGTTTAATAAATCTGACGAACATAAAAATTCACAACCGACAGAGAGAACGAGTGGTAAGGGGATTTTCTCTTCTTCTGAAAAGAAGGTACCGATGATGTCAGAGGAACCTGTTGGTGCTCAAGGGGATGGATTCTATGGATTTCCATCAAAGGCAGATTATCTTAGACACAAAATCAAAGAAGTTGTAATGCAGATGGAAGTGGAAAAGGAAGATCCTTCATTCCTAGAAGAGTTGGAGATGGAAATGATTCCACCTTCATCAAATATCAGTAAACTGGTGCGTGTGTTGAAAAAAAGTACAGCATCGAGTCACGCACGGCCTTTGAAAGAGCAGCCAGATATAGGTTATAGGCAGGAAATACAAAATAGTGGACAAGTAATCAATATTTCTCCAGTCGTGGAGAATGAACCTTTTGGTGATCATTCCAACTTAAATAGTCATGGCAAGGATGTGTTGTCCGAGTGCAGATATGTTAGCAGTAGCTTAGAGACATTCCATGAATTAGTTCCATGTATGACAAAGAAAGACCAAGGTGGGGATAGAGGAGTCGATTCGTCAGTGTGTCCGGAGAACAAGGAAAGTCTGCCTGCAGACCAGACATCGGAGGGCATTTCCAAGGAAGAGATTGAAGAGCATCAACAAAAATTTAGGAATACTCTGAAATTCTGGAAATTAGTCAATCATCCTGATGGCAGTGAGACGTGGAAAGAGAAGATGAAACCGGCTGTCACTAGCAGCGACTCAGTAGATTACAATCTGCAGGAGAAAGATCAGAGGAATAATGAAGTGCAGTTGAGATTGACAGATGCCCTTGGAGAAAAGTTACCATTTCTGGACCGTGGAGGAGTCGATGAGACAGATTTCAAAGAAGATGAAGAGGCAGTAGAGGAATGTCTCGTTCAGGAGGAGACTGGGGGAATTTTTCAAAGCCTCAGACAGATGATCAACCCGATGAGGAGAGATCCATTCAGAATCCAAGAAGTCCTGAACTATTTGGAAGATGGTGTCGATGCCATGATGTACCCACAGGAGATGGTGGTATCCGACGACCAGAAGAAGGACGAGGAAGAGTGGAATAAAATTGCAGACAGTCTGAAAAGTCTTGTCGAAGCCGGAAACCTGCAAAACACCAAACATGTTCAAGATGTCCTCTTCTACGTTTCACAAAAGGTCGATGATAACTCTTTCCTTCCAGACACGACAATCGTGTCTAGGATGATGCCCAGCATTCCAGAGGATGGTATCAACAACTTCTTGGGAATGAAATTACAGACACCAAAGTTTATGAAAGGATTCATGGATTTCATGGTCCTCGGCGATGAGGTAAGAGTTGAACCGACCCATGTGGAGGCCGAGATTGATAAGGAATACCGGCTGGAGTATCGGGAGCCGATGGCTTCTTCTTGTGAGGTACAGAGGAGCAATGAAACACCTCGCTTATTACAGGAGGAAGATGTCACCGCTGTACAAGCAGTATCGGAAAAGAAACAACTGGACCACCGGAAAGTGGACGATATGATCCAGTTCCTGGAGCACACAGATATGCCAAACGAGATGCCGGGCTCGTCAGGTATAGACGGATCGAGTGGAGAGAAGGAAAAGTCCAGAGGTTGGAGACCATGGCATGTATTCAGACTGACAAGAAAAGTCAGAAGAGATGATGAAGATGGTCGGGGTTACCGGACGAAGGACTCTTTGTCAGAGATGGGCCGTAGGCAAGGTCAAGCTATGGTCAGGGGTTTAGTTCACCCGTTGGTCGATAGAATAAAGAGAAACTCCACGCGGAAAATGAGGACGAGCGACCAACAGAGAAACCAGGTCGGGCTGCTGCGGAGGAGGAGACGGGAGGACCAAGACATCTACCTTTCATTTATGATGACGAACCAGTTGGGGTACTCTCCCCCTCCAGAGAGGAACGTCATCGTCCACGATGCGATAGCTGTCCCTCGATGCATCTGTATCAAGTTACCGGTTCCATCAGTAAGAATTTTTTACTTCTTTTACTACTGTTTTTTTTAACCAAATCAAATCTTTAAAGCAAGGTTTAGTCTGAGGCATTCTTGGTTCAATTTAGCTGATTCAGATATAGAGCATCCGTGCAATTCAAGCATATTTATTTCAGCGGCCTAGTTTGTTTCAATTTTGGTAAAAAGAGAGAAATAAAAATGATAGGCTTTGAACAAAGTGAATGTGAGCCCTGAAAATAACTGACATAGATATTTCTACAGTACTGCAGTTTATATGTATCCTGTGGGTTCAAACGACTCTGTATTGAAAGTACCCCCTCATTCAGAGAGTGTAGAGTTTTTAAATGGTAACTTCACATGACATTCAGACACCGATGCCAGGTACAATTTTGTGAAACTGAAATGAACGAATTAACCAATTAATGCACTTTAGGTTGTCAAAATTAACTAAATTAACCAATTGTTTAGTTAGTATTCATTAGTGTTAATTAAGTTTTTTACATAAAAAGCACTGCTATGCAGAGGTGGCCAGGCTGAACAGGGGTTTGGGAGAGGTTGGTGAGCAGTGTTGGGTGCATGTGGGAGGATTGTGTGGAGGTTAGAAAAAATGTGGCATATTTCAAGATCTCACTATTACTGCATTAGACTCCTGTTCAGTTTGGAAGACCCCTATGGAACAAATATGAGTCATGCACTCTTGCTACTAAAAGTGCCACTATCACCCCACCCTAGGTCCACCCACATACAGTATGGCAAAACCTGTATATTCTTTATAATTAACTGTATTCTTTGCAAAGTTTAATTAGGGATCTCATTTGTACAGTAAAGCATTTTAAAGGCTTTGAAGACTCGCCCAAACCGGGTGCGGCCATCTGAAAAAGTTAACTTTGCTTGCAAGTGACATTTTGTTCTTGTCGCTACAAAATGCAGACAGTACTTAATGAAACGTGATACCTTGTTATCTTTTATCTAGACCTGAGATGTCCATCACTACTATTTACACTGTGTTGTGGGTATTGACCGCAGCTGTATGTACTGACTGTACACTAGTGTCTAATTACCGACGGTAGCAAGCTGTGTGTGTATTTTCTGGGATCAATGGTGGTGTCAAACACTTCTGTTACACCTCATTCGAAACTCGGTCAGATTACCAGCATGAGAAGTTTCTTTGTGCGTGAGTCTTCACACCCTTTAAATCCTGTACCCAGTTTTTAATTTTATTTTATGGAACAGGTAGCTTTCTGCTTGATATAAATATCTGAAAGCTGAGCTGATGTTTATGCTGGTACCATGCAAGCACAGACAGATTGAGTGTTATGGAATGAATTATGGATGGGTCTGTACATGCCAAGTGCTCATGCGTGATTGACTTTATCCAATACTGTCGAATTTGAACCATGGATAGAAGAGCCTTGAAGACTAGCAAAATATAAAGACAAAATTGAAAATTTATTGGTTTGTGACACAGTCTGACAGACAGAGATCTACAACTGTAACATAATGTTATATACAGTTTTCTCCAGGGTCGTTCACATCTGACAGCAGCTGTGACTATAAATGTGTCGTGAACCTTTCAACCTACTCTTGTTAAATACAATTTTTGTGGGTGTATGAGACAAATCTCCTTCCATGAAAACAAAACAAAAAACAAACTGTCAATTGCAATATACTGTACCTATTTACCAGAGCTATCTTCACATATTCCACTGTACACAGCTAACTGTTATACACTGCCACATATGTTGTGTTTGCCGTGGAAGTATGCACTGAAAGCTTTTCAAAACTGTAAGACCCATTTATACTGTTACACATTATAGAGATCTGTATATGTGTGAGTATACATGTTCATGACTACTTGAATCGTTCACAGCTATTATAATGTGTGTGAACACAAGGTGTAACAAACACAGTCCGAGGATATAACATCAGCACTTGAAATGAATAACCTTGCTTTCCTATAGTGTAGGGTGCATTCATATAATTAATCTACCCTTCTAGGAATGGCTATATATTTAAAAGGTTACAGGCTTGTCTTGTCTCTCTTATATCTATGTATATCACATGTAGACCTCTATATGTGTACGTACAATATCTACTGACTACCGTCAACATTCATTAATTGTTTTGATTACCTTTTGTAGTTAAAATGGTAGGCAAATTTGTTGTGGTAGCTAGGATATGGATCAAAGCTCTGCTAAAACTAGTCACACTGTATACCACCGTCAATGCCCTGTAGACACAGTAATGGTACATGTACATACTAAAGTACTGTATAGAACACAATGTGAAACTAGTGAGTTCATATATATGCCATCATACTTAAGTACAGTATCGAAGACATGAAGCCCTACACAGTAATGGTAAATACTTAAGTATAGAAGACACTTCAATTAGCCTCTGAAGAAGATCCTGCTAGGATCGAAACGTCAGGCCAACTTACTTTTACACATGAGACACTGTGTAACAAGTGAGTTCATATATGTGCCATCAAACTTAAGTACTGTATAGAAGGCGTGTATATAGCGAGTACTGTATATGCCATCATACTTAAGCACTGTACAGAAGACGTTTATAGTGAGTTCATATATATGCCATCATACTTAAGTACTGTATAGAAGATGTGTATAGTGAGTTCATATGCCATCATACTTAAGTACTGTATAGAAGACGTGTATGCCATCATACTTAAGCACTGTATCTGAGACCTGAAGTGAGTTCATATGCCATCTAGCATACAGTAGTCAGCATGTCTTCATCCTCGCCATTGTGGATCTGTACTCATATATGGTACTCATGGATTTGTACTCATATGGTACTCATGAATCTGTACTCATATATGGTACTCATGGATTTGTACTCATATATGGTACTCATGGATTTGTACCCATATGGTACTCATGAATCTGTACTCATATATGGTACTCATGGATTTGTACTCATATGGTACTCATGAATCTGTACTCATATATGGTACTCATGGATTTGTACTCATATATGGTACTCATGGATTTGTACTCATATGGTACTCATGAATCTGTACTCATATATGGTACTCATGGATTTGTACTCATATATGGTACTCATGGATTTGTACCCATATGGTACTCATGAATCTGTACTCATATATGGTACTCATGGATTTGTACTCATATGGTACTCATGAATCTGTACTCATATATGGTACTCATGGATTTGTACTCATATATGGTACTCATGGATTTGTACTCATATGGTACTCATGAATCTGTACTCATATATGGTACTCATGGATTTGTACTCATATGGTACTCATGAATCTGTACTCATATATGGTACTCATGGATTTGTACTCATATGATACTCGGGGATCTGTACTCACATATTGTACCTGAAGAAATCCAGTATCTAGATAGATATACCGATGCAACTATTGCTCGTAACTCGGGCGTAGAGCCCAGCTGTACTCGATACACTGTATAAAGCCCAGACTCTACTGTAGTTTCTACTCACGCAGGCATGTGAACATTATACCCACATTCAACAGGTCTGCAGTGCAGTAGCACATACAGTAATTATATAGACTACAATGTCGATGGCAATCTTACACTCTTGAACGGAGTCGGTGAGCTGCCAGTACTTTCACGACATTCTGTATATATTCTTTATCTCATCTGAAACACCAGACAGAAAGTCTCTGTTCAGAAACTATCGTCAATTCTGTGTCGTACGTACAGCTACCAGGATAGCATCAATATATACCATCCTTTAATGGCCGGAGAGTTACTGGTAGGAAGTTTGTATGACAATTCCCTAGCATCATCATCATCATCATCCAAAATACTGCACGTGATGTTTCTACCATCACCACTCCCTTTTTCGACTGTCGTTGTTTTTGTTTTTTGGAGAAGCTAGTATAATTCTGGAAGTTTCAGTACTTGCACCCGTACCGTTAACACACATCCCAGAGCCAATCTGACAGGGTGGTGTCTTAACTTTTGACTGCTGGAATATATTTGACTATATCATTAAAAGAACTCTGTATTTTTGTGCTGTTGTCTTAATTAATAGTATTCAAAAGAAACTTAGAAGTCATGACGAACGAGTGGAAACTTTTCTGAACGGAAAGTATTTAAGAATAAAACGGAAACCTAAGTCTTTTGATAGTGATAGTCTCAATGGTGTTGCAGACGTACAGTACAGCACAAGGGATCATTACATTGGAACTTTATGTGCGAGATTTACTATGTTTTCTCTATAACTGTGCGTCTCCATTTTCCTCGCCTGATATGTCTCTGATAGGAACAAACTTTTGTACTTCTCTCGTGAAAGTTTCCCCATTTTTGGGGGGAATCATGTTTTATTTGGAATGGAATTAGGAGACATTTATTCTTGAATTTGACATTTCAAAATTTTTAATATTTTTTTTATATTCTCAAGTGCCGATATACTTTTCTTGCGGTCCGAATTGTGATAAAAATAATTTGTTCCTTCCATTAGAGATGCCACCTTGTATCGATTTTCGTACTCGAAACTTTTCTCGGGCGACAAGAAAGGATCAGGAAGGTTTTCTTCTGATAGACTTGAAAATAAGCCAATTAACTGAGCAGTCAATTTTGCTGATGAATGTTATTTTGACTTTGCTGAACATAGCAGCGATGAGCCTGTGAGCCTATACTGTAGCCTTCCATACTGTGCTGTTATATACCAATAGTGTGCCATTGCTTTGTGATTATCAAAAGGATTCCTACCGTAAAGTGGTTTAAGTAGAATCCGTTTATCTCACAGTAATTAATTCCTCAGAAAATTATTTTCTTTCTGGCATGGATATGGCTCTACTAATAAAAGAGGTATGTAATAAACTAACTCAACCAATTTATTGTATGTAAACATTGCAAAAAGTTTAGGTAACTAGTCGATATGTTTTGGTTGGGATGCAATGTGTGCAGTTTGGGGATAGTTTGATAAAGAGGACAGGAGGGGGGGGGCGAAGGGTGGGGGAGGTGGATTGGTGGGGGTTATGACTCTCTATTTTAATGTCAAGTGACAGCATTCTGTATTTATACGAGAGAAGTGAATTCCTACTTCAAAACTTCACGAAACAAGAGAAGTTTGTAAGGATACCGTTAATTCCTTCCTGTTAATCTGGAAGGGGTTGGGGATGAAGAGGGGGGGGAGAGTGGGTTATTTACTAGGGATGGCATGAAATACTGTAGGGATGAAGTACAGATTTTGTGGCTTCCATGTTAGAGACAAAGACTGTATATATTGTGTTAATTACATAGCGTCTGTCATGTCTGTTAACGTCAATCGTACGTGCATTGTATTGCAATTGTCATAAAATCAGGAGCATCAATGCGTGGGGGGGGGGGAAGGGCAAGAAGGAGGCAAGCATACCGATACAAGCCCTCTGTGAATGCAACTGCAATTGATCAGATACAGTTACATTATAAATAAGGTGTAAGATATACCCTCGCTCCACCATGTCCTATCCACCAAACTCATTCGACCGTCTCCAGGAAGCGAATTAGTAAACTATTTGTAATTAATCTGATGAATTCATAACTACCACAAGTATTTATCTATTAAGCGTGTCATTCATTTGACACTGTGGGTGGATTTTTTACAGCAGCACGAATCGTATGGATTTCAAACAAAGTATTTGAAAGTTTTTTTAGTCAAGTCATTTAGCATGTATGTCCTGCTTTAAGATTAATTTGACCAGGGCTTTTCAGATTTTCATATCTATTTAGTACTGGTTTGTTAAATTATGCATCCACTACTAATTACTGGAGGGAGAAAAAAACCAACAACATACTTTTTGCCCTGAGCTTTAACCATTTGGTGGTAGGGGTGTGCGAGTAGGGCGAGTGAGTGACTGGCACTGGGATCGTCGACACACATAGTCATAACTATTGCTTCTTACACAAGTTTGCAACTTTAGCCAAAGATGTACCAGTCTGTTCATAGTAATAAGGAACAATCTCCACCCCGTTGAATATTCATGTTTCCTGATCGCTAATCTACACATTACCCAAAAAAGCCGTTATCAGAAACCCGTTTCCACCCTTTTCCACGTACGCCCAGCAGTCACATTTGATAACCATTTCACTGGCATATATGTTGATATATAAATATAAACTGCTGAGCTTCCAGGAAGCCACCCTGTTGAATATTCATGTTTCCTGATCGCTAATCTACACATTACCCAAAAAAGCCGTTATCAGAAACCCGTTTCCACCCTTTTCCACGTACGCCCAGCAGTCACATTTGGTAACCATTTCACTGGCATATATGTTTAAATATAAATATAAACTGCTGATCTTCCAGGAAGCCAGGCCTCCTGCTATTGGCTCTGAATGTATATATGTCAAACAGGAAAAACCAGGCAGATTCACCCATTTCCCATGTCGATCAGAGCGGTCACGCGTTTCCTCTCTCTAGGTGGAAGTCCCGACCGTCCGTTGCTATAACACTGCAACGAATTCAGAACGTACGTCGTTGGATGAGATTCGGTTGGAGTTCAGCGATTAGTAGAGAGTTTTTGAAACCCAAATCAGATTTTAGTTTATCCTGTCAAATCGAGTGTCACCTGTACTGTACTGTCAATCGGTAGGTTAGCTGATAGGTACGAGACTGCACGGGAAGTTCTCTTGCAGTGTGCAGCTTACAGTAACAGTCATCGTATTAACGACCGTTCGTGTGCTGTAGTGCTAACAGGTTCATATATACGTCACTCATTCTAGCAGTGGTAGTACCATATCTGTTTATTGCTTTCATTACACTGTTATTATACCGTTTGTCTGTATTGTGGAATACTTTTTTCCCTAGTTTGGTAGACAGAAGGGTTGGGGGTAGTACTTTCTGGTTTAATGAAACTCTCTTCATGCATTATAGATTTGTTTGGCAGTTATTTTTGTCCTTCATTTTGAGAAGACCTGTGTTGCTTTATTTAAGGGAAAACAAAACAAAAAAATTGCAGATGTTTGGATACGCGTGTGTAACTTTTCTTTGAATGGAGAGTTGTTGTTGTTGATTGGTGTTTTGTTGTTGTTGGTACATGGCATTATTTACCCTGGGACTTAATGGTGTTGATTGGTGTTTTGTTGTTGTTGGTAGTACATGGCATTATTTACCCTGGGACTTACTTCCATCCTTTCGCAGGCTCTTCGAGACTTCGTCATGTCAGACGCCGATATCGCCCGCCAGTCCAATGACGGTGAGGGCTTCGTCATCATCGCGGGGGAGGGGAATGCAGACCTGGACATCGAGGTGCAGGAGGACATCGTCGCCGAGAACGTCGCCAGCGACGAGTGCACCCCGACCAGGGAGAAGGTCGACCTCGACGAGCTGGCCGACATCCTGAACCAGGGCGAGGAGGACCTCGAACCGTCGGAGAACGGGGTCGAGGCCGAAGAACCGGAGGGCGAACCGGTGGCCGAGGAAGCGATCGCGGAGGTCAAGGTCGGCGGCGTGGAGGCTGGCGTCTCGATCCAGTGGCCGTCTGAGGAAGAGAAGGCAACAGCAGTAACAGAGGAAGAAGAAGAAGAAGAAGAAGAAAAAGAAGAGAAAGTTGAAGAGGAGGCGGACAAGATGGAGATGGAGGAGGAGGAGGAGGAGGAAGAAGAGGTTGAGAAAAAGACAGAAGAAAAAGAAGAAGAACCACAAGAGGAACAGCAAGAGGAACAGCAAGAGGAACAGCAAGAGGAACAGCAAGAGGAACAGCCAGAAGAGGTCAAACAGGATATCATCATCACCGAGGAGAATGGCGATTTGGTGAATATAAGCGTGGAGAATAAAGATGTGGAGGAGGAGGGCAATGTAGCAATTGAGTTAACACTGGGAGAGAAACAACGGGATGAGGTAGTAGAGGAACCCAAAACTGAGGAACCACCACAACAAGACCAAAAAGGTAAGAAGCTCTTTAAACCAGTTTTTAAAAATATCTTCTAAAAGTTGTTAATAACACTCATTACAGGTAGTCTCATTCTTCAGCCGGGATGACTCGTTCCTGTTCTCACCGGTGTAGATCGATTTCGTCGCCAACGTGCTGGATCATCGGTGCGGTAATAAAAATACCGCCACCGAATCGTCAGTTTTTCTTGTATTTTATTTTAGGCGCAGATGGGGAAGATGTTAGTTCTGTACATTCCTAATGAGAACGAGATCTTTTTGTTTCCACGTCGTGGACGATATCTGATTCGATGAGTTTTGAGTTCGATAATACAATACGATATAAAACAATGGGGCAAACCAAATCACGTGCAAGCTCATCAGCACCTTTCTTGGGGTTTTTAAAAAAGTGATAGGTAACCTTGGCAACGAGTCATCCAAAATGCCACCAATGTCCACCTAATGCGAAACAACTGCACAAATTATTCAATTTATGTTTTTTCTTGGGCTAATGATATGAAGTATTTTTCTTGTTTTTTTGTTGGTGTTTTTTTGGGGGGGTTTTAGTGTCAGTATTCATTAGATGGCAGGTGTCAAAGGGGAATCTGTCTAAAATCAGAGTGTTTTTCTAAACATTTTTACACCCTTCCCACCCTCTCAACCATTGTTTTCCTAAACTTAGTCCCTTTAAGGAGGTGAGATATGAAACAATGGACGTTGGAAAATTGACGAAAATGACGAAAACATCTTTTTTACGTTTAAGTTGTAGTAAATTGACAATTTAATTACTATCACGTGTTATAAGTTACCTTGGTTACAGACCCTCAAAATTGTTTTGTCCTGTCCTTTGATTGGATGCAGGTGGATCAGATGAAAAAACTTTGACGTCCCATCTATCTAAAGTCGTTCAAAATATTTTGTCAACTTTAACACCTTTAAAGGCGTTGCTCCAGTAGTGCTCTGTGAACTGAGTGTGAAAATTTGGATTCACCGAAAAGATACAATTCTGCACACGTCATATAGATTAAGACCAAAACCACCCAAAATTTAAAAATTACATGACATAATATATGGAAATATTTAAGGATGATATTTCGTTTAGCAATTTTGCAGTCATAAATATATTGATAATCAGATAATGTTAGTTTTCTCTGTAAAGAACAAAAAAACGAAAAAACAGAACTGCCCATATGTAGGTACTTTTGAGTCACAAATTGGCTTTTATTGCACAGCATTTTGCTTTGCTATGTAGATTCCTGTGTTACCTTATGCTGATGAATAAAACCAAATAAAAATAAAACCGAGAATTTTAAAGCTATCAACTTCAACATATTCTCTGGATTTCGTCACACTTAATGATATGTAAGAAATGTGGGAATTATTTTCTTCCCCCCAAAAAAACAAAAAAAAATTCCCTTTTTCCCCCCCATTTTAAAAATTTTTCCTCCATTTTTTTTCTGTTTTTTCTTCTTTTGTGCTTAAATTCTAGAGATTTATTAAAATTATGTTTGCTCAAATAATAATATTTAAGATGAGCTAATTATGTGACAAAGAGATAGATTGAAGTTATAAACCAGCACATAAGAAATAGATAATGGATAAGTGTTTCATGTGTTTCATTCAAGAACTTGGATTTTTATGTAAGAGAGTGGCATATCTATTTGAACAGTGAGGTAACCCCCCAAAAATTTACACACAAGCAATTTCCAGAAACCAGACTTCATTGACATTATAACCACAATTTTATTGTTGTTGAACCTTTGATCTTATTTTGCTTTCAGTTTGAACCTGTTCTTTATTCCTCCCATTTCCTGTATAATCAGGAAATAGATTTTGATAAGAAGTTTTCCAAAAAATTGGTTCTCAGAGTTTGCCCAAAAAAACCCAGAAAAGTAAAGTTGAATTAGGATTGAGAGAGGTTAAAATACTCGAAACGATTAGGTAATTTATCGATCAAATGCCGATCATACAAATATCAGCAGTTAGGAGTTGCAAAAGAAAGTCGTTGTCGGACATCGATTTAATCAAGTTGTCCACGTTAGTCTGAGGTGTAAGTTGCCGGACAATACCCCTAAAAAAAAAACTTGTGAGACCTCTGCACCTTATAAATTATGTGTTACTGTAGGTCAACTGGTGGGTATTTTAAGTCAACGTTAGTTTCATTGTATGTAGTGCCATATACAGGGCTAGTACAAAGCTAGTACATGTGGTCCCGCAGGATTTTCAAAAGGAGACACCAAGGCTGATTGCCAAAAGGGACCACCACTCTTTACTGGTGAAAATATCAAAACATATAAATGTAATTTGAGATTATTATTTATTGCTTTCAAAGTGTATACAATTTTTAATTTTTTATATTTTAATTTTTTCTTTCTTATTTTTGTTGACAATTTTGCATGTTTGACCTAGTTTAGTAACCTAGAAACCTAGAATTTAAAAGTTAACGAGTCTCTTCCTCTCTTATCCTTATCCCGAAGAAAAAGTTTCACATGTCCGACCGGCACATGGTGGTCCTTTGCGTCTCTCAGACCGCATACGTGCGTTTGAGAGAAAGGAGAAAGGTAACGTGTGGAATGCTGCCCTCTATGACCACGTATTTCATTTTGAATTTTTTTTTTTTGCGTTTTGCTTGTGTAATTTGTTGCTTCTACAAATGCTTATTTCTTTTCTCAGCTCCACAAACGGTGCAAAAAATGTCACAGAAGTCTTTCGCAAAAGTCTTCCACGGCACAAAAACTAGGGGGGTATTCAAAGCGACCCCCCTGGCCTAGCTTGCTCGGTCACGCCTCGACACAAAACATTTTGAGGCTGTATGGTGCAAATTAGTGTAGATTAATTTAATAACTAGTGCCTAAGGGTGAAAGGTCAAGCCTTCAAGGTGAAAGGTCAAATAACAAATAACATAATTTCATTAACATTTTTCGAAAATGGTTTGTTCTGTTGAACAGGCCGAAGGACTCGAGCACAAGGTAACCAAAACGTTTTCTCAAGAATTTCAACGCAAACACATGAGCAATCACATATTGACATTTACAATTTTTTATCAAGTAACATACATACTTATAATTATAATATTTACTCAATAATGGAGGAAATGAAAGTTCTCTTATAGATAGAAAATGCACTTGATGGACATTTATGAACCACAAAAACATTAATACAGACATGCAGACATGAATATTTATGTTTGCACATAAATATCCATGAGTTCGTAGTTGCATAAGTAATGCATAAATTTAGGAAAGCAAAATAGATGTAAAATTTTTTAAAAACGTAATCAGCAGAAATCAGCATAAATTTGCATATATAACCTGAAAGCTTATTTGGTAATGAAATGTTACTTTCTTTTGGTGTTCTGATTGGCTAATGAAATTTAAGCAGAAATGCAAAGTACTCACAGTTTGGAATAAGGAGGGCGAGTGGGGGGGGGGCAGGGGATGGGGGAATGCAGGGAAAGGTGTGGGGGGTAGAAGATTCTCTTCACGTCTCTGAAAAGTTCATTTAGTGGTGATAGCTGGTTGGTCATAATCTCCAATAAATTCGCTCGAAATAAAAAAAATAAAATTCATGCTTTGAAATCACAGAACGTCATTTCTTGTCGTCATGGTAACATGTCAGTGGTGAAATTCATGCAAGGGACTTAGCCAACTGCAAAAATTCATAATGTGAACATCAACCATATTTTTTTTTGCCATTGACACATAATCCTTTTTCCTTAACTCATATTGAGTGTGGCAATTAAATGTCACCAGTTCTGCGCACAGGCAGTATATAGTCGGTATAATTTTATGTAAAAACATCTGAATTTAGCTCGATTGTATAAACGTTTCCTCGGCTGTACCTTCTCTGAAGTGTGACTAGTTTACCTGTTGTGGGTATAATAATATTTAAGCAAGCAGTGTGCACTGATGAAATGTTACCTTTAAGTAACCTTAGACCTGATTAGAATGGGTCAGAAAAGTGCCCAGCAGAAAGTTTGTCACAATTAGTTTCAAATCTTCTGTTTGAACAGATAAAATGCAACACAGTTTGAGACATAAATGCATGAAAAAACGTCGACACTATTCATATATATATTATATATATGCGTGTGTAATACTCTGTGCTGTACATATACACCAAACAGTGACTATATTTCATGTGTGGTCATAATGCAGTGAGTATTATAAACGTGTGTTTTACTGGCTGATAGCTAGCCGATAGCGGTCAAGAGATTGCTTTCTCGTCAGATTCTTTCCTTTCATCAGAGAGTTTTTTAGAGAAAAGTAGAAGATGGATACAATACATTTGTCCAGAAAACATTTGATTGCACGAAAGAATGATCTAGATTATTTTCTAAGTGTGTGTATATAGAATTTGCATGTTAATGCACATCATATCTGAGTGACTCTTACAATTGTTGACAATTACGTTCAACTTTAAAACCAAATTAAAGGAAAATTATCAATTCTTTTAAGGAAATAGAGTTTATAATGTTGTAGGAAAGAAGATCTGATAAATTATCCTCTTTTTTTCGGGGTGGGGGGGAAAGGGGGGTGTGTTTTTGATGGGAAATAAATACCGTAGGTATCGTCAATGTTTAACCTAAGGAAGCAAAAAGAAATTTGTCGAATTTAGTCGTTCGATCGTCAACAAATTTTCTGTACATCGATTCTTGGTTGGTCACTGATTTGGACATGCGTAGTGAATGCTACTTCAAAATACTGTTAAACTGTACAATTTGCAGAACTATTAAATTGTGCATTTTCAAAGAGAAAAGATGTTTACAAATGTTAATATTTGATCCCTTGACTTCAGGGATACAATTAAAATCCTATAGATCTGTACTTTAGATTGGTCTAATCCAATCCAGACTAATCCAATTTCATCTAATCTAATCCAATCCATCGGTGGTACGTGATCCCCAAAAGTCCTAGTTTCGGATTATCAAATATATAACCTTGACAAATGTCTTAGCAAGGTGCAAAATTAAGTTTGACAACCGTTTCTGGTTTCAACTATCCGAACACAATTCCCCCCATTTCCTCTGCTGTTTGTAGCAGTTTTGTACATTCCGAGTTTTGTTTTAATTGTTTCGTTTTGTCTAAAATTGTCATCTGCTGCTAAAGAAGCCCAAGTTTTCTTCTTTGTTTTTTCACATTACACAAAAGTAAACATTTTTCACTGCAATGCAGCCATATTCATCCTCATTGTGTTGAAACTGCGTACATTTATATGTCGAACAGCAGTGACATATCATCTATCTCTCTCTCTCTTTGAAGTTTGGTACATGTATGTATGTTAAGCATTGCCAAGAGCTGTAATATGTGTTATTTACCTTCCTTCGTATTCAAAACTTTTTTTTCTTTCTCTGTGGCGATCCCGAGAATCGATTGGGGATTTTGGAACTTGCATTTATTACCCGAGAATAAAGTTGGTTAAATAACAGTTTCGAAGAGGGAAATGGAAAAAAAAAATGATATGTATTTTAACCTGTCATATGGTAAGAGCCTGGGATCAAATTGATCCATGGGGGGTGGGGGGGGCGGGTAAGACTAACCCGGAAAGTTACGATAGTTTGAACGTATCAACGAGGTTATGATCAATATAAAAGTGTTGATGTTAAGTTGTGAACGCAACTCGAACGGTGGCATACTGTATTGATGAATTCTATGTTAGCTACGCTGGATCGTAGATGGGTTCTACAGATTTGGGTCGTACGGTTCGAAGGTACAGCGTTGAAATATTTTGCCTCAAATCTCGTTCAAAGCAGAACGAAAGAATGTGAGGTATATCAGATCGACAGGGACTCTACCCTATATACATTAACCTTAAATTTATTTGGCCCCAAATTCTCCTTTTGTCAAAATTCTTGTGCCAACGGCTTAGTTATTCTGTTTTATCGATATATTACATAAATTTGGGAATGAAGTGAACAGAGCTATGCACGGCAATGTTGAGATAGAAAAGAGGTATGGTGAATAACCTTGACAGGTAACTTTTGTAAAGAAGAAAAGCTTATATATCCTCCTACATGCTCATTCTCCCTCTTCTAAATTTGTGTTTCAATAGAATTTTGGAAGAAATTAACTTTTTTTGGTTAACATCAAAACATTGGTAAACTATTCTTGTAGGCTATAAACATTGAAACATTTTAGAGTTGATCTTGCCAAACATCGCCCAATACTGTGTCTCATATGTTATGCCATAATTTATAACCCGTCCGGCAAGGTGTCACAGTATTTGACGTACGTAGCATTTCGTTACCAGGGTTCTCAGATATTACGAAAAAGTTACGAAACATCAAGACAGAAAAATAACCTGTCAGCTATTGGGTGATGCAACATCCGAGGGCTGTCATTTTTTGAGACCCGAAAAAAAACAGGATTCACCCCCTCCCTCCTCCCCCCCCCCCCAATATCACTCGAACCCTCCCATATCCTTAATTGGTTTAAAGCCATGCAAATCAGCTCGTGTTCGATTGAGCACTCTTTTGCACGGCCTAAAACAGGTGTACATATAGGGACGGAGTACGTGGGTTAATTTGACCAATAGGAGTAAGGTTGAATCAAGGGTCCACTGTTAGTTGACCGTACTTTTGCATGCCGATCTCTCTTCTGTGATTTTTCATCCGATACGTTGTAGATGTTTCGATAGATCATATACGTAGACGGCGATTACGTTTCTTAGCGCCCCCCGGCGGTCATTTCTTTTCCCCCTCCCCCTCTCCGATCATCAGAAGTCGTTGTAGATGTTTTTCGCAGTGGGTAGTCCATTTTCTGGAGGGTTGTTTTCGCTGGGTGAGTACCATTGCATCGTGCTTGATGTTTAGTCCTGTGTGTAACATTTCGTACGTGATATGCAGTGCTCTATGTGGCTCGTGAAAGCGGTTTTCATGTCAGTGCTGTAGCTTTGTAGCTAAGGCATGCCGTTTGATGGCCTAGTTAGGTCGCCTGGCTTCTCTGAATTGTGTGTCCCACAAATTTGCACGTAGTTAGAAGCATGTTTTGCTGTTTTTTTTTTTAACTTTTCACACTCACAAGTCGGAATTGCTTCGTACGTGTTAAGGAGTGTTCTATCTACAGTACATACAAGTGGACGTGATTCAAGGACTTTTTGGTAGAGTGGTAAGAATTGCACAACCAATAGTAATCTATACAATTTAATAAGGTACAGACAAATAGTACGTTGGTCTAAAAGGGAAAAAAATGGTTTTATGGTGAGGGAAGCTTGGAAGAGTGAATGAAATTGTCTGTGAGGATAGATTTTAGTAATATGCCACCTGTGGCCATATACCTATATAAATATACACTGTACACATTTGAACTCTTGTAGCTGCCTTTTAACCACATTTTAGCTGCAGGGATCATGAAGAGAACACAACAATAGGTCCCCTCAAGTACGAACCAAATTTGAAAAATGAAAAAAAAAATATATATAAAATGTCAAATGGTAGCTAGCTATCCCTGCATGCATCCTTCTTCCTTCCTCAATCCTGTACCCCAACTGACCCCTCCCCACCCCCTGAAAATTAAAAGTGAACATATACCCAGCTGTAATGAACTGGTTCATAAGCTATCTGTATAATATCAGAATCTTGGGAACACAAAGTTAAAATGTTGAAAATGAAAGTGCTGTGATAATTTGGCAAGAATGGACTTCACCACACACAATCTTTGTGGTAGTCTGTATGGATAGTATGGGTGTTTAAAGGAAAGGATATGTATATCCTTTCAGATATTGATGTAGCTATTGATTTTGCATGTAATAGCTGGCTTCAATGATGTGATCTGTTTTGGATCATTCCCACATGTTTGCCTTTCTATGTATAGTAAAGCCTACATTGACCTGCACGTGTATGTTGTTTTATACACTGTTACGTAATATCATTGATCCATAGGATCATTCATAATTACTTCAATGTATATTTAGTTATAGTATATTTTTATGAAACACTGAAGTATTGGCATGAATTCAGCACATTTATATTACGATCGAAGATCCACCTGATCATATATATGTATGCCTTAGTTTAGTAGTATAAACAAGTATATGCAATAAGTTTGGCATTTGATCCAGGGGATCGTTCCTTGTTTTCCTAGTATCATAGTATCATAGCTACATGTGGAGAGCTTGAATTGTCAAAGTTAATGTATGTATATAGGTTAAGGCATGTAACAATTTAGTTGTTGAACTTTTAGTATTTGATCCAGTGGATCTTTCCTTAATGTTAATAGAATATCATAGTATGTGTGGAGAAATTAATTGAGTTACATATAGGTTTAGACATGTAACAATTTAGTTGTTGAACTTTTGAGTATTTGATCCAGTGGATCTTTCCTTAGTGTTACTAGAGTATCATAGTAAATGTGGAGAAATTAATTGAGTTATACATATTGTCAAGTAAATAGTGTTAGGGCATGTAACAAGTTAGTTGTGGAACTGTTTAGTATTTGATCCAGTGGATCTTTCCTTAGTGTTACTATCTATCATAGTATGTGTGGAGAAATTATAATTGAGTTATATACATATTGTCAAGTAATTTTATATTCATATAGTTTTAGGCATGTAACTATAACAGTTGTTCAGCTTTCAGTATTTGATCCCTGAGTGGATTAGGTTTTTTAGTATTGGCTATGTTATAACTTTAATAACATTTACATATATACTGTTTCCCCTCCCCCCCCCCAAGATCTTGTTTGTTTGAACTAGTATATTTAATTTCTCCAAAAAGGAAAATTTTTGCTCAAAAGTAGCCAACTACCATTGACGATTAGGACTTCATGATGTAAAGTATATATATATATATATCTCTGTATCTCTGTAAAGAGAAACATGCTGTGTATAGACTGGCACAGTTTAAGTTACAGACTTCCAACCAAAAGTCACTGATGTGCCACCAAGCGGAACGCACGTGTCACACACAGGGTTTATGAAAGACATGCCTTGTGATGACGAATAATACAAAAAACAAGAAGGGGAAAATATTCAGTGAATTTTAACTGAGCAGGTTAAGTGTCACTGGCTGTGTTTAGCACTCCAGTAAACATCCATAAAGGGGGGCTTAGTGGAGAAGCTTTGTAATCAGGCATGTGGTGGTTGAGGGTAAACAATTTAAGTTGATAAAGAGGGGAACTACTACTCTTGTTAAAGAAAGTTGTATAGTGTGTGTGTATGTACTAAATAGATTGTAGCCCACTATAGGGGCATGGTTACATATATGATTCATTGTGCTCAGGATATCTGTGAATTATCTAACAGTGTTGTTGACACAGTAAGGTTGTAGTGTGGTATATATATACATACAAACTGACATTACAGTGTTAATCTGTGTGCATTTCCAGGCTTGATCTACACCCATGAAGGTTGTATACATGTGCATAGATATATATAGGTAGTGATATGTTGGTGATAGGCTCTAGATAGATCTATTATATGCTTTATATGTGTGTCACATCTGTATGGGACTTGTGTACTGCATTAGCTATACAGTAATAAACCTACTGTGCTGTAGTGAGATATTCTATTCTGTCACATCGTGTCTTGGTATAATATATATATTCATAGTTTCTATATAATATATATATATATATGTGCAGGATCATTCAATTTGTTTCCATGGGAATCGAGCGAAAGAAAATTTCTTTTTCTGTCGGGATATTGTTTCAGGAACTGAGACGCGCCTCTCTGCAGTGGTTTTCTCTTTATTTTTTCACCCTTTGGATTTATTTATTCTGCTTTGTTTCACTTCCTTTCTGGAGCTATATATAGATATATGTATTTATATATAGTGTTTCGTTAATGGAGTTCAAGGTTAATTGCAATGTTATATCATATTTGTGCATAGTTTGATTTCTGGATTTTGTGACTAGTCACAGGTGTTGAGATGAATTTTGTTTTTTTGGAAGACAGTGTTCTTAATTCGGATTAATGAGAGTCTCAACCGTTTTGTGATCGTTACAGGTTTGATTTCGGTTCGGTTGGTTGAACAGTTTTATACTCTGTCTCTATATATCTGATTTTGTATGGCAGACAACTTCTTACAAATCCAGTGTGACACATACAGTAATTAATGCTTGAGGAATTAGATCGGCCCCTGCTAGAAACAAGAAGAAAGCACACACGTCTACAAATGCTTCATCAAATCAATAACAATCTTGTATCCATTGATAAAGACAATCTAATCCCTAAAGACATTCTAATCCCGACAAAAAGTGTTAATTATACAAGAAATAAACATGATCTTCACTTCCAAGTTCCCTACGCTAGAAAGAATTTAAATATATAAATATTCCTTCTTCCCCCGCACATTAAAAGATCAGACATTGTGCATGCTCCTAGTCTTGACTGTTTCAAATACAAGCTAACTATCTCTTGTTTTGGTAACTAATATAACTTATTACTCTTACTCATACTTTCATAAACTCTAGGGTAAACTGGGTACATTTACTTAAATAAAACAACAACTTTTAGACACATGTTGCATTTAGTAAACTTTAAACTTCGGCAGGGGTCCTTTCTGTGTTATGAATGTGCAGTAGGCCTACAATTACTTATCCTTTTTAATTGGTAAAATAGCCTAGCACTGTTAGATATTGTTGTACTTAAGTGACATATATACAAATCATGCACATATTTATATATATGCAAAAAGCAATTTGCCAGTTTCTTTATTAAAGGAAATTGTTAATAGGTTTAACCAGTGAGGTAAACTCTTAATGGAATTGAAGTGAATTCCACCTTAAAAGTTGTTTCAAGTGTGGAACTAATTCATATAGTTTATATTGTATAACTATTTAGTATATGGTATTGTGGGTGATGTGTGTGTGTGTACAAGTATAGATGTAAGTACTGCTATATATAGTAGCATATTACATGCAGCCAGTAAGGTAGTATTATATCATGGTATATCTACTTATCCCCCATGCATTCTGTTTGTTTTATATTATGAGGGAATGAGGAACTTTAGGTGAAATTCCACCTCAAAAGCTGTTTCAAGTGTGTAACTAATTTGTATAGTTTAAATGGTATTACTATTCAGTATACATGGTATTGTGTGTCTGTGTACAAGTATAGATGTAAGTACTGCTACATACAGTAGCATATTACATGGAGCCAATAAGGTAGTATTATATCATGGTATATATCTACTTGTCCCCCATACGTTCTGTTT
This sequence comes from Apostichopus japonicus, assembly GCF_037975245.1. Classification (NCBI taxonomy): domain Eukaryota; kingdom Metazoa; phylum Echinodermata; class Holothuroidea; order Aspidochirotida; family Stichopodidae; genus Apostichopus; species Apostichopus japonicus. The sequence continues at coordinate 15,341,829 of NC_092576.1, read as the reverse complement.
GTTTTGTATTATGAGGGAATGAGGAATATAGTTTATATTGTATACTATTCAGTATGTAGTATTTTGTGTGTGTACACGTATAGATGTAAGTACTGCTACATAGCATATTACATGGAGCCAGTAAGGTAGTATTATATCATGGTATATCTACTTGTCCCCATGCATTCTTGTTTTATATTACGAGGGAATGAGGAATATAGTTTATATTGTATACTATTCAGTATATGTAGTATTTTGTGTCTATGTCTGCTACAGTACATACAGGCTACAGCATATAACATTGAGCCAGTAAGGTAGTATTATATCATGGTATATATCTACTTGTCCCCCATACGTTCTGTTTGTTTTGTATTATCATTTCCTGATTAGGACCCATGGTCTAAGTTCCTCTTCCTGCAGTTTCCCTGTGGTTGTGGATAATATCAAGATTACGAGACCTTGTAAACACGCGAGTGTTTAAATGCTTTACAGAAGCTCATGACAATTTAAAGGAGCGATTTTCGGATTTGATTCGAATGCCACAATGACCCTAATGGTGTGTGTGTGTGTGTGTTAGACTAAATATACAGTCACTTAATAATTGAAGAACATCGAAGATGCTTGAAGGGTCATTTCTCAAACAAGTCAAAAAGTGGTATAGAAATACAACCTACACTGATAGCAGTTTTTTGTTAGAAGGAGCTAAAGCAAATCAAAATTAAATTTTGTGTTTAAACATCATCCTTTAACTTCGGATCAATTTATGCAGACTATTTTCAGGCACTTTCTTTTTCACCTGGCAAAGGGAGAGTACATGTTGACTTTCATTTTCAAGTTTTCCAAACAAAATCTAACGCATTGACCATTTTGCATCCCAAGATGGGCTGGGGATCATGTCCCATTCATAGCGGGTTGTTTGATTGGGACCATACCATTAGATACAGGTCGGCGTCGAGTTTAACAATGTTAAAAGGTTGGCATAAGGTGAGGGATTGATAATAATATCAATAATTATTTCACTAAATTAAAATAGCTTAGGGATGTGAAGTGTGGTTCTCAAATTATTTTGAACATTTTAGATTGTTTTACACTGTTTTAGATTGTACACAAAATAAAGAACACCCCTACTTAATAGTGGAATATTCCGACTGGCGATGGGTGGGAGGTGATCCGATGGGCGGAGCGCAGGAATAATAAGTCTAGAAGTTGAAATCACACGTAACCAGTTGCTAAAACAATGGAGCCATTAGAAATCTTTTTTTCCAAATTATAAAACTATCTTGCCACATGTGGTCTCAATTAAAGAAAAGAATTGTTGACAACGCTGTAATTACGAATGCACTACAAAGTTGTGAAGGTCTCTTATGGGATTAATATCTCATCATTATGTGTGTCTGGTTGTCTGTGTGTCTTGTGTGCGTGTGTCTTGATGAGTTGTTGGAATTACATTCACATGTACAGTAAGGTGAAATAATTGTGAGACCTTAATTTATTCACATGATGAGTTCAGATATGATGAATATGATCAATACTGAATAAATGAATAAATGAATACCAATGATTAATATAAAATACATCTCATCCTTAGGGTTGCTGCTGTATGATATAAGAAAAGAGTACTAGTTAGAATTAACACATCTATATGTACAGTATATTGTGTGTGGTTATCGTAACACCTGACTGCAGTACGGTTTAATTTCAGATAATAAATAGCCAGATATATCCATCTGAAAATCCTCATTCAAATTTGGTTAACAAGGATATATATCCGTAAGTACTGCCTAGGCAAGAAACCCCCCAAAAAGTTTGTTTCCATGATTTTGTCCCCCTAGGGAATGCAGTGAACAGTGGAGGGGGGGGGGAGAAAAAAAAACTAAAAATACATTTACACCTTATACTACATACATCTTAGAGTACCTTTTTCCTTATTATATAGAAAAATTAACAAAACTTACAAACAAAACCAACAAGAGGTCAGCAAATTACTGAAATTATTTGTCTCAAGGCACGCAAGCAGAGCGGTCTATAGTTAATGTGATCCATGATGTACGGGAGTACGTATGTCTGAATCTTTCGCATTTTGGGATTGTTTTGGACTGTTTTGTTGAAGGTTGGACCAGATGGTATTTAATGTACTCCAGATCTCTGTGAATTTGATGGAGTGAATTCTTTCCTGTTCATTGGTTTGTAGTCTCATGTTACATTACTGTACATCTGTCGTTAAGGTATTATACTAAATTACAAGCTTTTAGAAAGTACTTTGATCCAAAATGTCACCCCCCCCCCAAAAAAAAAATGCCAGAAATTGTAAAAGTGGTAACTAGATCATCCTGCTGAATGATCAACAAAAACAGTTTGTAAGCAAGCAACAGGCTGCTTAAATTTCATCCTTTTAATTGGATTTTTGCATTAGTTACATGATAACGTTTTGAAGATACAAAGAAACTATACCAAAAAGTTGTTTGAAGGTTCTCAGGATTTTTAGGCTGGAATAAAGAAAATTGTAAACAAAGTACTTTGGATATAGTACTGTAGATAGCATACTAATGTTATTTTACTATTAAAATGATTTCTGCATTTTTTGAAAGAAAAAGAACTACAGAAATATATCTATAATTAGCAGAATTGTAGTGTCCAATCCAGGAACAAGTCCACAATAACTTGATATGGAGGACATTTGATATAACCAAAATGTCAGATATTATATTTTGGGGGCTGCAATATATATATTACTTATGAATCCATAAATCTTAATTTGCCATTTTCCCTTTGATTTAATATCAATCTTGGTTTTTCAAGGACCATCGTTATACTAATTTTCAAGTACATGTCCCATACAGCGATTGTTTTGAACCTAATTAACTAATCAAATAATTATTTCACTTAAGAAAACAAGTAATGGCTAGAGTAGCTCTCTAAATTGATTCTAATTGTTTCAGAGTTTCAATTAAAGCAACCTTGAGATTGAATAGCAGAACTGTACAGTTAACACAACTGGATTGTCCGTCTTATTAGCCAACCGGTGTAAGATTGTTAAGATCGCTAATAGTGCTGGTCTGTTGGACATGTTTACACCGTAAGACATGTTGTTTGTTTCTTCTCGGAATGTAAAATAAAACAAGATTCCTGGTGTGGTTCAGGTTCAAGAAGTATCTTCCTTTTCATCGGTCTCATTGACAGGCATGAGCTGTGATTTCTTATCTACCTCGGGTACAAAAACTGTTATCCTAACACACTGTAGCATACGCGAACTGGAGCCTATACCGCAATTTTTGCAAAGTTCTGTGATTTCTTTTTTACCTCGGGCTCATCCCTGCATTGAGGTAACAATCTTGATCGTTTTGGCAGATTTCTTTCCTTCGTGAGAAAGTCGCTGTTTTTCGTACATCTTTCTTCAGATCTCATCGGTTGATGTTTCTTTGCTGGAGCTGAGCTTTTTTTCAAGTATGCAGTTGTTCCTGTTTGGGATTCCCATTACCTGGTTTTGTCATTTAAAGGCATTGAAGACTCGCCCCAAACCACGTGCCGCGCTCTGAAAAAGTTAACTTTCCGTTGTTTGCAAGTGAAGTTTTGTGCTTGTCGCTACAAAATGCAGACAGTAATAAAACGTGATACCTTGTTACCTTTAGCTGGACCTGAGTTGTCCATCGCTGTATCGTTTGTACACTGTGCTGTGGGTATTGACCGCAGCTGTATGTATTGACCGTACACTAGTGTCTAATTACCGACGGTAGCAAGCTGTGTGTCTATTTTCTGGGATCGAAGGCAGTGTCTATTGTCTAACACTTCTGTTACACCTCATTCGAAAATTGGTCAGATTACCGGCATGAGACGTTTCTTTGTGCGCGAGTCTTCACACCCTTTAATATTCTTTGGAAGGATGATGGATTTTCCTGTTTAATGGATGAAGTATTCTGTGGTCAGATTTAGAACTGTTAGTTTTAACTTCTGTTTCCAGGTCGTTGTACCATATGCACAGTACATAAATGCAATAGTTTGCTCCTTGAACTTTCTTCACGGTCTTAAGTTTCCCTGGGGCCTTTTTGTTTTCCTTCAAACTGATTTTCACTAATTATCAAAGGCAAAATTGTAATACTCCCAGAATTTTCCCTTCTTTTGACAGAGAAATATAGATTGCCCAGATGCAGGCCGTTTTAGAAGAAACTAGTTAGAACTATAAGTTACACGTAAGAAAAATACAGAGAAGAGAATATTTGGGGAAGTCCGGAACTTTTTAAGAGACATTTTTCACACAGCAGTATTAACAATCCGTGGGTTGAATAAGATCTCGGAAAATTTGACATTTGACATTGATTTTACCAGAACGTCTTTGAAGATGTCGTCCTTTCAGAGTAGACTGGCCATGTTCCAGTCCAGCAAAATTGTGGTCAAGGAAGATAATGACAAAGGTTTGTAACCGAGCGAAAAGGTTAATATTGTTACATATGTAATAAACAGTTATTGTTCATACTGTAAATATGGTGGAGAAACAGCCAGGGTTTTGTCTTGGTATTGGAAGGAGGGAGGCTGGGGATGGCGGAATGGGGTGGGGGGAGTGGAAGTGGATTTGGTGAATCCTATTTTTGGTAGAACAATTGTAACAAGAGTATTTGATAATGACACATGTTTTGAGAAGACTGGCCATGATCCGGTCTGATAACGTATAATTATTGTGAACCGGGATCTTGAAGGAAACTTGTAACCGAAACAAATCGGTAAATCGTGTTATTGAATCGACAGGTCAAAATTGTTGTCCTTTCAAATTGTAATATGCTGGAGAAATGGATGGAGGGTTTGAGGCTAGGGCGGGTGGGGGGTGGGAGACTGAGTGAAAGGGGGAGGGTAGGGGTGGTGGATTGTGACAAATATGCATTTTGAAATCACAGTGAGGGTTTCAAAGACAGAACTTTACATGCTGTGATGCGTAAATTTTACCCAAATGGAGAAAACTTGCAATCCTTTTGGAGTGGTTAGTCAGTGGACAATGTAGTCTGTAAATATACTTTATGTGTACAAGTGTTTGGTGATATGGGGGGGGGGGGAAGGGGGTGGAGGGGGTGTCCTCAACACACTGAAATTGAGCTAAAATCCTGTGATTGTATTCTGTGCTATCGTACGTGCACTACATTGGGCTTTGCTGGTGTTTGCATACTGTATGTAAACAGCGTGTCACTGAGACCGATTTCTGTGTAAGTTTGGAAAGCAATTGTGATTGAGCCTCTCACCTGTCACAAGCGGCCTATTTCGATACAGAAACAGGATGTTGATTTTGTGTAGTTTGCAGACAGACAAGTACTTTAAACTTAAGATCAACTTTTTGTTTGTTTTCACATAAACTGACCAACTGTTGGTTTGTTTTGTCTGCATATTTTGTGTCTGTATTGTAATCTGTCGAAAACGCTAACGATTGTAAACTGCCGTCCCTGGCCAGAAAGTTATGTAGTTACAGTATTTGGATTTAAAACCTGAAAGAAAAAAGGAAACAAGAAAACAGTAAAAGCAAAAGGAAAAAAAAAAGGACGAGAAACAGGGGGGGGGGGCCAGGAAAAAGATGAAAATAGTTCTTCTCTAAAGGAAATTTTTTTTGAACTTATCACTGTCATAAGTTTATAATTTTTTTTTGTATTTCATTGTATGTAATCTGCCAAAGGGAATATATATATATAATATATGAATATTTGATAGTATTAGTAATAGGTTAAACTTTATAAGCTTTTAAATTACAAAGAAAAAAAAGATAACGCATGTCCTCATATATACAATAAGAGTCATTTTGTCTTCTGTTAGAGAATCTTTTTTATTTACTGTAGTTATTTGTTTTATTTTCGATATACTGTATATTGTACACTCTAACAAAATATTTCATTTGTTTCACCTTCCCTTTCGATGTTGTAATTTTGTACAAAAGTTGCTCCAGCACTATCAGTCTTGACTGTTGCACGATTTGATCGTATTTTCGTGTGTGCATGAAAAACAATACCCGAATTATACACACTTTTGCTTTTGTTTTCTTGAGAGGACTTACTGTATTTATGTCCTCCTATTGTGTGTACGATGATGACAAGGGTTTGAAGCGGGTTAGGATGGGGGAGGGGATTGGAGGTAGGGCAGGGTGGACTTCTATGTTTGCTGTGAAGTGTTACTGACCATAGTTTACATTTAAAACTGATTTTAGATCATGGATTCTGTCTGTGGTACTACTTAACAGTGGGAAGTCAGAAAAATTTTTTTTATTTTGGACAGAAAGCGTAGAAGAATAGATCACATGTATGTAGTAGAAATACACAAAATGTGGTCATTCATAGTGCAAATATATATATCATCTTTTAAGCGGCAATCAAGGTGTCAGTACCATATAAACCTTCTGCTTTTCACCCAAATTTTGTTGAATTTTTGCTTTTGGTGTAATTGATGAATTAACATGTAATACTGCAAGCCAACTATGACCACAAGGTAATTCTAAACTTATATTCAGTCTTGATCGTCTGGGTGATTGCGACAGTCGCATTTAGAAGAAAATTCGCTCAAACATCGTCAAAAAGTCATCCTGTCTCTTTGTGCATTCATTATTCATTATTCAGTCTTTGATTATTTGCAGTCAAAAGTCACTATCTGTCATTTTGACATTTTCGTTGCTGTATAATTCACGTTTTTTTTGTTGAGAACTTCACTTCAAAAGGAAATCACAGTATACAGAGAAACTGCTTAAATTACGTATCTGAAACGTTGACATTCTTACATATATTATGTATATATATATTTGAACCAAACAACCAACCAAAATAAGGAAAGACAAACAAACAGACAGGCATACAAACGTAAGAATCGTTTGAATATACGGAGACGTTAACTGTTCGTTCCAGTTTCATTTACAAACTTCTGCATTTTTATCTACAGAGAATGAACCTTTCCAACCGGAGACCCGACGAAGCAACCAAAAGTTGGAGAACTCAAAACTATCCAAATATCAAAAGAGTGGCGATGGAGAATCTCCAAAGAGCGGGGGCGGTAGCACCAATCGGTTGGACATGTCCAAGTTTGCCCTCTTTCAAAAGAAATCGGAAGATAGCACGGACAGTCCGCCCAAGAAAAACTTCACCATCAAGAAAGCCGATCCCGCCAAGAAATCACGTTTTGGCAATCAGGTAGGTGTCTTTTAAATCTTATCGGGGTCATCTCTCTCGGTAAATTTTAACTCTTGTTGGAACTGGAGAGGATTCGTATTTCCAGCTGGATCGAAGGAGAAAATTATCTCCGCAGCTTGCGTTTTGTCTCCGTTTTCCACTTTATGACAAGTCCATCAAGTTTTTTACATATCAATCACAAAACAGCAAACTAAGATATTAGCCAAGTTTTTTTTCCCTGCCAAAAGTGTTAATTTGGGAGTAATTAAGGACATTTGCAGATGATGAGAAAAGTGTCCTTCGACAAATGATACATTTAACATTAATCGCATACAGTTCCTCCAACCAACTAGTTTGAATTCAATCAATCAGAGATGCAGGTTTAGTTATAAGCCGTTGCTAAAATTAGATTCAAAACGTCGAGATGGTAACTTGGTACCACCAACGAGCTGGACTCTTAACAGCTCCCTGGTATAACTGCCATAGACAATCTACACAAATCAATCATGGTGTTGCATTACGTATTGGTCAATGATGATCGTAGCTTAAATATTCATGGGCGAGGTTTATTTGGATCCCAACGGAAAATATCTTCGAGAAAAAACATCTCAGGTTAAAACATATCATAGGAAATTTTAAGTGCAGACGTCGTGGTTGGTTTATTGGCAAGAGAGGCTCCGGTCATAATGCCATTCATTAGAACTCTCTGAAAATTTCAGAAAACTCTATGACCATTTGCCACGTATGTACGGAAGGGTGTGTAAAGCAGGAGTCGGCACGAAATCGAAATCGATTAAAGGAAATTTGTAACCAGGGCTGAAACATTTCAAGGATATTGCAACACCCACGAAATATTACTGGAACATTGTATGCCAGGACTAGTTCTCAATGAGCATAAATTGTCCATCTGTTTCGTCTTATTAAAATATATCTCAAGCAGGCACACACATACATTCGAACACACCAAATAAATGCTCACAGTTTTTCTTCTTGGTCATTCGGTGAATTTATGGTTGGTTATTAAAATACCAGTTGCTCGGAGACTGGTGTTTCTGTGGGCAGCATGAAGGAATAATTTGAAAACCTCTGGACCGCAGAATATTGCGGGCGGGCCACCTACAGTATTCTGTAACGGAATATCCATAGAGAGGGAGCTGCCATGTTTGTTCCAGTTTGTGGTGTCAGAAGTGGGAAATCTGAAATTACTTTTCCCATTTTTGTCTATCCATATTTCTGTGGAACCATAACTACTGACTGCTATTAATATGGAATTAGTCCGGATTCACTGTTTGAACCGGTCCGGATGTTGTGATTAATTTTTGTTTCATGATTCCTAGCAAGCTTCCTTCTCTCCTGTTCCGTTCTGAGTTATTGCAAACCCTTCTTATCGTCAGAATGACCGCAAACTTTAGTGTCTTAACATTTTTAAGAAAGATTCCAAAGTGCCTCTCTGGGATGTGACTTTTTATATCGTTTCTGGACGTTGGGGAGAGTTTAACTGGACTGACTTGGACTAAACTATATGAAACAAACTGGAATGGACTAGACTGCACTAGAATGGACTGGACCACAGAGTGAGGGAAGAGTCTGTTGATGGGGGGTATGAATTTTGGAACATTCACTGTTCCTTTTATTTGACTACTTTTCATGTACTGATGATAAATTTATACTACAGCTAATAGCAGATTTTACCAGATCATATGTCCTATCAGGGAGATTTCTATCTCTGATTAGTTTGAATTGTTTGAATCATACCATATTTTTACAAATATGACTCCATCCCAGTAAAATATTATAACTGATGTGTGCCAAATGTGACAGACACATCTCTTACAATTTATGAGGATAAAATTGTCTTGTCAAGCTTTCCCTGAGCATCAGATTTCAAAATCAGAAAGTTAAATAGCGCCACCACTTTGGAACTACTCATATATGGTGTCTTATAAGAGCCATGCTACAAAAAGTTAAGTGAACTCATTCAATCACACTGCATGATTGGGAATTATTACAGTTAAGAAAACAATTGAAGCCTCCTTACTTTACCTGCAACACCTACATTCGGTGTCAAAAGGCTGTGACTGAATGCTTTTGGAAATATGGAGGGGTTGAGTTGAACAACAGAGGGGAGGGAGGTGGTAGGTGATGGGGAGGGAATTTTTTGGAAATGATATGTAGAAAAAATATTGGTGCATGAAAGCTGTCATTTCAAGTGACTTGCCATTGGCTGAAATTGAGAACATTCAAAGTCTTTTCTTCTTTCTATTGAAAATTAGATTCTGTATATAAATTGTTTTTTAGCATCGTAGTACTTCTCATGCTCTTTCTGATGCAGTGACAGCACCTGACCATTATTATAACACACACTAGTTGCTAGTTTTGTGAAAATTGCCATTGCTGTTGGGTGAAAATTCATGTTAAACCTTAACCATCAAAAAATGGAATAGTTGACCTTTTTAAAGAGACAAAAAAAAAAAAAAATTAAAACAAAATAAAGAAAGAAAAACACTAACAAAGGAAGACAAGCTAAAATGTTTTCCAAAAAATGAAGGCAAATAAAAGGTCCATAACCTTTTGTTAAATGCAACCATTAATAACCCAAATAGTTAAACCTTTTTTAAAAAGACATTAAAACAAAAATTTAAAACAAAAACAAATGAAGAAAAAACTAACAAAAAGAAGAAAAGCTGATTGTCAAAATAAAAAGAAGACAAGTAAAAGTTCCATAACCTTTTGTTAATTGCAAATATGAAAAATTAAAAGAAACAAGTTTTCAGTGAGAGCTTGTTAGCAGTGTGATTTTACACATTTTAAAATGGTCTAGTGTAAAGAGCAGATGACTTTGGGATGGAGATTTCTACCAACGAAAACCAGATTGAATAAACCTGCCAGCTGATAAACACAGCGTTTCTCATCACTAAAAAGAGAATGTTTCTCTTCCTTCCCATCAAATTAGCAGCAGCACTTTTCCTGCTTCTTCTCGGCCAGCTACCCTGTAATTAATAAACTCATCCATCTGCCCGCTGACCACAATAAACCTGGCTCCTCTAGAGCTCCATCTTTCTTGTATACAAGTCCATTATCCACATCCAAGTTTTTATCAATATTTATAACTGTAACCTAATATCAACCTGAATACAAAGCTCTCATTGGCTGACATTGTAGTCCTTCTTTTTATTCCTGCACTTTTTGCTATAATTGCTAGAGCCCCTCGGAGCTGCATGCTCAGGATTCGACAGTCTGCATTCCAAGCTTTCCATTAGGGTTTCTATTATAAGCCCCTGCCTGTACTGTGTGTTTCCCAGCACAGTCGATTCTGTCCAACCCGCCCTGACTGCTGTGTGCACACTAACACCAGAATCTAATCAGTCCAGTCCTTGTGTGCCTGGCTTGTGTGTAGTAAACTGCTTCCTGGATATCATTAGAGTCACAGCAGCAGTAGTAGGCAGACAGACAGTGCAGGCTTAGTGTATATACATACATATGTGCACATGCTCGACTAGCTTAATAGATTAGTAACAGTTTGAACATATAAAGAGTATAGGCTTTAAGGAGCCTACCATGGAGCCAGATACATCAACTCCCACCGAGACGAAAACCGCAACGAAACCGAAATATGTGAGTAAATTACAACTAAGCTTAGAGATTGTCACATCTGAGCGCGAGGTCTTTGGTAACATCGTTCTCTGTATCGGAGCGACGTGATAGAGGCACCCATGCTTCTGAAGGTAAACTTATGTTTTTGTGTCTCTGTAGGTACTCTGTTTTTCGACACCGTGCGTCGCGCGAAAAGCAAACAAGACCGATAAGTTTGAATGCATTTATGTGAGGAACGACATCTCAGTATTACAGCGAGTTTGTTTACAATATTGTACGGATCAACACCCCTTTGAAAGGGTTTGCTACCGTAGCTTTCAAAAACTAGTTCCAAAACCCTTCGAGCGTGATGGACTGCAAACAAACAGGATGAAAAGTGTACCGTAAACCTTGAGCTTGTAAATTTTGTAAAAAATTGTAAAATTTCTGTTTCTTGTAAACAAGTGTTCAGATTGAAAGTAAAAAGGAAAAACAAAAACTAGGATTGTTTACCTGCGTACTGTACCTCTCAGATTTTCAAATGATTTACTAGTATTTTTAGTACGGAATGATAGCATTCTTTTGTTTTTCCTGATACATAAGCTAGGTTAATAAGTAGTTGTGTAAATAAACAATGGTTAATCATCTGCACTGAAAGTTTTGTACAATAGGATCTATATAAATCCAAAACCCTTTGTCTGACTGTAGTATGTATTGTCCACTTGTAATGAACATTAATTTAATTAACAGAATCTTTTAATTTTTTTTTATTATAGGCAGTGAACAACCACTTAACTTGTGTGTGTGAGTGCAGTGTTTGCCTTGCTCACACCTCACTGTTTAAAAAAAAAAAAAAAAATCTCAGCTATTCAACTTTTAATTTGTCTTGATTAGATTTTGACAAGCAGTAATTCTATATTATTCATATAGAGCTTTAAATTTTACTTTTCTTTGTGATTTAAGTTTACTTGGCCTCTTTATCATATAATGTTTGTGGTTGCGAGATGCCGTATTAATAGCAGGTACCCTGTTTGTTGACAGCAAATTGTATTCAAAGTTGGTAAGAGTTCAGATCATAGAAAATTGTGAGAATTTTAGTTTAAAATGTGGTACAAGGATTTTTGTGGCCCCCAAACCTATATCTAGAATATATGTAGTAATTAATATATGTCAGTATAGTCTTCTTTAACGATGCAATCTGAGTTTGAATCATGGTATCGTGTTGCGAATGACTTGTGCTGGTAGCGGCAAAGTGAGGGGTGGAGACAGCATTGAAATAAGTCAGTATATATAGTGACAGTTAAGTGATGGTAGTGAGACTTGGGACATCACTGACGTTAGTTATAGTATAGTGACAGGTGTGACAGCATTAGGTGTAGTATATTTAAATAACAGTGCAGGTGACAGCAGTGAAAGTACAGTATAGTAACAGTCGTTACAGCATCCATTGTAGCAATACAAAGGTGTGGTAACAGCAAGGTTGGATTGATAGTAAAGTGACAGTGGTGACAGTTTATATGCTGAAGGTATTGCCAGTATACAGTGGTATTGTGACAGTGGGACAACGCCCATTGTAGCAAAACAAAAGTACGGGGACAGCACTGATGATAGTGCTAGTATATGCTGACAGCACTGAAGGTATAGTGCTAGTATAATAAAGTGACATTGGCAACAGCACTGATGATAGTGCTAGTATAGTATGGTGACCATGGTGACAACACTGAAAGTATAGTGCTAGTATAGCATAGGGACCATGGTGACAGCACTTATGATATTGCTAGTATACTGTAGTATAGTAACCATGGTGACAACACTGAAAGTATAGTGCTAGTATAGCAAAGGGACCATGATGACAGCACTGATGATATTGCTAGTATAGTATAGTAACCATGGTGACAACACTGAAAGTATAGTGCTAGTATAGCATAGGGACCATGGTGACAGCACTTATGATATTGCTAGTATACTGTAGTATAGTAACCATGGTGACAACACTGAAAGTATAGTGCTAGTATAGCAAAGGGACCATGATGACAGCACTGATGATATTGCTAGTATAGTATAGTAACCATGGTGACAACACTGAAAGTATAGTGCTAGTATAGCATAGGGACCATGGTGACAGCACTTATGATATTGCTAGTATACTGTAGTATAGTAACCATGGTGACAACACTGAAAGTATAGTGCTAGTATAGCAAAGGGACCATGATGACAGCACTGATGATATTGCTAGTATAGTATAGTAACCATGGTGACAACACTGAAAGTATAGTGCTAGTATAGCATAGGGACCATGGTGACAGCACTTATGATATTGCTAGTATACTGTAGTATAGTAACCATGGTGACAACACTGAAAGTATAGTGCTAGTATAGCAAAGGGACCATGATGACAGCACTGATGATATTGCTAGTATAGTATAGTAACCATGGTGACAACACTGAAAGTATAGTGCTAGTATAGCATAGGGACCATGGTGACAACACTGATGGTAGTGCTAGTATATAGCAAAGTGACAGTGGCAACAGCACCGATGGTATAGTGCTAGCTGTAGTAATTATTACAGTGGTGAGGTTACCAACGCTAGTGCTACTGTTAGTCTATATAGTGATCCTAGTGACAGTTCTGAAAGTAGTGATGGTATCTTAGTGACAGTATAACAATGACAATATGGAAAAGAGCAGAAATGATGTCACAGATTGGCTTCATTCTCCTCAAAGTTAAGATTTTGTTTGTGTCTGTGGCCTTCTGACATTGTACATGTAGTATATGTACTCAAAGCCAAATGTTATCACCAAATGCTGTATGTATATATCATGTGTGTTTACTGTGCAAATAATGTAGATCTCTTGACCCATAGCATGGAAATATAACCTGTCATACTTGTATCTAGATTTAAGCCCATGAAGAAAAAAGCTAGCTGCACTGGTTTCGGTATTGTGTGTGCATTCACAATTGGTCACAGTGTACAGTACAGTACTGTATGTGCTACTGTGCAGAGCTGTATAGGGATATTTAGCAAACCCTGCAACACATATGTACCCCTGTACACAAGTACTGTACATCGGTCATCATGGTTAACCATATACTGTATTGGTCTACTCCATTAAGCCCTCTTATTTATATCTACAATGCAGAAGGGCAGTCTAAGGCATAGTGGACATTTCACAATTCAGATGCCCCGCTGCCCTTTAATTAAACCCTTTTTTCAGTATCTGCCTAGAAGCAGAATCCTTTGCAAAAGGAATTTTCCAATTTGAATACAAAGGGAATTGCCGACGACCACTTTTTACAATTTTTTACATATTTGAGGTGGTTGGTACATCCAAAGATCAAAACCCTTGTGGCAGGTTCACATTAGAGTTGAATTATTGTTGATGATTCAAAGAATTACAGTTTTCAGTGACTCTCCTAAAGTTCCAAAACAAGAATCAGTTCTGTGAAAAACTGGAGGCAAATTTCAAGAAATTTAAGTACTGCTATATGTATGTGAGATAATGTCTATTGTACACCTCACATATGTTCAGCTTTTTCCAAGTGAATTGTCTTGAGGGGACACTTTGATATATATCACAAAACTGTCATGCAGGCAGCACAAAGGTTCGCAGGAGACGTGTTATCTCGTTTTGCCATTTAGTTTTGTTTTGGACTTCAGAATTTAAAAAAAAAAAATTGTATTTGTATATATTTATCTGTACGAAATTTGGAACTAAATGCTGCACTCGTCATAGGACCATACTGTACTCATGCGAGAATCTTCCCAGCAGCATGGCTCGCCAGTTTTCCAAATTGGTCGTTTCCTTCATGGTACTATTAAAAACATTACTTCCATGTTTCATCACCGCCCTTTAGAAGTTGTTCTTGTAAACAATATGAGACCTCTCAGCTTTCCTCTATGTATTCCCCCATCCAGTGTTTGTCTAAATTCTGTTTAGACTTCTCTTTAGAGCTGTCAGAACTTTCAAGCCCTGAGAGGTATCACTTTGCTCTTTTGAAATAATAAAAAAATCTAGGTCTTCTGTTATTCTGTACTCCTATAAAAAAAGCAGGAAAAAGCAGCAGGAAAAAGCAGGAAAAAGAGACAGGAAATTGAAAGCATATAAACAAGAGTGTACTGTAATTTCTAGTCAGAGGTGATGTCTTTGTGGAATGGATCTCCTATACATGTGGCAAATCGATGCTCATTTGTAGTCGTCGAATTGGGTATCTACGTAATCCTAGAAAACCGGCTATATGAGAGATGGTGTACATTCTGTTTTGATTTGTGCATCTAGTTTATATTATTAGTAATTAAAGCATTTATTTCATTTATTTACAGTATTTATAGTAACTGTACAAAAACCCATGGACTGCCTTATAGTATTGAGAATGGAACATAATCCCAGGCGGTGTGAAAAAAAAGTTTACAGTTACGACTTGTCAATCATTAAATTATTTCATTTAATGATTTAATTTATACTATTTATTGTACAGTAGTCCTAACCTGGGTATATATGAGAGGAGTCCTATGACTCTTTTAGATTTGTGTATAGGTTGCAATTATAAGTTTGGTATATTACAACCTATGAATCGCCTTACAGTATTAAGATTGGAACATAATCCCAGGCAGTGTGAAAAACAGAAAACAGAAAACAAGTTTACGGTTTCGATTTGTTAATCATTTAATTAATAGTAATGTAGTCCTAAAACTGGATATATATGAGAGGAGTCCTATGACTCCCTTAGATTTGTGTATAGGTTGCGATTATAAGTTTGGTATAAATTACAATAATTCCTTACAACCTATGAATCGCCTTACAGTATTAAGATTGGAACATAATCCCAGGCAGTGGGAAAAACAGAAAAAAAAACAAGTTTACAGTTAGGACTTATTAATCATTTAAAGTAATAGTAATGTATTCCTAAAACTGGGTATATATGAGAGGAGTCCTATGACTCTAAGATCTGTGCATAGGTTGCAATAATAGGTTAAATGGTATATATTACAATTATAACTTACAACCTATGAATTGCTTAACAAACAGTATTAGGATTGGAACATAATCCCAGGTAGTGTGAAAAACAAAACAAATTTACAGTTTCGATTTGTTAATCATTTAATTTAATAGTAATGTAGTCCTACAACTGGGTATACAGTATATGAGAGGAGTCCTATGACTCTAAGATCTGTGCATCTAGGTTGCAATAATAGGTTTGGTATAAATTACAATTATAACTTACAATCTATTAAACGCTTTACAGTATTAAGATTGGAACATAATCCCAGGCAGTGGGAAAAACAGAAAAAAAAACAAGTTTACAGTTAGGACTTATTAATCATTTAAAGTAATAGTAATGTATTCCTAAAACTGGGTATATATGAGAGGAGTCCTATGACTCTAAGATCTGTGCATAGGTTGCAATAATAGGTTAAATGGTATATATTACAATTATAACTTACAACCTATGAATTGCTTAACAAACAGTATTAGGATTGGAACATAATCCCAGGTAGTGTGAAAAACAAAACAAATTTACAGTTTCGATTTGTTAATCATTTAATTTAATAGTAATGTAGTCCTACAACTGGGTATACAGTATATGAGAGGAGTCCTATGACTCTAAGATCTGTGCATCTAGGTTGCAATAATAGGTTTGGTATAAATTACAATTATAACTTACAATCTATTAAACGCTTTACAGTATTAAGATTGGAACATAATCCCAGGCAGTGTGAAAAAAAAAAAAAAAACCAGTTTACAGTTAGGACTTGTTAACCATCTTATTAATAGTAATGTATAGTAGTCCTATACTGGGTATATGAGAGGTCTATGACTCTCTTAGATTTGTGCATAGGTTGCAATTATTTAAGTTTGGTATTTATTACAAAATGTTATTACTTACGACCTATGAATCGCCTTACAGTACTTATTAAGATTGGAACAAACTCCCAGGCAGTGTGAAAAACAAACACAGTCAACCCCTTCCTGTCCTTCGCCTCGATGCAATTTTGTCTTTATCGCTGTTCAAAGTAAATGTCCCAGAATCTGATAAGATTGGAAGTCAGGAATACCGAACACCGCAGGAAATCATAAGAAATGTGATAACATTATGTACAGTAATGTACATAAATAGTGTAACTTAATATCATCAATTTGAACAAGGAAATACCAAGTATTCTGCATACTGTACACTGTATATACAGAATATTCTACTGTGGTTGCTTGTACTCAAACTCACTTTACTCTCATCATGTTTATATTATATCTTTAAATATTTGGAAATCTATAGTATATATCAGAGTACTTGTTTGTAAGACTGTGTACTCAGAGCTAATTAGCCCGCACAGTACGTGTACTCTATTCATCACTGTATGGAGCGTTCTACTTGTACTCATACGCTGTACACATCCATCGCTGTACTCATACGCTGTACTCATGTGCTGTACTGATATGCTGTACTCATACGCTGTACTCATACGCTGTACTAATATGCTGTACTCATACGCTGTACTAATATGCTGTACTCATACGCTGTACATACTCATACGTTGAACTCATACGGTGTACTCATATGCTGTACTCATATATGCTGTACTCATATGCTGTACTCATATGCTGTACTCATACACTGTACTCATACGCTGTAGAACTCATACGCTGGACTCATACGCTTTACGCATACGCTGTATGCATACGCTGTACTCATGCTCTGTACTCATGCTCTGTACTCATGCTCTGTACTCATTATACTCATACAGTGTACTCATGCTCTGTACTCATACAGCGTACTCTTTACTCGTACTCTGTATTTCGTACTCTGTACTCATATGCTGTACTCATACAGCGTACTCATACGCTGTACTCATACAACAAATCTCCATTTTAGCGTTCTAAATAGGGCTAATACTTTACAGGCTAATTACAGTAGCCTGCATAGTACTATAAAATTTTGTACCCTACTCATCACAATGGGAATTTAACTTGTACTCATACGCTGTACTCATACGCTGTACTCATATGCTGTACACCTACTCTGTACTAGTACCACAAGTCTCCATGTTAGCTTGCTACTGTAAATATCTGAGCAACAACTTTCCAGAGGTACTTGTTTGGAAATGTTTCCTTCCCTGGAAATTTTCGCAGATCTATTGACGATGGACGATCTTTAATTCTGACAGAAAAAAAAAAAAACCCCATCTCAGGTGAATGAAATTGGTTAGAAGGTAAAGTAGCTATAAAATTCTTGATAATTTGGCAGATGAGTGACCATTATTAGATCTTCTAGCTTATTTTAAGAGCAAGAGGAGAATTTGAATTCTGTAAGAGGTTTCAGAAGATTAAAAACTGGTTTTAATTTCGAGCAGTTTCGAGTAAAAACCGTTTCACTATGTAGAAGGTTAAAAAGTTTGCACTTTCCCAGAGCTCTGCCTATATCTGTACAAACTGGTATAAATAAACACATGTAATAATAATAATAATAATAATTAACACTTAATAATTAATATACAGTAGCACAACTTACAATAAAGTCTTGCCGCGCTGTACTTAACCCTGGTCATTGGTAACTTGCCACACCTACACACCAAAGTGTGCACAATTCAAACAATCTCTCCTGGGGCACCACAGCCACGTGTCCCCGGGGGGACTTCCCATAGGGTGCAGCCACCAACCGGCGCATGCAACTATATTTGCAAGTCACCTCGTAAGTCCCCGTTTATACACCTGGGTGAAGAGAGGCAATGGAGATAAAGTGCCTTGCCCAAGGACACAACGCAATGATCTGGCCAGGGCTCTAACCTGTAATCCTTAGATCACAAGTCCACTGCCTTAACCACTTGACCACAACGCCCTCATGTACTGTATGTGGTTATGACTGCCTTATTGTCAACCTGTGTACTGTAGCTACTTGTGATCAAATGATCACAAGGTAGAATTCTTCCATATAATAGCATCATTGATCACCAGCTTTGAAACTTGTCAGTTTACTTCGAACACAAGTCTGTCCATGTTTCATCACCTTTGAGTTGTTCCTTTAAACAAGGAAAACTTACATCAGCTTTCCTCTGTTCCCCCATCCAATGTTTGTCTTCTGTTTGTTAGGTGTGAATTGACAAGAATTGACAAGTATATATATACTGTATGAGATAAAGAAAACCCACATCTTCTTTAGTTGTGTACTCCTTTTGAAAAACAGAGAAATTTGACCAGGAAATGAGAGCCTACAAAGAATGTTATGATCCAGTTGGAGGTGATGAGTCATGGAGGACATCTTTGACTGTGATGTTATGGAGATGTGTGTGTGTGTGCGTTGTGTGTGCACATGTTTGTATTCTGTTTGAGGACTTGAACAAAAGAATTCCAGGTCCTCGGAGGTGATTTCTAAAGAATCAACATTTTCTCGAAAGAATTCTATTGTTATGGGGTGTTGTTAAGGTTAGGTTATGTGGATTGAACAATGGAAAATACAATGGGGTCCTCGGTCTGAATGTAAAGCACACCTGTGTGCACATGTTGTGTATTCTCACCGATGACTTGAAACAAAGGAGTTCCAAGTCACCATGTCCTCGAAAAATTTCTATTGTTCAGGTGTATTTATCCTTGAGGAGGAAATAGCCTGAAATGGAGAGTGTGCAATATATACATTAATTACATTCATATGATTATGATATAGGTACAGTATGAAGGATTTGTGTATTTTCTTTTCTTAAATCAACTTTTGTTTTGGTAGAATTACTTTGCCCCTGTATTCAGAGAGCTGAATATAGATACATACATACACACACACATGTATATATATTATAAAGAAAAGTAATTTGAAACATTTTCAGCTCAGTTTTGGTGGGATGAATTCATTCACCCCTGCTGCATGTTTGCCAGATTCAATGATTCACAAAAATATCAAAATTTAAAAAAAAAAGAAGCTTGGTACTGTATCTTTGTTAAACGACATGATATGAGGATGCGGTTTTGACCTAGAGAAAATATTATGATTTAGCGATCAACTGTAACCGCTGGAAAAGGGCTGTTAACTCGGGCAAAGGTGGAAACCTACTGTTTGTACATACATCTTACAGTTTGTGACTGTGTGTAATACTCACAGTGAAAGCCACGCTCTTAACCCGATACCCCTACGGTACAGTACAACCTCATCAAAATAACTAATACTAGGTGTGCTAATTTCCTGTATCAACATTGCTCTACTTCTTTCGATTTCCTGTGAAGGGAGTTTTGACAAAGTATCGGGGATGCTCAACGCGCTATGAGTTATGAATCCAAACTATTGTTAAAACTGAAAAGGAAGAAGAAGAAAGAAAAAAAAAAAAAAAAAACTTTTACAGGAAGCGCCAAAACGTAGGCTCCCACTGGGTCGTAATTTGTATTAATTTCCTGTTTTCATTCCAAGTATCCACCAGGTTAGCTAACTGCTGTGTGTGAATGATAGCTATATTAGATATGAATTGATTTTTATCGATTGTGTGAAACCTGGATAAAGGATAACTCAAAACAAAAAGTCCAATTTTGTGTCTCGGTGGAGAGCTTGGCAGTCAGTCGTAATCAGTCCAGGCAAGGAGTTGTTTTCAGCGAATACTGAATTCATACAATTCAAAAACACAAATAGCTCAATATTACTGTACAACATCAAATGTTGTATGGCACAGATGAAATTAACAATGGGTTAGATTTAGTTAACAATGGGTTAGATGAAGTTAACAATGGGTGCAGATCTAGTTAACAATGGGTGCAGATGAAGTTAACAATGGGTGCAGATCTAGTTAACAATGGGTGCAGATGAAGTTAACAATGGGTCATAAATTTGTCACAGACAAATGGTGGTAAATGCTGTCCAAAGGTTACAGCTCTGTTTTAGTGTAAATGTGAAGTTAAATAGAACAAGTTTTGGTCGAGTTAGATTAGAATTGATAAATAAAGCAATAAGGATGCCCCTTTGAATTTAATATAGTTTAGGCCTGCACTGATATTTGGGCCCATGTAATCATCATTGCCATCACGTAAACCCTTTAAGGAGCATTCCAGTGATTTTAGTAAATTATTATATTTTGAGGGGGTGTATAAATCTTGAAAATTGAAAATCTATTTATATATACACCTCACATATAAGAAACGTAACACAGCACTCACATTTTTTGGACCATCTTTGACCGTGACCGACGTATCGAGACCAAACTTGTATCCTTTATATGGTCCATTCTTGTCTTGACTTGTATAATTAACACTGAGTCAAAGTATGTCATATGTGGACTACTACTTTTTTTGAATTTGATCGATAAAACATACACAGTTTGGCATGACTGTACAGGAGGTTAATCCTCCGCTAGAGTTGAAACTGTGTGTTACAGACAAAACCATACTGAATGGGAATCAGTTTTGCAACCGTTGAATGTCAGTGTTTGGAAGACTATAACATCTCTCTTGAACTAATATTAACCGTCTGACTTTGTCGTGTCGAATAATTTGACCCCAAAATTCATTACAGCAATCTGTTTCTCATCTTTGCAAGCCTTGCGAAGATCAGGCATGAGTCTTTCTGCGAATTCACAGAATATCCGTGATTTCTTTTCTACCCCGGGGACAAAAAATATCCTTTCACACTGTAGCATACGCAAACTGGAGCCTATACCGTAATTTTTTTTGCAAAATTCTGTGATTTTCAGGCTCATCCCTGGAAGATACAGTGTTTTTAACCTTTGTCGAGTCTGCCTGTATTTTTCTACCCAAATTTATCCTTTTATTGTAGTTTGTCTATTTTTCTGGATTTGATTGTTATAATTACGGTCATGAAAAGTTTGTCCAATCTTTTCTTTTTTCTTCCTTCTCCTTTTCTCTTCATCATATTCAGGGCCAGAGCAGTACTGATAGTTCCAATAAATGCCACGTCTGTGAGAAACGGGTTTACCCGATGGACAAAATAGCGGCGGACGGTAGAAGCTATCACAAAACTTGCTTCCGATGTGCAGAGTGCAAGAAAGTTTTGAAGTAAGTATTTTGAACGCCTTTTTGTTTCTTCTTTCATTTCTCAAAATATTGAATAAAGAACAAAGCATTTTATTTTGGTAGAAAATGTTTATTTAAACAGATTAGAGAAAAAGAGGTCATTTTGCATAGCAAATTAGTGCAATGCAAAGTGCAATGCCATGCAAAGTGCATTGCAGTGCCGTGCAAAGTGCAATACAAAGTGTGCAAATTGCTACATAAAGTGTGGTGGATGTTTAGCAATATTTGCACATGAACAGCAAGATCATAGTTTTTCAAAACGTTGAGCAAAACGTATATTTCTTAAAGCTCAATTTTTTTTTATAATCTTAGCCGGAGTTTGGAAGCAAAAAGGGAGGTAGGTGTTGGTGGTGGAGGGTGGGGGGGGGGAGAGCTTGGTGTAGGTGGGGTTAGGAGAAGATAGTGTGAATGTCAGAGGTGAGAGGGAAGGGCTGCACTTTTATCCTCCAGTGCTGTTGTCCTCTTATGTGGAAGTTCTTTTGAATACTTTGAGAAGATTTTGTGACATGATTTGTAGCTACTCTCACTTTACATCCATAAATTTTGTAAATTTGAACCCGATTACATTCAAACCAAATCTATGTTTTTTTTGTTGAAATTTTAACTAATTTTTTTCCCTAAGACCTTAAAATCCCATTACCCACATACAGTAAGTTACACTATAGCACCAGTCTTACCAAAATTCAAACTTCTAACTGAAGGATTATATAACAGTATATCTCTCATTTTCTCACAGTCTTGGCACCTTTGCCCAGCTAAATTCTGTGACGTTTTGCAAGCCCCACTTCAAACAGAGGTTCAAGCTGCACGGCAACTACGACTTTTCAGCAAACAATCTCAGAAGCGGATCGTCAGGTAGTTTGACCTACATTTCTCTCACTTCCACAAAGATTCCAATCGATTGATCCATCGATCGATCGATTGGTATTTCTTTTTAAAGTATTTTATTTTGCGACCCCATCCTTAGAAAGTTCTGACTACCACCCAAGTTTATTACTCCATCTTTATCGGTCGATTTCGGTCGTTTCGTATCCCACCCCTCCCGCGCCAATTTCTTTTGGAATTTTTTTTTTTGTTAATTTTTTTCCTGCATGTTCTACGATCTTTTTCCTCGATCGGGCAGCGTGCAATCTACTCGTGCGTTATTCATTCCTTTCTGTTTCGGTTTTGTGCGTGTCCGTTCTTTTAAATTATTTTGATGTTGAAGAGGGAAACACTCGGCTTGCTTCTTTCCTTTCTCTCTCTTCAAATTTTCGCACGTTCAATTCTGATTTCGATTTGCAATTGTGAATGTTTTACATCCTTTTTGAAAGTTTTTGCATGTTTGTCTTTTGAAAAGAAAAAGTAGGAGGACAAAGAATAAAATATAAAAAAAAGAAAGTTGGAGATAAATGATAAAAAGTGGCATTATTTTTCTAACGCACAATTTGCAAAATCTGCTAACTTGCTGAAATATCCTTGTCGTGTATGTTGTGTGCAATACTTCTTTGAAAGGGCAATATTGCGTTGGAAAATCTGTTTATTTAGCAACACTTAATACCGGCTTTCCAGTTCGAAATTTAAAAGTGTAAAACGAGACTTAACAAAATTTGAAATTGAAACAAAGAAATCGTGACTAAAATCATCACAGTTTTAAAGGAAGAAACCCAAGCTCGTTGACATGTCACATCTGTTTCGGATGTGACAGACAATACTTACAGTAGAGTCTTGGACACTGATTGGTCAAGTTTAACGACATGTTAACGTTCTGTAGCCTAGCCTAGTTTTGCTACATACTGTGGATTATACCAAAGGCCAAATGCACGATTAATCTGCTATCTAGTATATTTAGTACATCAATGTACTCATAATAGGAGCCAAACAGGAGCATATGTTAATATTGTCTGACGTCACGTGATGGAGATGATTTGATTGGTTGAATTTAAAATATGAAATGAGAGAGGTGTTGTTTGCATGCATAATTGTTTTGGAGAACAAAATGGCCAAATTTTCATCGAAACAGGCTAATTGTTAATTAGGGTTCACTGAGTAAAAATTCTATCCCAGTAATCTCCCGTTCATCAATTGCAAGTTGCTGATATGCAAGTGATAATGGAATGCTAAAAATTCCAGATAATACGCAATATTGCCCTTTAAAGAGATTTTTTATAAATATCGGTATTATTCCTTCGAATTTGATGAATGGTTTGTTCAGAGAGTGCAATTTAACTGTATATGGTACTTGGCATTATATTTATTAAATTCATATATCTATTTAATCATATTGTTATATCTTCTCTTATTATTATTATTGTTATTAGTTGAGGCCAAATTTTCTTGATATGTTAGTGGTCAAAAGTTGTAAAAAAATAAAATAACAAAAAAATCCTGCTGTCTGTGATGTACATACAAGACACACTATACTTACTAAAAATATAATCTTTGTTATTTTCTGAGTTTATCAAATAAAAAGGTTACTGACAAAATATAACCAAAAACACATTTTTTTAAATATACTGGAGTTTGGTTGTAAACAAAAATAAAAATAAAAATGATTCAATGTTTAGGGTTTTGTCTCAAAATTTCTGTTTCCATATCAATGTATGCATGCTTTTGTTTTTACGTCAATTTTTACGGGTGTGTCGTTTTTCAACTTTTCTCGGTGCTTTTACACCATGTTGGGCGCCATGAGAGTATTTTTCTTAATATTCTACTTCAATGGTAGATGGTAATTTGACATGGGGGTGTGGGGAGGGTAGATAATGGGGGTTTAGGCAACAGATACATGGGTGCAAGAGAAGGCTATTCTGTACTTGAACAATTAAACATTTTAAAGGGTTTACCGTAAAACTGCTAAAATGATTGATTGCGTCTGAAAGGTTGGTTTTCAAAATATGGTTGTGAGAAGGGAGAAGGGGGGGGGAGGGTTGGGGGGCTTGGTAGGGTCAGGTAGGAAAGGAAGGAATATAGGAGTAGGGGAAGAATAGGTAATGGGAGGGAGGGGGTGGCGGATGGGTAGGGGATTTGAATATATGAATATATGAACTAGAATAGAAACATTAGCATGATACCTGAATGAGTATCATGTGTGTATCTAAAATATTTTTTGATAATAAATTTTATGGTGAAGGACATTGTTTTTAGATGGTTAAGGTAGGGTTTAAGGATCTGGGGGAGTGGGTGAGGAAACATGTGAGGGTGAAAGGGGTTTATTAAATATTGGGGCTAGAAGGGATGTGTTGAGAGGTAGTGAGGATATTAAGATGGGGTGAGGTTTATGAACCTCTCTATGGTGCTTCTCCTTTACTTCAGAAACGGGTGAAATAGACTGTGCAATATTTAGGGTCTCAGGTGTTGCTAGAGATTTGTATGAAATGGAATTTGCAGAAAAAAATATGTGCAAGATTTTAATATTTTTCATTTATGCATCCTCAAAGGGTAAAGAGTGTCTTGTATAATGGGGGAGTGGGTCTTGGGAAAGCAATCAGTCATTTGTTAGACAGATCAGTATTATTGAAGAGGGAGGGGGAAATGTTTGATTCATTCTTGACAAAAACATTTATTTCTATCATTTGGTAAAATTTTGGTGAGTCTAGTTAATGTGTGATTGTAGACGGTCAAAGGTCGCAAGGTGTAAAACGTGTCGCTATGGAATGAAGCTTGTGCGAAAATTGAAAGTTAAAACTTAGCCTAACCTTTAGGTTAAATGTTTGACAGTTAGACAGTTCGAAAGTTTAAACTTTAGCTTAACCTTTAGGCTAGATGTCTGATAGTTAGACAATTCCAAAGTTAAAACTTAGTCTAACCTTTAGGCTAAATGTTTGACAGTTTGATATATGTAGCAATAGATCTAATGATGTTACCAGAAAAAAAAAATCAATTCATTCTTTCACGCTCTCATGCACCCATGACTCAGAAATCATTTTGGTTGTCATAGAGACAGTGTACATACCAAAGTTTATCAGTTTTCTTGATGCCAAAATATGCATTATAGCCACAAATAAAATATGCCAGCCACTGAAGTACAGTACATTCTAGCCATTAGTAGTTGCACCAATTAAAACCTGCTCTTTTCCCATGTAACTCTCAGACTAAGTGCAGTTTAATCACCAAGGGAATTTATTTGATCAAATCCAAAGACTGGCTTATCCAAATTTCTTTGACAATGTTGGTGATTTTGGGAAACTTTAGTATAGTTCTTTCATAAACTTTCAAATCAATACTGGAATGTCCCCAAAATGGAGGCAATTTACAGCTTTTACTTTTAGCATGCTTGTATATAATCAAATGGCAGAAAAAGAAGAATAAAACTATAAATAAGCTGTCTACAGTATAGTGAATCCAATAAAAAAAATGTGCTCATTGCAAAAGAGAATGGGTAGCAAAATTAAGAATACAAAAGATACAGTAGGTGGTATTCCAATGAGGATTATTAATAAATATTTCTAAATTTCTTGATTCGATGAAACCGAATCTTCGTACAGTAGGTAAATGCTCAGTGGCTCTAAGGATTAGGAAGGTCTTATGAGGAGAAGAGTGCTACTTCATGTTTTATTTTTTTCTCTATCGTTCCTCCTTCTTTTCTTGCACGATCCGACCCTGCTCGTAATAGTACCCAATTAGCTCGATCCAACCAATCACCATGAGTGCCGTGCATTCAATTCCTACTTTTCTTCTCCTTTTTATCTGCATTTCATTCTTCCTTATCATTCCTTTCTCCCGATTCCATCATTTCTCGACTATTTGCTTAGATCTCTTGTATCTATATATTTTCTTGTTATTTTTTATCCTTCTCTTCTCGCGCAGTGTCTTGAAAGAGAATCGCAATCTAAATGTATTGTAAAGTTTATGTATAAATATATATTTAGTTTATATATATTTATAGTTTGCCCGTCTAGCTAGTTTGAAATAGCCAGTTTAAAATGGTCACTAAATAGCGAGCTGTCTGAAACAATCCCATAAATAAGCCTGCCCGCAATTTGATGGTTTCTTTTTAAATTACAACTCTATACATGCTCTACAAATCCTTTTTGCCAAACAACTTGCACCCCAGGCTAGCTTGCAAACGTTTTCCTTTCACTGTTTATATAAAATATATATATATATATATATATATATATATTTATACATATTTATATATATTGATATATATACATACGTGTGAACAATACTCTCTATGCACAGTAATAGCAGATCACAATAATAAAATGCATCATACATATGCAGTTGAAACAAAATCACTTTTAGCACTGCCCAAAATAAAATTTAAAAAACCAAGATGCAATTCTCTTTAAAGAACAGATAAAAAAAGTAAAGCAATAAAATAAAGTGAGCACAAAAATAAGGTAGGGGAGGGATTAAGATAGTGTTGGGGGGAGGAGGGGGGTTAACATTGTGTTAGGATGGATGGGTTTTGGGGGTTTGGGAGGGTGCAGTGGGGTGTAGTTTTGAGTGGCAGATGGGGCGAGATATGCCATGATGTGGTGAGCTCAGGAAAACTCTTTAAGCAGTTGCAGCTTCTTCACTCATGGGTTTTTTGTTGGTATTTGGTGCAGTTTGTTTATTCCGTTGTGTTAAATGTTAATATCCAGAGGAGTGGGTTAGGCCGGTAGGATAGAGGAGTGTGATTTATGATGTTCACTGAAGGTCAGAATACACATAGTGTGTGTGCGTGCGTGTGTGTGTGTGTGGAGAAAGACTTTGAAGTGTGTGAATCTATTATTAATGAAATTGATTGATATTGTAAAGGGTGAGGGAAAATCTCTATTCATAATCAATATCTGCATTTATTGATTAGTGAGTTTGCGAGAAATTAATACAACATGAAAAAGATGTACACTCGATGGGATAATTTCAGTTATTTTACAATACAATACATTGCAATACAATACAAATACATTACAATGCATTACAATTACATGACATTACAGTGCAGTACATTTACATTACAATGCAGTACAATTTTACATTACATTACAGTGCAGTACATTAATATTATATAACAGTGCATTACAAATACATTACATTACAGTGCAATACAAATACATTACATTACCTACAGTGCAGTATATTTACATTACAGTGCAGTACAACTACAAATACATTACATTGCAATACATTGTAATACATTGCACTATAACACATATTCACACTTCGGGGAACTGTAAAAGTGGACAACATAGGGGTCCGTAGCTAAGTAAAGCAACTGTTGTTGAATAACATGCTGATGGAGATTGAGGAATGTACAGTATGCTGTGTTTAATGTGTACATCCATTTGGCTATAAGGTCTATATGTCTGTATGTGTGTATGTCTGTGTGTGTGTACAGTATTGTATGTTTGTGTGTGTGTGGGTGCACTGTGTGTGATACAGGTAACACCTACTGCTGGTTGAAATACAAACACACAGGGGAAAAACTCAGGATAGGCAGAGTTTGATGAAGGTTGAAGTGAATGAAATGTTCCTGATTTCAGGAAGTCATTGAAGCCGTGAATTGCGATAAAAGGTCATCCTCATGGTGTTGGTTTGACCTCTAAACAATAGATAGTCTATCAGTGAGGTCAACGAAAGTGAAAGATAATTAAAGGAGGGAGATAAAATGTGCGCAGGACGTCGAAGTCGTGAAGAGCGGAGAATTTTTCTGGTGATTTTTCCGTGTGTGTGTCTATTTATGAACATGTATGTCTGTATGTGACTTATGTGTGGCGAAGAGGAAAAGGGGATAGGGTGGGGGGGGGGGAGGCAGGTCCACAGTTTTATTGCTCTAAAAGTCACACTTAGTTGACTGCCAAAAATATTTCACACGATGTTGGAAGTGTCACTTGATGATCAGGTCGAATATAAATTATTGAATTATTATTTTTTTTTCTCGTATTTTCACAAATGAATTGAGAAGCTGCAGCTCTTTAAAGGATTCGGTACGTTTAAGTAAATTTAGGTATCGTGCGATAGACCCAACAAATCTATAGAGTGATTTGCATCTAGCGTCGTTGCACTGCATCCAATAATAACATCCTGACTGACTTAAACCAAACAGTATGCAGTAGTTCCTCTTTTCAAAACTGGAAAGGGGAACTAGATCCCATTTTCAAATTTACTGATATTGGTCTTGAATAATATTGGCACATTTCATATTTTGAGTGTTTCATAACAGAATGCTCCATGCAGTTACTCTCTCGGTCGTTTACCCTTCTGTTTATATCCAAATGAAGGACAAACGTGTTTGTCTACTAGTCTTGTTGCAACGATATTACCATATCATTTAAATATCGCGATACAAACTTTAATCGTAAGACATCGTTTGAAAATCTCTCCAAATCGCATAAAAAATTAGTATTTGACCGAGTGTGATATAATCGGAAACTGCCAATTGCTGATCACCTACTAGTACATTCACAAACTATAGTAATTATAAATAATTAATGAATAATATAGTTAATTAATATAATTAATAAATAATTATAAATCCAGAATGCTGAAGTTAGTCAAAATATAAAGGTCCATCTGAGCTATTGTGTAAAAAAATCGAGAGGATAAAAAAAAACAAATATCGAAACCATCATCAATATACAGTAACCGACCAACCAGAGCACATACTGCACTGCCAATAGGATTTCATATTTTGCCGATATATATCACGATATCGTTTTGAGAAAAAAAAGTGGATTTTGTCTTTGATATGGAAATCTGCATATCGTTGCGACACTATTGTCTTCCCTGATTCGGTGGCACAAACAAATTTTACAACTTGGAAGAGACCAGCAAATTCTTGTTTTGCAAAGTGTATAACTTCAATACACACAGAAAGCATACAGTAAGAAAGCATGAGAAGCATGAGAAAGCATAAGAAAGCATCAGAAAGCATGAGAGATCAAATTGCAAACCCCCATCGATATTATATAAACTGCTTGACATCCTTATAGATATGGAAAATGTTTGTACATGTGACTGACAAAACTATGATCAATAAATTTATCATTGCTTGATCCTTTAAATATTTTGGAGATGTTCTAAACTGTGTCAACCAAAAACATATGACAGATATTAAAATATTCAAAATGCATTGATTTGCTAACAGCAATATTAAACCACATTTGACTTTCTTAATTACGTTACAGTAAAGTTTGCTTCGTGGCTTGAAGTACTTTGAAAACTGTGTTAAGTATATATGAATACTAGCCCTTAAGTGTTATAATTCATGCAACTCAGGCCAATAACAATGACAACGTCCCAAGTTGTGTGCACGTGTGACTAAACGAGTCTGTGACTCAAGGTGGTGGATCGCTGAGTCATAGCGTCGTGGACGTCAAATTCCTTCTAATTTTAATTTTGTTGCACTCTTGTTCCCATGGCGATTACAGGTGATTAAAAGTGATAGTTTTGAGTATAGCAATCACCCTGATAGTATCTATAGACACTAACACAATAACAGTACTTGCAATGCTAAGTGTTGGAATCGTGTATCAATTTATGTGTAAGGCGAGACAGTATGTTAATTGCAGACTGGTGTTGTGTCTAGAAGAAAGTCACAAGTGTCTGCCAAAATCCACATACATGTGTAACTTCATCTGTCTCCTTTTGTCAACAAAAAGCACAGGTGTATGTGACACAATAGTCACATCATAACAAACATGTCCTCTCAAGTGTCAAATAAAAACAATATGTGTCCCCTCAAAAAAAAAATTCAAAAATATCACCACCAAAAGTTCAGCATGCCAAAACTTAGAATTGTCATCCCCAAAAGTCACACGTGTCACCCTAAAGGTTTACAAAGTGTCATTCCAAATGTTAAAATCTTCACTGAAAATATCACACAGTGTCATCTGAATGAGTCACACATATCCCCTCCCCCTTAAAAAAAAAACAAAATAACAAAAGAGTCACTCTAAATGTGTTTGAAAAAAATGCCAAAACAAAGGTCATAACTTTCAATTACTTAAAAGTGACACATGTCACGGCAAAGATCACACATGCCACCCCAAACGATTGTTGTATTGATGGGACTAATCCCTTTGTTGATGGGACTAGTCCCTTGTTGATGGATACAGACACTATTCATTACTACAGTAACATAATCATATTCTCCATCTTGGTCTTAATATGAAATCCTTCAATAGTGGATATCTCCCATTGATAAGTCATTACCCTAACAAATTAACTATATCAAACAATTTGAAAATGTTTCAATAATCTTGAATCGAAAGAAATTTAGTAAAGAACTAAAATTTGGTGAAAATTTGTTTGTTATCGTTGATCGTGCAGTTTGCTCCTGGTAAGGGTTAGAACTCGTGTAGTATTTAAAGCTGATGTCAATTTATGTAATCTTACTTTCCCTCCCCTCCCCTCTCCTCTCACCCCACCCCCTCTCCTCTCACCCCACCCCACCCCCTCTCCTCTCATCCCACTCCCCTCTCCTCTCACCCCACCACCCTCTCCTCTCACCCCACCCTCTCTCACGCTCACCTCTTCCAACTTGCGTCATCTTGCTATATATACTCTATATATGTATGTATGTATGTTTACTATATGTATGTCCATCCGTTCCTATATGTCTCAGCTCTTTATTACCGTATATCATATTTTCATTCCACACAGCTGTCAACAATAGCAGTTAAGGCAACATTTGATATAAAAATCATTTGGTGAAATTTGGGCCAGAGAAAGTTCTGGGGAGGAGAAGATTGCTAGCCTTATAGTGAGACCCTCTGTGTTACCAACCCGATGCGTGGTCCCCGAAATAATCCAATGTATTTTTTTTTTTTTTTCTCGCTCGTAAAGAAAAAAGTATGAATGCTCTTGTAAAAGATGATAAAGTTCTCGTAACATAAGCATTTGGATTAACGTCCTTTCGGTTGCCAATCACGAATTCACACCAAGGATATTTTAGTTAAAAAAAAAATGGAGTTTGTTGTCGTACTGAATTAAGATTATAATTGTTTTTTCTCACAACTCAGTAGAAATTTTAGTCCACCGTGAAACACTTAAGAAACTTTTAAAGAAGTCACCAAGTTACCTCGTTTGTACTGAACTATACGATTCAGCTGGTGTATAGTTTGCCGCCTATGTGAATGTTGTTTGAGGTTTTGACCACGAAATCCTAGATAATTAAATAGTAGTAGTGCATTCAATTAATGTTTCTGCACTTTAACAAGCCTTGGAATGATGTTGAGTTACATAAAACACAATACAACAACAAGGACAAATAAATAAAAATACCCCCAAAAAATTGCTTTGAAAAAGTCCAAGATTTATGGGAATTGTTGAAGGTCATGTCAAAGTGACATTAACAACACATTATTGGAATATTTGCTAGCATCTGCATTTGATAGTTATGATCGCTAACAGATGTGTACTTCATACTGGTGCATGATGATATTAAAAGCCCACAGTTTATTTTCCATAGTGAGTGAAACCATATAATTAGGACTGACTGAACAGGGTCTGGTGTTAGCAGAGGCTGAATTTAACTTAACATTGAAAGAACGACTTTTCTATACCAGTTTTTAGGTCACGGAAGAACAGGGTTTTAAACCAAGGCAGGCTTTAATCAATCAGAGTGTCTGGACTACTATCAAAAATATCAATTATATTGAAAGCGGAATTCTTAATTTGTGTCAGGTGGTAGGAGAAAAATTTTGTTGGTAAACTGAAATTATTGCTGGCTGAAGAAAATTACTAAAATAGGTGAAAATAGTTGTTTTTTGGGGGATATATTTAGAAACAGCAGTGATTTTAAGGAAGTAGTAATGAATGTGTTATATAACAACCATACCTGTTCCTTTCATCCCCCCCCCTTCTCATTAATGCATGGTACCATCCAATCCTGCAAGTTCTCAAATATCATTTTCTCCTTCCCCCACAAGGATAATGGATTGATCCCATCAATCCTATGACATAATACTCTTCATACACGCTTGTTGCCTGTTGTTGTTATTTCAAATGTTTACTTTACATCACAAGAGCATTCATACTTTTATAAAAACCAACATATATTTTGCTTTATTCTTCTCATATTTTTTTTTGGTTTTTTATAGGAGGGGCTGTCCCTTTCTTGAATAGGTCAGCCAAGGAAGTAACAGCACATTTATACCCCCCCCTACACCCCCCCCAAAAAATGTAAATCTAAAATTTATCGCCAACATTTTCCAAGCTCTCACTTAAAAGTTGTCCAGTTCAACCCTCTTAAACTGCACTTAACATATCAAGCATCCCATCTCCCCACCCCATCTCCCCACCCCATTCCCCACCCCCCATCTTCTGTTACTTTCTTGAGCTTGATATCATCTCATGAATATGCAATATATTATATATAGTTATGTTAATTTTACTCATTAACTAAGAACATTGCCTTTGTTTGTTTTTTTCTTATTTTTTGTTTTGGCACCCACGCAGTATTTTCACTCGGGGGTGGACATTACTTTATCATATCATGTATACTGTATGTTACAATAGTAGGCAATACAGTTGGTATTAAAAAGTCAAACCATTGGTATGTGTTGACCTTGCAATTAGCTTTGCATTATGTAGCTAACTAACAGGTTATTAAAAATCCATATGCATTAATATGTTAATTACTGGCTTATTTTGTGATCAATATGTCTAGGTACTTTATGTAGTATTGTATTAACAAGTATGTTTTACCTCCATTTCTGTGTCCTCAACAAGAAATGCATATTCATGAAAGAGTCCATTTGGTTTATGCTCTCAGGGTTCATGATGTAACATTATTAAGCGATATTGAATTTTTTTGGTTTCGTTTATTCTTCTTTTGTTCTTGCCAAGTTTAAACGGTATCACGTTTGGAAGAATTAAACTCAAAAAAGCTTCATAAAATTTGCAAAGTTCAACTGTTTGTTTGTGTACATGCTTGTAATTTAATTCCTCTGGTGATTGAAATGAATGTCAGGGTGTTTTAAAAACAATAAATATTACAGACCATTGTTAGACTATGTACAGTAAATTGTTGGTATAATAATGGCATATATACGAATGGGAATAATGATCTTTTGTAAACATGTCGTTCTGTGAAATGCAATATTTTTCTGTTTCAAAAAAAAAAGAAAAAAATCTTTTACTGTAAGACTATGATCAATATTTGTTTTCAAAATGGTCGCATTCCGAAAACTCTGGATTCTGTTTTAATTAATAATCTCTTCGGAAAATTTTCAGACTGATTTTCACACCATCCTCCTCCCCCCCAAAATGTGCAAAAATAACTGAATTAAGAGTGCCGGTTATAGGATTTTTAGTGGTATTGTTTCCGAAAGAATATTAGCCACCAAAAGTTTCTGAATTTACTTAAAACTGTTCATTAATTTAGCTTCTTGTTGTATCTATAGCATTTTCATTTGTTGCAAAAAAGAACTTTGGATACATTTTACCTAACAAACTTTGTAAAAAAAGCAAGAAGATTAGAAACAAAATTTGGAAGAAGAAAGAGAATCAGCAGATTTGTCAAAACATTTGCTCAACTTTGATCTGCACTGCAGTAGGCTATAAAGATGAGGAGGCTGTTTTAGAACCTCTTGCCTGTGCTAATGGTTTCCCAGTGATATTGTAGCGTATATGCACATGCCCTCATATCGAAGAGACATGTAAGCAGGCTGATTTGACAAACCAAATTCCCCACATTCCTCTACCACCTGCTTTGTCCTTGAACACCTCAAGTTGTCAAAGGTATGACCTCTTGACCTAGCTCAATCCTTAGAATGTAAACATACACCAATAAAAAATACCCAAAAGATGTAGGCTTTTAAAACTGCTATGACTCACTGTGTATCACCACTCACTGTTTCAGGATACACACACAGATAACAAATGAACCATAGTCAGGTAGACTGAAGGTTGCTTAGCAACAACATAAAAGCATTAACATTTACCTTCAAAGTTAATACAACTTTTACAAGTGATACCTCAGTGCTGTTTGTTACTGTAGTTCTTCCTCTAAAATCCTGAGGTTATAGTTCTGTATAAAGTATAGGCTGCACTCTTCAGTACATGTCAATATTACATCCTACCATGCATTTGTTATGGCAGTACTATATATATGTATATATGTATGTATGTATGCATGTGTTTTCACCTGACAAGAAGGCACACATGAAAAAAATGAACCAAGGGAATAGACATAGTGTGTATAGCTTTCTTTTCTCGGTCTAGTTTAATATCTGTCTTTAAATAGTTTTGAATGTGATTGGAAGGATAAATAAAACTCCAGTGCATTAATTACATCAACAACAGTTTGTGAATCACTTAATTTTTACAAGCAAAAATTCAGCGAAGACGATCACTAGTCAAGCCTGAACCAAAGAATTAGATCAATGATAATGCGTAGTTTTTCTCCCAAAAAAATTATGAATCATTCTTGCCTCACACTAAGAACAATTGTTCATAAATGAAACCAAAATGTAAATTGATTTTATTTGTGTGCTTTCATTCACATGTACAGTGGCTAATTTTGATATAACTTTGCACTCATGAATATTAATCGATTACGCACATATCGACTTTCCATTCCGATTGCACAAAACTTAGGGTTCGGTGTGTGAAGATAAGTCTGTATAGCAGATCCAAACACCCAAGAGTGGTCGTTGACTAAGATTGTTTGTTATTTTATGCATACATATTATAACATCACTGTATAGGGTGCAGTACTCGGTTAAATTTGCTACAGAAAATCATGGTTGCGAAAAATGATCAATTCCAACTCGTACATGTCAGCTGACGATAATTCGTAAAATGTTGAGGTTAAAAATGTCATTTATTTAAACGATACAATGCTTGTGGGGTTTCTTTCTCATAAGTATGAAGTAAGTATTAAGTGATATTAAACTCATCGTTTGGAACCAAAGGGCTGATTATTGTACTTATGTGTACGTGTCACATTCGTCTACGGCATTCTTCCGTTATTTTTTAAAACTTTTTTTGTGCTCTACTGAGGTTGATAGATTTAATATAGGGGCATTTTGAGAAAAAAAGTCAGAAATATGCTTTCAATTTCTTCAAGGATTTTCAGAGTTATCATGTTAGCGTCAGAATTTCTTAGGTTCTTTAAAATTGATAAATTGATAAAAATTGGACAAAATATCAACTCACAAAAGTGAATTCAATGTATGTACGCTTTGGAATTCAAATTTATGAAATGTGTTCGCTTAATTGTCCTCCAGTCAGTGTATGTGACTGGCCTGTAGTAATGTTTAAAATTCTGAGTAGATCGCAACTGGAACGGAGAAGAAATTAATTCGCTTGAAATTTCGGAACAAACTTCTAGGAAGTTTTGTGCTACTGTACGTACAAGAATCTGATTTCTATCAAACCTAATACCGTGAATAATAATTCGTTTCGGTTTTCTTTGCTCAAACAGCCTCCTGTTAAAAGTTGATCTTCCAAAAGGGTTTTTTTTCCCCCTTAAGCAGATCATGTTAAGTATAATCTACTTTGTGTATGATTTCTTAATGTGGTTTTAGGCTTACAAATAATTGTTGTCATGAATTCCTGTAAGAAAATAAAATTGGTTTCTTTGTCATGTTGTTATTATCATAAAATGCATTTTATGTTTGATAATAATGAAGCAAAGAGAATTTGTTACTATTTCAAATCAGTCTAGTGTTTAAATCATTCTAAACAATGTTCAAAATTTCTTTTAACGAAGTCTCTAACCAGTTTGTTAATCTTGGGTCGACCACACACATATTTTTCTTCATTTTTTCACTGTATCTCGTTCTTAATTTTGCTAAATATTTACAGATCGTTTCGCCGTATAATCAGAAGTAAAAGTTATTAAAAACACTGTTACAAATTTGGATCAATTTTTCCCTTAACATTGTCGTATTGATTTTGGTTTTCTATGAAAGAAGTTAGCGTCTTCCAGTGGTGTTCAAGTTGTTTTTTTTTATAGTGGATCCGATCAATTTTTCTAGCATCTTCATGTGATATGGTTATGGCCATCAATTGATCCAAATTTTGGTTTCTCTCCACCTTTTTTCTCAATTTTGGTAATTACTTCTTCTTCTTCTTCTTTTTTCTTAATACTTGGATGCTTCCAGTTAATTGCTTCAAAGCCAATATGCAATGCAGCTAAATTTAATGAAAATAAAACAATGAATTTGCATAGTTCCTCCCTACATGTGCAATCCAGTTTTTTTTTTGTTACTAAAACTCTAACATGTTGCTATTTTGCTTGAAAACACCCTTTTTTCTCTAAAAAAAAATCATAAATAAAGTACCTAACTTTGCATCTCTACTCAACTTTCTGAAGATCAACATATCATGTTTGCTCCCCCCCCCCTCCCCTTGGATAATTAAATACATATCCCAAAAATCAAACCATTTTATTTGACTTAAACATAGCCTTAAAAAAATGGAATCGTGTATGAAATTAAGAGGCAAAAAAAGAGAAAAATTTCTGATTTCCTTACAGTTTATCTACTGTACCAGTGAGAGAAGTTTAGTAACCATTAATAGCATGTGAAAAATAAGTACATGGTCTGAGGCACCTTTTTCAAAGCACGTGAATTATCAATACATAGTTCAGATAGTTTTAAATACTATGTGAATTATCGAAATATAGTTCAGGTAGCATTTGATTACGAGTGAATTAACAATACACAGTTCAGGTAGATATTTAATAGCATGTGAATTATCGATACATAATTCAGGCTATGTTAAGTAGCATGTGAAAGTTGTAACTTTAGTTTAAACATGATTTCAAGTAATGCTGCTCCTCTTGTGGACAAAATCCAACTTTTGGAAATGATCTTCCCGCCTCTCATTAATCTCGTTAATCTAATTAAGGAGATATAATCTTTAGGACCACCCACCTTCTCTATACTGTACTTTTTAATTAATAGTAATAATGAACTGGCATTCTCTGTCCAAAATATTTCGACTTTATTAAGACTTTTTCCTTTTGCTCTTTTTCAACTTTTTTTCTTTTTTTTTATTATTAAAATATCTAGCAGTTATGTCAGTAAGGGTCTTTATTAACTAAAATCATGACAATACATATTTATATTTTTTTTTTCTTTCGTTCTTCTCATTTTGAGCTTTTTTATTTCGCTGTGTTATTTGGATAGTCACAACATGTCATTAAGAAAAAATAATAATAAAGAAGGAAAAAAAAAAACGCCCCTTTTTGTCTATCGTTTCATTCGTTATCTCTCTGGCTTGAAAATTTTATTCAATTTTTTTTCTTTCCCCCATTCGATATTTTCGTTTTTGTTGCTATTAATTATTCGTTACAATCTGACAAACTTGTATATTGTAACAGAATGTCGTCAAATAATGTTGTCATGTATTATGTACGTACCGTAGGTCTTACGTACATTGTTGCATTTCTTGTTGCCATGGTAATATCTCCTGCCATGAAAAGTGCAACATGTATTTGTTAGTCTTCTTACGATTTTGCAAACTCCCATGTTGATATCTCAGAAGTAAGAAATATGTGGAGTTATTTGGCTATGCTGAAGTAATGGCCAAGAATCTGTTAAAGAAAATGTAGTGCTTTTAAGCTGGCCTACTGTAGTTGAGCCTATTTCTGCTCTCCCCCTCCCCCCTCCCCCGTCTCTTCCCCGTCCCTCCCCTGTACCTCGCCCCTCTCTCATTACATGGATTTATGAAAATTTGTGTCGTGTGTGTTGTCTTCTAGCATTTAATAGCTAATGGTCTGCGTGTTGTTAATAGGAGATAATTGTTGATCATGATAATGTTAAGGAAGTCTAGCATAAGTTTTTGATACATTTATGGTCAGATGGGGATATATGCATGGTTGTATCAACGGTTTCTCTTGCTTCCAGAGGCACACAGAGAGACTGCCACAGAACAAGAGAATCGGTGTTGACTTAAGCTAAAATTATGTGCTGTATTATTTTATTAGCATGATATCATGAAACCTTAGTATATAGTATGTGTGTATATTGGTGGTCGCTAGGTGTATGGTAAAAATCCATACTGATGTTAAGCAAATCTAGCATATTCTTTGTATACATGCATGGTCAGGTGAGTAAAGTTAGCTCCTACATCCCTAGATCCTTTGTCCCCAAATCCCCTCCCAAGAGGTAAGAGTGACTTTAGGATGGGTGTGACTTGAGGGTGAGTTTGGGATAGGTGTGGCATTAGGGTAAGGGTGGGTTTTAGGATAGGTGTGACTTAAGGGTTCGGGTGAGCTTGGGAAAGGTGTGAAGAAAGGGTGAGTTTGGGATATGTGTGATGTTAAGGGCAAGGGTGGGTACAGGATAGGTGTGATGTTCAGGGTAAAGATGATTTTGGGATAGGTGTGACATTAGGGTAAGGGTGAGTTTGGGATAGGTGTGATGTTAGGGTAAGGGTGAGTTTGGGATAGGTGTGACATTAGGGTAAGGATGAGTTTGGGATAGGTGTGACATTGTAAGAGTGACTTTGGGATGGGTGTGACTTGAGGGTGAGTTTGGGATAGGTGTGACATTAAGGTAAGGGTGAGCTTGGGATAGGTGTGACATTAGGGTAAGGGTGAGTTTGGGATATGTGTGACATTAGGGTAAGGGTGAGCTTGGGATAGGTGTGAAGTTAGGGTAAGAGTGAGTTTGGGATAGGTGTGACATTAGGGTAAGGGTGAGTTTGGGATATGTGTGACATTAGGGTAAGGGTGAGTTTGGGATAGGTGTGACGTTAGGATAAGGGTGAGCTTGGGATAGGTGTGAAGTTAGGGTAAGGGTGAGTTTGGGATAGGTGTGACGTTAGGATAAGGGTGAGTTTGGGATAGGTGTGACATTAAGGTAAGGGTGAGTTTGGGATAGGTGTGACATTAGGGTAAGGTTGAGTTTGGGATAGGTGTGACATTAGGGTAAGGGTGAGTGTAGGATAGGTGTGACATTAAGGTAAGGGTGAGCTTGGGATAGGTGTGAAGTTAGGGTAAGGGTGAGTTTGGGATAGGTGTGACATTAGGTTAGGCTGAGTTTGGGATAGCTGTGACATTAGGGTAAGGGTGAGTGTAGGATAGGTGTGACATTAAGGTAAGGGTGAGCTTGGGGTAGGTGTGATGTTAGGGTAAAGGTGAGTTTGGGATAGGTGTGAAGCTAGGGTAAGGGTGAGTTTGGGATATGTGTGACATTAGGGTAATGGTGAGTTTGGGAGAGAGTAGTATTGGGAGTAGGGATGACACTGAGAAATTGGGTGACAGTGGAAGTAGGATGACATTGGGAGAGAGGTGACATCCAGGGTGAGGGCTGACACTGGTAGACCTGGCGAATGACATTGGTAGAGACCATAGAGCTAGGGATGGCATTGGTTGAGCTAAGGGTGCCATCAACAGAAATGGGGGCCACAAAATGTAGGTTATAGTTGCAGAATGGAGGGTGAAATGGGCAACCAATGCTTATATCAAAGAATAAGATAATTTGGCAATTGTTTAGCTTCAAACCACCTGTCTATATATCAATATATAAGTAGATCATATATTATTATAAGTAGATAATATATTGTTATAAGTAGATAATATATTATTATAAGTAAATAATAAATTGTTATAAGTAGATAATATATTATTATAAGTAGATAATATATTGTTATTAAGATAATACGTTATACATTATGATTTAATGTCACAGACAACCCGCACATTGGTGTAATAGACGATTGTCAACTCAAAAGCATAAACTGTACATACCATGCAACCACTTAAATTAGCATGAATCATAAAGATAAGACAAGACAATCTTTCTAGAGGTTCATGGCCAGGCCTAGGGGAGGGTGAGGGGGGGGGGAGGTGTGTATCCTCCTTTCAAAGCTCCTTCCAAACTTAAAATCAGTTATTAGCAATACCTTGTATGATTAAGGCCCATTATTATATAGTCTCAATATTTATTGGAATTCATGCACCATTTCACACGTAAGACTTTTAAAGAACTTTTCTGCGTGAGAACCAGCTAGACCCACCTATGTGGGATTTTGCTTCAACCTCCTCCATTTTGAAACCCAGTGTCAAGACATAATTTGAATCTTTCTATTGCTTTCTATAGGAGTGAGATGGTATCATCAGATGGAATATCGTTATTATATGTATGCAATATATATTATATATGCTGTATATATTGTATACATATAATGTATATTATATATTTTATATAAATATATTGCATATATTGTGCTGTATATATTGAATATATTATATTGAATATATATTATATATGTATATATGTGTGTATATTAATATATATATATTAACTATATATATTAAATATATACTGTATATATTATATATATTAACTCTATATTACACAATATGGCAGAACCCTGTTGGGAATCTGTCTTCATCCCCCATTCTATTTCCTTGTATTTTCCAGGGTACTAAATTATGTCTACGATTTATAATTACCGTGCACTTAAGATCACCTTCCAACAATTTGGGCGGATTGATTTACGTGTGAACAATTCGCCAGTTACCCGCAATATCCGTATTGATTTCCTTGCATTTAATCTACTTACTATGTCTTACGTACAATATGACATGACGACGGTCGTGTAATGTGCTGTCTCGTATTGCTACAGTTATCATACACCCACACAGGATCGTTTTCAATGGCTACAATCGTAGATAAGAACACATTACGTCAGTGGAGGCAGTTTATAGCGGGACTTGTAAATATAATCCCGCGAGGGCAATGTATCTCGTCCAAAAAGAAGCCCTTCATTCCTGGCGATAATGTAATGTGCGAACTGAATTGATGAATGTTTGTCGGCTAAAATTATAAGTATTATTCCAATGATCTCGAGTGTAATGACTATCGTAATTACTTTCATTAAAGGAATGTTATGGGTTGAATTAGGTTTTGTTTTAACCTATAAAGGTAGTCAGCAAGCTGTTTTACTTTTTGGGTCTGAACTTAGCGTAAGTTGCGTCCAATGTTTTGCAAAGCTTGACGTTTATGCGACTGTCATCCTAACAAATGCGTAAGCTATGATATGCAATGTAAACAGGAGGGAATAGAGAGAAAATAGCCCCCCCCCCCCAAAAAAAAAAAGTGCAAAAAGTACGTAGACTTGTTACATGCAAGAAGTTGAGGGCATTCAGTCGCTGATGTATTTATAAGTCAATTTCGACAAAAACGAACGTGTTACTCAATTTGGGGAAATAATGTTACAATCGATTAAGCTGTAAAGACGCCTCCTACCTACGTGTTTGGCTGGAATATTAAAAATTGATTTTGTGGGATATGAAAGGAGACATAAATATTTACCATGCATCATTTTTGATTTATGTTGATGGTTGTTGAGCATGTTTGTTGATTGTTGAAACATCATTGTCGATCAATATCAACCATGCATATCTGGTAGAAATAACTGTGTTGAAGAACTTCCCTAAGCAGCTGAGAAATATCTTGAGCTCATTTCACAGACTGTGGTTTGTTTATAAATCTTCAAAATAGAATGTTAAACTGTGTTAATTGGCACTCAGCCAAGTCATGCATAAAACTGGCCAAGCTATATTTTGGATTCATTGCAATTGCAAAACCCATCACCATTACAGAAAATAAAGATCATGATAAAATAAATGGGAACCGAAACAATTTTAGACACATGTGCCTTGATGGTGTCATGTTTTAATGTGTTTAACCCTGCGTGTGAGGTATCATTAAGTCTGTCAATATCACGAACAAGATCCTTTCGGTGACCGTAGCTTTCAGAATGCTGCACCATGTTTATGGAACTCCCTCCCGGTTGAAAGTAGGTCTTTGGATTCTATTATTCCATTAAAGCGCTGTCTTAGAACTTTTCTTTTCTCTCAACTCTATTAGTTTTTGTACCTTTCAGCACCCGTAAAGTGCATTGAACAACTTTTGTGGGAGTCTGGGCAATATAAGACTAGTTATTATAATAATTATTATTATTAATATCTCTCAAAATAGAATATTATATTTTCTTAGCTGTTTGGGTAAGTTGTTCGTGACGGTTACCTCTAATCGCATCAACCAAAAAACGATGGTTGGGTTTGTGTTTCCAAAAAAGATGGAGCCATTTGTAGTTGGAAAGAGTTTCTCCCCCATCCCACCCCACCCCCACCCCCCTGCCCAGGCTAGCCTGCACTTGTCCCTCACCCTTCAGTAATGGTGCTCTGAGAATGCATGAAAGCTAGCTCGGACGGTAACGAGAAGGTAACTTCGATTTATCTCCGTCGTCGAGCTACGAAAGGTTTCGATGAATTTCCCGATGTCTGGAGAGATCCCGCAATCATAGTCCCACAGACAAAACTTTACGGGACATACTATTGGGTCACGCCCCATTGTTTGCAGAATCAACTTGCTTTAGTCCTAATAAATTGTTTGTGTCCTGCAAATTTACCTCAAGGAATCTGTTGGGGAGTGGAATGTGAATTAATATTTGTCGACTTTTGTGAATTAAAAATGGTTGACTTTTTCTAAGTTAAACTGTGGCAGTTCCTTTAAGTTTTAAAAGCAGCAATCCTTGTATAGAAAATGAAACAGGAAGGGGGTAGGTACTTGTTCACACGTTCAGTATTGAAAAGTTAGAAAACCGAAATATAGACGAACCCTCGAAACAAAATTGGTCTCATGAAATGGGAGCCTGTATTACTTTCTGTTTTGAAAATTTTTTTACAGTTTCATTGTTAAGGATTTTATGAATGTTGTTTACAAAATGAGATACACATCTTTCTCATTACCAACTGTCAGCAAATGATTTTATAAATGGTATTTTTGATTTGGGTTGTGGGTCCTTATACTGAAAAGATATACAAAGCATGTGTTCAGACAGAATTTTACTCTTGATGTGTTATAGTCTAAGAAAGAAAAAAGTGAGTGAGAGTTATGTGTCTAATAGCTAAATTCCAGTTTTCCAAATAATCCAGTTTTCCAAATATTCCAGTTTTCCAAATATTCCAGTTTTTTTCCAAATATTCAGCTTTAAAGTTTAAAGATATCTGGAAATGCTCCTTTAAGATTAAACTGATGATGATGATCTTGGTTGACCTAGTTATAGTCATTAAAATCTTAATGTTAATCCTTTGTTTTCAAAAAGTTCTGATAACTCAACCGCAATATGTTTTTCCTTCATGTAAACAAGTTGACATAAACAAGTGAAACAAATGCCAACACCCTGGGATGATATTCCAAACCTACTGTCGTCGAAAACGGTTTGTAAAATTATCGTAAACATGTCATTTGATGCCATACAAATCTTAGGATTCCAAATTGAGTTTTGTGTTGCATCTGAGGATTTAACTGTCCT
Source organism: Apostichopus japonicus (assembly GCF_037975245.1). Classification (NCBI taxonomy): domain Eukaryota; kingdom Metazoa; phylum Echinodermata; class Holothuroidea; order Aspidochirotida; family Stichopodidae; genus Apostichopus; species Apostichopus japonicus. The sequence goes on along the minus strand of NC_092576.1, from coordinate 15,297,958 downwards.
AATTCCTAGACTCTATCATCCAGTCACTTACGTTGATGAGTCTCTGTTGCGTAAAGGGTCATTTCTCAAACACTTAAATTATGTTTGAAGAGGCACAACCTGGATTGATAACAGTGTTTGATAATGGATTACAACAATGGAATACAACAATGGATTACAACAACAGATTACAACAATGGAATACAACAATGGATTACAACAATGGATTACAATTACAGTACAACAATTTTTTACCTCTGAATTTACCTCTGAACTAAGTTTTTGCCTAAAATATCACCATCCTTGGTACATTTTTGGTCAACTAGATTTAGAACAGAAAGAAAAATTCAATATTTGTCATTTTCAAGTCAATTCATAGTGCAGTTGTAAGGTTTAAACCATAACTTCAGGGTTAGAACACCTTTCAAGCCAATCTTCAAGTCAATTCATAGTGCAGTTGTAATGTTTAAACCGTAACTTCAGAGTTAGAAAAACATTTCAAGCCATATTTCAAGTCAATTCATAGTGCAGTTGTAAGGATTAAACCGTAACTTCAGGGTTAGAAAACCTTTCAAGCCATATTTCAAGTCAATTCATAGTGCAGTGGTAAGGATTAAACCGTAACTTCAGGGTTAGAAAATCTCTCAAGCCATATTTCAAGTCAATTCATAGTGCAGTTGTAAGAATTAAACCGTAACTTCAGGGTTAGAACAACTTTCAAGCCATATTGCAAGTCAATTCATAGTGCAGTTGTAAGGTTTAAACTGTAACTTCAGGGTTAGAAAAACCTTTCAAGCAATATTTCAATTCATAGTGCAGTTGAAATGATTAAACCAGAACTTCAGGGTTAGAAAAACCTTTCAAGCCAATTTTAAACCAGACCGTTGATAGGGAACCATACTCCTCGCACTGTACCAAAACTAAAAAGCGTAAAAAGCATAAAACTCAATACGAATGGAAGTAAGCTTGATGCGTTTTCAGTTAAACTTAAACACTGCAGGATTAGCTATCCTATCATAGACATCCATCCCTGCCACAATATATACAATACTGTGGTTTACAAGGTCAATACTTTTGACTCCTGTTAAATAGTTGTGCAATACTATATATAACACTTTTTTAGTTTCGCTTTTCAAATATTCAAGTGCCCTTTTAAGTATTCCTAAATATGGTTTTGCAGAATTAGTTTTGAATATTAACTGATTTAACAACATCTATAGAGTCAAGGGTCAACTGCTTTTTACGCCTGTTAATAAATAGTTGCACAAAATTAATGTTTTTGAGTTTTGCTTTTCAACTATCAGAGCAAGTTCACTTTACATAACCTAATAATAGTTTTGCAGAATCAGTTTTGAATATTAACTGACTTTACAACATCTGCAGGGATTTTTATTATGTTAAATAGTTGCACCAAAATATTTCTTTTCTTAATGAATAATTTAGTTTTGAACAAACTTTACAGCTTAAAAACAATATCCCAAAACAAATATATACTGAAACTGAATATATAAAATTTCTAAAAATGTTTCTAAGGTGTAGCTATTATATATTAAGGCAAAACAGATATTTATATCTGAAGGACTCATTCTAAATTCAGTAAAATATTGTATTTACTAATTTTAGTGGGATCTGGCAAATGTTGATTTATTCTAGCCATCTTGATATGGAAGAATTAACTGATGAAACATCTTTAAGCTAATTTTTCAGCAATCTTTAATGTCCACTAAATTTATACTATTTGATTAAAATAAAATAAAAACTGAAACAATGTTTTACATGATTATGTAGAATGTATTTCTATCAAGAGAGAGCTTCGTGGGCGAGTGATTAAGGCAATCGACTAACGATCTATTGATTGCATTTGTTGAGACAGCTGGCAGAATTATTATGTTAAATTATGTCGTAAGCAGAGAGAGAGGGATTGGAACTCAATTTCATAGTTTTTTTCACCCTGAGGTATCTAAATGGCAGGGAATGTGCTTGGGAATGTTTGAGTGTTTGGTGGATCATTGTGGGCCAGTGTGATCCACGTCCTGGTGGAGGGATCTGGGGGGGGGGAGGATGTCCCCCTCTTTGGAAATTTGTTGTTAATGAAGTATTCTTAGATGGCAAATGGCAAAACATTTTACTTACTCTGGAGCAAACTTCTGTGCCAAGTATTCACCCATATTTTGGGAATGGTAAAAATCGTTAATTTAAGCAACAAATATAGTGCAGGCTGAAATGTTTATGATACTGTTTGTGCTGGGTGGCATTCGGAGTTGCCGGGCGGAGCCACCCGCCTTTGCCTTTGGGAGCATGTTCCAGTATGGGGGGACATGCTGCAAGGTCATTTGTAAATATAGTTTAAAAGAGCACCCAGTTTATACCAGCAGTCCTGTACCTTATGGGATTACCTCTACAGTGGTGTCGCCAAGGGGACTCCAGGGGGGGGGGCACGTGCCCTCCCACCAAAAAATCATGGCCCCCCCGAGATGCTCCCCCAGATGCAATTTGTAGGGTTAAAAAAATACTTAAACAAAAACTTCATCTGATTCAATTGCTCATATATTTATATATATATATATATATATATATATATATATCATGCGACTATGTTATAACAAATATACAAGTTTATTACAAATAATTATCACTAAAACAACTATATGACAACTATAACTACAATTTATTCTATTTTATGCTATAACTAGAACAAATATATTACAACTTTAACCGCAACAACTGGTTTGCAACTATAACTGCAACAACTGTTTAACAACTATAGTTTATACAACTATATTACAAATATTACAACTATAATTAAAAACAACTTATAACTTTTTGTAAATTAGTATAACTAAAAGGACTATTTTACAATTATAACTACAATAACTATATTACAACGTATAGCTTAAAACAACTTACAACTTTTTTTTGCAAGTATAACTAATACAACTGTTTTGCAACTATATTACAAGAACTATCTTACAACTATCTTACAACTACAACTATCTTACAACTATATTACAGTACTATGACCAAGCATCCTGCTGAATATTACAAATATGCATTTAAGTATTTAAGCTGATTAATTTATTAATTGATAATTGATACTCAAGCTTTGGTTTTAAGCTGGATCTTGTCCACAGAGAGGAAATAAGGTAAATGGAATCCGAAAGCTATCAATTTTTGTGACATTTTTGCACCGTTCGTGTTCACTTTTGCACGAATGACTTTGCAGTGTTTTATATAGATGCAGTGGGTTTTGAATTTTTGATCAAGTTGCTCTTGATTTTCTGTACTCTGCACTTTTGTTTCCCTTGCATGCTGAATATCTGTCTTGTTTGATGTTTAAAAAAATGAAGTGAATTGATACCATAAATGCACCTCTCGCTCTCCCCATCCCTTGTCCAACCAGTGTCAGGCTCCCCCCTCCCTCCCTCCCTCCCTCACCCCCTGCAGTCATTGCATATTAAACCTTTAATGACATTGTTTACCTATATCATTGCATAAGTGGTAAGAATTTGGTGGAGGATTATGAAAACCGTCCAGGAAACACTCTTTCTCCAAAACGGAATTGAAATCATATAACTATTTGAGATTCGTGGTCAAATTGATAAAACGGTTGTATTTAGATCTCGAAGGCTTGAAGCAATTCTTACAGGAGGATGTAAGCCACTTGAAATTTTATCCTTCCTACTGGCAGTCTCCTCCCCTCCCTCCCTCCTTCCATCCCTCTATCCCCCTTCCTCATGTTCTCTCCCCCCCCCCCCCCATATTCTTCTCCCTTCCTCTCCCTGGTTTTCACCCTCATATCTCCTTCATTGCATAAGCTTTCATTGTTGACCTGTATCATTGCATACTGTAAAATGTAAGAAGGTTTGTGGAGGATGTAGAAAAAACTAGCTTCTAGGAAAATTATTTTCAAAATGAAATGTAAAATGTAAAAAAACAATACAATTTAAGAGATTGATTGCCAGAGTGAAGGCTTGAACCAATGGACGTAGTCCTTACAGCCGGAATAATCAAGGCACTTAGAAATTCAATCTAACCAGCATCTCTGCTAAAAGCTGGTGTCAAATTATCAAAGTCACCATATATGTATAGTGTTAAGGCATTGACATCATCAGAGGTCTAGAAAACACAGTTCATCTCTGTTATAGGTGGCATGGACTATATTGATCTCATTTTCAATTTGTGAGGGTGGAATGGGGTAGGGGAGGGGATTGGTGTGAGGAGGGGAGGGGGTTGGTGTGGGGAGTTGCGCAGGGAGGGATATATAAGCACTCCTTATGGCAGTTAATTTATACGAATAGGAGCTCAAATATGTTTCACAATTAAGTCCTTGATTTTATCAAATTTTACTAAAAAATACAATTCCCTCCAGCTGCATATGAAAGAAAATGTTTTTGACAAACTTTAACAGCTTGGGAGTCGTCTGAAACTTCCAATTTAACGTGTGTTAAGGGAAAAGGATGTACAATAATAAAATGTAATGACTTCTTCAAGAAATATATGTATAAATAAATGGATCAAATAAAAAAATTAAAAATTAATACAAAACATAATCAATAAACTCAAAATCAAACTTTGCTTTAATAAACCTTTGTCATTACTTATCTTCCAGGCTCTTTTCAATGGTCCAAATAATTTCATTCTCAAATGTTGAAGTGTGTTGTTAAATAAAAACATAAATACTCTGTCTAATCGAACAATATTGCCCTTGCGGTATTAAACAGTTTATTATGGTTAAGTGTCATATTCCTTGAAGATTAGACGTGAGTGATGCATGAATTATTTTTTTAATTATTTAAATTATTAATTCCAATGTTTATAGATGCAATACACAAAACTGTGATCTAATATTACCTTAACATGAGATATTGGCAATTGTGATATAGAATTCAGCTCCTTTTAAAAGCTTAAAACAAATAACGTTTTGTTTATGAGATATCTCATTGTTAGAATATTTTAAATTTAATCATTCAAATATTAAGTGATTTTGCCAAATTGTAATTGTGTGATATGGAAATGCAACAAGAACTAAGTCACCTTCTAAATGATGAAAGTGAATTGGGTTTTATGACCAGTGTCATGTTACCACAATTAATGCTAATATTCGATAATGTTATTTAAACTTGATACTTTAATCGCCAAAATTTATATATTTCACACGGGATTGAAACAAGGAAAAACGATTAAACGAAAATGAAAATAGCAGTATAAAGAAAACCATTAAAAACCTAATTAAATACGTAAGTGTGTCTGACTGTTGCTTGTGTTTTCGGTCTGAACAAGAAAACCTAACAAAAACAAAAACTATATATTTGAAGTGGGTGGCTTGTGGAGTTGTTCACGATAATTTATTTGAAAAAAATACCCCAAAACATACAAAATTGAACCACACTAGATAAAATATTTCTTTATAATTGCTTCAGTTTTACAACCATATGAAATCAAGGAGTCTGGATGCAATATGAATCAAGTAAAACAAGATTAGGCAGAAAAAAAAAGGGCCATTATTTTATAACTTTGGAAATATTGTAACATATTATTAATTTGACATTGACATTATATGATATTCGTTGCACACGTAAAAGTTATTTTAACTATTGAAGCAATATTTAACAAACACCCAAAATAGAACTAAAAAAAAATCAATAAATATGTTGTTAAGACAAACATTACGAATCTGAAATAATAGAGGCTCTTTGATGACATTGTAACATATGTGGTGCTCTTGTTTAAGTCTTCCATTTTGTATTTTGAAAGGACTTCATCAATGTAAGGATGACATCTTGGTCCTAATTAAGTAGGGAAAAAATTATTATTTGTGCTTAATATTAACTGTTATTAACATATCTACATCACAGGTAAATTAATTAGGTTTCCAAATGAAATTAAATTTATTGTGTCAGTTATACCTAAACTATTCCATAATGCCGAATATAATTTTATATACCTTTGCAAAAGAATAGAACTAGGGGGAAAAAAGTTCTTAGCATGAAGGGTGCATCAAAGAATTATTATGGACAGCCCCTCTCTTCATTATATGTTTGTTAAGTCAAATTCAATATTTTAATCTCTGGTATAAAACGAACAGAGACATCAACAATAAAAAATTTAAATAACGATGTCTCATAAAATATTAAAATAACTTTTCGGAGTGTTAAATTTCTTTGTGTCTTAAGATTCTCCAAGAATATATTCTATCGATCGATCTATTACATCTCCTGATTTTAGGCTAACTTTTCCTCGCGTTAAAGTTGCTCGATATTTGTTTTTCCATCTTTTTGACGTTGTATCCCTGCATGCACCCGTTCGTATGCATGAACACCATTTTTGCGGCATGTGATTCCTTGTCTCTTCTGCATGTCATTTTCCCCCGAAACGCCGTACAATTTTGCATCGCATCGTAACGCCATCAATATCTGAATATTTTGTCCGTGCATTGTGACCGATCTATGTTGTTGGTGTTTAATCAATTTGCCTGCTAATGAGTATGTGTGTGGATGTGTTTTGTAAATATTTGTTATTGTCTCAAGGATCATATTTAGCCATAAATTTCATCTTGATATTGTCATTGTCTTTAATACAAAGATTTTTTTGTGGTTTTGAATACTAAGAAATCTTTGTTAATGATTCTGGTTTTTAAACATAATTCACCATTCAAATGATGCTAGATGTCTAGACTGCTCCTCTAAGGCTAAACTGATGAACTACAATACCTCATCTCCTCAGTTCATGCATAAAATCTAAAATCTGCTAGACTTACTAGTCCAGTCACTTCAATTGATTGAGCCACTGATGATTAAAGGCTCATATCAGACCGAATAAAAGTGATTTACTTATGAAACTGCTAGACCAGTCACTTTAACTGAATGAGTCACTGATGATTAAAGGCTCATATCAGCACTAATAAATGTGGTATAACATATACCAAAATGTAAACTTTTGTGATTATGGTCTCTGTGCTAGACTTACTAGTTCAGTCACTTTATTTAATGAGTCACGATGATTAAAGGCTCATATCAGACCGAATAAAAGTGATTTAGGTATGAAACTTGGAGTGATTTCACATGTTGTGTATTGATCAATAACATGTATCAAAATGGAAACTCTTGTACTGATGTTCTCCCTGCTAGACTTACTAGACCAGTAACTTTAATTGAATGAGCCACTGATGATTAAAGGCTCATATCAGACCAAATAAAAGTTTTAAAACTTTAAAAGAAAAAGTTTAAAAAAGATAGCTTTCAAAAAACATGTTTTAAAACTAAGTTTTGTATGCAACTTGGAGTGATAATATATGTTTTGTATTGATCAATAACATGTACCAAAATGTAAAGTTGTGTGCCTCGGCTCCAGTCCTCTCAATCAAATGTGCATGGCTTGTCAAACAGTCAGTGACTAACTTTTATTGCTCGGATACATCCTGTGAATCACATCTATCCCCGAAAATCTATTCCACAAAGATTTACGTTGACAATATTAAGTGGTTATTTATCCAACTTAAATATTTTTAAAAAACAAAGTAAAGTATGGTTCATTTTGTGTATGCTATCATAATACTGTGTCATTTCCTTGTTGCTATAGTAACAGAGGAAACCACTGGTACTGATGTGTTATCCATCCCTGTGGGGAGCTGTTTGTGATCCACAGAAACACTAGGTTCCTGTCTACATCACTGTGTAGCAGACTTAGTGTCTATATTCTCCATATGATCAATGCATGTAGATATATGTATATATATATATATATATATATATATATATATATATATGTATATATATATATATATATATTTATATATATATATATTTATATATATATCATTTAAAGAAAGAAAGACAACCCACACAATTGTCTGATAAATTAAGTTGTTGTTAACCGACATCACAATCACCATACATAAATAAAGGAAACTTCCTTTTGAAACTTAGGTACAATTGAATCAACACAGGGGAATATTAAAACAAACCCCAAAACTGGCTGGTTGTATGATGAAAACAAAATGAATTAATAGAGTAAAGAAATGTTATTGGCTACAATAAGAGGTGATCCATTGACCTCAAGGATGACCTTTAGGTGACCTGTCATAGTGACCTAAATCAACCTTTCAATAATCCCAAGACTTGCTCTTTTCAAACCTATTAAAACATTAAACCAGGAAACTTAAATTTATAATCCATTGTTAAAACATGTTATTTGATACCATAAAAAATGTAATTTTACCCCTTGAATTAGTTTGTGTTGCATCTGAGGAATTGTACTGGTCTGTGTATTAACGCTAAATAGCCCGCAAAGAATAATTTGATCTGGCAACATATCCCAAAATGCTATAGCCTTCAAGATGATCATGTTGCAATACAAGTTGTAATAGTGTATACATTGCAGTTTTTTATGTATTCTCGCTTAAACGTGAGGGAAAAATTTGGTGCCTATATATTAAAAAAAAATCGAGACAAAAAATGTTGAACGCTTTTAATTTATACTCCCTTGTCGATCCAACTGCTAATGATCGCCCTCACATGTTGGTGTTAAACATATCTCAAAAATGGAAAATGTAAGAATAACAAATTCAAGTAGAATTCACAGTAGACTGCTATATATCAACGATTCTTTTGTGCAATTAAAACTCGTTTAAAAACAATTTTTCTCTGAGTGTATATGTTCGGAGGTTGTCGCTAAAAACGTGTACCAAGTTTATGTCAAGATCAGGCCAGTAGGGAACATTTTTACCCCACCTATTTCTCCCATTTTTCTTTCCTCTGGTGGGGTGCTGAGTTGTACAAGTTTCAAGGGGAAGTGGTCACAGCATGCATGTTTGGTGATCGGGTTCAACCTCTGCTTCTGTAACGTCAAAATATGAATATTTGTTGATTAAACTGGAGAACTATTGTTTTCATAGATTAGTAATCCTAATCCTTATCCTTATCCTTTCCTTCTTTCTTTCTTAATTACAGAAGAATTTTCCAAGTCAGCTGCCGATAGGTAAGTTTCACCCGAATAGTAATGGACCTTGTTGAAATATCAGAAGTATGGACCGCCAGTTTGAAATGTTCGGCGGTGGACTGTGGTCGTTAATAGACCAACAGCTATCAGTTCTTGTCTAGCAAGCATGTACTTGATCAGTGTGTTGAAATGGGTACATTCCTCTGTCGGGGAGAGGGGGGTGGTGGGTTGGTGGGGGGGGGGGAGGGGATGGGGCATGTGGTGGAAGACTTCTGGAGAGGTTGACTCCAGAACTCTTGCATCATTGTACTTGAATATATAAGAGAAACTTTAAGCATTACAGTGGCGTACGTTTGTATAGAAGTATTAACATACACATTGAACATGTCCTCTCATTAGCCTGTATTGCCTTAAGTCTTGTGTTTGAAGGATCAAAAGTATTTGATATCAAAAAGAATGTCAACATCTATAAATTACTCCTCAACATTTTTGTTACAGTAAATAAAGTAAAAGTTTGCTAACCAATTTATTTTTACCTCTCTCTTTTTGGAAAGATCTACCTTGGTCAAACTCTTGTACATTCACCGAGATTAGCATAATCCTAATTACTCCTCATGTTGACGATCTATTTGACTGTTTTCTTGTCCCAATATCTAATCAGTCCCTCCCCTCCCTTTTTGTGTCTTTAGGGCGAGCGATGAAATAGCCGCCACCCAGGCTCAGACCACGGAGAGCACGCCGACGGTCCGAGATGACATCGTCCGATCCGAAGACGCAGTGGAGGAAGAGAAATCCGTACCCGGAGGGACCAAATCAATCCTAGAACAATTCAATAAGGGCGCGGTGAGTAACGTCCAGATAAAGCGAACGATAGACGAGGAACCCGTCAACGTGAAGTCCCTTGAGGACTACCAGCCCCCCGCGGTCGAGGAAGGTGACGAGGAGGAGCACGTCAAACCGCAGGATATGATCAGCACGGACCGGGACGAGGGCCAGACCGCTGAGAGCCAACCCCAGGAGTCCCAGGCGGGGATCATCAGGGCGGACGACTACAGCGCCGAGGAGGTACGAGCCGCGGCAGGCCTGAAGAACCTCAAGAGTATGTTCGAGAAGGGCGGCGTCAGCAACATCCAGGCCCGAGCGGAGCGGGAGAAGATCGAGGTGAAAGCTCTCGGCGAGGCCGATGAGGGCCCCGCCCAGGGGGTCGCAGAGAACGTCCCCAAGGAGAGGGAGGTGGACGTGGTGACCGCCGGCTCGGCTGAGGAGGACCCCGGCATCAAGCACGGGCTGGCCCAGCGAATCAGGGCGCAGTTCGAGAAGGGCCCCGTCAGCAACATTGAGGAGAAACCCAAGCAGGATCTGGAGAGGGCCCCCAAGAGCCTGGAGGACTTCTCGCAGGACGAGTCGAACAAGAGCGTCTCGGAGAGCACGCCGCTGCGGAGGGACGATGTGGTGCGCTCGGACGAACCCCTGGAGGAGCAGGCGCACCTCGCGGAGGGGACGCGGTCGCTGCTGACGAGATGGGAGAAGGGGGAGGTGGAACACGCCGAGGAGAAACCCAAGGAGGTCATCGGCGACGCAAAGGACATGAAGGCCGACATGCAGTTCTCAGAGAGCGAACCGGCCGTCCGAGGCGATCTAGTCAGAGAGTCGGACGAGACGGACGAAGCGATCCCCGAAGGCGTCACCAAAGGCATCCGTCAGAATATAGAGGGCGGCGCGGAATTCCAGGTGGAGGTCAACGTGGTGGCCGAGGACGAACCAAAGAGGCTGTCTGAAGGAACTGAAGAGGAACAGCCAGGGGAGGAAGAGGAGGAGGAAGGGGCTCAATTTGAGGTCAATGTTGAGGTCAACGGCAATGTCACACCAGAGGAGAACGGTCACCAGGAAGAGGATAGTGCCACCACGCCTAATGGCCATTACCAGGTGAGAGTTATTTATAGGATGATGTACCGAAAGGCAAAGGGTTTTGGGAGGGGCGGTGGTGTATGTGATATTGGCTGTTAAAGACCACATAAGGTTGGAGTTAATTATATCACAGCTCTTTATATTGGTATCCCTGAAGCTCGCTTTGGGAGTAAATATTTTGGCAGGGAACATTGGGCTAACAACTCACCATTACCTCCTCCTCCACCCCCCCCCCCCCTTCAGTGCCCTCCCCCACCCCTCAAACTTTAGGATCAACCGTGTGGTTATAATAGAGGGAGCTGTTTATTTTTGATAGCTCTGTGAAAGCAACCACATGGTGCAGTCTCTCATGACAAACAAATACCTTCTGCATAAAAATTTATTGGTACAATCCTCCACTTGTGTCAAAAAAGACGTTTATACCTTAAAAGAGGAATATATAGACATTTTTACTCTTCTAATCAAAATCAACAATCTACATATGCTTTTATCAGAGGTTTAGGTTTATTTTTTATTCGTCCATATGTCAAAATCCCTCTGTTCATCTTTCCATTCCTTCATCTGTTCATCCATCTATCTGTCTGTCTGTCTGTCCATCCATCCAATCATCTGTCAGTCCCTCTGTCCATCCATCCATCTGTCCATCCATCTTGTCAGTCCAGTCCATCCATCCATCAAGACAGTCTGTCCATCATTCCATCCGTCAATCCTTCTGTCCATCCATCCATCTGTCCATCCATCCTGTTGTCAGTCCTGTCCATCTATCCATCAAGACTGTCTGTCCGTCCATTCATTCATCTTGTCAGTCCTTCTGTTTGTCCATCAATCTTGTCAGTCCCTCTGTCCATACATCCATCAAGACTGTCTGTCCGTCCATCCATCTGTCCATCCATTCATCTTGTCAGTCCAGTCCATCTATCCATCAAGACAGTCTGTCCATCCATCCATCCTGTCACTCCCTCTGTCCGTCCATCCATCTTGTCTGTCTGTCCGTCCATCCATCTTTTCAGTCCAGTCCATCCATCAAGACAGTCTGTCCATCATTCCATCCGTCAATCCTTCTGTCCATCCATCCATCTGTCCATCCATCCTGTTGTCAGTCCTGTCCATCTATCCATCAAGACTCTGTCCGTCCATCCATTCATCTTGTCAGTCCCTCTGTTTGTCCATCAATCTTGTCAGTCCCTCTGTCCATCCATCCATCAAGACTGTCTGTCCGTCCATCCATCTGTCCATCCATCCATCTTGTCAGTCCAGTCCATCTATCCATCAAGACAGTCTGTCCATCCATCCATCTTGTCACTTCCTCTGTCCGTCCATCCATCTTGTCTGTCTGTCCGTCCATCCATCTTGTCTGTCTGTCCGTCCATCCATCTTGTCAGTCCAGTCCATCTATCCATCAAGACTGACTGTCCATCCATCCATCTTGTCACTCCCTCTGTCCGTCCATCCACAAATATGCAAATCCTGGTCTGAGCCTCTGCAACATTAGGTGTTCCAGTTATCACTATGTCTATTCAGCCTTTTAGTTTTACACAATCCAGTGCAATGAAAGAAGTGTTCAATAACAACACCTTTTTTCTACTTCTCCATCTTTAAAGAATGACGATGATAGCGCTGAAGTCGATCCATCGGCCGAGATTAAAGCAGCAAGAGCAGCCGCCATGGAGGAGGAGGAGGTAGATGAAGGCCAGGCGGAGGTCCTAGTAGACATAAGCTAGAAAGTCATCGCTCATTTACTTAATATATATATACAACAACAGCTCCTCGTGGACATTCAAACCCCTGATCAACTCAAGCAGTATTTTTATCGTCGCCATGGGGAAGATTTCCAAGACTATGTCTGCCCGGTTTTGCTCTCTTTGCAAGTGTTAATCAAGGACAAGTATGATGATGTTGGTTGTATCAAAGCAATCGTGTAACATTTCTGCTCCTGCTATGAGAAACAGAACCCCCAAATATGTACTATAAATGGTCTTTATGCTCTTTTTACCTTCGTGAAGGTCAGTCTAGGTAATTATTGGTATCGCGACTAAGGCTCTGATGAAATTTTGAACAAAAACACAAAAGTCATTTTTCTGAATTACTTGTTCTTTCTATGTCAAAACTGGGGGTCAAGGCAAACTTTTCTCCCCCAGTTTGTTTTTTAATTTGTAAAGAAAGTATTAATAATGTTGCTATGGACTTTCATTTTACCAATCAGTATATATAACCAAATAATCAAAATTTGTGTTGTATTCGTTTGGTACATTTTACTCAATGTCCTGCCCTGTGATAGGTCAAAAATAATCATTATAATAGTCATGTGTTTGTTTATTTTATTTTCCTACATGAAGTGGGTGCAGTGTATTATTTCATCAGTATATATATATATATATATATATATATATATGTATATATATATATATATATATATATATATATATATATATATATATATATATATAAAAGCAGTTAACAGAAATTTCCCAGGTTCTGAATTAATTTGGTTGTTATATATTACTTTGCAGCTCATGTTATGACTATATGGTGCATATTTTATCTCTCAATGAACTGTTACACGGTTTGTATCGATAGTTTTTTCCCTTTTGCATATTCATGAGATCCCACTTAGTTCAATTTTGTACAGGAATCTGATCCAACACAGATAAAGTGTGGTAAGACCTGATCGAGCTGAAACGGTTGAAATCAGAGATTGCCTGAATATGAATACAACAAAATTTTATTCTGGAAAATAATTTATGTATGGTTTCCATGGAAGTAACCAGTATATGCTACAACTTTATAATGTGAAATACAGGGTAGTTAATTGGTACACAGTTATTCATCCATAATGAATAATTTGTGTGATATTTCACTGTTGCCATGACTACAGAAGACATGTTATCAATATCTGTTCCTGGAATTGGAATTGGTACTGGACAGATAAGGTACTAGATATGCAGTATTATTCAGTTACATCAAGGTTGGTTATATCAAATCTGGTTAAGCAAGCATCTAGATGGAAGAACTCTGGATTTAATCCAAGATAATCTGGATGAGTCAAACTGTATAATTCCGAGTTATAATCTGGATAAGCTAATCTGGATAAGTTATAACTATATCCAAACTAATCTGGTTGGATATATAAATTTTGATAAACAACTGAGATCTAGATGGAAGAAAGTCTGGATTAAATCCAAAGTTAATCTGGATAAGTTAATCTGGATAATCTAACTGTACTAAACCCAGTCACGTCTACACGTGCAACGTCAGCTGCTGTGAGTTTATGGTGCAGCACAGTGCATGCAAATACCTTGATATTAAAATATGGCGGCGCTCGGATCTCAATATGGTGGGCCTCATGTGGTTTTGTGATTGCTGGCATGGATCTCTCAGCAGTACATTGAGTGATGCAATCCCTGTGTTAAATAATGTCTTGAATTATTTCATTGTATGCAATACTTAATTTCAAAGTACTTAGAATTATTTCAAAGTACTCAGAAAATCCATTGTACCCTTCGGTGTACAAACCACTTTTACCTCACCTGACAAAACAGAAACACATTTTTTTTAAATTTTAGCTTTTTTTGCTTGCCTTAGCGATCGAAAATAGCTATGAGCAAAAACTGTCTGAGTTATTAATACTTGAAAAACACTACTGCATTGCAGCATATACCTACTGTACCCATTAAAATACGTACACCATGAAACTGGCTTTAAAATGTTTAACATCCATGGCCGGTACACCTAAAACAGGCGACTTGTGAAGAATTCATACTGAGTGTGGTTAAATATCCTAATGGGTTTTTTTTTTGTGTATGGGAGGGTCTATTTTTTGTGGCAGGGGTAGCACGAGGGATGGGATGGGTGAAGGAGAACGGCACGGTTTCTTATATTGTCTTAATAAACAAAGGATTTTGGTGTTCAAATTGCAGTATCTCTTGATATTACATTTAAGTGTTGTCTTTTTCGACTTTTAAACTTTTTTGTTGAGCATTGAAAGTGACCGAAGGAAACTTAGGCTGGCAGGTCCAAGTTTAATATTATGGATGATCGATATGTCTTTGCAATGTGTGTAGCTTTCCAAATTTAAGCCTTTTGTTTCTTTTTTTTTGGAACAACAAAATTAGCTTTTTAACAAAAGTAATGTATAGAATGTGGTCGGAAATTGTGTCTTTCTGTAAATCTGCAAGACTTCATATTGTTGTTTCATGTTTGTACACATTTAAGTTATTTTGTATCAAACTATTATTTTTTCTTTCTTTTTTCGTCGATGTCGATTTTTGTCTCGTCTCAAGCTTTCGTTTTTTGTCGTCCTAAAATAGTATTTTTGGAAACTGAGCTACTACCATTCCGTATCAGCAGTATTTGGATGCTAGTGGCGTGTAACACCAATTGCCGCATATTTGGAAAATCAACTTTTAATTGGCTGACATAAAATTAATGGATTTTTTTTTTTTTTTTTTTTTTTTTTTTTTTTTTGGCCATGTACTTTGCAGGTAATTCAAAAATCAGCGTACATATTTTATTATCATTATTATGATTTTTTTTTTTTTTTTTTTTAACTTGTCTAATATTTCTTATCAAATATCTAGCGTAGTTGCAACTTTTAATAAGCTTCTGCTTCATCCACCTAAATGTATGTACTTTTATCAATTATGTGTACTTCTGTAATTGTACTAACAAATTTCTTTTTTTTTTTTAACTCTTCTTCAAATTTCTTATTTTTCTGCCAAATTTGTTAAAATTATTGGGGGAGCAAAATTGAGCAATTTGAAATCAATATAGGTGCTTTTTGACAAAATGGGTTGATCGTCAATTTTTTAAATTTTTTTTACGACTGAATTGTAAAGAGTTTACTAATGGTTCTCCCCCCCTTCTCCTTACCCCTGACCCCTCGCCGTATGTCAGACAGAAGATGTGGGTAGAATGTAGGGCATGTCCGCAGTAGATGATATCGATATTTTGCATAGTAACATGAAGAGAAAGTCAATATTTGGACTAAGTATTTCCTGGTTTCTATTAATTGAACTTGAATAACTTGCCAAGAAAAACAAGTTCCCCCAAAATGAAAGAAAAACAAGCCCGGGATTCTTTTACATGACTGACACTTTCTCTTGAGGCTATTTCTACCTATGATTAGCAAGTCCCTACATGAAAACATACATGTATATATATATATATATATATATATATATATATATATATATATATATATATATATGTATATGTATATGTATATATATATATATATATATATATACATATATATGAGTTATGCATATGGTGCGAAATAAACAACATTGTCAGCCATTGTCTGTTATTCTTAATAACTTTCATATTTGAATGAGAATTGAATATGTTTATGCAGGAGTTGAAATGTTTCCCTTAAAAGTGGTTTTCCCTATTGTTGGAATAAACATTGCCAATTATATTTTTTTGTGGATCAGTGTAACGTCGTCTGTCGTCGGGACACGAGGTATATATATATCTACACCATTTCTGAGACAAAACGTTCTCCATTTCAATCTGAAATATCAAGGCTTTCTGTGCGCAAGTACCGGTAATATGATGAGGTTAAAAACTGAATTTTTATGCAAAAATGGAACCATATATCAATTTTTTGGGGGGGATGAGTATAATAAATTCTAAGTCCTCGTCCTATGTTCTTGTCCAGATGTACGCACTCCTTCCTACTGCGTACACTCGCTAAACGGTGCAAAAGTAAATATTGTTGCCCAGATTTTTGTAACTCTATTATTAAGGTAACAAATGAAAGTTCCAATTTGTGCTATTAATCTACAACCTGATAAAACATATTCATCGTCAAGGCAACTGTCACGTTGGCAAAGTAAACCTTCTGGAAAAAAATTGGCATTTTGCGCGACCAATTCTTGGGACCTTTTCGAGACCTAAATCCTTGAAAATCTTCTTTGAATAAATTTTTTACATCGGTTACATTCCCATTAGGCAGGGTCGTGATGTGAAAGTCAAACATTTTGTCCTTCTTCATCTTCATCTTCTTGTTACAAATATCTGTATTTTATTTCACTTCACATCTCACCACAATCGTTGAAGTTCTTTCCTGGCGATATTAATTCAGTTATATCTGTTCTTTCTTTAACACCACCAGTAAAAATTTGTTAAAACTCCTAGTTCCAACATGGTTACTTTTATCTAACATGTTTTTGCTGACTTTATCAAAATTTGTTTGATTAATGCTATTGTCATAATAACATTATATATATATATATATATATATATATATATATATATATTCATTGTTCAATACAGGTGGCAAAAGCCTACAGTGGAACTACGACCTTTACCGGTTTCGAACCTCTGGACATACCATCAGCGTCCATAGCCTAGTTGGTTAGGGTGTCCGCGTACAAAGCGGGAGGCCCGGGTTCGAATCCCGGTGGAGACTGGAAGTTTTTTCACTGTTCTGGATTTGCACACTTATTACAATTTCAATTATATATATATATATATATATATATTTATATTTATAAATATATATAAATATATATATATATAAATATATAAATTTATATATATAAATATTTATATATAAATATTTATATATATATATATATATATTTATATATATATATATATATATATATATGTATATATACATATTTATATATATAGCTTTGCCCTGATTTTACCGAGAACATACGAAGCTGAGTCGTTAGAGTAGTACATGGTATTTTATCGAATCCTGCTTCACATTTGTAAAGTAATTCGGCTATATAGACAGGAACAAGACTGGTTCATTCTATATAACCTGTTCATTACCTCAGCCTTTGATGTGCTGAAGCAAGCGAGCTTCTGTGTTTGCATTCGAAGCTGCTAACTTTCGGTGCGATCTGCCAACGTCGCGACATTTAAAATCTCTCGTGCAGAAGGATCTGTTTCTCTATGGTACTTTCGAATTACTGCAAAGGACAAAACTGAAGTTTTTTTCTCCAAAGTCTCCTTCACTCTTTTAAATCTGATGATATCTATACCATTCCAAGTTACCTCATTCTGGACAGCGTGTTTTTGTTTAATATGGTTGCCGTGGAAACTGGGTAGTAAAACTTGGAAGGTATACCACTTTTAAATATGTATTGAGTTGGTCAGTGAGTATTTTTTGTTTTGTTAATTTTTACGTAACCACATCACAGGAGTTTATTCTGTGGTGTGCCATCTATGCCAGTATATGTACCATGATTGAATACAGTTCCACGAGTGTCATGCAATCACCATGGAGATGAACGTTTTTGCAAGTACGTGGTGTCCTTTATTCTTTTATGTATAAGTCAAGGTGATCTAGCTTAAAAATGGCCAGTTGAAAATTTACAAGCCAAATATTCTGAATAATTGATCTTAGTTTGATGAAAAATCATTTCTCAGAATGCAAAGGGAAATTACCCATATGTATAGAGGCAAATCTGGGCGTGGTCAAATGAAGAAGTTAGCTAACAATTTCATCTCATCATTAATCACAATATTTACAGTCACTCGACTGACTGTCTTGCTCAACAAAATTTTTATTTTTCTTTTAATTTTTACTAAAATTGTCAACAGTGTCTGTGCAAGCTATTACATGTATATGCAAAGTCAAGGGTTGTGTCAATAGTTTCGTCATACTTTGAAGCACATCTCTGATACAAGTTGTGGAGGGTGCATACCTCTAAAATCATCCACAGATGCCATCTTGTGACATGACCCGTGACGATGGGTTTGAAAAATGAAGGGGGAAACACAAAGCGAATAGGCCAAAGTTGCGACGGGGAAAAGTGGAAATATGTATATTTCCATCGTGAAACTCTGATTTTATGGGGTGTTTGGCCCCAGATACTGAAGTTGCAGAGAGGAGCCATTTCTGAGTCAAAATGTGGTCCTCTTAAGGCTTGCATGTTATGCATCTTATTACAAATAATGAATTTTTGTCTTTTTCATTTTAGGTGTAAATTTTAATTTTTAGCAACAATACTTACTACCTTGTGTCACTGTTTTATCGTTTTTTCATTTGATTTTTTTTTTTTTAGTAATTCTTTATTATTAAATGTCCTTTTACTTATTATAATAATGCGCTTTATCGAAAAATGAAAAACAAGTTTTTATTTTTAGGGTTTCAAAATAAATTTGTAAAGCCTTGCTAATTAAAATTCAACGTCTCTCTCGTACTGTTTTAACGTTTCGTCTTTTGTTGCGCGTTTGAGATTTCTTGCTTGTTGGGTGGAGTTTTGCATAACTGATATTATTATTGTTATTATTATGATTACTATTCTACCTGGCATCTTTTGTTGTTCGCAAGACGAGGAAATGAATTTGTGTGATAAAATCTGTCTACAAACTTGAAGCAGGAAACGGGGTTTGATTCAGCAAAATAAGAAAGAAAAAAAATCAAATCAAGATATTTGTTTTCATCATTTTCTGTATGATAGTAGTTATAGGCGTAGGAGGTGGGGGGGGGGGGGGGCTGCAACCCCCAACCAAACATTTTTGTGGAAATTCGCGCAATTTGCTGCGAATTTTTCGGGCACCTACTGAAAAAAGAATAATTTGCAATGTGTTTTTCAATGGTTTAACATATTATTATTATCATTATTATTGTAACGACTATGGAAGGGTAATAACATGGAAAATGTTTGTATGTTATTGGCATGTGATGTAATGACCGTTGAATGCCTATATGATATGCACATTACGATGTTGAATGCGCGGTTATATTTTGGTTATATTTTTCGGGCAAGTCGTTACAGCCCCCAAAATCAAATTAGGCTCCTACGCCTTTGATAGTAGTAATAAACAGGATCATTTTAATAATTCATTTTAATAATTCATATTTAATTCATATTTAATAATTCATATTTAAGAGAAACTAGTCAATATTTTTAATTCTTGCAACAGAAAAGAAATTTACACGAAACAATTTTACATTGTTCACTTTTACTGGGTGCCACAAAATATGATTCTTTTTTGGTTGTTGAAATAAATTTCCTCTCAATTAACAACACCTAGCTGGAGTAAAACAAAGGAAATTCAGGTTTTGCATTTTTGGACAATAAATCTATGAAAACATGGAGAAAGAAAAAAAAAATAATCATTTGGTAAGTTAGGGAAGGTAAAGTCCATTCTAAATCCTGCTATATGGGAAGAACAGATTTGTATGAGAAGGAAAGCCCATGACTGGAAGTCTCAAGCCGGGAGATAATTTGTAAACTTCCTAATGAAACTTTCTACTTTCTGATGTGATTTTACAGTTTGTTGAATCTTCTCGTAAACCATGTTAGAAGCACATACCCCTATGCTGAAAGAATTGTTCGTTGCCGGGATTTCGCAACATACTTAAGGCTGTTGCAATGTTTTTTGTATCAAAGGCTTTCTCTTGTAAGATGGTGAATTGACGAATTAACTCTGTGATGTCAACAAAGATGAAAGTAACCTATACTTAAAGGGAGTGAAGACTCGCGCAAAAAAGAAACATCTAATGCCGGTAATTTGACCTAGTTTCGAATGAGGTGTAACAGAAGTGTTAGATGCCACCATCAATCCCAGAAAATACGCACACAGCTTGCTACCTTCGGTAATTAGACACTAGTGTACAGTCAGTACATACAGCTACGATCAATACCCACAACACAGTGTGCATAGCAGTGATGGACATCTCAGGTCTAGGTAAAGATAACAAGGTATCATGTTTTCACCACTGTCTGCATTTTGTAGTGACAAGCAGAAAACTTCACTTGCAAGCAACGGAAAGTTAACTTTTTCAGAGCACGGCACGCGGTTTGGGGCGAGTCTTCAATGCCTTTAAGGTACATACATGTAATTTAGGTGAACTTGTCACAAGCGCATAGCCCTATAGAGGGGAGAATTGTTCGATGCTGGGATTTTGCAATATACTACAGGCAGTTGCAACATTGTTTGTATGGAAGGCTTTCTCTTGTTAAGATGGTGAATTGCTGAGTCTGCTCTGTTGTTTCAACAGAAGGTATAAAATAGGTAAATACATGCAAGCAATTTAGGTAAACACAGAACTCATCTAATCATTTGTATTAATATCATCATCAGTTTGACCTCAGTCGACCATTATCATCATGAGGGGAAGGAGAAGTTGGCCGGACAATAACCTGGCATTGAGATTTCCAGTCATTTCTGTCTTACATATGGGTTGCTAGCTCAGACGTACTTTCAGCCCCACTGTCCTCTAGTAGAACATGCAGGAAGGTTTTATGCCTTGCACCAGGGGTACCATGTTTTGGCTCCCAGACAATGAACTTGTTGGCTGCTTCTTCTGGGTGTTGGTGGTAGTGACCAGCTGCTCTAAGTCTTCGTTCTCTGATTTTCATGGACACCTTTGGAAGTTCGCCATAAAGCTGTTTGTTGGGTATCTTCTGTTTCCAACTAATATCAAGGGCAGCCCTCAGTAATCTTGTGTAACAACCGCCTAAGTTCATCGTTGAGAGTATCAAAGACTGGATTGAACTCTCAGTTATTTAGTTACAATGCAATATTAATTAGATGTAAACGACTAATCCTCCCCAAGATGACCTCCAAAGCTGATTTTGATTTTTCTTCGCACAGAAATCTGGCTCGTCCCCATGACAGGACGACCGATAATAATTTTTCCTGATTAGCTTACCGAGACTGTGATATTCAAAATGTTTATCTAATGTCCAACATTCCAACAGCACTGATCAAAACATCAATTTAGTTCACAATTTCTGGGACGCTTTCAAAAATATGACCGGACAAAAGAAACAATGTTAATTCTCAATGTATTTCAAAAATTTATCGAATCTTTTGGATTAACAAGAAAGTATTTTTTTCTTTTTTTTCCTTAAATTGGCATCCCTATTCCAAGGTTATGTGAGCGAAAGCAGTCACAAGATTGTAACAGGGTGTCCGACATCGGAACAGTTTTGTCAAATTGGTCATGTGTGCATTCATATAAAGCCACCAGTTTTACTAATGTTGCTAATGGTAGTTACCCTGTATTATTAATAATCTAAAATAACTTCCTTTGCTCTTTTTCAAAATTCTTGATCATTGCACAGTCAGTTCTGTTACGTTACGTAAAAATACAACACAGAATTCACGCATCCGTACATTAAACTTGATTCGTGCCGATACCACTACTACGCCCTTGTTATTATGTTATGACATCATTGTGACATCATCAGCACCATGACAGCGATTGGTGTTAACGGTGCAAACTGTCCAGACGTTGGTGTCGTCAGTGGTGTTCCTCGGCTTGTCTCTTCACCAGTTCCGCGTACAATCCCTTCTTCTTCACCAGTTCGTCGTGACTTCCAATCTACGTGAAGAGAACGAAAGCTTTCAGACATATAAACCGGCCGGCGGTATAGACTTGCAGCGGGACTTCTCGTGCATCTAGTTCTACTGTGCGCTGCTAGTCGATTGTATAAATAATGTAAACGACTGATGTTAAAAGCCTAAAGGCTTTGAGAAATCGTGTAAATTTATAAGCAAACACATATGAACTCTGAACCTACCACTTTCTTAATGTTCGACATACCTTTGCTCACTTCTGCAGACTTTAAACCGGCCGGTTGAAATTACTAACTTTCCTTGTCACGGTAGATTTCTAGATAATATTAGCTGGCTGGAGAGGGGTAGTAGGAGAGGAGGAGGTGGAAGAGAGAGAGGGAGGGGGAAGAGAGGTAGGAAGGGAGAAGAGTGAGGGGATGGAGAAAAAGGAGGGGAGGGAGAAAAAGGAGGGGGAAGAGGGAGAGGGAAGGGAGAAGAGGGAGTGGCAGGGAAATAGGGAGGGGGAAGGGAGAAGAGGGAGGAGGAATGGGGATAGCCTCAGACTATTAATTACCTTCACAGAAATGCATTAAAATGATGTCATATCTTCCAAGCAAAGACAAACAAATGAACTGCATATAAGACAACATGGCAAGTATAAAATGGGAAAAGCGTGGGCACCAAACCGTTCATACAATGTGTGTATTATTGTATTGTATGCACTCACCTCTTGTACTTTGCCTTCGTGTAACACAGCTATCACATGGGCATTACGTATTGTGCTGAGCCTGTGAGCAATCACTAAAACGGTACGTCCTGAAGGAGAGAAGAAAATGGCGGATCGTTGAGATACAAAGACATGACATAGTCAATTATGAAATACAGAATACTAATTTTGGAAAAACATTTGGGGGGAACACTTACTGCCATTGTACTAGAAGAACTACCTTTTTCTCTTTCTAAGGAAGCCATTTGAGTTGAAATTGATACATTTTTCAATGCTAATTTCGCATGACAACAAGTAACTTGTTAACACACGAGTTTCATTTTCAGATGTGAGCCGAGAAGGACGAACATTTCTGAGTGTCTGAAATCTGCTCTGATGTGTGTTTTAGACGACCACGAAAAGACGCTTGCCAAGGAAATAATGATGATTGAATCAGATTAATTTATGACTCGGTTCAGTAACATTCATTTGGTGAACAAACAAAACTCTAGACTTTTTGCAAAGGTTAGAAGGATGATCTTAATTTGGTTAATTGGGATCTTTATTTAAAGGAATACTCCTACATTTTCTTTTCAAAAAAAACAAAAAACATTTGGACGAAACTCAAACAGCTGCTTTATAATGCACATGTATATACCACTGTTGACACAGACCTACATTTGAAAATTTTGACTTTTATTATCAAAGTTCAGATTTCTTTACCTTATAAATACAAAACTTGAAGATGTTAGCATGTTTTTCAAGACTACTCAAACACTCTCAGCGAGTGAGAGAAAAAGATTAAACTGTTTTAAAGGAAAGGGGAGATAACACTACAAAAAAGAAACCTCTCATGTAACAGTTCTGTCTCAACTAAAAGAAATTCTGTGGATTTACGATGCCTTTCAGATTAAAAAACGTAAATCTACAGAATTTTGAAACTGTTTTGTGGTATTTCCTTAACCTTATATGTCATCTGAGTAGACCTTGTCATGCAACCTTAACAACATTTAACCACACTGCATTGATATATTTCAAAATGAAAATCAACGTGCCCATATGAAAATATGTTTGGAAACTTACCAAGTTTCGCATTAAACTATTTTATGGTTTTGAAAAATCATTTTTCTTAAAAACAAAATAGGTTCAAGCATCAAAGTAACCTGGGAATAATTCACGTGCAGGAAATTGTGACTAATCTCATGGATACCATGGCAACGACATGTTTTAATAGCAACAGGCTTTCCCTGTGATTGATTTATAATCAAGTCCTTGAATAATAAAAAACACATTCCATACATCTAGACAAACAAACAGACATGCTTTCTCACACAACATGCATTCACAAAATTATAAAAGACGTTTTGGAAACAGTTTGAAGTGCTTCTTACTTGAGACCAGTATGGAACGCCAAAACCGACAAAAATGCAGAAACAAATTATCAAATTAACGCAGTTCGTTGGTCCTTATGTGGATACTCAAATCGACACAAAAGGACTAACGATCTGCGTTAGTCCTTAGGGTGGCGATATGGGAGATCCCCACATAAGGACTTGTGAATATTGTCGGTATTGGTGGTCATTATGTGGCATTGTTAGGATCGCATGAAAAGTAAAGTGTTGTAGGTCAATATGTGGAGGTGCTATTAGTGCCAAATAAGGACTAAAATTGTTCTTGGTCATTATGTGGCGATAACTTTGTATTCACATTATGACTTAGGTTTACATAATTTGTTTCTGCATTTTTGTCGGTTTTGGCGTTCCATAGACCAGAGGCACTGCTTTCCTGCTGTGTAGAATGTTTCAAGATACTTATTGAATACCTATTGAGCATTTCTGTACTGAGATTAAATGTACAGTAAAAGGTTTGAGAAATACTCTGTGACAACAAGACAGGTCTAAACTGAGACACAAGATTTACTCTGGAATGGTTGCACAATTATAAAAAGGCTCAGCTGAAGTCAGGTGAAAGATCAAGCAATCAAATATTCAACAAAGAATGCTTAAATCAAAAAGTGAATGAATCGGTCAATGACAAATCAATCGAGTACTTAATCAATACATCAATCAATCAATCACTGCGTCAACAAATGAAAAATCTAACAAAATTCAATCAATCCATGAAATCAATCAATGCATTAACCAATCAAAAATATCAAGCATTTGATCAATCAATCAATCAATAAATCAACCAATCAAAAACAAATCATCCCAAAAAGTCGATCAATCCATCGATACATCAACCAATCAAAACTCAATCCATTGATACATCAACCAATCAAAACTCAATCAATTGCTTCATCAACCAATCAAAAATATATTAACCAAAAAAATCAATCATTTAATCGATACATAAATCAATACTTCAACCAATCAAAATTGATCAACCCCAAAAACCAATCAATCGTAACACCCCCCCAAGATAAAGTTTAGATTTGTCCTTTGCAGAAAAGGATTCTTTCAAAACTATCTTCAAGCAGCCTTTAAAACCAAGCTTTCATCTTTTTCGCACCCTATATTTAGCAGGACTATTTATAAGCAGAGATAATGATGATAATCATAATAATACAGATGAAAATCAATTTCAAAGCTCTTGTCTAGACGTCAATACAATCTTTCCCTCCCTCATCTTCATGGGCTCACGTTTATCCAGACAGTGTCCTAAATTTCACTGATGCCAGGCGCATATATAAATTACTTCCACACATTTTTCTAATGAAGTTATCAAGTTTGATTCTTCGCTGAGGTGTCCTCCTCCACCACCTCCTCCTAGGGGTAATTAAAGGGTGTGAAGACTCGCACAAAAAGAAACGTCTAATGCCGGTAATCTGACCTAGTTTCGAATGAGGTGTAACAGAAGTGTTAGACACCACCATCGATCCCAGAAAATACACACACAGCTTGCTACCGTCAGTAATTAGACACTAGTGTACAGTCAGTACATACAGCTGCGGTCAATACCCACAGTACAGTGTACAGATGATAGAGGGATGGACATCTCAGGTCCAGCTAAAGATAACAAGGTATCACGTTTCATTACTGTCTGCATTTTGTAGCGACACGAACAAAACGTCACTAGTAAGCAACAGAAATTTAACTTTTTCAGATGCCCGCACGTGGTTTGGGGCGAGTCTTCAATGCCTTTAAGGCTACAGATCAAGCTGGGATCTAAGCTGCACCTTTCAGAAGAATCATCATCAATACCGTGACTTTGCAAAAACAGGTGTTCATATCAAATGGACTTTTAGGACAGTGAAGCAAGAACGATGCTTTGCTATAAAAAGGCACCACATTTTGGCGAAAGATTGCCTGTGTCATTTTGACAGAATGGTGAGTGACAATTGATGGGATTAATATGTATGTAACTGTGTCTCAGGGGTGGGGAGGGGGTCAACCAGCAGGAAACAAAATAAAAAGTAAATTTCAGATATGAAATGGTGCTTCTTGAGGCATATTTGTGGCTATACTCTGGTCTAGATCTTTAACTCTTGAGAACTGGTATTGGATGGAATCTGCAAGTTTTGTTTTGGCACTTTTTGGACATCTCGATACACAAGAGAAATGAAAAATCAAGTGTCCATTTTATTTCTGAACGTTGAACCCAACTCCCATCGCTCTTATTAGTTAGAGCGGTATCAAAGTCTTTCCATGTTAAATGCTTCTGTTAATTATAACATGTACCATGTCTCTAGAAAACAAGATAACAAACTAATCCAATCATATTTGGCAACACATTCGCCATTTTGATTTTGCAAATATTTGTGGCAGAGTGTCAAGCATCCATTAAAGAAACGCTACTATATATTTCCAGGTGTGAATCAAGGGGATGGGAGGAGAGGGGGTGGCCCTGAGGTGGTTGAATCTGACTCAAATGTAGGGGTGGGGAGGGGGTCCTCCCGCAGGGAACAAAATATAAAGTAAATTTCATATATGAAATGGTGCTTTCTGAGGCATATTTGGGCTATACTTTGGCCACTACACATTTGCACTATATGCCTGCATATGGCACAGTATCATACGTACCACACACAACACATTCACACTATATGCCTGCATATGGCACATTATCATATGTACCACACCCAACACATTCACACTATATGCCTGCATATGGCACATTATCATACGTACCACACACAACACATTTGCACTATATGCCTACATATGGCACATTATCATACATACCACACCCAACACATTCACACTATATGCCTGCATATGGCACATTATCATATGTACCACACCCAACACATTCACACTATATGCCTGCATATGGCACGTTATCATATGTACCACACCCAACACATTTCCACTACATGCCTACATATGGCACATTGTCATATGTACCACGCCCAACACATTTGCACTATATGCCTACATATGGCATGATATCATGTGTACAACACCCAACACATTTCTACAATTCTTTTTATAATGTAAAATATCAACCAACCTTTTGACAAACGGTCCAAAGCTGATTGCACAAGCCGTTCACTCTCTGCATCGAGGGCGCTAGTGGCCTCGTCGAGAATAAGGATGGAGGGATCTTTGAGAAGGGCTCTGGCAATAGCTATCCTGAAGGGGGGAGGGAGGGGGGGAAGGGAGAATATAAGAAATCAATATTTAAGCTGGTTATGAACTCAAGAACAAAATAATATTAACAATAAACCCAAAACCTAGCACTGCTATTAAACCAGTCTACTATTACACCAAGCCTCACATCACATGTCTCCCATTCTCACTAAAGAAATTGAACATCTTGCACAAGTTTCAAACTCACCCACCAGCTAACCTCACTACCCCTCCTACCCACACCCCACCCCCTTGTCCTACATGCCACACTTCTATCTCCAAACAACATTTCTGTTCGCTGCCTTGGATGAAACATGAAGTCTTTGTAGACCAGAGTTTCCCTAACTTTATCCCCCCACGAACCCCCTGTGGATGTCAGAGTTGTCCAAGAACCCCCAACTTTTCAGGCTAGTGACTGCATGTTGTTACTCAACAACAATTTTCAAGCATGAATTAATGCTAACTTTGCTTTGTCGGGCAAAATGGAAGTCATCTGGAATTTCCAAAATAATAATAATTACTTTGGCCAACCTTTCAGTTACTTTCTCAGCTCCTTATCTTCACGACGTACTGTCATGCGAACACCAACTTCACCAAAGTCATGCGGCCTGTGTCTGTTTCATAATTCAGTTATTTATCACATGCACGGTACTGTACTAATATGGCAACATATGCATATAGAACGCGAAAAGAGTTTGTCGATAAGGTACGACTTTTTTACATTACTAAATTATAGATATATCAGATTTTAATTCAACAAAAAAGTACTCTAGTTTTGACTTTCAGAAACGTCTCACAAACCCCCTGGGTTGGACTCACGCACCCCTGGAGGTTCATGCACCCCAGTTAGGGAACCCCTGTCTTAGACTGACCTCTGTTTCTGGCCACCTGACACTGTCACACCTCTTTCGCCTAAGACGGTCTGATATCCCTCAGGGAATTCAATGATGAACTCGTGGGCGCTGGCTGCGGCAGCCGCTTCCATCACCTGCGGGACGGTGAGCGAGAAAAAAAAAAAACATGTCTTAAACGATTTTCCCCGAGAAATTCCTGCTATGCTTTGAATTTCATAAAAGATTAAAATATTATATTAAATATTAAAAGAAGTATGAAATAAAACTAAAACGTTAAGTTGACTACTTTGTTATTGTGTAGACTGTAAAAAATGTACTGGTTAGCCTATCAGCCGGAAGGTTCGGGGTTCGACTCCGGGCCGAGTCATACCAAAGACTTTAAAAATGGGACCTACTGCCATCTTGCTTGGTGCTCAGCATATAAGTATGGAGTGGGGGCATATGTGTGTCTGATCGGTAAATACGATTTAGCGCCCTCTGTGGCAGCTCATTGTATATTGTCCACAGTGACTTGAGAATGGTTATGGAATGATAATAGACGGTCGGTTATAGGCGCTGCGCAATGAGTGTCTTCGGAGGGATACCGGCGCAATACCAAGTGTACACATTATTATTTTAATTTTACGGTACTTCTCAAATCAATGCAATGATTCTTTTCTGACAAATTCTCAACATGGAGACACGACAGCAGTCTCAAATATGAATACAGAAATAGAAAAGTGTATTTTGAAGGGAGCTATTTCTGTGGATAAATTCGAATGTTTACCAAAGTTGCTGCAAAATTTACCGCATCTTTGGATCAAGAAAAACACATCGTCATGGCAATTTGTAATGGCAAAGATATACATTTTTCGAATTTGGTGTTATTTTCAAGATTGCATCTGGCAACATGCTGAGTGAATAATGTCGCCATGGTAACTCATCAGAATTAGTTATCTTTCTTACTTAGAATATATTAAGTCATTTATTCAAAGATATTCACTTCGATTAATACTTTTTTTCTGTCAGAAATGTTGCATTTTGATTTTGATGACAGTCTAACTACGAAGATATATATTTTTCAAATTTGGTGTGATTTCAAGAATTTTTTACTTTTTATTATTATTATTGTCATCTTTTAATGAGGGTAGTCTTGCTCAGTGCAGAAGCACTGCTTTCCAGAGGAGCCCTCAAGAATGCATCTAGCAACATGCTGAGTGAATAATGTCACCATGGATAAGGTGACATATATTAAGTTATTTATTCAAAGATATTCACGATTAATATTTTCTTCAGAAATGTTGCATTTTGATGACAGTCTAACTTACAGAGGAACATTAAAAGCCAAGTAAAAAAATTCCAAAATGTATCACATTTCAAGGATAAATTTCAACAAGCATATTATAAAATAGGAAAATAAAGCTTTTGAAGAACATTAAACCCATGTCTGTGATCAACTTTTCTTTTCAAGAATTCTCGTCATCCCTTATTAAGCTTACCTCCACATCCGAAGCACCAGCTTTTCCGTACCTAATGTTCTCCATCACTGAAGTAGCAAAGAGGGTTGGTTCCTAGATTTTTTTCCACAACCGATCAAAGAGAATGTAGGTTTAATAAAATATTTGAAACAGGAATGACCATTTCTTGAATAACTTAATAACATAATAATCATAATAATAATAATCTGCAGTTATTTTTACCACATTAAGCGACTACAAAATGTGGGAGGAACCCGTACAGGCTTATGGATTACAACTTACACGTCGGGTGGCTTCCAATTCAACATTGTAACTCAAATTTAGAATCTTTTCAATTTAGAAAGTCATTTCCGAAATATGACTATTAAGTTACTATGTAAGGAGTTACTCAAGGTTTTAATGACCAAACGTTAACTGCGATGTCTTTCTGGACGTGAATCGACCTATATGCTTAACAACAACTTGTGTCGTCTTAACTCGGAAATGTTAACGATTCATTTACAAGTTTTGTATTTCAGTTTGGGCAATTTCAGACGTAGCCCAACTCTGCGCGAGTTTTCGATCTCATTTAATCTTTTTGCAATCTATTTCAAATAATGATAAAACGAGATGAACGGTAATGTGTTATCAGTCTGGTAGGACAGGAACAAACGGTTGCTCACCTGGTTGATATAACCGATGGTTTGACCTCGCAGCCAAGAGGGATCCAGGTCCTTTATGCTGACGCCATCCACGGTGATACTGCCCTCGCTGACATCGTAGAACCGTTCTAACAACGCCGCCACGGTCGATTTACCTGACGGAATGACGGATGCGGTAAGACTACACAGGACACCACATTGATATCCTACTAACTATCGTTAACATCTGTGCTTCCCTCCCCCACCCCCTCCCCTCATCACCCCCTTCTCATAGCTCTCTTCCACCCCTTTTTTCTCCACACCTTTCTGTCTTTGTCCTTCTTCAGTTTATTCCCTACCCCCTTCCCTTAATCCTCTCGTTGTCCCTCCACTGTTTATCTCCTACCTCTCCTTTTCCCCTGTTGGTTTCTTTCTTTCTTCTCTCCATCCCTTGTCTACTAATCCCCTTACATCTATCTCTTTGTGTTCACAATGCTCATTAACCTGTCTGTATTCTATGCGTGTTTTTGTCCCTTCTGTTACTGTTACTTTTCATTCAGCCTCTGAAGAAGATCCTGCTAGGATAGAAATGTCAGGCCAACTTACTTTTACACATTCTCTTACACAGGCTCTCTAGTGGATAAGCAGTTTGCTAACAGTTTTATTTTATTTTGATCTGTGCTTCCTGGTAGCAAAACATCAAAGGAAGTGTGGGCAAGGTTCTTTTTTATACGAGATCACCGCCCTATGGTAAACTTTATAACAGGAAAACGTTAGTCACGACGAAAGAAAATTGAGACAAACCTCATTCCAACATTTGTTCTCGAAGTACCCAGTAGGATTTTACTGACCTCAAGTTTTCCTAGGACCTCCATCTGGGCCCCCTAACCCCAATTTTTTTTTTTTCACCAATCTGGCGCTGTGGGTCCACGGACCCCAGGTCGAGATGACGGTGTTAAGGTGTACGATTATTAAATACTAATGGTATCAAATTGCACATGTAATTATACATTGACGATGGAATATTACCTCGGAGTCGTTGTTTATGCGTTATTATGAAGAATACAATGATACAGAATTTTCTTTTTACCTTCCTTCCCAAACCCTTCAATCCAAAATTATGGTCAAAATACAGGTACTTTAGCATATTTGTTCATAACAAATATATGGCATTTACGAATAATTTTAGAACAGTTAAGAAATAAAGGAACCATCGAGAGCCCTGTGTATCATTCTGTTTCTTTATTAATTGGACGATTAATTTCTGTGTTAATTTCGTTAATTACCTGCACCGGATGGTCCGCAGATGGCCACGACTTGACCTCTTGGAAGGCTCAGAGAAAAACCATCCAAAATTTTCTGTAAAAAGCACAAAACAGAAATCCCAAAGTAAACAAATACTGATATATGCATAGATGCTTTAGATGTTAAAAATAAATAAACAAACAAACAAACAAACAAGCAAACAAACAAACAAATAGATAAATAAATAAACACTTACTTTATAAACAAAACATCCATCACTGGTGCTATTGTTATCACACTTCAAAACATCTCATCTTCATAAAGTTAAAGAAATCTGTCAAATGATGGGTGATCCCACATGACCTTTGACCTCCACTAAAAACAATAGGCCTCTTGTACTTAATGTGGTTCTTCTACACACCAAATATGAAATTGGTCTGACCTTCCCTTCTTGAGATATCGTGTTTACAAGGTTTTCACAATTTGACAGCTGGTGACACTAAATGACCTTTGACCTCCACCAAAAACAATAGACTACTCGTACTCAATGTGGTACTTCTATACACGAAACATGAACAAGGAATTTCAACAGAAAAGAATTTGTAATTTATGACGTTGTTTTCATCATTCTCACACTGTTAAACAAATGAAATATCCTGACTTTCTCAAATAACACATCTTTAATTCAGTTTACTATGAAGCCTACACACTAAACCTAATGTTAGGCTACACAATACTTAGTATGCCTCAAAAATTGTTTACTCTTTGAAAAATGAATGTTAAACCCAATGCTATGAATAATATAGTGTTCAAAATTTTGCAAAGCAGTTTTGAAAGCCCCCTCAACTTTGTCCAATATTAAGATACTAGTGTACCTGTGTACATAACTACTGCTATACAGTGTTTGCACTGGTATAGCACTTTGCCAATTTTTGTGAGGTGGGTTGTCTTTTCGAAGAGCCTTGAACCCCTAACATGACATGCTGTAGCCATTCCATTTAATCACCGTTTCAATTATGCCTGTTAAATTTTATCTCACATTTCTTTAAAAAAACCACTAACTACTTGCATACTAAGTTCATAATCATAAAAAGAAGTACTCATATGAAGATTTTTTTTCTCTCACTTTTTTCCAGACTAAACTTCAGAAATCAAGGACATTGAAGACCCTAAAAAAGATATATTTTTTTTTACTTTTCACTATTCCCCCGGAATTTTACAGACTGAGTGAGTAGATATACCTGTTCTGGCCTGGTTGGGTAGCTAAAGTGTACATCTGAGAAATCCACATTTGCATAAAGACTGTGGTAAGGAATAGTGATGCCTCCGGTCAACGGTACCTCTGGCTCCAGTTTGATGAACTGTAAAAAATAAAAAAATTACTGTGAATTTGGCAACAAGTTTTTCACCAAACCGGGCCAAGTGTGGGGTATTATATTCTAGAGTAATGAATAAATTATGAAGATGTGATTATACGTAAATGGTTTTCCTACTGTTGACCTTAAACTTTCTAAAAATTTGGAAGTAAGAGTCTTATACAATAATGTTTATCATATTAATTGATCAAAATCCACTCAAAGAGCTACTAATGTTAGTGTCACTGCAAATGTTTGATACCAAAATGGGGAAGAACTGTTACTTGTAAAACCAAACATCACCGACTAGCCTGCTCACATAATAATCGACATATCGATTTAAATTATAGGAAAGGTGCAATTTTTTCTCAACAGGATCTTCTTTCCTTTTCCGCCCTATTTTCCCCCCTAGTTTTTCCCTTGGAAAGGGGAGGGGGGGGTTTTATATAAATATTTTATGTAAATATATTACCTACCTGGTAAAAGTTATTAGTTTGTTTCAAAGAGATTTTACAAGGGACCGATTGAGAGCCGTAAGTAATGTTTCTCGCATGCGTACCTGATGCTTTATTAGTTTGTATGATTTTGGCATAGGCTAGGCCCAATTTATGTTGAATATAATAATAGGAATGTCGGAATTTTAGATGAAAATAGTGCTGGGCGGGATTCACGATTTTTAAGACAGTGCTGGGCGGTAATTTTTAGTGCTTGGCGGCGCCGCCCAGCGTGGGCACATCCCTGTTCCTATGTACACTAACTGGCATTACGGTAGGTTCGTTCCTTGTAATGACCCTTAACCTGGCATGTAATTGGCCTGGAGTAATTGGCCGTACCTCAAACGCTCGACCTCCAGCGCTGACCCCTCTGATGGCCTGGCCGAAGAGAATGGACATGACGGAGACGGACCTCTGTATCGACTGAGCCGCGACGAGGAAAGACATCAACTGACCGGCTTGGAGTTGACCGCTGGACATGAGGTAGCCACCGCAGTATACCACACCGAGTACGAGACCTGAGTGGACAGAGAGAGGAGAGGTAACCTTGACAACCGTACCATGCATATGTACAGTAACAAACACATTCAGGGGTTCAACATTGAAACCAATCAAGGCATTTGGGGAGAAATAAGTCTTTGGAGAGAAGAAACTCCAAGTCGTGTCTCGATCTGTCGGTGCTAATCGTTAACTTAATAATTTAAGGAATACGGGAGAAAGGCGATATAGAGGGACATAAGAGTTATAATTTCCATTTCCCTTATTTTTGGAAAAACATCGCAAGGGGGCAGCTCCCACCCGACCTCTACTCCAGTTTCCATGGATACGTGGACGAAATCATTAGACGAGATACACCACAGAGATGGTTCCGAAACCTAAACACATTTTGTTTTACGTACCGTTAAGAAAGAGGTTGCTAAAGCCTTGGAAGAAGCCTATACCGCATCCTAACACACTATTCAATCTCTCTGCTTTCTTGAGTTCTTCCTCAAACAGTGCACCTTCCTGTTGTTCCATTGCAAAGGCTCTAACAGTCCGAATGTTGGCCAGAGCCTCGTCCGCTACCGACATGGCTCTGGAGACCTTGGACATTGAAGGAGACAAGCAAAGAACATTTGTTCTTCTTATCTATTCATATGATGCACCGTAAAAAATTTTATTAAAAAATTGAAATTACAAAGTTTGTAAGATCATAGTTTCAGTAAGGTGTTCAAAGTTCACATCACACTGCAACCAGAAACTACTCGGAGGAGATTTCTTGTGTTGTCTGTGATATGCCATTAAAAGGGCTACTCCAGTGGTAGGCAATGTCACAATTGATCCTATATACAAAAAATTATTCCAAACTATTTCCAAAAATTCCATAGCCTAACATGAGATTCAATGGTTGATTGAATATAAACAGTTTTGACTGGCTAAACCACCCCTAACTCCCTGGACATGGATCACAGGATGTGGTCTGTGATGTCATTAAGTTTCTTTCATGATCCTCTTGCTGAAGTATCATTCAAAAGTGATACGTCTCCAATGTCTTCTTAGATGTCCATGTGCTTTGCATTAAGAAATGTCATCAAGTTTGCAGGTTCGTCGTTTGTATGTACTTTTTCGTTGAAATATTAATTTCTTCATTTGGATTAAATTATTTAAACGTCATACAGAAAACAGACAAGGGTTAGGCTCAATCGGCGTGCTCTATGATGACCTCATTCATTCAACTGTTATTATTATTATTGTTGTTGTTGTTGTTATTATTATTGTTGTTATTATTATTATTATTATTATGTTGCCAGATGCAATCACAGAATATCACAACATTTGGGAAAAATATTCATATCTCTGCAACACAAAATGCTATGAGGGTGTGCTCTACTGTGGTGACCCCAAAAAATTTCCTGGGCAATTTTTGTTCCGATATCAACTTCAGCCACCGGAATGTCAGTCACAAAAAGAGTGGAAAGCCACAGGAGAATGGACGGTGAGATGAAGAGGAGCAGTTTAGAGGATGAATGGACTTAGAGAGAAGGACTTGAAGGTGATATAAACTCAGCAGGAAGACAAGGAGAATAACTCAGCAATGGAGGGTGAGGCAGCGAGGAGACAAGAGGGAGATTCGGGACGAGGAGGGGACGAGGGTGGGACGAGGGTGGGACGAGGAGGGGATGAGGAGGGGGCAAGGAGGGGACGAGGAGGGGACGAGGAGGGGACGAGGAGGGGACGAGGATGGGACGAGGAAGGGATGAGGAGGGGGCAAGGAGGGGACGAGGAGGGGACGAGGAGGGGACTAGGAGGGGCGAGGAGGGGATGAGGAGGGGCAAGGAGGGGCCGAAGATGTGACGAGGGGACGAGGAGGGGGCAGGAGGGGGAGAGGAGGGGACGAGGAGGGGACGAGGAAGGGGCGAGGAGGGTGGGAGAGTTATTCAATTTCTGGGGCAAGATGTTATGAGCCAGCGACTGCAGAACACTTCTAGAAGTTTAAAAAAACGCGACCATTTGTATGATCGTCGAGCATGTTTGAACAGCGATACTCGCGACGCTTTAATAGCGAGTCATGGATTATTATCTTACCTGGTCCTGAGCCGATTGAGAGAGCTTCCTCAAGAGGGCGCCACAACACGCACCGAGGATGATGACGACCGGTACTGTGCCGAACAGAACAATGGCCAACCTCGGGGAGAGGAGGTACAACGAAACGGAAGATCCAGCTATCTAGAGAGGAAGGGAGATAAGAACAGAAATCATTTCAGGACAAAAACAGAATAATCGCCAATCTCGGGGAGAGAAGGTACAACGAAACCGAAGATCCAGCTATCTAGAGAGGAAGAGACAGAAGAAAAGAAATCATTCAGGAGAAGAAAAATTAAGAATTGTTTTAGTGTCAAAAATCATAAAAAATAGGAAGTAAAAAAAAAAAAAAAACACATTGGGTATAGGACATATATCCTCAGATATGAGTGAGAGAGACATTATGATGTTTTAACTTTTCTCTTGCCATAAAAAATTCCCCCCATTTTCTTTTAGGAGATTATATAACATATTCGGGTTTTAATTTCCATAAGACCCCACTCACGTTTTACATACAATGACTCTAAAAACAATTCCTTTTACTGGCAAAGCATGCACCTTAAATGGCTAGCTTATACTGTTCGTGGAAAAAAAAAGGCACGAAAACGCAGAAGCAGAGGAAACTTTGCATTAAAGTATGTAAATTAAAATCTGAAATAAGTGAGGTGTATTAAAGATAAGATTTCTAACAAATTTATACATCAAAATGAAACTAAAGATTACATGTAAGTAGAACTTGTGTGTGTGTTTGTCTATGTTCCTCAATCAAAGATGTGTATTACTGAAAGGTAGGGGAAGGGGGTATATATAGGTGAGTGCAAGCATCTGTATGAAATAGAGTTTGACATGGTTAAGTATTTAAGTAAAATATGTACAGTAATACGTTAGGTATTAAAAAACAGTTTTCTTGCTAACCGATCACAAATGAAAAATAAAGTCTACACGTAAGTACTTGTGTGTGTCTATGTTCTTCAAGCAAGGTATGGGGCGAGATGTTGGGGGTCGGGGGAGGGGGAGGGATTCCTCAAAAGTCCACAAAAAATCTA
Organism: Apostichopus japonicus; assembly: GCF_037975245.1. NCBI lineage: Eukaryota > Metazoa > Echinodermata > Holothuroidea > Aspidochirotida > Stichopodidae > Apostichopus > Apostichopus japonicus. Next base: position 15,260,971 of record NC_092576.1, on the reverse strand, counting down.
ATCAGATTACCTGGGTCAGTCCACGTAGTCCTTGAGATATACAGAGCTTGAAAGATCTCTTGAACTCTTGCACATCCCCAGACAACCTGACAAAAAAAGAAGAAAAAAATTTATTTTAGGCAAACCTGTAAGCGTGAAATTTCAACCGAATTGGCAGAATTGAATTGTAAAATTACAAATACGTTTTGGCTTGCTGCATCGTACATTTTATGACTTAAGATATGATAGTTATTTTGGTATCTTGTGACAGCACGAAAAACACTTATCAGCCGGGCTAACATTCGAAAACGAAAGAAGGAAAAAGTAAACTTTCTTTAATACTCCTCCTTTTGACAGATCTTGGTACATTCAGTCCTCATCTATTCCATATGTACACATAAACATTCCACAACACAGTAAATTACATTGAGGAGATATCTAAGTTTATGTAATAACTATTATATCCTCCCACACAAGGTTAAATGAAAAGAAAACTAGACCAATCCATCCCTTCCACCAATTCCCCAAACCTCCCCCCCCCCCGGTTGACACCAGTGGCGGAGCTAGGGGCATTGGTCAAGGGGGGCGAGATTGGTCTGTAGGGGTGCTTTCGACACTATCTAAGTGGAGCGCCACCACAGGTTGGTGCGGGGCGTACAGACAATTTTTTTGAGTAAAGATACTCCCTAGATTGCCGGAAAAGACCCTTTCCGGGCCTTGCTAATTTGCAGATAAACTAAGAATAAATAGGTGTCATTGCCATTTTGTCAGAAAATTACACCAACAAAATGTTACAAATGTCAATAGGTATTTGAGAGCGCAATAAAAAAGTCAATAATCGCGAATAAGTAAAAAGTGGTAAAAAGCTGAAAAGGGCGCCAGCAGTCCATTTGAGTCCGACAGGTGGGGGGGGGGCATCCGCCCCCTCTGACTGTATGGACGCTCCGCCACTGCCACCAATGCCCCAATCCCCCCCCCCCGCACCTCCAGTTAACACCTACTTTTGTCCACCACCATTGGATTTTGACACGATGATGGCTGGATTGTGATGTGACACAGTCATAAAATGAAAGTTTATTATTAAATATTATTACATTTACAAAAAATAATCATAATAATAATAATAATCAGCAGTTATTTGTGACGACGCGACCAAAAGCGACCAAAACTGTGGGAGGAGCCCGCAAGGGCTTATGGATTACAACTTACACGTCAGGTGGCTTCCAGTGCACCATTTAACTCAAATTTGGAAACTTTTCAATTTAGTAAGTCATTTCAGATAGGAAAACCCATAGACTGCTCTTGTATGGACAAACCCACCTTACTATAACCTAGGCGGGGTATCGAACCCGGAACCTCCCGATTGCTACAAGCCTAATTGCTTCAAATGACACCGGCTTGATCCACTCGGCCATGGCATAATAATCTGAGAATTACGAGAACAATTGCTCCCCTCCCCCTCCCCCTCCCCCTCCCCCCTCCATCCATCTCTCTTATCTGAAACAACCAGAACAGTTTAAATTGGTAGTCAAACACACAACCTTTGTTAGAGGAGGTTACTGGAATGCCCTTTTTCAACATTTTGTTCAAAATTTTCTTTTCAATTCACAATGTCTGGCAAATGTCCAATGCTGTGCCTTCAATGCATTTTCTTTTATATATTTTCTTTCTTTCTTCTCTACATTCCTTGTCTACTAATCCCCTTACATCTACCTCTTTGTGTTCACCATGCTCATTAACCTGTCTGTATTCTGTGCGTGTTTTTGTCCCTTCTGTTACTGTTACTTGTCATTCAGCCTCTGAAGAAGATCCTGTTTAGTAGGATCGAAACGTCAGGCCAACTTACTTTTACACATTCTTTTATACTGACATATATTCCTTCATTTATGTAACCATAGCCTGTTGCTGTGGTCAGTCAGTTACACACCATCAACAGTCAAATGGCAACATAGAAGCTTACCTGTTAACTAATTCTCCCGTACGGCTAGTATCGAAAAACGTGACGTCTTGCTTTAAGAGGGCGGCAAACAGAGAAATCCTCATCCTCGTGGCAAGTCTTTCACCGACGACACCGAGCAAGGATATATAGCAGGCTGTACCGATTGCCTGCCAAAAAAAACAATGTTCAACGACAACAAGAAACCAAATTATAACATCTGTAAACTTTGGTTTATTCCTCCATTGAATTACTTATGTTTTTCTGGTTTCTTTACAAGCAACTGCTGAGATCACAAGATTTATTAATAGTGAGATATTCCTGTAGTTGTTTTTGTTCTCAGTACTGCCGAGAACGCTTTCTGGCACATACGTTGGATCAAATACCACATCTTCATAGCAGATCTGTTACCATGGAGATACATTTATGAACATTTTGAATTTATATTATTTTACTATAAATTACTTTCCATCACAATTTTGTACATTTATATTTCAGTGTGATGAATTTGGACTAACTATGTAAATATTCCCAAAACTTGGAAGAAAAGTTCCAATTTGAAAGTTTGCTTTATAAGATTTTAAGAGGATAAAATGGAAATTTGTCACAATTGAATGGAGTCCTTTGTTGCTGATGAATTTCATTCTCGTGCTTTCTGTCGACAAAGTCTAGGAAGACATCTTACTGTAGGTTGATCGATTGCAAACTTTGCTTTTGGGACAAAGATTTTGGCAAACTAACATAAATCACCTCCAAAAGCTGTTTGAAAAGCATTGAAGGTGGCCGAGGGACCTGCATCAATATCTTCAAGATCTTGTTCTTCTCTCAATATACTCATATTTTGGAAGTTCAGTCAAAATGTAGGCTATCTAGCCTATCACTCTCTTTCAGGAGAATACATTCTTCTAAAGGGATAAGTTAACAATTTAGGCCTAGATTAGTCTCCTTTTCAAATGTCATATAGATATTTAAATCATAATTATAGCAGGTGTAATATAGAGCATAAATAAATATAAACGTCTACTCCCACATACACATATTTCTGCCTTCCACACTAAGCAAAGGTCCTACACTCTTATCGTACTGAAATCTTGCCCCATCGCCCCCCCCTACCCCCCGGAAAATAGATAAAAGCACTCGGCTCAAATACAAAGACTGCACACAGTCGAGCTTGTCTAGACCTTCAACCATATACGATAAGAACTAATGGGAAGCTACTAGTCAGAATGTATAATGTTAGAAGACAAAAATGAGGGTTTGGTTAGAGGTTCTGCCCCTCCCCCCCCCCCCGATTTTGGAATGTAAAATTCCATTCTGACGACTCTGATGAGGTAGCACTGAGAAAACACATATACTGTACACTGCAAATGCTGCGGATCGGCAAAACAAAAGGCTTACCTGAAGACTGTAAGCTGAGACTAACTTGAGGGCTGGCGTCTTGATTTCTTGGATGTAATCACCTGCATATTCACGAGAGAAATGTGACACAACCTGCACGAGGTCACCGAGGTAGACAGGGACTTGAACATTGATGAAAGCTACGGCTATTGCACTCTGATGGATGGGAAAGAAAGAATTCCTTCATTAACGTTAGGATTCACTATTAAAAGGTTGTGAAGACTCGCGCAAAAAGAAAGGTCTAATACCGGTAATCTGACCTAGTTTCGAATGAGTGTTAGACACCACCATCGATCCCAGAAAATACACACATAGCTTGCTACCGTTGGTAATTAGACACTAGTGTTCAGTCAGTAAATACAGCTGCCGTCAATATCCACAGCACAGTGTACAAACGATACAGCGATGGACATCTCAGGTCCAGCTAAAGATAACAAGGTACCACGTTTCATTACTGTCTGCATTTTGTAGCGACACAAATAAAACGTCACTTGCAAGCAACAGAAAGTTGACTTTTTAAAGATGGCGGCTTGCTGTTTGGGGTGAGTCTTCAATGCCTTTAAAGACTAAATAATCATACTAAGAGGAATTTTTTTTTAAAAGCCTTACCTGGTTTACAAAAATATATATATTATAAATTTTGAGAATATGATTTGCAAGGAAGCCATCATTAAACTACAGTAATTTTATAGGACTTTTATAAACCCATCTTTGGCAAACATTCACTCCTAACAGTGTCAAAGATCTGGTGCTATATCATACATCGATAAAAGATTTAAGTACAAAGATGTGACGGGTAGAATTGTTCGGAACTTAAATATAAACTCTGAAAATTTAAAGGTTGGTTCAAATAGAGGGCACTGTTTCTCTCAAAGTGTTCAAACTGTTGGTCATCCCATACTTTCCATCACATATGAGAGAGCATTGTGGTCAAGTGGTTAAGGCAGTGGACTTTTGATCAGATAAGATTTCCAAGTTTGAGTCCCGGCCAGATCATTTATGTTGTGTCCTTGTCTCTTCACCCCTGAGGTGTATAAATGGGGACTCACCAGGCAACCAGTTTGTAAATATAGTCATGTATGCACCCTGTGGGAGGTCCACCGGGGGACACGTAGATGTGGTGCACTGTGGTGCCCCAGGAGGGATGGTTTGAATTGTGCACACTTTTGGTATATGGGCGTGACGAATACCAATATCCAGGGGTTAAACTGTAAAGTCGTGTGAGAGGGCCATGGCCTAAAACAACGCTGAAAACCTTCACTTTAAACTTCAAAGCAGAAAATCTTTCTCAACATTTTAGAATATATGTCACATACACTTTTTCTACCATTTCTTTTTCATTTCCTAATTAAACATTATTTACTCATAATATAATCAAATTAAGGTTACTTTTACCAAATCTTAAGAAAGAAAAAAAAAAGAAAGAAAGAAAGAAATATTGCACAACATATATGTAATTTCTTGTTTTGTGAAAATGTCTTGAGCCTGTAAATAAGCTAAAATAAATACTTACAACAACAGACAACAATATGAGAAATAAATCTGGTCTCAAGAATTTTAGAAACAGCCATATGTCGAATTCTGACTGGCCGCTAGTGTCTTCGATGGTCTTTTCCAGCAGTCGACTGGTCGGACTGTCTCTGCCTGTACCGGCACGACAACTGGCAGTTGCAAATCGGAGTTGTCCACAAGTGAGCAGAGTCCCCACTCCCAGAGCGATTGTCCGTCCACGTACAATGCATCTCTTCTTTGGCTTTATGAAATTCTTTGGATTTCTCCGGAGGCAGTGACTCAATCTACCAAACAGTCGTTCAATTTCTCCTCTTCTGCTGAAGATCGACAACAGTGCTTGAAAAATATTTATAAAAGTGTTTGCCTAAAATATGAAGTACTTCTTGTACTGTACACTTGTTAGAAAACAATTCCACTAGATGTACAGTACAGTACAATAGACCCAACCTGATGTTTGTCACACAAATCCCTGCGTAAATATACTGCACTGTACCTGATTCATTTTTGCTGACGATTTATACAAGTATGTCTCTTGAGCATAATTCTGCCACCAGATTGGTTGGTACATTTTAACAGTTGGTACATTTTAACAGCCTAATAAGGTAATGACGTGTGGCCCAATTTTGGGCTTTCATAAACCACAGGGGTGGGGGGGGTGGGGGAATGGGGAGGTCATGTAAAGAGCATCACATGGGGCAACACAAGATGCATTTTGTAAAATGTTATGTTAGATATATTGAACAGAATGACTTTAAGCGTTTAAGGTAATGCCAAGTTCCTAGAAATGATAGTTGTGGTTGCTTGCTCTTGTACAACACAGTTAAAAAATCTAGGCTACCTACTTAGTACTTGCATTAATTAATTCTTGAATTCTCCCCAAGTTTTGTTTCTTTACCAACAATTATACTTGGTGTATGTTTTAAACACCAGTATATTCTATATGTATAAGATGAATTTGGGAAATACGGGATTGTAAGGTGTTTCAAATACTCACTTTGTGAAACGGTCGACTGGATCTTTCAACGTTTCGCAGAACCGCCTTATCGTCCTAAGCTTATGTACAGGGCTTTGGTTGACTTCACGGTTCAAGTATTGAAGTGTGTTTCCTTGGTTCACAAAGCTCCTAGAAAGGAACTTTGATATATTTAACTGCATTATAGATGCTATGAAGTAACTGTCTGTCAGCCAATGTCTCCCATGCGTTTTTGTGTTTTGTTCTGATGTTTCGCATACATCGAAATATACATAAATGTATATACAAGCCGATGTGTTCGAAACACTCACATGTGAAGACCACTTCTGCGAAATGATATGTGTAGAGTTAAGCCCGAGTCACATCTGCGCGATTCAACTCGCAATACAATTGAAGGTTGAATCGCGTAGTTAGAAACGGGTATCAACTTGTTGCGCAATAAAAGTTGCGCCGTCGATTTGGGTTGATTTGCAATAGAGCAATGTCCTAATCAGCGCAACTTCTTAGAAGCAACTTTTCTGATTCGCGTGATATTAGTTGCGAGTTGAATCGCGTGTTGAATCGCGCAGATGTGACCCGGCCTTAAGTGAACCATGTTGAGGCAAAGAACAGTGTTTGGTTGGTAAACCACAATGGCCCACATGTTCGAGTAGCTTGCCACAAACAATTTAATTTGGATTCCCATGACAGGTCGAGGAAAGATAACTTGCAGGATGAGACGGAGCCAAAACCTCTAGTTATGCGTCGGCGAGGGACGGAATTTGAAGCTCACTTTCCCTTGTATTAGCTTGTGTTAGCTTAAAATAGGAGTGTTAGCTCAGTGGTTAACGCCGATAAGCCAAGTTAGCTTCTTCGCGAGTTCCTGCTTGCAGGAAGATCTAAAATACATACATACAAGAAGGTATGCTGTATTGGCCCCAAATATGCTAGATATTCAAAAATGGTAACATTTGGTCAAAATTCTTTAACTTTTTTTTTAATTACAATCATCGATGAAACTTTCCTCATTGGGACATTCAGTCACCTTGTGTGTTCGTTAAAAATGTCTGAGAATTATTTGGAGAGTAAATATTTCAAGGAAAGTACTATTTGAAAACTTCTAGCAATTATAGTGTCCTCTAATTTGGGGCCTATACTGACTACCTTTAATTAAGTAGTTAAATATATAAAATGATCACTGTACAACAAGTTCACAACCTGAACTAATCAAACCTATAGTTAAGATATGTTGATTTAGCAAAGAAATAACGTTAAACGTATTGGCCAGAGGGAGGAATGCAAAAACCAGTGAGTTTACATGCATATATCATACGTTTGTAATGATTTCATCAAACGTTGCTGGAGTTTAATGCCATTTCCCATATTTATAACAAATTCAATCCCTATACTCAAATTGAATAAATGTTGTTAACAATTTCTCATTGATAACTTGAGATAATAAGGGAACTATATAAGGATCATATAATATGTTGTATTTCATTCTATTTAAAACTAAACTATAACATGAAATTAAATATATATATATATATATATCGCAATATAATATATATATATATATATATA